>NC_047667.1:4131083-4791083 GCF_011762505.2 Arvicanthis niloticus
TTAGGGAATAAGTTTAAGGGAAGTTGTGGATTGTAAAAACGAGATTGAAAAATTGTGGGAATACAAGTGTGATGATGAATTCATAGCAAGAATTTCTTAGAATACTCAGGAAAGAAATACAGAAAATGCAGTGTCCAGGGTAATAGAATACCAGAGACATGATGGGGAGTTAAAAAATTCAGTCAGCAGGGCAATAAAATATTTGTGACATGGAAGTGCAGAAAGAAGTCATCTGTGGGCCATCAGGTATGAGTAAGAGCAAGGGAAAGAAGAGGGGTGTGAAAGAAACATCATCTAAAGGAAAGCATATAAAAAAATGTCATAATGAAACCTTTTCATTTGTATGTTAATTTAAAGTTAAATTATAAAAAGTATGAGGAGCTGTGGGAGAAACTTAGTGATGGGAGTACTTGCTGCCCATCATGAAAATATATACTTGTACCTCCAATGCATGGAGTAGTTTCAGAAAGAGCAGAATCTCAGGGCTTCCTGACCTAACTAAATAGGTTAATTTAATGCCTTTAATGCGTTATAAGGCTGTATCTAAAAAAAAGTTAGCAGCTGAGGAATAACACTTCATACTTTTCTCTGGCCTCTGGCCTTTACAAGAATATGTATATGTACACAGGCTCCCATATAAGTTTATGTACATCCTCCTCCCTCCATGAAAAAGCACAAAAACATAAACATTGGCAGGCAAATAAATAAATGTATGGAAGGTTAAATAAATAAATAAATAAATGCCACTAAAAACAAAATAATCATTTTATGCAAAAAGGCCATTCAAATCCTCAGGGATCAACAATGAAAAGAAAATATTAAATTTGAAGACACTAACCTAGAACATCCAAAAATAGCAATAAGAACTATAGTGAAAGAGGAGTCATTATTCATGCACTTTGAACATGAGTTATGAGGTATGAGGTACCTGAATCCTATCATTAAAAGCATAAAGTATAGAGGGATGCATGATATAGATAAAATTAAAAGCATAACACTTAGTGAAGGCAGATCTCCACTGTCCAGAGAAAGAGGTTAAAAGAGGTTGTTCATTATTGATTGTACCTAGAGGCAGTTTAAAGTGGGGTGAATGAAGAGGAGAAATAAAAGATGCCCTGAAAGCTTATAACACTTTCTTCTATATTTGTCTGCGAGAGTGTTTCTAAAAATGATCAACATTTGAGTATGCAGACTCAGGAAGGCTGGCTATCACTAATCATACATGTGAGTGAGCAACAGCCAACCAACTGAGCATCTATCAACTTATTTAGACACAAGAGAGGGCAAAGTCTCCATCTCTCTATCTGTATTTCTTTATCTCAGATTCCCTTCTTCCCTGCTGAAAGGCATGATTTTTTTTAACTTCTAGGGTTTTATAATTGTGCATCTTTATTTAGATTTTGTTTGTTTTATTAGTTTTTTTGTTTGTTTTAGAAAACTTCCTTTTTGCAGTGGGTGCTAGATACTACAGAGATTCACAGTTTATGAGTGTTGAAAATTTGTGGGTGCTGAAAGCTCAAATAGGACATCTATAACATCCAACATTCACAGAACATTACAGAAGATGGACCAGAGAGAATACAAGGGATGAAGAAATGTGTAGAGTGTTGTACAATGCTATCTTCTAAGTATGACATGAACCTTGTGCATGTGAATTCTCAGTAAATGTGATTACTTGCCTAAGACTATGCTGTTCAGTCTTCATCATGGAGAGTCGGGCTTTGAGATGCTCCACCTCAACAAGAATCTATGGATAATGGCTGCTAAAGAAAGGACAGACATTTCCATCTGTGAAGCAACTAGTAAGTTGCCAATGAGCCTGTAAATAACCTTTTGTCTCTGCTCCTATAAGAAACTGCAATTAAACTAATTTGTTCTCACACACACATACAAAATAAAGTATATGATAGCAGAATGGGGACTGGACTATTTTTTCACTGCTATCACCACCTACAGACAAATTTCAAGCCTTTGAATTCAAACTATGTTGTATTACTTACTTTCTTAATACTCAATCATACAAATGACATTTCACAAGAGTTCTTGTGAACTCCACAATCATGGATGGAAGTTCCATAATGAATATCCCTTGTTTTTCAGTTGATTCTGTCCCTGGAAATTTATAGATAGAGTATCACCATTCTTGAACATTAATGTTATCATTTTAAGATTTTATTGTATTCACCTTCTGAAGTTTTAAGTATGAAAAAGAATGATAGATTAAAAAGTCTTCACAATGATTGAGAACCACTTATTATTTGACTTGAATATGCTTCTTGGAGTCTTCAAAAAATAGTAAGATGCATCCTCTGTTCAGCTGTCAGCCTTAGACATCACCACAGCAGCTCCTCCAAAGAGTGAGTAGCTACATGCAACTCCTTGAATGACAGACTACAGAAGAACCTTACCCACCTAACTTTTCTCTAAGGCAGCACCAGGTACTAAGTTTCAACGTCTACTGTATATGGACTAGAAAATTTCAGGAACTCTTGTCCCAAACAAGAAACAAATTATTACTAAATGAGAATCTGCAGGAGAAGCAGGATGAGCATTTCTAACCTGAGATGGAACACTTTGGGATGCCTGACACTGTGACAGACTAATTCAACATTAATTAGACTTTAATGATTTTATAAGAGCATCCAAGAGTCTCAGATGCTTATAATTCTGACATGTTTAATTTATATTCATATTTATCTCTAGAATTTGCCTTGTAGTTTCGTCCTCTTCAAAGACTTTTGTCAGTGTCTTGTACAATAAGTCACTCCAAATTCTTGTCAGCATTAGGTTAAAAAGAAGTCTCAAAATATTTTAATTAGGGCCTTGATACAATACATTTAATCCAATTTAAAGTTAAAATTTGAGTTTAGGAGTTCCCATGCTATTAGACCATAGCCAATAGGCTGTATCCCATACGGAATATACTAAATTTTAGTGAAAACAATGAGGGGTGTGTGTGTGTGTGTGTGTGTGTGTGTGTGTGTATGCATATACATTACTTCATATTTTCTTTAAAATTACATGTATTTCACCTTCAGGTTTATGATTTTTTTTAAAAATGGGGACAATGCAGTTTTGAGATGGTTTGTTCATTAAAAATATTTTTTTGTAATTTCTATGTTGATTTATTTATTCATTCACTCAACAGTCATTTATTATGCAAAAGCTTCATTTAGAACTCAAAAAAACTCAAAGCCCACATATATGAGTAGTTTGAAATAAAGGCACATATAAAACAAAGGAACTCAGGAGTTCATTAGATGAAATATTTTCATTTCCTCAAAGTTTATGTGTTAGAATATAATCTATAATGTAAGAATACTGTTGGGAGCTGTTTGCTACTTCTTGGAAGCAGAGACAAAAATAAAGAGAAAAGTCAGCCTGTCAGCAGACTCATAGTAGGTCAGGGTCTATTTGGGTGATTTTCTGGCCTGCTGAGGTATAAAACAGTAAGAGAAGGTACATTTGAGACTGAAGTCAAAGAGCTGAAGATTCTATTGACCTTGGAGGAAAGATTTGGGAAGTTTTTGAATGGGAACAAATGTTCTATGTGTATACTTCAGAAAATTGTTTTTGTTAGCTTGTGGCTTTGTTTTATACCATACTTAATTATGGAAGATTATGAGAAGCACAGTTGCTGCTGATGTGGTAATGACCTGTGGCACTGATATTATACGCCTCTTACATCTTTTTTTCTATTTTTTCTATAATCTTCCTCACTTCCCCCTCAGAGGGAGTACTCACCTTCATACTGGCTGGACTTGTACAGAATATTTCACAATGCAGCAATAAGAAAATTATTTGATCCTGGTTAGAACTATTATACATGTAGATATTGCCTTTATGGAATATAGATGTTTGTGAGAGATCTCTTGTGAGTATGCAGTGTTAGTGTGACAAGGCAGGTATTCATCTTATGCTGAATAAGATGGTGGTATGATTTTGTACTTTCCAGCTTCTACTGCTTTCACAAATTTCAAATGTTTAGAAAGCTAAACATTAGTGTAGATGCTTCTCAGTCTATGCTATTCTGAAACAGCAGAATAACCAGAATAAAAGGAATATCTGACTAGTGCTTACAAGAGAACTGAGGTTTGAGCTGAGCCATAGGAAGATGTGAGATTTGTGTGCTCACAAGTGCTGGTGGAATGCATGGCTGAAATGTCCATAGCTTATGCCATAGTCTGGGGTGTTACATGTAGCTTTTCTACCCCGCCTAAGCTCTGGGAATGGACCACACTACCAGCCTTCATCCAGGTTCCCTTGGATCCATGGATAAAATGCCTTCTTGGCAAAATTGCTGGGCATTATTATACTCCTACAACTAGTGTGCCCTTGTCAATACTTATAGCTCCACACCTCTCCACCTGCCCTAAACTTAAGTTGCTCAGTTACATCTAGTCCCTGCTAACCACAACTGACGGACTGCCTGTAGAGTGGCCTGTGTGGCCACTCTGTTCAAAATCTTACATGGCTGGTCAACATTTTTTTCATCAGAAGCTTGGTGAACTCTGCTCTCCTTTTCTTGCATCTGCGTTTTGCTTTCAGAGACCCAGACATTCCACCTATTCTTTCTGCCCAGCAAATAACCCATGGCTTCTTTACTGACAAATAAAGAAAAAAATGGGAAACAGAACTTTAGCATCAGAACAACCCCTATATGATGATGAAACTTTACTTAGAATTTCAAGAACAAATGACAGAATAAATGTAGTAGAAGTTGAATTGGGAAGGATGGGTAGTGGTGTCTCAGTGGGAAATGTCTTTAGAACCTGGCTTAGGCCTTTCATCTTTTAACTTATGGGCAAGATTCCGAAGGTATAGAAAAAGCTGTATCCAGGAGTTTTTGCTCTGTTGCAAACAAAAAATACAAGGGAATGGTATTGTCACCAACACATCAACTAAGGAAGTTATTTTAAGATTAACCATATGAGTTTGGTAGGTTATAGCATTTTTCCTAAAGTGTCTTCTTGGTGACAATCAGAGCTTCTGTAGCTCTTTTGTTTTTTGTTTGCTTGCTTATAAGAGAAAGTGTTTTGTTTAAACAACAACAAAAAAATTCAGAATGGGCTCTAAAGCTACTAGCCATAATCATCCTAGGATAACTTTGCCCTATAAGTTCAGAAAAAAAATCTATAGTTTGTGGTATCTTGAGGTTCAGCAAGGCAAGGATCAGGATAGTATCACTTGGCAGCTGACTCATTGAAAGAAGAACTTTTTGAAATTTGATTAACATTGATATAAGATTACACATACTAAAACAGAAGACACGTAACTTAGATGACTGAAAAGAGCCTACATTTTGAACATGTTTAAGCCTCTTAGCATTTGTTCATGGTCTTGTTACCCCTGGACTGAAATGGCATATTCAGAAGCATTTCATTACTAATAAAGTTTTCATTATCATTCTCAGAAGGGACCTTGGTGACATCTCAAATCAGGAATTATAGACCAGCCAGCTGATATTGCTCTGAGCCAATTTCTACATTAAATATCCTTGTACATCTATGAGCATTCTGTTCCTTTTGTTTCAATGAAGATCCATGACAAATGCAAATAAGTTTCTCAAAATGGATTATTTCTACAAGAGAGGTCACATAGGTTGAGGAGAAGACAAGTTAGTAATAAGAATTATGTAGATACATGGAGAAATCCACTGTATTGAAGCATGCTTTCCTAAAAGAAAGGGAAGACAAATTAAGATTCAAGAAATAAACAAAATGTAAAAGGCTAAGAAAACTCCTTAAACTTAACAAGGTTCACAAGGGTCTTCAAGATCATATAAATATTAACGATTTAAATACAGAGGGAGTACAATTTTTACCAAATCAATTATGTACCATGGCTTTATTTGCTTTGTTCAGACATACAATCCATGTATTGGGTGAAGCCAAATAATTGACTCCTATGTCATAGGAGACATTTTTATTTTTGGGCTTCTGAGGACTACTAGCTGGATAAGTTTACCTACAAACCCCCAAAACTTAGTGTAGAAATGTGTAGGTGTTTTCCAAGAGCTGGTTTTGCATCCAACACATGGGCAACTGTCTAATAGCACGTGCATTAACCCAATGGATGGTTTCTGAATCTCAAATTTCAACTCAGATAAAGTGAGAATAATGTAATATATTATTTATTATAATAAGCTGTTGGGTTGCTGTTAGTATTCTTAGTAATAAGTTTATTCAAATACACATTGTATTTATACATACATTCAAAGGCTATTTTGAGTACCTTTTTTGTGCCAAAAACTTTGAATTATATTAATATCCATTATTTTAAATCCTTCATGTTAACACAATTTTTATTTGTCCAACAGTAATTTACTGTTTTCTCCCATGAAAGACATAGGAGGATTCTTTAATATTTCAGTCATATTTTCTAGACATAATAATATGAGAAAAAAACAAAGCAAAACAAACAACATAAACAATGTGATGAAAGAAACTCAGATGGAGCACTCAAGAGTAAGGGTAGAAGAAGGTACTTATATCTAAAAGATTGAAATAGGGTAGGGTATGCAAAAAGGCACTTCAGGAAGCATGAAGACTGCCAATTTTACACAAAGAAAAAAGGTTTTTGATGGGAGGCTAGTACTAGCAAAGAGCAGAGAATGGAAACTAGAGGTCTGATAAGGGAACTGGTGGTGCATGCAGAGCATGCAAAAGAAGAGGTATTTTAAAAATGTAAAAAGTTCACTATAAAGAAGCCATGGAAATATTTTGTATGCATCTTTGTTTGGCCTTGCTTTGTTGCACATTCTAGCCTGGAATTCACTATATAGCCAAAACTGACCTGAAAAACATAGCAAACCTGCTTCAGTATGTCAAGTACTAAGTCTACAGTCATGTGCTGTCTGCCAGGACTCCCATAAAATTCTTGAGCACCACAACAAAGTGCTGATGTTCTATATGAGTAACTTAGAATTGAAATGATTTTGCTGCATTTACATGTCACAAAATTGATTCTGAACAAAAACAATGGAAGCCTTGAATATCAGAATCCTGTGTGTTGTGGGGTACTTTGTCTAGCACATGTCTACTTCATCATGGATAGAAATGGTAAAAGATTCACATTCTTACAATCTTTGGATTGCATAGCTCTAGGATTGTTCAGTGATTCTCAAGATTGACTTTACTGTAAACTTTAGTAAAATATAGGCTTTTATTTAAAACAATAAACAAACAAATGAAAAACAAACAACACACCCACACACAGAAACAACAACAAACTCACAAGAACAAAACCAGAGAGCGCTTTAGGTAAGGGCTCAGCTATTGTTAGTCCAAGGATTCTAAGAGTAGACCCCACAAAGTTGTAATTTTGAAGAGCCAAGTTAACTTATCCTGTCCAGGTACAGGCCAAGCTTGACTTTTTTTAAACACATGTCCTTCAGATGCCTTAGCCATCTAAGAAGGCAGGGGTTTCATACAAAAATAAAACTTAGCAGTTAGCTTGTTAATCTTGTGACCCCTTATCTTGTAAGAAGTCCTGAAGCAGTGAGGTATTTTACAAGAATCAACAGTTGAGAGTAATCAAATTGCATTGGAAAGTTATCCATTTTATGCAAATTAGCTGACAGATAGGATCAACTTTCTCATAGCTTACAGGTTAATAACAATTTTGATTTAAAAGTCTTTTCAACACAGTAAAGTAACCTCAAAATGTAACATTCACTATCACATGGGCATGTAGATAAGAAACCTCTGGTATGCAGGGCTACTATGTGTATTGTAGGATTTTACATCCACCATGATTCTGACCTGGTTGTGACAAGAACTTCAACCACTTATGAAAACCCTTTAAATAACCCCTATGCATTTAAATAACCCCTTGGCAAAATTTAATCTCATTGGGAAGAATGCAAAACCAATCCAAGAATTGTGTAGTAAATATAAGAGCCAAGATTCAAAAGTGGATACTTAGAAACATAGTGTCTTTTCTACTGTTTAACATTTTGGCTGGAATAGCATCCAATCTCTATCATGTACACATGTGCACAGTTTCCCATATTCTAAGTAGCCATAACCACATAGAAAACTCTACACATGAACACTCATAAATACAAACACAGATAAATGAAGCTTCCAGAAGCTTAGTATGCTGAGTGCTGGTACATGTAGTTCTGAAGTACAAGGATTGGGAGGTAGAAGCACACACAGAATGGAGCTCTGATTTTGAGACTTTTGCTCTTTCTCTACCTCGTCCTAAGTCCTGATAAATGAGGCAGAGGATGGTTGTTTTACATCATTGACAATAGTATTTTTAAGAAAAAGGAAGTGTTCCAGATTCTACATGATCCAGTCTAATGAGAGATGACCTGTCCTAATTTTTGATACAAGTTCTTATATAGTCTTATTTATGTTCAGATACACCAAAAAGAGAAATGGCTATAATCAGTGGTCTGGAAAAACATATTATCACCTTCTCAGTTTCTAGACCTTTGACTTCAGTCAGGTG
This sequence comes from Arvicanthis niloticus, assembly GCF_011762505.2. Taxonomy (NCBI): domain Eukaryota; kingdom Metazoa; phylum Chordata; class Mammalia; order Rodentia; family Muridae; genus Arvicanthis; species Arvicanthis niloticus. The sequence continues at coordinate 4,139,544 of NC_047667.1, forward strand.
GTTCAGTTCACACTATTTCTAATTTTGTTTCCTGGTCTGTTTAATAAGAAAAGAAAAGTTGTTCTCACTAATGTGTTAGAATATTATGAGGGCCTACAGCATCAGTTGTGCTAGTGGATGTGATAAATAGCATCCCTTTTACCATCATTGCTACAACTTTAAATTCTGCAATCTCCTCTCATCTCAAGTTATATACAACAAGAAGTCTGGGATCACCAATTAGAGCATTTTAAAATTTATGCACCTGTAAATTGCACCACTAAACTTTATTTAATATTCTTGATGTATATGTATGTTTGGATGTGTGCATGTGAATGTGAAAATACTTGTCTATGAATATTTATGTATATGTGGGTCCAGGAGCACACCAACAAGTACAAGACTTGAACATTGGTTGTTGTTCCTTAGAAGCAGTTCATCCTGTCTCTCCCTTTTTCTTTTAAAAAAAAAAATGTATATGTAGGTTGGTGTACTTGAGTACATGTGTCCATGGAGGCCAGAGGAGAGATACTATGAAGCTGGAGTTATAGATGGTTGTGTGGGTTCTTGAGTATTAATGGTTGTGAGACAACTTATCTAGATGCTGAGAACTGAATCCAAGTCCACTTAAGCTGTCAAGAACCATATAAAAGTTGTCTGCTTTGGGTTGTGAGCATGAACCACCAAACCTGGCTTTTCAAAATAATGTTATCTAATTTTTGATATTTATAATATAATTATATATTTTTCTTCTTTCCTTCCATCAAAACAACTGAACTATATACTCCTCCTTGTTCTTTTTCAAGTCCATGGCTACTTTTCACACTAATTGTTGTTAAATACAAACATGCACAAACACACAACCTACTCAGTCTTTGCAATGTTATGTAAAATTATGGTTTGGGGCTGATTATTTATTTTGGGCAGTTTGTTGATGTGGTTCTCTCCAACAAAAAGTATTTCTTCCATTTTCACTTTTACATAGCTGCCTGAAACATTTTGTGTAGGGTTGAGGCGTCTTCATCACTTGATCATCCATAATGCCATGTCTAGAATTGCTGTCCTTACTCTACTTGTTTGGACTGTAATGTCTGTGCAATTTTGTGGCTATGGCATTTATCATCTAAGAAATAAAATTGCACAGCAAATTCCCTGTTACTTTTTCAATCTTTCTGTCCTCTCTTCTTCGGTGATTTCTGAGCCTTAGGAGTAGGAATTGAATTGTAGATGTGTCCTTTGAGTCTGGGATCCATGGCTCTGGTTAATTGTTGTATTCTGTAATGATCTCCTTCTTCTGTACAGATTTCTTTCTTCTTTATAAGGTTTGAGGTTTACAATTACCGTTTGGCATAAGGGCAAAATTTCAAAAGGTTGTTAAAAATTATGCTGATTTAGTAAAGTGTTGATTGATGACTTTCTACAAAGATCCATGGCTTCACTGGGTAGTTAATTAGGTTTCTAATACCAAGCATAATTTTCTTTTTGTTAATCAGGTTTTAAATCCAATTAAAGGGTTGTTACTACAAGGGTATGTTAAACACTATTGTACCTGAGAGATATCATGCAATGATGGTCAGTGTTTTAATTCATAAGTGTCCTAGCTGGGCAGGGTTGTTGATTGCTTCTCACCTTTAGAACCTTGCATAAAATAACTGGTTCTTTGAAAGCTAATTATTAGTGAGGAGACTCTCAAATCAGTTTTAGCTCAGAGGACTCTGGGTCCTGGTGTATCATATCTATATCAAAAGGAGTTTCCTATCCATATGTTTAGGGTGACCCAAGGGTTTGGACAACCCTGATTAACAACTGAAAAGAGGGTTTTTGAAGGCTGGTGCTGGGTTCTTTTCTTTTTCTTTCTCTTTTCTTTCTTTTCTTTTGGCTGTTTAAGAGATCATTGTTACCCCAGAAGAAAAACTTAATTTTACACACACACACACACACACACACACACACATTTACATATATTGTAAATATTTTTAGGTAGATAGTTAATGAAGTTTTAGCTACAGGTACTGCTATTTTACTTTTTATCCTTTGTATTTACTTATCTCAACCATCTCTAATAGAAGTTGACCAATTCAATTCTAATTGAAGTTGTTCAATTTTTTTTTTTCCATTTCTCCTATTAGAACACTTCCACTTTACTATTTCCCTTTCAATCGCCTCTCCCTCCTCCCCCAACAACCCTAGCAAATGTCACTTTTACTTTCCTTGTTCTGGAGTTGCTCCAGGCTATGTACTCACACCTCAATATTTGAACCTAAGATTCTCAGCTGAGAAAGAACATGTGATGTTTGTCCTTCTGGGTCTTATATATTTCCACCAATTTACTGAAAACTTGCGTTTTATTTTCTTTTATAGCTGAAGAGTATTTTGTAGTGTGCATATACCACATTTTTATTATCTATTCTTTAGTTGAAGACAGGTATTTTTTTTTCAGCCATGCCTTTGTGATCTGTTCACAATAGTTAGGTTTTACAAACTAAGGCATCTTTCCAGATTTACTGCTGAAAAGACTCATGTCAGAAGTTACATTATATCAGTGGTCAATTATTTAATATACACCTTACATTTGCCTGATCAATTTGATTACCTCTCTTGGAATAGCACATACTACTGATCCTATATTACCTTTATTTAATTTTTAAGGATTACTTATGTATTTTTATATGAGTACACTGCTGCTGTCTTCAGACACACAAGAATAGGGCATGGGATCCCATTACAGATGGTTGTGAGCCAACATGTAGTTGCTAGGAATTTAACTCGGGACCTCTGGAGGAGCAATCAGTGCTCATAACTGCTGAACCATCTCACCAGCCCCCTTTAATACTTTTAAAATGGCCCAATTAAGCACAAAAATAATTTGAATTACTTCATTTATGAGCTTTGTTAAATCAGAATCATATGTTTCAAATATACTTGCATTTGGGGTTTGTGGTGGTTTAAATTATCCAGTCTTGAACCTTTCAACATTTGGCTCCCAGTTGATGTTTATGATTGGGAGATAAGACCTTGATGATGATACTATTTCACTGGGGTTAGGATTTGAAGTTTCAAAGACTCATGAAACTTCCATTTTATTTCTTAGTATCTGGCTTGAGGTTAAAAGTGTGAATCCTTATTTTCCTGCTCTTGCTGACAGGCCTTCATTGCACCATCATGAACTTTAAGCTTCTGGGACGAGAACAACACAAAAATTCCTTCTCCTATAATTGTCTTTTGCTATAGTGTGTTACTACAGAAATATAAATTATGACTTATGTTCAGTTATGTGTAATCTCTAAGTGTGCACACAGTTCTATATACAAACATGAATATTTGTTGTTCCCCTTGCCCCAGCCACTCTTTCTACTTTCTTATCCATAGTGTAGGTTGGTTAGGTCAGAATCAACAGTTCAACACATTGCATTATTTTAGCAGATTCTCTGCCTCAAGCAAAGACAATTTGTTATTTTCATACATTGCTTCTTCAAGAACTTCATTTGGGCATTTTATGTGTTAATTGGCATATCTTATTTGTCTGGGTTGGCTTTTTAAGTGATAATTTAAAGACTTTCCCTGCTATGCATTTTATTTCTTTTCTCTCATATTGGTTTTTTTTTTTGTTTTTGTTGTTGTTGTTGTTGTTGTTGTTTTTGTTTGTTTGTTTTTTGTTTTTGTTTTTTGTTTTTTTTTTTGTGCTAGGCTGTAGGGTTTAACTACACAAGACCATGGATATTCCTGGGTTTATTAATTAGACATGTTCAGAATTTAATTTTGGGTAGATATTGCCAACTTTAAGATAGCATTCCTATTTCTTGGACATTATTGTATGTACTTTACAAAGCAATTAGAATAAGAATGTATATTGAAAATGAATCTCTAAACAAGTATTTCAGAACCATCAATATGTAATGGAATAACTGCTTGCCATAAGTATCAGCAGCTTGCCTGAGTTCTCCTTTTTCTTCCTTCTTTTCCCACACTCTTTCTTCCCTTATTTCACTCATATTCTTTGAGTACTCCAATTAACTGTTAAGTACCCATGTATATTCATACTCTTCCCTCAGTTATATCTGTCAGCCATCTTTCCTCTTTTTTATATGGAAGCATGTTTATCATGACCTTTAAATTATCCCTAAAAATAAATCCATAATTTCTCTCATATTCCATTTACTCACCTTTCTAAGTATTTTGATAGAAGCAGAACAATGAGTTTCAATAGTATTTTTTTTTTTTTACTTAAAGAGCTTTAAAGTTAGTTATACTTGCATTTTTATCGTGGCTACATTGTGATTGGGTGGATTTGGAAGAACACACATTGTGTGCAAATCTCACTTCTTTCTTTCCTATAGAATAAGCAAAGTAACTCCACTTCCTCCTGTTATTTCCTGGAATGCATTAAAGTCTCTGCAAAAAAGTACATAAAGGTGACTGCTGGTCAGGTTTCTCTGAGAGATCAAAAGTTCAAATGGGCTCTATTTCAGAGACGTATTTTCTTGTTTTAACAATTCTTTCTTACTCTTTTTAGTGTGTGTGTGTGTGTGCGTGTGTGTGTGCATTTGTAAGACGAGTATGTATAGCTATACATGTTTGGAGACTAGATGTTAACCTCAGGGGGCCTGCCATGTTAATTTTTGAGAGTCTGTCTCTGAATTTACAGCTCAAAAATTCAAATTTGTGGTTGTTTTTTTAGTCTCAATTGAAACCTGCTCTCACAGTACAATGGGAAACACCTCTCTTTCCCAGTGGGAATCTCTCTCCTCTTTTCCCTCACTGCTACCGTATGTGATGTGGTGTTTGTGCATCCAGGATTCCTAAGCTTCTCACAGTAGCCTGGTATTCTGAGATGAAGTTCAAAAGCTCTGTAGTAGCCTGGCAAAAGGTTGTTTTTGTTCTTGAGGACTCAGTTCTGGATGGTTCTTTTCTATGTCGTTTATTTCATTGTCATAGATTGACATTATAAATGTGAGAAAAGCTCATGTATTGCAGGGCTCTGGCTCATGTGTGTGGGCATGGGTCCTGTTGGGCTGTTATGGTTCCCAATTTTGTGCCACCCTAGGCAGCTGGAACCATGGCTCTGGGGAGCAGAAGCACGGGAATTTGACTGAGTTCATTCCATGCAGCACCAGGTGGACGTTGGGCTGTGAGAAGTTGTAGAGCTCTGCACAGTCGTGGAGGGGTTTCAGCCTGAAGTCCTGTAGGAGTAGAGCTCATGAGTGGGGGTCTCTGGGATGATGTAGCTGGCCAGGAGACGGGTGGTCACTGTCCTTGGGCTCCCAGATGCTGCTGGGAGCAGCGGAAGAACTGAGAAGGAGGGCATGTTGGCAGGACAAGCCTGCAGCAGAGAGGGGCAAGGGAGAACCTCTGGCAGTGCGCCGCTGGGTGAGTGACTCTTGGTTACTGTGCTTGCTTGGCTGGGTCAGCTAGCTTGGTTGAGTTTGTGGCCTACATGGCGGGAATGTAGAGAAGTTTTCAGTGGGAATTTAAACAGTGGCTAGGTAGTCAAAGGTTCTCCATGATTTCCCACAGTGGGCCCCAACGACATGAAGAGGTCCATTGTTTTAAAAGGTATATTGCCATGGCAGAAAGTGAATATGGCTGCACCATCCTGTTTCTCAGGGCAGACTTTAGTTAAATAGGGAGGGAGGAGAAAAAGGTGTCTGGAAAGGAATGCTTAATTGGCTACGCCCTCTGGCTTTTAGGTATCTCATTAATATGAAGATCTCTTGAAGCCTGTAGTCATGCCCTCTACCTATGCTGGGTGACACAAAACTCTCTTTGTGAGGGGCTGTAGGGGCTTTGCCCTATGTAACTGAAAGACGCAGATCAACAAAGGACTTGACTACATGTCAGGAGCCTAGAGTCTGGGACCATGGCAAAATGTATGCAGTCCCTTGTAAGTATGGATACCTGATGGGCCTCTGGTCATCTCTAGCCAGTGCTCCATCAAAAAACAACCTATCCTTTTACGGTCCCACGATGTATGACATAGTGGTAATAAAGTATTCAATGATGCACTATCACTTTCAGCTCTTTCCTCTTTTCTTTTTTCTTCAGAAACTCCTCTGTGACTGCTCCTCAATGACTCCATTGCAGTTACTACTCCTCAAGTCACTGCTTTCCTTTTTCTCTCTGCTCTTTCCTTTTTAAGTCCACTTTATTTTTTTTTAATTTTTTGGCTTCTGTGGTCTCTATTATTCCTTAAGTTGGAACAATAATATTTCAAACTTCCTATTTGACAGAGCCAATGGAATTTTAAAACAAATTATTATTATTATTATTATTATTATTATTATTATTATTATTATTATTATACTGTGTATGTGTATTTGTGTTTGTGTATTTGTATATATGTATGATAAGCATGACCACAGTGCCAGCTGGTCAGAAGACAACATTCATGAGTCAATCCCTTCTTCCATACTTAGGTGGAGTCTGGGGGTGGTCCTCAGTTCAGCAGTCTTTGTGCAGCAAAATCCTTACTCTCTGGGCTTTCATCACCCAAGCCCACAGTGGCTGGTCTGTTTTTTATGTTTTTTCTTTCTTTCTTTATGTTTTCTCAACTTTCTCCACCTATTACCTGCTTGAGTTGGAATTATTTTTTAGACTCTCTGTTAAGCTTTTCTCCCCGTACCAATGGTTGAATATCAAAATGCTCAAGGTCACTGGGTATGACATAATAAATTCTAAGAGTTATTCTTGATTTCTGTTTTTTTTTTTCTAGTTTAGGAAAACCTACAATACAGCAAGCTCTAGCCAACGTGTGTGGCATTTGTCAACTTTTGTAAATTTTGGTATTATAAAGACTTCTAATACCATTTCTTGGTGTATAGGAAGCATGTACACATGCCAAGGGACTCTGCTTAGTTTCCTTCTTGAAAACTGGTTCTACATTTAACAGCTATATACATAGAAATAAGTAAAGACCAAAACCATAAGTTAGTATTTATTCCACTACACAATTTTGTTTTTATGACTGTTCAAATAGCATTCACTTTCTTAAATATGGTTTCTGTGTCTTATTTCTGCTTTTATCATGTATCATTCAACTTTTACCAAGATTTTCAATTTCACTGAAAATTTAAAATAGATTTACTTCATTTTTATTTGTGTATGTATGTGTCTGCCTATACATGTGTATCTGTATATGCCCAACCTGTTTTCTAAATATTCATTTTCATGCCTATAGACAAATACTATACTCAGAATTAATCAGTAAAACTTCTCTCTGTGATGAACAGAGATGGATTAAGAAACTTGAGGCTGATTAAGGTGCTAAGACTAAGAGATGGTTGACTTCTCCCCTCTAAGGATGACATTTATAGCACATTTTGTGAGGCTCAGGGAACATCAAGAAAGAGTGGAAAGACAAAAAAACCTGAAGACAAAGATGGCCTGTAAAATCTGTTTTTTTTTTTAATATGACACAGCTATTGCTTTCATGATATAATAGCAGCTGCATGGATGTGTAGGTGCCTGTGGATGAGAGCCTTTAGAGTTGGAGATACTGTTGATGTTTTTAAGCTACCTATTATGTGTGACAGGAAATAAAATGGAATTATATGCAAGAGCAGTATATTAAATTAACCACTGATCCATCGCTCTAGTCAAAAACTTATTAAATTTTACCTAAAGATTCATAATTCTGAGTCTTTATTAATTGCTCTACAAAACCATCTTTCCATTTGAAAATGTAACTTGCATTATGTTTTTGAGCTTCTGATGAGCAATTGGCATTCAGTTTCATTCACATTGAATTCATTTTGTTGGATGCAATTTGGTATTCTTTAGTCTAAACTTAGGTGGTCTGAGTGATGCTGAAGACAGACAGAAAAGCAGTCTAGGAGTAGGATATTGAAATGGAATATTGAAAGCATAATTTGAAGGTAATTCAACAAAATTGTTCTGCTAAGAGAGAAATTTTTCAGATAAAATTCTCAAAAGATTAGAAACTGTGTTTTCCTGGAAATTTCAGAAACCCATTATGACAGGCTTTCAAACTTTCTTGAGATACGGAAGAATAAAATGAAGGTTCTTCAAATTTTATTTCAACGCTTCACTGCTTTAATATTTTGTGATCATGCAAATAAGTCATTTAAAACAATTTTCTTAGCTTTTATTAAACATATTTTATATTTGCTCTAATTTTTTTCCTTTGGAAATGTACCATGGGAAACTTTTCAGTCTAATATGTGAAGATACCACTCTTAAGTTTTACATTTTTGAAACATTAAAAAGTATGTGTTCCATAATTTTTCCACAATTTTTCCCTCATATGTTATCCAAGAAGTTTCAAGAACCTCACTGTTTTTCCTCTTACATTGTTACACTACATATTTTTAGACACCTACCTTATGTGGCTTAGACAATTGTTTCTTTATATAATTGTTAAAAATGTTAAAAATTTTTCTGAAATTTTATACATGTGTACAATGCAGTGTACTAACTCTAAATCCCCTCTTATTTCTATTACATTCATGTCAACTTCCTCTCTTCTCTTTAAGTCAGTTTTCTACATTCATCTGTTTTTGTTTTGTTTTGTGACCCATTAAGTTTAACCATGCCTAACAATACATTGGAGACTGGATGGCACATTAGTGGGTGAACAATTGAAGATTATTTCTTGTTATCATTAGTCAATAGTTCATCAGGGAGTTATGGATTCCCTTGTGCCTCTTTGGATATTTGATTGATTGTTGATAGGCTTTATCTTGTAAAGACTCATTGAACACACCTGCAGGTGCGGATGCAATGAGATCATGTGAGAAATAGGTGTGTCATGTTAAGGAGAGTAGCAATTATCTAAGGTATAAAAATAAATATTTAGAAAATAGGTTGGTGCAATGGCAGTTTACTTAGACAGCATCAGTAAGTTCCAGGCATTGTAATAATGTCCCCATTGTAGATGGATGAGTTACTAGTTATCAAACTATTTATTTTAACATTCTTTTATTTTTCAAACTGAAATTTGTGAAACCTGGATCTTCTCACCCTGGCTAACAGGGTGTAACTCTTTTGAACTCCATATTGAGAACATGATTAATTTGGTTGTTAGAATTCTGACAAGGTGATCAACTTTAACCCTCATGGTCAGTTGATGCTACTCACAGCCACTCAGCAAACATTTTCTATTATAAATTACCATTGTACTTTGTTAGGCCATTTGGATAAATAAATAATATTAAAACAAAATGGATTAAAAGTTCTTAACCTGCAAATGTAGATTGCTGGTGAGAATGCCTTCTGAGCATGTGAGGAATCACTATGTTTGGTCTCCAGCACCATACCAAATGATAGGGGTGGAACAAAACTTTAATTCTAGTGCTTTAGAAAGCGAGCCAGACAGTCAGAATTACAGATTCATATTGGAGTATATAGCAAGTTCAGGTCATATTAGATTATTTGAAAACCCTGTCTCAAACAAATAAACAAGATAGCAATGGCAAAGATGAAAGCCACACTGTCATTCCTTCTTTACTCTTCTATTGTCAAGCAATAGACTAATAAAAATAAAGGAAAATGAATGTATATTATAAGCTTTAAGAAGAAACTATTAAAGAGAAAAGAGTAAGTGAGGAGGAACTGGAAGCATGTGCATTTGCATATATGCAGTGTAGGTGGTGTGTGTGTGGTGTATGTGTGTGTATTTGTGTGTGTTTGTTGTGTTGAATTGTACTTTTGAGTCAACTGTCACCTACTATAATCAGAAATGCATCTCTTAGTTTCTATATGTCATATGTGTGTTTGTGTGAATGTATATATATATATATATATATATATATATATATATATATGTTTGTATGTGTGTGTGTGTATGTGTGTATACACATGTGTCTTTGTGTGCATGTGTGTGCATATACATGTCTGTGTGAATGTAAAATATACACAATATGTTTGTGTGTCTCCATGTCTGTGTGTGCGAATATATGTTTCTGTGTATATATATGTTATGTCAGGGTTTCTATTGCAGTGAAGAGACATCATGACCATGGCAACACTAATAAAGAAAAAATTTAATTGGGGCTGGCTTACAGTTTCAGACATTTAGTCCATTATTTTCATGGCAGAAAACATGGCAAGATGTAGGTAAATTTGGTGTTGAAGAAAGAGCTGAGAAATCTACAACCAGATCCACATGTAACAGGAAATGAATGCCATACTGGGCATGGGTTGAACATCTGAAACCTCAAACGCTTGCCCAGTGACAACTTTCTTCAACAAGGTCACACTGACTCCAACAAGACATTGGATGCCTTAAAAAATGGTTTTACCTCTTGAAGATAAGATGCAGAAAGTTTCTACAGCCTGATGACACTCTCTCAAAAGATACTCTCTCTCCACATGACACCATCTATGAAATAGTATTCTGTCACTAGGGATTTGAACACCTTGAAATCTTTGGAATAGAAAGGAGTCAAAAATAATATCACATTTGTATTTGTCAAATTGGTACAAACCTTGACATACACAAAATCTCAGTTTAGAGTTGCTTCTATCATATTGTTTTCAGAGAAGTCTCAAGGCCATTTTCTTGGTTACTCATTTATATGGATGGGCCCACCAGTTATGGGAAGTACCATTTCTTGGCTGGTGGGCCTGATCTATACAAGAAAGATAGCTGAGGAAGCAAGAGGGAGTCAGTCAGTGAGCAGATTCTTACTCAAACACCTCTGTGTTCTTTGTTTCACTTCTGGCCCATAGTTTCTTGTCAGAAGACTTGCTCTTACTTATCTAAATGTTAGACTGCAATTTGTAAGGCAAACAAACCCTTTCCTCCATAAATTGTCTTTGGTCGGTTACTTGGGGGAGAACTTGATTGCATGTGGGGAGCAGCATTCCTATTTTGGAGTGCTATAGAGATGGTCATATTGGCAACTTGCATAGTACCTTATAAGGCCTATTTGATTCAAAGTGTTCAAATTCCTAGTAATAGAATATTAATTCATAGATGGTGTCATGGGGCGAGAGAGTATCTACTTCAGGAATATCCTATGAGACAGTTTGATCAGGCTCTGGGCATTTGCCAAAACTTATCTTCATGCCGTGAAACCATTTTTTTAAGGCATCCAAAGATGCTCAGTGTTCTAGGACACTGTGTTGCTTCTGAATTGCATGTACTAAAGCACTGGATTATTGTCAGAGAGAGAGGTGTTCAGTCAGTGTAGAGGGGAGATTAAAGGTATCAAACTCCTAATTTTTTTTATTTAATGTTATTTTTGTCAATTTTAACAGAGATTATTTTCTGCTGTTTACATTCTTTATTTTATTTTTTTCTTGAATATTTTATTTACATTTCAGATGCCATCCACTTTCCCCATTTTCCTTCCCTAGAAAACCCCTATCCCATCTCCCCTTTTCCCTTTTGTTTTTATACAATTTTTCTAATGTTAATAAATGGTTTTGTAAGTTTGGTAATGCTCAATAACAAGATGCCCATACAATCAGAAGTATAACCCAATATCCAACCAAGATATATCCAATATTTTGACTGTCAGAGACACTCGAACATCCACCTCCATCTTCCACCCCTCTCTCTCTCTCTCTCTCTCTCTCTCTCTCTCTCTCTCTCTCTCTCTCTCAACCTAGCTCCTCCTCTCCTCCTCTCCTCCTCTACCTCCTCTTTTTACTCTTCCTCTTCCTCCTTAGCTCCTTCTACATATCACCCTTCCTGTTAAAATAAAACTTTTCTCTCAAAATACAATTAAAGCATAACTATACCAACTTGTGTCAGTAAGGTAAAAGATAGACCTAATATCCAGCCCATCATTTTGTTGACTATCTAGAACCACTGTCACCTCTCCAAACTAAAAGATTAGTTCTAAACCTGGCTTTTTTCTTGGCTTTAGAATGAATGTCAGCTGAAAACCATCTTCTCAAATCTGTTCTCTCAAAATAAATAGCCAGGATTGGCTATGAGATTATAAGTCTTCAACCCCATCAGAAATCCAGAATGACTGAATTAACTAAAATTATGGGAAGCACAAAGCATAGCTACTAAAACTTAGCCAACTTATAGAGAAAGTAGAACACCCGAACAGTCCCTATACTACAAAATGTTGGAGCATCTGATCTTTAGCTTTCTAGCCAGGGATCATCTGACAGACCTAGTGATGCAGAATTATTAAGGGCAGAATACTCTGTCTTGGCAGATATAATCAGTCAACTATTCTGCTAGTGTGTCCTTTTCTGAACAGTAATTTTTCTGTACATGACAGGAGGCAATTCTTGCCTATTGGCTGTCTTACCACAACTGGAGTAACTCCAAAGATAGTCAATTTCTTCTTAGAATCCAAGACAAGAAGCTGTCATGAACAGACATGTCTCTAATCAAAATGAACATTAATACAGAAATGTTTGTAATGTCAATTCTGTGGACTTCTGACATTCTGAAAACAACCTATCCATGTAAGGCAATCTGGACTGTTGTCTGTTAACTCTTCTCAGCTATTTCTAAAGAAAATATAGAATACAACCTAACAATAAACTCAGAGCCAAGAATTTGCTATAGGCCCTTAACTCACAGGCTAACGATCTCATATCAGTTACAAAGTTAAAGAAGGACTAGGTCTAAGCCTTGTATACCTAAATGTGTTATATAGGCACAATGCCTATGAGAGTAACAATATTAATTTCAATTTTATATTAATAAAAAGCTCATACAAATGAAAACCTTAAATTTGAAATCAAGGTAAATTTTGTACCACTTAAGAAATTATAACTTCATTTTAATAACAATTATACAGATTTCTACCAATAGGTTAAGGTTATCCAATAAATCCTACCCAATCCTCCCTGTTCCAACAAAACCACTACTTTACCCTATAAAAACAGCCCAATATTAGTTACCTCAGTCCCTAAGCCCAGGGAATAGGGGCGCCTATTCTTCATTCACTTCTTAAAGCTGATGATGGATATTGAGATATTAGAAGAGGGGTAGAGGGAAGTGTAAATTGATAAGCCTCTGATGCTGTGTCTTCACTGCATCAGGCTGGAATTCCAGGACATCAGAGGTTCGAGCAGGTCTTCTCAGCTTACTTGATGAGTAGATATACCAGGGCTGTGTTCTGCAATATACAATTCTCAAAACAAATATTAGTATCCAGATAATTTTCTGTTTGAATTCTAGAATCTAGTCTTCTGGCAGCCTGCCTCTGTCATGTCTAATTCATACAATTCTGGGAATTTCTCTGAGTGTGTGCTCCACCATCCTCCTATTCCCTCCTCCCTTCTCTCAAATTCCCAAACACTAGGGAATCCAAACTTTCAGGCACCAAGGCCCTCCACTTTCACTGATGCCTAACCCATTACCCCATAACCCCTCTTCCAATTAGTATGAGGGTGTGCTCCCACCATCCTCCCATTCCCACCTCCCTGCTCTCAAATTCCCCAACACTAGGGAATCCAAAGTTTCAAGCACCAAGGCTGTCCACTTCCACTGATGCCTGGCAAGGCCACCTTCAACTACCTATACAGGTGGAGCCATGAGTCCCTCCCTTTGTGTTCTCCAGCTTGATTCCTAGGACCATTTGCTTGAAAAATTGTTTTCCAGCCTTTTACTCTATGGTAAAGTGTGTCTTTGTCACTGAGATGGGATTCCTGTATGCAGCAAAATGCTGGGTCTTGTTTATGTATCTATTCAATTAGCCTATGCCTTTTAATTGGGGAATTGAGTCCATTGATGTTAAGAGATATTAAGTAACAGTGATTGTTTCTTTCTGTTATTTTGGTTATTCGAGGTAGAGTTATCTTAGTGTGGCTATCTTCTTTTGGATTTGTTGAAAGAGGATTAATTTCTTGTTCTTTCTAGGGTATAATTTTCCTCCTTGTATTGAAGTTTTCCCATTATCCTTTGTAATGCTGGGTTTGTGGAAAGATATTGTGTAAATTTGGTTTTGTCATGGAATATCTTTCTCCATCTATGGTAATTGAGAGTTTTGCTGGGTATAGTATCCTGGGATGGCATTTATGTTCTCTTAGGGTGCGTATGACATCTGTCCAGCATCTTCTAGCTTTTATAGTATCTGGTGAGAAGTCTGGTGTAATTCTGATAGGTCTGCCTTTATATGTTACTTGATGTTTTTCCCTTACTACATTTAATATTCTTTCTTTGTTTTGTGCACTTGGTGTTTTGATTATTATATGTGATTATATATATATATATATATATATATATATATATATATATATATATATATATATATAATTTTGTTGAAGATATTTATTGGCCCTATAAGTTGGGAATCTTCACTCTGTTCTATACCTATTATCCTTAGGTTTGTTCTTCTCATTGTGTCCTGGATTTTCTGGATGTTTTGTGTTAAGAACTTTTTGCATTTTGTATTTTCTTTGACAGTTGTGTCAATATTTTCTATGGCAATTTCTGTACCTGAGATTCTCTCTTCTATCTATCTTTTTTATTCTGTTGGTGATGCTTGTATCTATGACTCCTGATTTCATTCTTAGTTTTTTTTTTTTTTTTTTTTTTTTTTTTTTTTTATCTCCACAGTAGTCTCCCTTTGAGAATTCTTGATTGTTTTTATTTCCATTTTCATGTCCGTGATAGTTTTTTTTTTTCAATTCCTTCACCTGTTTGGTTGTGATCTCTTGTAATTCTTTAAGGGATTTTTGTGCTTCTTTTTTAAGGGCTTCTACTTGATTACCTGTGTTCTCAAATTCTTTGAGAGTGTTATTTATGTCCTTCTTAAAGTTCTCTATCATCATCCTTATAAATGATTTTAAATCTGAATCTTGCTTTCCTAGTGATATGGAAAATTCAGGACTTTCTAGTGTGGGAGACCTAGGTTCTAATGCCAAGTACTCTGGGTTGCTGATGCTTATCTTTTTGTGCTTGCCTTTCACCATCTTGATCTCCTTAGTAATACCAGTCCTGTCTCTGACTGGAGCCTGTCTTTCCTATTATCTTGGTTGTATCAGAACTGTGTGGGGTGGGTATTACTACTGGGGTTAGAGCTGGGGCCCAATATCTGCTCAGTGCTCAGGAGCAGACAGAAAGGAACCTGTGCTACAGTTAAGGAGTGACTTCCTGGGTCCTAGCAGGTCCCAGTTACTCCCTGTTTTTATCAGATATTGCTTTCTCTTTACCTATGATTCTGCCAGGTTTAGAGCTCCTGGGAGGCCCTCTTCCTCTATGTTCTGTAAGATTGGAGGCAGAGCTACTGCCCAGGATTTGCTCAGTGCTAGGGCCCAGACCATAAGGAACAGTTGTTTACATTCTGAATGGCCAACAGCTTCTCCTTCCCTCTCTTCTCCCCTGTTTTTCAGAAACCCTCACATTCTTCTTTGTCCTTCTTTTTCCTCTTCCTCTCTTTCCTTCACTTCCCTTTTTCCTCTTCCTCTCCTTCTCTTCCCTTTCTTCCTCTTCTAAAGTAATATCTTGTGTTAATTGACCGATCCTCTGTTATATTATTCCCTTTGATTAAACCACCTAGGCTACCACTTAGAAGCAGTGTGACATCAAGCATGACACTAAACCTTTTTTGACTTTAGCAACCTCATCTACATCTGTTTGTAAGATTGGGTTTTAATATTTTCCAAATCAACTTTAGGGGTTTTAATAATGTGGTAAATATCACCAGTGTTATTATTCAGTAGTCCATGCCTTAGCAGCTTACCCTTGTGGGGTATGTTAGTGATTCAGTAAATTAGTAGCAACCTATTAATGATCTTGGTGATGATGTTCAGAATTGAGAATCCAATGGGCTGATATAAAGGCAGGGAGGGGGAGAAGGACTCTCTGGATACTTTCTGACCACCAGTTCAAACTCTTTGACCTTGGGAAGACCTAAGGGAAATGGTGTCTACAGTGCTAACTTAGAAATACAGAACCACACAATATCACAAAAGTGTGATTTTGAAATTCTAGTTTGGCTAGTGTTGGAATTATTGTGTTATTGTAGCAATTCCTGCAGACCCAAGAGTGCAAATTATTGTAATTAAGGCCTGGCCTCAACAGCCCTGTCAGGTCCTTGCTTAGATCACACTTGGCACAGGTTTCAAAGCTGAGAGCGATACTAAGTAGACCATCTGTTGGTTTTCATTAGTTTTTTTTTTTTTTTTCATTAGCAGCACTATTAAATATAACTGTATCTACATTTAGTAAATCCCCTGATATTTTTGCTTTTAATCAGGACATGTGTCTATATCAAAAACAATTAGGCTTCATCTGAATTTATTATTGATAAAACAGTAAATGCCAAGTAAATATAAATGTTTGTCCCATGACACTTTTAGTATAATTTATCCAAACAAAGCCAGAGAAGGTTTCCTATCTCACTGTTAAATATAATGCAAAATCCTGGGCCTGATTTCTCCAAACAACTGGGGGACAAATGCCTACAGCTTCTAATCATGCTTTTCTCTTCATCAATCCTAACCCTCCAAGATTATTCCCTATAGAACTATCTTAGGCTGAACCTCTATGTGGAAGCTTTCTTCATCTTCATTGGGGTTAATTTATTATGTTTTTTTTTTTTAAATTTCTCTTAGGTTTGTATGTTGTATTGGATATTGTTATGTTAACTTGACATGAGCTAAATTCACCTGAGAGGAGAGAACAGCAATTAAGAAAATGACTTTATTAGGTTTAGCTACAGGTATACCATTAGGGCATTTTCTCATTAGCAATTGATGGGGGAGGACCCTGTCAATTGTGTGTGAAAATCTCCAAGACTTTAAGAGAGAGCTACTTGTAGCCTGATATTCATAAACAAGGCACCCTCATCAGGCCTATCCATAATGGAAGTATCCAGAACCTAGATACCCATAAATTGAGGTTTCAATCACAGAGCTGGCTGTAGCTTGGCTACACATAAATCATTAGTTTTTAGACAGAATTGCACACCAGCCTCCCCAAGTTGTGTATATGCATGTACTTGGTATATGTATGCTGATTTGTAAGGATGAAATATATGTATGTTCATGTATATGCTAATAAATATGTATGTAAATATTGGCAATTATATGAATGTATGTTAACATAAAAGAGTAACTCTACCCTGTGTTCTGAAACAGGATATCTCATTGGCTTAGGGCTCATTGATTGAGCTAAGTTAGCAGGCCATCAAACCCTATTGATAGTTATGTCTCTGCTTGCCCAACACTCCAGCTCTAGGAAATACATTTAAATATAGGTTTTGAGGTTTTATGTTCATGTACTTATGTCTGAAATGAGAAAGTTACAAGCATATTAAGTTTTAGTCAAATTCTGTATGGAAATGATGCTATAAACTTCTTAAGCTGTTAGTATTCAATATTCTCAAATGATATCTATTCTAAAAAATATATTGTGATAATATAATCATATAATTTTATATGATAATATTTTATGTGATTTTATAATTATTTTATATATCACAATATAAATACATAACACAATATTATATGACTATAATCATATAATATATAATAATTTATTATATAAATGATACTATTTTGCTACATAGTATATAATTATATAATATAAGGTAATTATATATTATATAATTATAATTGTATATTAATACATTGCATTATATATTACTATATATTAATTTTATGTTATTATGTTTCATAAGCTATTATGTAATTATAATATATAATATATGATATATATCACATAATATTTAATATATCTGTGTATAATAGAAAATTAGAAACTGTCTAAGTATAAACCATTGAAAGATTAAATGTACTCTATGAGAAAGAATTGAACAAAGTATCTAAATATATTCAGAAATCTTAGTATATAAGAGGTTGCTCTTGATGTAAAATTGGGTGGAGATAAATAATCTAAGACTATGTTGAGAATAGTGACACACATTTATACACACAGTTGTATACATACAGATATATATTCAGACATGCAAACACACAGACACTGACATATATATGGACAGACACAGACACACACTCTCAAGTGCACACATGCACACACACACACATAAACACAGTCATTCACAGAAATGTAACCATGGTCATATACACTGTCACACAGACACACACATACAGATACACACATACTCACATAGTCTTACACACTCACATGTAGTCTCATAAACTTTCACATACTCACAAGTACACACATTCACATATCTGAGCAAAATCATGTGTACATATTCACACATACATGCACACACTCTCACAAATATTCATACACTCATGTGTGGGTACACATATACTCATGGACACACACACATACACACACAGATAGATAGATAGATAGATAGATAGATAGATAGATAGATAGAGAAAGAATATAGGAAGGACACAAGTAAAGTACTAACAGTGAGATGGCCTTCTTCTAATTTGTCTTCTTCACTGTTTCTAGACCAAGCTTTAATATTTTCTTGTATATAATCTTGGATATTTTTAATATTTTTAAAAGATTAATTTTTATCTCCTTGTAAAATAGGTTTTTCTTTCAAGAAGTACAGGAGCTATTAAGGTAAAGATAGTCCATTTTGTTAGATGATAAAGAAGGCTGATTTTTTTTTTACCAAGTCCTACTCAGCCATTGAAATTATGAAATTAAAGAGCCAGGAGATTATGGGTCTCCAGGATATTTTCTGTGGGCATAAGACTTGTTGGTATAATAATGTACATATTTTCAGGCTCCTCCTTTGAGTAATATTCTCTCTTTGACAAGGTTAATGACTTCATAATAATCAGAGACAACACTAGTCTGGGACTGAAGGGTGTACCTATGTCACGTCAAAATAGTAGAACACTGTTACCTTCAGAACAGTCCTTAAAGCTATAGAAAAATATACAGAAAATATGAGATCAAAAATGTATAATTTCTCAACTATGCAAAATATAAAGATGTAATGGGTAATATAAGGAGCTTCAGGATTCTAAAAGGATAGATGATGAGTCAATATGAGTCAGAAAGATAAAAAGGAAGTAGATATTGAGATTTAGGGATTGGGGTTTGCAAGGGAAGATGCCAGCTATGTTTTTCTTGCTGTTGTTGTTTATGCTTACAAATGCAGGCAGATTCTTGAGTACAAAGTCATCCTGGACCAGAGAATGTTTAGGTCTTTGCCCAGAAATTGTAGGAATTGGCTAGTTCTTAACAAGCTAGTTTATTTTATGTCCTTGGCCTTGTCATCCCTTTTTAAAAATAAAGGTGTCCGGTGATGCTGATTCATGGGATAATCAAAAGCAGAAACTGGGGTAATGATTGAATTGATATGTAAATAAAACTGGGCTTTTGATCTGCAAATGAGCTATCCGGAGAGTTTTTAGGCGTAGTAGGAAAAATCTGTATCATGCAGAACAGAACACATACACATACACACACACACACACACACACACACACACACAAGAATGAGAGAGAGAGACAGAGAGAGAGAGAGAGAGAGAGAGAGAGAGACAGAGAGAGAGAGACAGACACAGACTGAAAGCTCTGTGAGCAGAACTTTGGCTATCAGCTGGGAGTTAAGATTTGAATTTGAGTCATTTGCTTTGTTACTCATATACACCCCTTCCTTCTCAAGAACCCTTTTCCAAGCAAAGGCTTATCCTGATAGTTTGAATAGCATATGTCACAATAATCTCATGTATTAAAAACTTGGTTCTCATTCCTGTAATATTCAAAATTGGATCCAGTTAGAGAGTACTTTAGCCTCATCATTGGATAATGTCATAACTTCATGGATTTGTGGTGCTGTTATTTCTTGGAAAGAAAATTTCTTTCTGAAGTCTTGAATCAAAACAGCATGACACTATAATAAGATGAGATATCATAGTATTACATGTGGAAAAATTGGAGAGTCTCAGTGGGCTCATGAGTGTTCCTGACATACCCACATGGCCCCACTTATCACAAAACTACATAAGAACTAAACAATTAGGTTTGGATTCATCAGTATTGTAGCTGTACCAGAGTTGTCATGGGAACACCTTCTGAAGATTTACCCAGACTCAAGGTGGATGTTTTGGTGATATAACTGCTTTTGAATAGTCTATGCTCCAACAAGCTTATTAGTTTACCAGTGTAGAGCTTGATAGAGTGGTCTCTTTATCCTTTTGTGCTCTATCTTATATTTATTTATTTATTTTCCAGGAGAGATTTATTTATATCTCTCCTGGAAAAGTACTACTATTTGACATTTGAATAGTGATTCAACAGATCCAAATAGGAGTATAGGAGCAGTTCCATGTCTTCTGCTGTGAGTAATAAAGAGTGCAAATAAGCACCATTTGACATTGGAGCATCTGTGGGAGAAGTCCTTGCACAACTATATTTCAGCATGTAGCATGGGATAGTGTATTTTTTTTAATGTCATGGTAGTTTTGTGGCCCTACTAAGGCTGATAATATATGTAGCTGAAAGTGAGATGTTTATCAAAAGAGAACTTTTAATATAAGATTAACAGGACAGTTGTATCCTACATATTTGCCTCTGATCTAACAGATAAAGTGTGTAAGATAAAGATGAAATTATAAGTAGACTCAATAAGAAATCACTGAACACAGTCACTTCCTCTGGAGAGCCTGGCATTTGTATATTGGATCCAAGTATATTTTTCACATATGGGAAATGTTTTCACTGACATGGTTAATTACTTCATGATAATTAGAAATAGCATGAGTCCAGGAAGCAAGTGACTTACTTCTTTAGAAAATGGTAAATGTTATAAGTGGTACCTTCAGGACACCACTTATGGTTGTGGGAAATAATCCTGAAAACATGAGTTTACAAATATATAATTTGTAAACTCTGCAAAATATAAGGATGCAACATGAAGTATATATAAAGGGCTTAATTAACCTAAAAGAGCAAAGGTATCTGCACTATGAGCCAGGATGTCAGAAAGATAATTACTGAAGGAGATAAATAGATGTATGGAGAGGATATTCTCAGGCTAGATGCTACCCACCTGTTTATTATTTTTACTACAAAGGCAGACAGATTCCAGAGATTTAGGTCAGCCTGAAACAGAGCTAGTTTAGTCCCACATATGGCATGTAATGGTGATCTCAGAGCCAGAACCCACCCAGCTAACTTATTGTCATGTTTGTGCTTACAAAGACATGCCAATCACTGAGTTTCTTGGTATGTGAAAAAGATGTACTCGTCTTTTCAAAGAATCAAGAAGCTAATGTCATAAAACAATGAATCATGGGATAATAAAAAGAACATGGGGTGGACAATTGAATAAATATGCAAATAAAATTCTGGGCTTTTGTCTGCTAGAGCAGAGCTGTCTGGAAGTCTCTGGAAACCTATTGCAATCTGAACACAAGGCTATCAGTTTTTACACACAATTGAGTTCAAGTCCTTTTCCTGCTCTCAAACTTCCCTTCCTCAGTATGCCTGAACCAGTTGAGGTTTGTTCTTGGCAATATACACATTGATGTCTCATAGAATATTATGGTTGAAAGTATGGAAAGAATATCAAAACAGGAGGAGGAGATAGAGAATTTTACAACTGTTTCTTTTCATTAACATTGGATATGATTGCACTCTTCTTGAATCAGAATGGCATTGATTGTCCATAAAACTCCCACAATATTGTAGTTATCAATATTTTGTTTTGTATTGAGAGTTCATAGGATTCTCAAGTCTGTGGATAGTATTCTAGAGGTGTTTTATGAATTGAAATACATTCTGGGATGAGGTCTTTATATAATGAAACTTCAGTTGAGGCATTTCTATTCTTTTAAGTAACTTCTTGGCATGCTCCTGTAAATGACACTTATGAAGTCATTGGTCTACGAGGAGGATATACATAGAACCAATTATTTTGTCTTTCAGTGATGGGTTTTGGGAGAATAGACATTTCTTTACATTTATTGAGTTTAAACATTATAGAATAGCTGTTTAGAAGTAGGGCTACAATGACTTTAAAAGCCATGTTTGTCTGGCTTTTTAGTTTTCTCTATTTCAGAACTGCCATGATGAAAACAACTAGTTTTCCAAATGTCCCAGACACCAAGTTAAAACAAGCTGAAAGATCTTAAACTCTGAAACTAATAAACCTTTTTTCTTTGTTTGTTTGCATCTGGTATTTTGTCATAGTAACAGGAACATGACAAACACAGTGGTCTTCATTGGCTTTAGCAGAGATCCAAAAATTGGATATTGGATAGGAGAAAGTTTACAATGGTTAAGAATGTCCCTTAATATCACATGCAGAATATATATTGGCTGCTAGAAAAAAATAGCAAAATACTTGGATATATTTATCATTTGCATTTGCCATTTTCTGTAAGAAATTATTGGCTACAGATTTAACACTTATTATTTTCTGATGATCAGTTGTTATGAGAGTTTAGTTTCTTTACATTTCAACCAACAATACAGTTTACTTTATTATGGAGAATGCCTTGGACTTGAATTTATCACTCAATTGTGGCAGCAAATTTAGACCAAACTTGGTTTAAATTTATAGCTCCATGCATTAACTTTACTTGGTGGCTGATAATTAATTAATAGTTTTTCTATCACAGCAGTTGATGTCTGCATTTTATACACATCATATATTGTGCATATATAAAAATACGTTGTTACTATTTTTAGTCAATTATACATACTTTATTTTCATATTTAAATGTTCAGATTTACTCTTCTCCTTTGCTTTTCTCCCTCATTTTTCTTTTGTCAAAATGACAGTTCTTCTGAAACAATCTAAATGATGTATGTGATGGGTCACAGCTCCAGGACCTGGGACAGAGGGTTGTAATAGACCAGGAAGTTAGTAAAGATGTGCAATGTCATTGGCCAATATACTTTGCTGTATTCACTTTAAGTTAAAGGGCATACCATTGATCTCAAGGGTGTTTACATAAAACCATACTACAGTGGTGGTTTTGCCAGAGCTGACTATATAATGATTTATATTATAGCCCTCATTACTGTTATGTTATGGTTCCCTGGGTAATCAGTTGATACCATCCAACTGAGTTATACTGGAAATAAACACATTGGTACCATATTGTTTAAACATTTATCTGGTCCTTGTGTCCTTTGTTCCCTTCAATAGGACAGAACATTTCCTGTTACTTATTCCTCAAGAGGTGCTATTCCCTAGTAATTGTTTCACTTCATTACTAATATTAACCTACTAAAGAAATAAGCACTGTGTACATGTAAAGAAAAGATCATAAAAGATGCATAAGTTTTCAAATGGCTTCAGAAATCATAATACCACATGAACAACAGTCAAAAGCACCAAGAGGCCGGAAAGAAGGTGGGAAGTCGATATTGTTTCTCTAATCTTGAGAATGAATAATCCTGACTTTAGATGTTTCTGAAAGAAGCAGTGGCAATTTTTTTTTTGTGGATACGGGGAAAAAAAGCTAATATTAGTATTACAAAAACAGTGCTGCAAGGCTAGGGAAATAGCTCTGAGCTTAAAATAAATGTTATAATATCTAAATTTCTAGTTCCCAATAAAAAGCAAAATATTATAGTATACATGCCTTTACAAGATGTAGAGACAGACATGGGAGAATTCCTTTGGCCTCATTGGCTAGCTAATATAGACAAAACTATGATCTCTGGGCTCAGTATGACAACAAGTTAGAAAAATAAGGTAAAGAGCCACAGAGAGACATATGTGAAGCTGAACCCTAGCCTCCACCCTTGCACACAAAAATGCACACACACACACACACACACACACACACATACACACACACATATGTATACAAATAATACCACATAACAAAAAGACATACACAGTGCTATAATAAGCATATTCATATTTATTATACCATGCCAAAAATAATGTATCATTACTATTCTCTTTCTTCCATTCAAGTCTGATTACAATATTAATTTTTATAGTTTTGACCTCAGCAATGATGTCTATATAGCTTAGTGTAACTCTACTTTATGAGAGCCTTCCAAATTATTTCTATAAGTACAGGGCAAAGGGCTGACTTAGTTCAGATGGGTTTGGTTCTCAGTTTATGTTTCCTAAAGAAACACAAGACAAACTCAGTGTATGTGGATGAATTCTAGATGGGTCTCCCTTACACATTCACCCTTCTTTTCCTAATTGCCTTTCTCTATCTTTTGTCTTATTTTGTTTCAACTGTCTGGTACTGTAAGGCCCAACAGGTAGGGAGGAACTCCCTCCCTGCTCTTGGGAATTCATGGCCACCCCAATAACTGCAAAGACACCAAACTTGATGTAACAGCAAAAGGTAGAGTTTTTATAGTAAGAACCGCAACCCAGGGAAACGAGGGGGAAATATCAAACACTATTTAATTTGTCTTGTGGTTCGTTTTGTTCCTGGTATCCAGGATGAATGGGCACACTGAGAACTCTCAACTCAAACTCTCCTGGTATCCAGGGTGCACAAGAACACTAAGTTGAACTCTCAGCTCTAACCCTATTCAATTTATCTTATGGTCACTTTTTAGTCCCTGGTACCCATAGCACTTGGTCACGCTATCTTGAACTCCCAGCTCTGAACTCTATTCGATCTATCATTTATTTTGTCTTGTGGATAGCTAGTTTCCTAGGACCCAGAATGCAGAACAAGCTGATCTGCACTCTTGACTCCATCTGTGGAAGGTTTAAAATTTTTTAACCCTTTCATTTCCCTATTTCTGATTATGTAGGTATTCTAATCATAGAATTCATTTTAGTATCTTCATAATCTGAATTTTTCTGACCCTGTTAAAGTATGATATTGTTGGCATAACATCAAAATCTGAACAACACTTATTTTTTTTCTGTAACAAAGATAACTAATTTATTTTAAAAGTCTTTGACTTTCATCACTGTGGGGATGGTCAGAAGCACCAGGTATGGTCCTTTTTAGTGAGGTTCTAGGTTCTCGACCCGGTGGTGGCAGATGAGAACAGCATCTTTAATCTGGAACTGATGAGGCACACTCAGGTCTCCAGTCTCATAAGCTTTTTTTTAACTTCTCCCAGACCTCATGTCGGACCACCTCAAGTGTTTTTATGTGGACAAACAGGGATTTAGAAAGAACAACATCAAGATCATTTATTTTATCTATCTCAGTTTATGATGGAGACCCCCCACATAAAATCTTATAAGGTGTTAACTTAAATCACAACCCAGAACAAGGCAAAAAGAAGGAGGGCTGTCCAGTCATCCCCAGCCGGTCTCTAAGGCTAATAATAGTTTTATTTATCTTTTTTACCTGTCCTGAATTCTAGGGTCTGTAAACACAATGAATTTCTAATTAATCTCTAGCTAGGTGGCCAGTCCCTGACTTACCTGGGCAACAAAGGCAGGTCTATTGTCCGACCCAATTATTTTGGGTATTTCAAACCTGGGAAAGTTTTTTTCTAAGATCTTCTTAGCCACCACATTGGCAATTTCAGTCTTTGTAGGAAAGGCTTTTACCCAGCCTGAAAAAGTATCTATAGCAGGTTTTACTTTCATGAAGTCTACTTCTCAGCAGGCTCCAGGTCTGTCTCTTTGAAGTCTTCTTCCTGGGGGACATCTTGAATACCCAGCGTTAGTGTACAGGCCTCACAGTTTTTTATTACTGTTTCAGAAAAGTTCACCACATAAAACTGAGAGGACTTTATCAAATTATTCTGGTATTTAGCTCTTAGGTGAGCTAAACAATGTAAATCTGTCACATATCTTTGTCTTTCTCTCTGTGGAAGAACTATTTTTAACATAGACATCAAGATATTTTTTAGGACTTTCAACAGTCAGGATCATAGTTCTTTGAGCAATCTTTTTAGCAGTCACCTGATTTTTTTCAGCAACAGTATCCTGGGATGTCCAGGACAATGACTTTTTAGCAGTCCTCTCTATCTGTAAATTGCCCCATGAATATTGTCAGTGGCAAAAGCATATCTGTTGTCAATGTCTTTTTGGCAGGCTGCTCATCTAAATCACTTGTTTCCCGTCCACTACTGCCTACTGCCGCTCTCGCCACTCGCTTACTTTCAATCACAAAGCTGCTCCCATCAGTATACCAGTTCAGACTCCCTAGCCAAGGTTGGTCTTCTGCCAGAATGTCAATACAGCGATGGACGGGGGAGGAATCATCAGTCTCAGGCAGCAAGGTGGCAGGGTTCAGGATGGCCAGGGAGGCAAAGATCACCCTTTCCATGTGGGCATTAGTCATCTATCGGTCAGGGGACTGCCGGATAATGTTCTCAAGGGAGTGGGGTCTCACAACAGTTGTCTGTTGTCCCAGAGTCAATTTAAGCTAGGCCACAGCAGCGACAGCTTTCAGACAAGTCTTAGTTCTTTGTAGGCCTTTAAGTGTACTCAAATGTAGTGTCTGGCTTCTTTACAGGTGGGGGGGGGGGTTCCATGGCAACTGGCAAGGAACCAGAATGTCCTGTTGTAACAGTCTATGAATGTGAGGTCTAATTCTTTCTCTGGCTTCACAACTCATTGGGTACTGCTTCACTCTAATAGAGGAGGCACTGGTTTTAGCCCAAGCTTTTGGAAATTCTGTTAACCATTTATTGTTTCAAAACTGAATATTTTGTTTTAGTATCCACCAGAAAGTCTATAGGTGTCCCCTCCACTCTCAGGGTCCCCTGTAGTCATCTTCAGGACCTTGAGGGTCCTTCTTTTCTTCTTTGGGCAGCCTCAAGCCCAGTGTCTTCTGTTGCCCAGGGTTCCCTGTCTATCTCTTTTCTCTCTCTCTCTCTCTCTCTCTCTCTCTCTCTCTCTCTCTCTCTCTCTCTCTCAACTGTGGCCAGTATTCTAGTCTTCAATCTCTCTTTTGTAATATATTTTTCTGTCTCTCTAACTAAATCCTGCAAGGTATAATCCTGTAATCTCTCTATATGCTATAACTTCTTACCTGTCACCAGAGCCCGGCAGGGTAAACTGTCAGCCGCTCCCTACCTGTAGCCGTGTTGAAGTCTCAGTCTGGTCGGTTAAGGGGGGCTTCTAACAGGATCTTTTCTCGTTCTTTTGTGGTAAAGAGAACCTGTAAAAGCTGTTGGCTATCATCTCAGGTAGGCTGGTGGAAAAACATTAAAGACTCTTTCAGTCTGGTCAGACTGGCAGGGTTATCTGAAAAGGAAGGGTGATTAATCTTCCAGTTTAGTCTGTATCTCGTTCTGCAGAGAGCCAGGGCTCGGGAGCCTGGCTTTCTCTTTCTAACCCATGGTGGTGGATCTTGGACCAGGTCTTGCCACAGAGTAATATATGGCTGTTGATCGGGATATGACCCTGGTCCTTCCTGAAAAATAATAACTTTAATTTTAAATACAATAGTCAAGTCAAAAATCTCTTTTGGTGGCCAGTCAACATCAAAAGTCAATCACTCTGAGACACAAAAAAATCTGTCACAGTCTAATTCTTTCTCTCAACTGATAACTTATGTAGTCACAAATAACATAAAACAAATACACAGAGAAACTAGCACAGAAAAACTAATAGAAACCCGTCTCAATCGAGTATCAGCCAGGAAGGATTCCACGTCTTCCCGAGTGCCAGCCAGGAGGAATTCCACGTCTCACCGGCACGGAAAGATTCTCAAACGTCTTTGAGAATCTCTTTACCCAGAGACGTCTCTCCGGGGTTGCAGCTGGTAATTTTCCCAGCATGTCTGCAAATCACTCCGTTCGTGTCACCCAGAATGCAGAACGAGCTGATCTGCACTCTTGACTCCATCTGTGGAAGGTTCAAAAATTTTTAACCCTTTCAGTACTAGCAAAGATTTAGGTAGAGTGGAAGAGTAAAATATATTAAATGAATTAACCTTGAAACTATCTTACCCTCAGTTTTGGGTGGAAATAACTGTACTTTTACTACACTGAGAAAAGCTGCGATTTATTGAAAATTTGGTTGGACATTATGACACTCTGAAGTCCATAATGGTTCTATTAATTACATTTAATAAACAAATATTTTATGTATTTGAAATTACACGTTAAGAAATATTGATTTTCAGTGGTGCTTGCATGACAGTGTTGATGCTTATGGCCTACTTTTTTACTTTGAAGAAAGAACTTGCTGTTAGCCAGGCTGGCATACAGAGCTGAAGATGCTCTGTTTTTCCTTGGGACAAAGGAGGTTTCTTGACAGAGGAAAATTTGCTGTGATGTGAAAATTTCATGTTTCATTAATAACTTATTTTTGTCACATGTTGTTTTTCTGGAAGCTGTATTTTGAGAGGACATGTGATGTTTTGCTACAAACAAACACTTGAAAGATCATGTGATATTTGGAAAGAATATAAAGGTAATCCCCCAAACAGTGAGAAGATGCTTATGCATTGCTATGCCATGTAACACTTGGTTTTTTGCTGGTCTTTACTGGTCTTTGTTAGTCTTCATTTTATAGACACAAATATGACAAAGAACTTCTCATGGTATTCTGGCAGATTCTGCCCTCTACCACTGACTAGTGACAATTAGGCAGACTATTGCTGTATCTGCTGTATCAGGTTATAGCTACTTATTCATGTTTCCATTTGTTTGTTTGTTTGTTTGTTAGTTTCCTATTGAACTAGGTGGCTGGTATACTGACAACAAAGAGTGGGATCACTCCACACGGAATTACTTCTAAAAAGTTCTACAACACCCTTTTCTTTTTATTCTACTTTCTTCGTATCTTTGGAAGGTGAGTTAGAAGTGAGATTGATACATTTAGAACTCTAATATCATTTGTTTTGGAAAAGAAGAAGAAGAAGAAGAAGAAGAAGAAGAAGAAGAAGAAGAAGAAGAAGAAGAAGAAGAAGAAGAAGAAGACTAAGCCTATAGGTAGTAAAAAATATGGAGCTTAGGCTTCTTGAATAATTTTACTTCTAATGTAGTCCGGGAGTTGACAGGTTTTGATGGGTTGGCAATTTTGTTTAAGGAGTTTGTCAAAACAGCAGCTACTGCCACTGGGTGATTCCTTGCTTTGCTACCTGAGTAGGTTTTCTGGTTTTGCTTAGTAGTTTACATGTATATCATTTTGAAAAAAATTAAGGCCTAAACTGCAATGTTTACTCAATTTTCTTGTGTTAGAAAGGATTCTAATATTGGCTATGTACTTAGAGAGTTTGTTGATAGAGGTTGAAGTGCTTGGAAAGCAAAAATAGCCAATGGGAGGAGACCAACAGTGTTCAGGCTTGGTGTCTGAGACTGGTAATTTACTGTACAATGAAAAAGAGAAGCAAACTAGGCTGGAAGGCAGATTCCTGCCCCACTCAACACCTTTATGAGGCAAAGGGATGAGGAGAGCAGGAGGTAGTACAGGACCAACAGGTTAGTATTCAGCCAAGTGTAATGCCATAGAATTCTCCTGGGGCTACACAGGCATCTTCAGCCTTCTCAAGTCCTTTTACAGCATAAGCCTGCTAACAAACACTGGCCTAAAGATTGTAGGTCCAAGAGAGACATTTAAAAACAAAGGGAAGTACCTGTAAGCTCAAGGCCCCACAGAAAACAATATGAGCCATATTTCTTTGGTCATCCCAAAGGCACTAACTGGGCAAGAAATTCATGATCTTATAGATGATATAGTCAGAAGTGCAGATTTGGATCTTGCCATAGATGTAACACCTATACTATTCCTGGAAGTTGAATGTTATAAGTTACCACTGGTTTTGTGGGCCTTTACCTTATGGGAAAGTAGCAATAATCATGAGAAGAAATGTATTAACTTTTCAAAAAAATTATGCATCAAATTGTATTAGATAGGGATAACTAGGATTAAATTAAACTTATGGCATATATGAAAAAGAAAATGCAATGTAATGCAGGAGGTAGAAATGGTCAGCTGTAATTGTTTCATTATATCAGTGGCAAGGATGCAATAGATGTAATAGAACGAAAATGATTTTTGTGAGTACTGGAAAACAAATGCTCTGGCAAATAGTGGTTAATGGACAGAGAACCAAATTAATTGTACAAATGAATGGTGTTGAAATAGAAGGTTTGGTAAATACAGGAGCTGACATCAGTATAGATGCCTATAATGTCTTGGAATCTAGATTGTTCACTTCAGAATGTTTGCACACACTTCCTAGCAATTTGTGAATTGTAACACATAAGACAATGTGTCCAAGAGATTAACTGTATGGTACCAAAAGTACCAACAGGGAAATTGAGACATTATATAGCTGATATACCCATAAATTTATAAAAAAAAGGTAACTTTTCCAAACATGGATTACTCAAATTAATATTCCTGAAATTCTGAGTACAGGAAATAAGGGAATTAGAGGTAACTTGGTAGCTACTAATAGAGAAGGTTCTGTTACTGACATACTAAGAACTTGTCCCAAATATGGTTATCAAACAGACCTGTGTGGCAAGAGTAGTGGCTTTTAACAACAGAAAAGTTCAGGTATTTGAACAACTGGTGCAAGAGAAGCTGGAGGCCCACTATATAGAAGAGTCTACCAGCTCATGGTATTACCTATGTTTGCTATAAAAAGGAAATCAGGAAAAGGGTGGATGATAACAGATTTAAGTGCAGTGAATAAAATAATTCAACCAATATGTCCTTTACAGCACAAACTTCATTTACTTTCTTTGTTACCTATATCATGGCCTATAATAATACTTGACTTGAAAGATTGCTTTTTCACAATTTCCTTGCTTTCTCAATATGTAGTCTAAACAATACTGGTTTGGTAAAAAAGATACCACTAGAAGGTACTTCTATAGGGAATGTTAAATAGTCCAACGTTAAGTCAATTTTTTGCAACAACTATTAGAAATGATTTGTAGGCAATTCATTCGATTTATAACTTATGATGACATGAGTGTCATTTTGTTGGCTATTTCTGACAAAAATAATTTAGAGAAAATGGTTAGAGAAACACAAAGAGTTCTGCCAGGCTATAGGTTACAAATTGCTCCAGAAAAAAAAAAAAAAACACAAAGAGGAGATTGACTTAGTTATTCGAGTTATCAACTTTGACAACAAAAAATTCAACCATAAAAGGTACTGATCCATAGGGAACAATTGCAAACTCTTAACGATTTTTATAAATTAATGTGTGATATTATCTGACTGAGAATCAGCATTGGATTAAGTACTTATGAGTTAAGTAATATGTTTCAAATATTATAAAGAGATTGAAATTTAAGCAGTTCAAATTGTGGAAGAGCTGAAGCAAAAGGAAGGTATCTCTTGTAGAACAAAGTATGTGAGAGGCATATGAGGATAGAGTTGATAAAAAAGAAACTTGCTTGTATTTGGTTATTTCACATTCAACTCATTCTCTGACTTGAATCTTTATACAAAGTAAAGATAGTAATATGGAATGTATTTTCTTAGCACATAAATAAAAAAAATGAAGACATATAGAACAGATTTCTAAATGAATTACAAAAAGTAAAATAAAATATATTATTTGTCTGGAACTTATCTCACTAAAATTTTAGTACTTCTTACTAATGTTTAGATTGTGGCATAATGGGTGAATGACAAAGATTAGCAAAAAGCATATAGTAACTACTGGAGATAAATTAATAACAAATATCCAAAGAGCAAATGTATGGAGTTTATAAAAAGAACTAATTATATTCTTCCTCATATTGCAAAGAGAACACCAATTGCAGAGGCACAACATTCTATACTGATGCAAAAAAGGGGGTGTTGACAGGTTGTAAGTCAGTCAAAATATGTAAGGTTGTTGAACGTCCACTTACATCAGTTCAAAAATAAGAATTGTATGCAATCCTTATGGTATTATTAGATTATCCTAAATCTCTTAATACAATTAAATGATTATTTAAAATGTAAAAAGAGTTGTTTTATGTAGAGTGGAGAATTGTTCCTAATAACTCAGAATTTACTTTTTGAATCATGCAATAGTAACAGGTCATCAGAAGAAGAAACTATCTATTATATATTACTAATATTCAGTCCCATAAAAGTTTGCCAGGCCAAATAGCACATGGAAATGAGGAAATTTATGAATTATTAATAGTTAATGTGTTAGAAGCCTTTTAATTTAAAGAGAAGCATCATGTTAGCAAGAAACATTTAAAGAAAAATATATATCTTAGGGGAAAAGCAAAGTAATAATAATAATAATAATAATAATAATAATAATAATAATAATAATAAAAGTTCTATGGGTTCCCAATACAAACTCTGTAACCTGGTGGTAGTAACCCTAGTGGTATCAAAGGGAATGACATCTGACAAATGGATGTTCTCCATTTTGCAGAATTTGGAAAAATAGAGTATATACACTGTACCATTGATATACACTCTGGGTTTCAATGGGCAACTTCTTTAAGTACTGAAAAGGCTGGTTGTGTAATTATGCACTTATTGGAAATAATGTCAATGGTCGAGATATCTCTAAAATTAAGACTGATAACACTCCTGCATATGTATCTAATAAGAGAGAGCAATTTTGCATATTATAATATAAAACATATTAGTGGTTTAATAATCCCACAGAAAAGAAGTTGTAGAAAGGCCTGCTGCCTGGAGCAGACACCTGCCTGGTCTGCTCCTGTGTGGACACCATATCCCAAGACATCCTAGAGGGACCACTGAACCAAGAGCAGCAGGTAAGAACACTCACACACTGCTACAACTGGGGGCAGGGAGTGGGCAGGTCTCAGCAGACACTCAAACCCCACCCCTGCGGAATACTATTTATTTCCCCTTTACCCCTCACCTGGGCCTGCTGCCTTAAGGGGAGACCTTCCTGGTCTGCTCCTGTGTAGACACTGTATCCTGAGACATCCTAGAGGGGCCTCTGAACTCAGAGCAACAGACACCATAGCCGGACGCATAAGACATACTAGAGGAACAACTGAACTCAGAGCAACAGACACCATATCCCGAGACATCCTAAAGGAGCCACTGAACTCAGAACAGCAGGCACCCATATCCTGAGACATCCTAGAGGAGCCATTGCACTCAGAGCAGTGGAATCTTAGCTGGTCTGCTACCATGGAGACACAATATCCTGAGACATAGTAGAGAAGCCACTGTACTCAGATAAGTTGGAGCTCAGGATTAAAGATCACAGAAACATCTGGACCCTGAGGAGTTCAGACACAAGCAAGACAACTGGAAAGGCAGGCTCCAGTCAGAAACAGTGAGTGAAGGTTGCACTAGAATTAACCAAATATTGAAATGCAAGCACAAGAACATAAGCAACAGAATCTAAAGTAACATGGCATCATCAGAACCCAGTTCTCCCATCATAGCAAGCCCTGAACACCCCATCACACTGGAAAAGCAGGATTCAGAATTAAAATAACTTCTCATTATGATGATAGAGGACTTTAAGAAAGACATAAATAACACTCTCAAAAAATTTAAGAAGAACACAGGTATATAGGTAGAATCCTTTAAAGAAGAAACAAAAATTTCTTAAAGAATTGCAAGAAAACATAACCAAACAGTTGAAGGAAGTACACAAAACCATCCAGGATATAAAAATGGAAGTAGAAACAATAAAGAAATCACAAAGGGAGACTACCCTGGAGATAGAAAACCTAGGAAAAAGATCAGGAGTCATAGACACAAGTATCACCAACAGAATACAAGAGATGGAAGAAAAAATCTCATATGCAGAAGATACCATGGAAAACATTGACACAACTGTCAACGAAAATGCAAAATACAAAAGCTACTAATCCAAAACATCCAGGCAATCCAGAACACAATGAGAAGTTCAAGCCTAAGGATAATAGGTATAGATGAGGGTGAAGACTCCCAACTTAAAGGGTCAGTAAATATCTTCAATAAAATTATAGAGGAAAACTTTCCTAACCTACAGAAAGAGATACCCATAAATATACAAGAAGCCTACAGAATTCCAAATAGTCTAGACCAGAAAAGAAATACATCCTGTCACATAATAATCAAAATATCAAATGTACAAAACAAAGAAAATATACTAAAAAGCAGTAAGGGAAAAAGGTAAACTAACATATAAAGGGAGACCTATAAGAATTACACCCCACTTCTCACCAGAGACTATAAAAGCCATAAGGTCCTGGACTGATACCATGCAGACCCTAAGAGAACACAAATGCCAGCCTATACTACTATACCCAACAAAACTCTCAATCAATATTAATGGAGAAACCAAGATATTCCATGACAAAACCAAATTTATAAAATATCTTACCACAAATCCACCACTCAAAGGATAATTGGTGGAAAACTCCAACACAAGGAGGGAAACTACAACCTAGACAAAGCAAGAAAATAATCTTTCAACAACCCCCAAAGAAGATAGCTACACAAACATAATTCCACCTCCAATGACAAAAATAACAGGAAGCAACATTCATTTTTCCTTAATATCTCTTAATATCAATGGACTCAGTTCCCCAATAAAAAGACATAGACTATCAGGCTGGATACATAAACATGACCCAGCATTTTGCTGAATACAGGAAACACATATCTGCGAAAAAGACAGACACCACCTCAGAGTCAAAGGACGAAAAACAATCTTTCAAGCAATTGGCCCCAAGAAACAAGCTAGAGTAGTGATTCTAATGTCAAATAAAATCGATTTTCAACCAAAAGTAATCAAAAAAGATAAGGAAGAACACTTCATATTCATCAAAGAGAAAATGGTTCCAGATGAACTCTCAATTCTGAACATCTATGCCCCAAATGCAAGGGCACCCACATACATAAAAGAAACCTTACTAAAGTTCAAAGCATACAT
The DNA here is from genome assembly GCF_011762505.2 of Arvicanthis niloticus. Classification (NCBI taxonomy): domain Eukaryota; kingdom Metazoa; phylum Chordata; class Mammalia; order Rodentia; family Muridae; genus Arvicanthis; species Arvicanthis niloticus. Next base: position 4,174,076 of record NC_047667.1, read on the forward strand.
TACACTTCACACAATAATAGTGGGAGATTTCAACATCCCACTCTCAGCAATGGATAGATCATGGAAACAGAAACTAAACAGAGACACAATGCAACTAACAGAAGTTATGAACCAATTGGACTTAACTGACATCTATAGAACATTTCATCCTAAAACAAAAGAATATATTTTTTTCTCAGCACGTTATGGTACCTTCTCCAAAATAGACCATATAATTGGTCACAAAACAGGCCTCAACAGATACAAAAAGATTGAAATAATCCCTTGCACCCTATCAAACTACCATGGACTAAGGCTGGTCTTTAATAATGACAAAAACAATGGAAAGCCCCACATACACGTAGAAACTGAACAATGCTCTAATCAATGATGACTTGGCCAAGGAAGAAATAAAGAAAAAAATTAAAGATGTTTTAGAATTTAATGAAAATTATATCAAAACTTGTGGGCTTCATGAAAGCAGTACTAAGAGGAAAAATCATAGCTCTAAGTGCCTACAAAAAGAAACTGGAAAGAGCATACACTAGCAACTTGACAGCACACCTGAAAGCATTAGAACAAAAAGAAGCTAATATACCAAAGAGGAGTAGATGGCACGAAATAATCAAACTCAGGGCTAAAGTCAACCAATCAGAAACAGAAAGAACTAGACAAAAAAAAAAAAAAAAAAAAAAAAAAAAAAAAAAAAAAAAAAAAAAAAAAAAACAGGAGCTCGTTCTTTGAGAAAATCAACAAAATAGATAAACCCTTAGCCAGACTAACCAAAGGGCACCGAGACGTATTCAAATTAATAACATCAGAACTGAAAAGGGAGACATAACAACAGAAACTGAAGAAATAAAAAAAAAAATCATAAGATCCTACTACAAAGGCCTATACTCAACAAAATTGGAAAATGTGAATGAAATGGACAATTTTCATTACTCCTTCCACCTTAGCTCCTCCTACATATCAGCCTTCCTATTAAAATAAAACTTTTCTCTCAAAATACAATTAGAGCATAATTATGCCAATTTGTACCAGTGAGGTACAAGATTGATAGGAAGAGAAGTAAGACTAAAAAACTAAAAATAATAATAATAATAATAAGTTGAAGAAAGAGCTAATTGTACCCTAATTGTGATGCTTATTAAACAAAAAGTAAGATTAAATATTGCTTTGTTAACTCTAATTTTTCTTAATATTTGTGGAAAGGGAACAACAGTAGCTGAGAGACACTGAGTTTTTGAAAATACTGAGGAACTAGGCCAACTAATATAAGGATATGTTGATATTTGAATGAAAACACACAATAGTTTTAAGACAGGAATATGGTTACATATATGTATATAGAGAAATTACAAATATATATATGTATGTGTGTATGTGTGTGTGTGTGTATCAAAAAACATATGAAGATTAAATTTGACCGTGGAGTACTGAACATCTTCACAAAGCAAATATTAATGGCGATTCACACTTACAGAGTGTCTCAGTAATTTATTTTTTCAAAATATGCATTCAAATATATTTCAAATGGCTAGACTAGACAACACAGAGATTGAACAACAAAGAGAGTAGACAACACAGAGACTGGACAAAGAGACAGAAAAAGATACAGCTAACTTTCCCAGGATTTGCCCAGTATTCCGATTTTCACATTGTACCCAAATGATGTTTTTGTCTCTGTACAAGTAATTTTAAGAGCATGATTTCCCTACTCCCAAATGATGGGGTGGGTATTTTTGATTGTTTGATAGGTTAATAGATCCTGATAAACTTTGAGAAGATGCTTTTGGATTGTTTTGTCATGGCATACTTCACTCATCACAGAGAGAAATGTGCTAAAGATTTAGATGTTCTTTGGCTGATCTGGAGATTACTACTGATTCTGCCTATTCAGTGGCATCTAGCGGTTTCTGCAGGATCATGCTGACACTACTGATTAATGTTTTGTGTTTGCTATTGATATTGACTGCTGGTATCCTGATAACAAAGAGTGCAGTAGCTCCAAGGAACTACTTATAAACAGATTCTTAACACCCTTTTTCTATTAACTTTCTTTTTCCCCTAACTCTGATCAGTGAATGAGTAGGGAAGTTGAAGGCTTTAAGGATTCTAAATAAAGTACTTTTTGAAAAAAATCTAAGCCTACACTTTGGTTTCCCACTGTTTCATTTCTTACTGTTTGAATATGTTGAGATTGACTGAAGACTTGGTCATGAGAATGGCAAAACTGGGAGACTGTAATATATAAAATGGTTCTCAAACTTGAAATATTTCCTCCAGGAGTGAGTCATGTGTCTGAGAAATATGAATCTTGTATGACGCACTGGGACACCTCCCCGGGATTTTAAAAAGCACTAAATGGCTGCTAGAAGAGAAAATTGAACAGCAGAAGTTTATGAAGAAGAATCTTCAAGCTTTTTAAGATCCTGATGTGGTGACAATATTCCAGGGCTACAGCTTTTGAGAGTCCTCACCCATGTGAGATCGGTCTTTCTATAAAGCATCTGCTGTTGAGTCAGCCATACTTTCCTACTGGTAAGTAACCCCGACCTCTCAATCCTGTAGCAAACCCTACTAAACTTATTGGTTCAAAAGCTAGACTTTAACGCATCTTTAATTGATTTGCATGTTCTCTTTTTAGATTAAGTGGGCACATGTACTGCCTTCCTTGGAATTCTTTCATGGGATCAGTGCATCCACAATCAGAAAGACTGAATCACTTCTTGAGATAAGATTGTTAAAACATAGAAAGCATTGTCTGGCACAACTTTTCTGATTACTATTTGGAAATAAATGCGTTCTCTGTGATAATCTCTACATTCACTACAGGGCCTTTATCAGAGGCTGTGATTTCAGTCTTTATAAGTTTGGAACAAACAGAAATGTTAAGTTCATAAAGATCGACTATATAAGATATTTTGTACAGCCTTGAAAACAACACATTCTACATGAACAACAGCTTATTTTCTGTGCTTAGGGTTTCTTAGAAATATTCATCTCTTACAACAGTATGTATCTTAATTGGTACCTGTAATAATCTCTTAATAGTCATTCTTCTTTCTAGTTGTTATGCTTGTTTAGAAATAGTCTTGATTTTTACCTGAAGTCTAGACATAATTACTAAGGTTATTCACAGTTATGCTCATCCATGACTTTATTTGGGTGCTAATTATATGGTTACTGTATTTATCATTTTCTTATTATTACGGCTAAGGTCGTATCAAAACAACTTCAGAAAAAGATTTATTTTGGCTCATTTTGAAAGTATGATTTTTTTTTTGGAGGAAAGGCCTGGGAGAATAGCAACAAGGGTATGAGGCTACCTAATCACATGTGAGAAAGCAGAAGGAGAGATGTGCAGACATTAGGACTTGGAGACTAGAGCTCCCCATTCACAGCCTTAAGACAAACAGTAACACTAGGTGCTCAAAAATTAGTTTGTGTGAGGTTAAACAGTTAAGTATTCATGTTCTGAATACAATCCAAGATTTGTAAAACATAGTGGATGTTAGTATTCTGTCTAAACTCCACCTCCACAGTTACCTGGCAACAGCCAGGTAGGCCTGGTCCACTATAAAGGGGACTGCTTGCCCCCTTCTCACTCTCTTAATCTCTTACCCTCTCTCTTACTCTCTTAATCTCTTACTCTCTTACTCTTACCCTCCTACCCTCTTGCCTCTCTGTTCCCACCCCCTTCCTCTTTCTACACATGGTCATGGCAGGCCTCTACTTCTCTTCTTCCTCTTCTTCTCTGCTTCTCTCTCTCTGCTTTTCTCTCTCTCTCTCTCTCTCTCTCTCTCTCTCTCTCTCTCTGCCTTTACTACCCTCCTAGCTCCCCTCCCCATGCCCTCAATAAACTCTATTCTATACCATACCAGTGTGTGACTTGTCCCTCATGGGAAAAGATGCCTCTACATGGGCCTGCTGAGACATCCCCTTCCCCATACCTCTCCACACACCCACAGAACATACTCTCTTTATCTCTTTATCTCTTTATAAACACTTCAGTGGAGACTAGTATAAGAACAGTTTCTTATCCAATTTTCGTAGATTATAAAGAAAAATATGTGCAATGATTGAAAATTGATGAATCTATATTTTATCATTTATCTACTCAGAAATCATATGCTGAAAATTTTCTTTGCTACAAAAGATAGGGATAACCATGAACAGCATGGTATGCAGTGTATGAACACACATACACAGAGAGAAATATATATGTATATGTTTGAAAATATGTGTATATATGTACAAGTATATATGTATTTTTTATATATATTCCATGTAAATATTTTAAAATATTAAAAATTCAAAATAATTTGGGTTGGGTTGACACAGTTATTTTAAATACATTTTCTATAAACAATACAAAAAATAATTTATATGTTATTAAGTAAATAAAAGTGTGCTTTATCAGAGACCCACCCAGGAGCCCTAAGTCTAGTACCCCCACCCTCCTCATTTTCCTATCACTTGGCCCAAAAAGCTAAAGAATTCCTGGTATGTAAATACTATTTACATACAAGATGCCAGAAGTCCAGTTAGGCTGCCTATTGAGCTCTCCTACAAAAATAAGTAAGCACCCCCAAGATAGGTAGACAATAGGAAACAAGAAAAGTGGTTGCTAGAGTCAATAAAATAAAACATAGAGAAAAATGCACAGAATCATTGAAACAAAGAGTTGGTTCTTTTAGAAAATCAACCAGGTAGAAAAACTTATTCAAACTAATGAATGACAGAAATGGAGAGTTTTCTTGACTGATACCACTCACTGAAGTTGAATCAAAATGAAATAATCAGTTTAAATAGACTTACAACCCCTAAGAAAATGGAAGCAGTCATTAAAATCACATAACAGCAACAAAAACAACCACAAAATGTCCAGAACCACACAATTTTCTCTCAGCATTCTACTAGATAGATATTCAAGGAAGAGCTAATTTCAGTATTCCTCAAATTATTTCACAAAACAGAAACAAAAGGAACATAGCCTAATTTGTGTTATGAGACGACGGTCACTCTGATACACAAGCCACACAATGTTTCAGCAAAAGAAGAGAATCACAGATGATTTATCTTATAGACACAGATGAAAACATATTCAATAAAAGGCTTACATGAATACATCAAAATGATCATCCACCATAACTAAGTAGGCTTCATCCCAGAGCTGCAGGAATGGTTCAACATACAAAAACCCAGTCAATGTAATCCAAAATATAAACAAACTGAAACTAGAAAACAAAACAAAACAAAACAAAACAAACAAACAACAAGATCATCTCATTGGATGCTTAAAAAGTCTTTTTAAAAATCCAACACTTCTTCATATTAAAAGTCATAGATAAAAAGAACATACCAAAACATAATAAAGGCAGTTTACAGTAAGGCTATAGTCAATGTTAAAGTAAATGGAGAGAAACTCAAATCAATTTCATCAAAATCAGAAACAGGATACAGATGTCCATTCTCTCTCTTTTAACCCTGATTTTGAGCTATAGTAATAAAATCCATGAGTAATGGCATAGCAACAGAAACATTGATCAGTGGATTTTACATATATATTTAATATAAGACTGGAAGTTCTAGCTAGAGAAATAAGACAACTGAAAGAGATTAAGACAATAAAAATGGGTAAAGAAGTTAAAATATTGCTATTTCCAGATGATAATGATAATATAGATAAGCAGTACTAAAACTTCTATCAAAGAAGTATAGCTGATACATATTTTCAAAAAAGTGTCTGAATCCTAGATTAACTAAAAAAAAAAAAAAATCAGTATCCCTCGTCTATATAAATGACAGATTTAGAAAGGTAAACAATGCCCTTCACCATAGCTACAAGTTACAAAAAATATTTTTGAGGATAACAGTTATCGAGCAGACAAAAGACTTCTATGATAAAAATTTCAAGTCTTTGAAGAAATAAATTGAAAAAATATATCAAAATATAGAAAGATTTTTTATGATCATGGATCAGTGCAATCAATATAGTAAAATTGCTTATCCTACCAAAAGGAAACTACTGATCCAATGCAATTCTTACTAAAATTCCTACAAAATTCTTTACAGACCTCCAAACATAATACTAAATTTCATATGGAAAACAAAAAAGTATAGGATAGCTAAAACAATGAACAATAAAAGAGCTCTCAGAGGTGTCTTCATCCCTGATTTCAAGCTATAGTAATAAAAATCCATGGGTAAAGGCATAGCAACAGAAACATTCATTAATATATTTGATTCAGAGTTTCAGACATTAATCAACATACCTACAGATACCTGAATTTTTATTAAGAAGTCAGAAATACTCAGTGGGGAAAAGGTGTCTTCAATAAACTTCAAACTGGATATCTGCATGTAGGACAACACAAATAAATATATCTCTAACACCATGCACAAAATTTAAGTCATAGTCAATCAAAGACCTTAACATAAAACCAGATGCACTAAGTGTGACAGAAGAATAAGTGAGAAATAGTAGTGAAGGCAAAGGTATAAGAGGCAGCTTCCTGAACATAAAGCTGATAGAACCAGAGCTAAGATCAACAATTAACAAATGAAGCCTCATGAAACTGAAAATCTTCTGAGAGACAAAGAACAATATTAATAAAGCAAAAGAGCAAAATACAGAGTGAGAAAACATTTTCACCAGGACAACTAAAGGGCTACTATCCAAAGTATATTAAAAACCAAAGAAAATAGATATCAGCAAAGCAAATAATGCAATTTAAGAAAAACAGATCTTAACATTAAAAAAAAATTCTCATTAGAGGAAACTCACATTGCTGAGAAACACTTGAGAGGTATTCAACATCCTTAGTGACAAAGAGAATGCAAATAAAAACTAATTTAACAGTCTATCATATACCTGTTGAGATGCCTTAGATCAATAACACAAATGACAGCTCATGCTGATGAGCATGTAGAGTATAGAGAATATGCTTTCATTGCTGGTGGGAGTGCAAGTTTGTACAACCACTATGGTAATCATCATGGTGGTTTTTCAAAATAATGGAAATCTATCTACTTCAAGACACCAGCTATACCAATCTTGGCATATACCCAAAAGACACTCTGTCTCAAAGACAATTACCACAAAGACAATTACTCAAATACATTTATAGTACATTTATTTATAATAGCTGAAGCATATTACAAATAACTATTTATAAAAGCTAGAAACATTTCTTTCAGCCAAATAATGTATATACCACAGAGTACCTTTACACCACAGAGTAGTATTCAGTTGCTAAAAACAATGACATGAAATCTGTAGGCAAATGGAACTATGAAAATATCATCCTGAGTGAGGTATCCCAGTCCCAGAAAGATATACATGGTGTGAATTTCATTATAAGTGGATATTAGCTGTTAAGCAAATGGTAATCATGCAACAATCCACAAACTCAGAAAGGCTAAGTAAAAAGAAGAGCTCTATGAGGGATGTATGGATCCCCTTGGATAGGGAATGAGAACAAATTTTATGAATGTACTGCAAGTGTGTGGAACTGGGAACAGGAAAGATCAGGAGAGTAATGGAGGGAAATAATATGGTGAGAGAGAACTGAAATTGAAGGACATTTGGTGGGGATTTGTGCAGGCCCATGGAAACAAAGTGCAACAGAAACTCTCAGGATTATATGAGGTTGACTCTAGTGAGGGCTTCTAGTAATAAAGGATACAGAGCCTGAACTGGTCATTTTTTGTAACCAGAAGAGTCTTCTAGTAGTTGGCCCGTGATACTGATTCAGCTGAAAAAAAGAAAAAAAAAAAAAAAACAAAAACCCCATTTACCTTGTCTGCAAGACATGCTGGAAAATGAAGGTATGAAGCACATGGGAGTGCTGGTTTAATTGAAGGCCTTTAACATAAGAGGAAACTCATGCCTGACACTGACTAGAGGACCAAGAAACAGGCTGGATATCAGAGAGCCCTATAATAGAAATAAATACTTAAAATGATTTCTAGTGATATTTTTATATACTCAGAAATGGATGCCCAGCACAATTAATGCCAGAGACATTTGCTGAAGCTGGTGTGAGCAGACAGAAAGATGAAGAACCAAACATTAAACAAAAAGTGAGAATATAGAATGGGGATCTTCATCAGGTCCCTCATCTTGGAGTTTGTGAACCTCTGTGGAAGAGTGGGAGGAAGAATTGTAGGTGCCAGAGCAGAGAACATAGCCTATAGATATCATGTAACTAAGGCATATAGGGACTCAGACATATAGGGACTCACAGAGACTGAAGAAGCAATCATGTATTGTGTATGGATCTGCACTAGCTCCTCAGAATATATATTATAACCAATAGCTTGGTTGTTTTATAGAATTCCTAACAGTGGAGTGAGAGTGTTTTGGATTCTTTAGACTTTTTTCCTGCTCTTGGAACTTTTATCTTTCTTCCTATTGGGTTGCCTTGTTCATCCTTGATATGAGAGTTTTTACCTAGTCTTTCTTTTCTTCTCCTTCTCCTCCTCTTCCTCCTCTTCCTCCTCCTCCTCTTCCTCCTCTTTCTATTTCTTCACCTTTCTTCTCTTTCTCCTCCTCATCCTCCTCCTCCTCCTCCTCCTCCTCCTCCTCCTCCTCTTCCTCCTCCTCCTCCTCCTCCTCCTCCTCCTTTTATATCCTGACCACAAATTCCCCTCTCTCCTTTTCTCCTATTTCTTTCACCCACTTCCCAATTCATCCACTCCTCTGCTTCTCTTCAGCAAAGGGCAGGCTTCCTGTGGATATTAAACAAATATGACATATCAAGTTCCAGTAAGACTATGCATACCTCTTCAAATTAAGATTGGATGAGGCAACTCAGTATAAGCAAAATGAGCCCCAAAACAAACAAAGATAGCCCCTATTACCACTGTTAGAGGCCCTACAAGAAGACCAACATACACAACTGTGACATATAAGCAGAAGTCTTAGTTCATATTCTTCCAGGTTACCTTGTTGGCACTAATCCTTTGTGAAGCCCTATGACTCAATATTAGTTGATTTAGTGGACATTTCTGTGGCAATCTTGAACCTTCTGGTTCAATACTTCCTACAATACTTCCTCCCCATCTTCTGGCAGATTCTTTGAACACAGCCTTATGTTCGGATGTGGATCCCTGCATCACTTTCCATCAGTTTTTGGCTGAAGCCTCACTGATAAAAATTGTGCTAAGCACCCATCTGCAATATAATAGAATATGATTAAGAGTCATTTTACTGACATTTTATATTTTTCCAGTCAAGTTAGGTTCTATCCTAGGTCTTTGGGATATCCAGCTTCTGTGTTCTGGCCCTCCAGATAGTGTAAAGTGTGGACTCACTCTCTTTGCATGGGTCTCTAAGTGGATCAGACACTGGTTGGCCAAGGGCAGCTAGAGTGCTTTTGGATTCCTCAGCTGGCCCTTCTTTTCCCTCTACTTGTGACCCTGTGGGCAATCTAGAGCCCCAAACATTCTTAGTTCAGGACTAGTGTACCAGAACTGGATCCCCAAAAGTTCGGATCACCAATTTAAACAGTTTTTCTACAGATCAAGGGGCCACAAATGAACATGCCTTCACTGGCTTTAGGCTTGGGTTGACAATGCCTTGTCCTTTGTTTCACAGGATTTTACCTCCTGCCTTATTGGCACACTTTGATTCTGCTATCATAGGGACATAGGTAGACAGAGAGTTGTACCCCTTCTCCAGGGGCAACTACCATCTGACAGACTTCATTTTCATGCAGCCTTGGGGCAACACACAGACAAGGTGCACAGGCAGAATAGGTGAGGGGTCTGCTGAGCAAACACAGGTTCACATCTCCAGCCTTCCAGGAGCACTCACTACATCCCCTGCAAGTTAAAGATGGCCTATGTCAGGGGCCTCAAAAACTAAAGACAGTGAACAGATGGCAATGACAAAGTGAGTTTCTTCCCCAGGCTAGAAGCTGGAAGGACCAGCCAGACATGTTGACACAGCTAGACTCAAAGAACTAAAGTAAATTCCCTGGCAAACTGACATAGTTGTTGCCTGTCTCCTCTGCTGAAGCACAGAGGTACAACAGGAATGATGAGTTGAGTTTTGCTTTTACAGTTGAAATGAACATAGCTTGCAGCATGAACAGCTTGCCCCAAACTTAGAATTGTCATGCTTCTTTGTCTACATTTTGTTTAAATCCTTTTTTTCCCATAGTAACAGGAATGGCTAAAATATGTTCATGCATTTAACCCAAAATTATTTACAGATTACAAATGAGAGTAATATGGGCATATCTAAAATTTATCTCTTTTTATAAATTTAAAAATTATTTTAGGGCTGGAGAGATAGCAGTCAAAAGCACTGAATCTCTTTCATAGGTCCTGAGTTCAATTCCCAGCAACTACATGGTGGCTTACATCTGTAAGGCGATCAACTTACAGTCCTCTTGGGCATGTCTAAAGACAGCTACAGTATATGCTTATACATTAAATAAATCTTTCAAAAAAAGGAAATAGAGTTTTAAAAACAAAATTCTTTAAACTTCAGAATATCATGTTGGATCTAATTCACACAGGTCAAACAGACTACATTAATAACTAGTATTTAATCCTCAATTAATAAAAATAATTACACCTTTTTAAGCCAGTATAGTTTTCACAGACAAGCTGTTCCTGCCTATTCTGGATACATAATTAACATTGTGTTTCCTTTCTCAGCTACCTTAAGCAGATGAGATAAATATTTCCCCATCTTTCTGTTTGCTTTCATTAATGAACACAATTGACTTTGAACTTAAATGATCCCAGGCCAGGATTACAATTTCACTAAGAGCTACCACTTGCATTTCTTCTGGGTCCAAGCCATGAACATACATACCATCTGACTTGAGACTATCAAGAAAAGCAAGGGTGGCATCCTTAAATCATTCTAAAGAGATGACAGTTTTAGGTCACTACAGGGACAGACAAACTCTCTTATTATGGGTTTATGAATTCTATACTTGGAAAGACTTACATAGTATTTTTTAAAAGGGTTATGTCTATATAAATGAATCAAATGTTGTTTAAGATCAATGTGCATACTTTCAAAAAAACTGTATATACTTGCTCTAGAGATTTCAGGAGTCAACAAACCTGTTCATCCCTCAATACTCCTATGTTTTCTGTTGTTTTATTTTGATTTTTAGACTCTGCCTTGTCCAATTTTTAAAATGGCAGATAACGTAGTTTTGAAGAAATAACCGTTTACTGGGTTATAGTTCAGTACCACACCATCCCCTTTATAGAGGGTAAATATTTTTCTCCATTAAAATAAAATTTCTCAGCTAATTAAGGACAAAGTTTACCATTGTCTGGATAGCCTTGTGGGCTCAGCCCACAATGAAGGACTCCATTTATCACCAGGGATTCTCATTCTCTAACTTTGTCTGGGGAGTTCAAACCACACTCTCACAGACTTCTACCTGAAGAATGGCAGGTAGTCTTAGTTCAAAGACAGGTTCAATTTCCTTTCTCACAATAAGAACCCATTCAGCTAGGATCAGAAATTCCTGGAATGTTTCTCCATGCTTATGAGGCTTCTCAGTACTTTTATCCTTCAGCCAGTAACCTCTGCTGATCCTGGATACTGCTGCCCTTTAACACAAAACTATATATGCCTTGAACCACTCCAAGTAAGGTTGACCTGTCCCCTGAAGTTGGTCCTTGTGTTTCATTATGACCTTATATACTCATAGGCCTTCTGGACCCTTGTTTATTATCTCTGTTCCATTTCCCCTCATAGATTGATATTGCTCAATGATTGCCACAGACAAGGAGGATCACAGTGTTCAAGAAGTTCGTGGATGGTATTCTTAGAGACCAGATAGAATTGAAATCTAAGGAGCTGGATTCATAGGTAGTTGTGTGTAACCACATGGGTTCTGTAAACTGAACCAAGTCCTCTGCAATAGAGGTAACTACTCTTAATTGCTAAGCACATCTGTACTCCGTAACTTTTTATTTGTATTTTACAACCAATTCCTGTAGATTGGCCTTCTGAAATGATTCCTTCTGTAAATCTGTAATTGTTCTTTAGATCTTCTCTCAACTCACAGAAAAGATAAAGTACCCCTTTTCTCACTCAAACACAGAAGTCCCACATACACACAGAATCTTAAACATTCAAATGTATCCTGACTACTCAAGCAGCCTATTAAACCATGTAAGCCTGATCTGTGCCAAAAACATGTAATTGCCAATAATTTTTAAGAAAGAAGCAAGTGTAAGTAAGTCTGGGCTACAGGAATGACTCAGATAAGATGGGACAACTTAATAAGGACTTGCCTTAAAAACAAAACAAAACAACAATGAAAACTAGATCTGGGAATGTACCTCAGTGTAGAGAAATTGGGTAATATAAGCAAGGTCACAGATACAGTAATCAGCACCACATACAAAAGGTAGGTTTTTGCTGCTCACCATCAGATGTCATGATTAAATAGTATTGGTTAGCAGTATGTAGTGAATAATTAAACAGTCATTTAAATCTTAGGAGCAATGATATTTAAGTTTCTTGTTAGATTCAATTGTTTTTGGAAGAAGGTTCTGGTACGGTAACCACTAGCTTTTCAATAATAAAATCCAACTCTAGTTCCAGTGATGTAAGAATATACTTTGCTTATATTAATAGTATGACTTTTTACTTGACAGACCAAGGTTTATATCCTAATTACTATTTTTCTTGATAAGTATTAATAATCTACTTAATTACTGTGAACCTATGAATTGCCTTAGTATAGGTAGGAGGAAGCACTCACTCTGTGGAACTCATTAGAAAAGGTAAACAAGAATTAATCCTTTGTTACACAAACTGCTGCTGTGTAAAAATGGTTTTAAGAATGGAAGAGATCACTTTGGCTTACAGTGTATATAAGGGGTCCTTCAAATTAGGGAAAATGTGTTGGCAAAAGTCTGGTGTGGTAGCAGGAGTGAGAGGGAGCTGGGCACATTACTTATGAAGTAAGAAAGCAGAAAGTTAAATGCTGATGCTCATTTCATCTTGTACTTATTATTTATGACCCCAAGCAGGGAAATACTACTTCTCATTTTCAGAGTTGATATTTACATCTCTTCTAAACCTCTTTGGAAGCATCTCTCTGATCTTCACATATATCTATCTCTCACGTGATTGTGAGCACTTTAATGTTGATAGTCAAATTTACCCTAACAGATGGTTCATCTTGGCTTTCTGTAGACATATATCTTGGCAGAATCTTGCTGGTTTCACTCTAACTGACCTCATGAATGGTACCAAATAGCTAACTATGATGGATGCTACACTGTGAATGGGACTGTAAATATCTACAGAATAAAAATAGATTGGGTACCAGCCATTTTAAGTGAAATTCTAAGTGGAAATGAGGAATGGTTCTTGCTATGTATTTGTGAGCTTGGAGAATACATAAAAGGAAGTGTATATGGTCAATGGGTAAAGGTAAAATTTATGTTTTATCTGTCTCATTTTAGCTCTTCTGTGATCCACACTAAGTACCTGATAATGGTGCCTTTGTCTATTCCTCATGCTCTCCATCCCTGTTCTATACCTACAGGGCCAAAGGCATTCAAGAGCTTCGTGTTTTGTGCTTCTGTGTCCCAAATAAGCTAATATATTATAATATAATTGTTGTTGTTGATAATACTCTGTTGTTATTACTCCCATTTATCTATGTTGGGACATTATTGTATATTCTGTTTGTTATTCCTGAGAGATCTTTAGATTGGGTAAAGATACTTTATCTTTGACCCTCACACTAAAGTGGATTATAATACTAATGGTTTGCCTTAGAGTTTCCCCATCCATAATCTATTTGAGGAACAAACTTCTATTTGAGGAACAAAATAGATAAATTTCTTTTCCATGTAAGAAAGAGTCTTGGCTACACAAATATGGATCATTTAGAATTGCATGTTTTGAAAAACATGTTTTGATATAGTTTTAATTTATGACACCTATTCAACCATTTTCAAACATTTGTACATGGAGTTTTGTGAGCTTATGAGGAAGAAGTATAATCTTCAGTATTGCATATAGTTAAAAATATAGTAAATTCAAATTTTAGTAACCTAGTAAATAGTATACATGCAATATACGGATGACTATAGAAGCTGGGCATGAGCATTAATCAGATCCCTGGTGGCAGCTCTGCCCCAATCTCACAGAACCCAGAGGAAGTGGGCCTCCCAGGAGCTCTAACCCAGGCAAATTTGTAGGTAAGGAGTCAGCACCAACCACGCCAAACAGGAAGAAACTGGGACACACTGGGACCAAAGAATTCACTCCTGGCCAAGGGCACTGGTTCCTCTTGTCTGGGCCTGGGCACTGAGCAGATATTGGACCCCAGCTCTAACCACAGTAGTAACACCCACCCCACACAGTTCTGATACAACCAAGATAATAGGAAAGACAGGCTCCAGTCAGAGACAGTGAGAGCAGGTAGCACTAAGGTAATCCAGATGGTGAAAGGCAAGCACAAAAAGATAAGCATCAGCAATACAAGGTACATGGCATTATTAGAACCTAGTTCTCCCACACTAGAAAGTTCTGAAGTCCCCATATAACCAGGAAAGCAAGATTCAGATTTAAAATCACTTCTAATGATTATGATAGAGGACTTTAAGAAGGACATAAATAACACTCTCAAAGAATTTGAGGAGAACACAGGTAAACAGGTAGAAGCCCTTAAAGAAAAAACACAAAAATCCCTTAAAGAATTACAAGAGAACACAACCAAACAGGTGAAGGAATTGAACATAACCATCCAGGACATAAAAATGGAAGTAAAAACAATAAAGAAATCTCAAAGGGAGACAACCCTGGAGTTAGAAAACCTAGGAAAAAGATCAGTAGTCATATATGCAAGCATCACCAACAGAATACAAGAGATAGAAGAAAGAATCTGGGATGCAGAAGATACCATTGTGATTATTGACACAACTGTCAAAGAAAATGCAAAATGCAAAAAGTTCTTAATACAAAACATCCAGAAAATCCAGGACACAATGAGAAGACCAAAGCTAAGCATAATAGGTATAGATGAGAGTAAAGATTTCCAACTTAAAGGGCCAATAAATATCTTCAACAAAATTATAGAAGAAAACTTCCCTAACCTAAAGAATGAGATGCCCATAAACATGTAAGAAGCCTACAAAATGTCAAATAGACTAGACCAGAAAGGAAATACCTCCTGTCACATAATAATCAAAATACCAAATGCCCAAAACAAAAAAAGAATATTAAATGCAGTAAGGGGAAAAGACCAAGTAATATATAAAGGCAGACCTATCAGAATTATACCAGACTTCTCACCAGATACTATAAAAGCTAGAAGATGCTGGACAGATGTCACACAGACTCTAAGAGAACACAAATGCCAGACAAAGATACTATATCCAGCAAAACTCTCAATACCATAGATATAGAAACCAAAATATTTCATAACAAAACCAAATTTACACAGTATCTTTCCACAAACACAGCATTACAAAGGATAATAGTTGGAAAGCTCCAATTTAAGGAGGGAAATTATACCCTAGAAAGAGCAAAAAGGTAATCCTCTTCCAAGAAATCCAAAAGAAGATAGCCACAGAAAGATAATTCCACCTCTAATAACAAAAATAACAGGAAGCAACAATCACTGTTCCTTAATATCTCTTAACATCAATAGACTCAATTCCCCAATAAAAAGACAAAGGCTAATGGACTGGATACATAAACAGGACCCAGCATTTTACTGCATACAGGAAACCCACCTTAGTGAAAAACAAAACAAAACAAAGCAGACGCTACATTACAGTCAAAGGCTAGAAAATAATTTTTCAAGCAAATGGTCCTAAGAAACAACCTGGAGTAGCCATTCTAAAACCTCCAGCCTGAGAACACAAATGAAGGGACTCATGGCTCCACCCATATAGGTAGTTGAGGGTGGCCTTAGCAGGCATCAGTGAAAATGGAAGGCCTTGGTGCTTGAAAGTTTGGATTCCCTAGTGTTGGGGAATTTGAGAGCAGGGAGGCAGCAATGGGAGGATGGTGGGAGTACACCCTCATAGAAACTCCCAGAATTATATTGATTAGACATGACAGAGGCAGGACACCAGAAGAGTAGATTTCGGAATCCAAACAAAAAAATTATCTTAATACTATAATTTGTTTTGAGAATTGTATACTGCAGAATACACAGCCTTGGTGTATCTACTCATCTAGTAAGCTGAGCAGACCTGCTCCAACCTCTGATGTTCCTGCTAGATGCAGTGAAGACAGAGATATCGGGGGCTTATCAATATACTCTTCCCCCTGCCCCATTTCTAATATCTCAATGCCCATAATCAGCTTGAAGAAGTTAATGAAGAGTTGGCACCCCTATTTCCTGGGCTTAGGGACTGAGGTGGTTAATATTGGGCTGTCTTTCTTGAGAAAAGTAGTGGTTTTGTTGGAAAAGGGAGGAATAACTAGGAGTTATTGCATAGCCATAACCTATTGGTAAAAATCTGTATAATTGTTATTAAGATGAAGTTATAATTTCTTAAATGGTACAAAATTTACTTTGATTTCAAAGTTAAGGTATTCATTAGTACAATTTTTTTATTGATATAAAAGTTAAATTAATATTGTTACTCTCATGGGGATTGTGCCTATATAAAAGATTTAGGAATACAAGGCTTAGACCCAGTCCTTCTTTAACTTTTTAACTGATATGAGATGGTTAGCCTGTGAGTTAAAGGCCTATAGCAAATTTATGGTTTGAGTTTATTGTTAGGGTGTTTTCTATATTTTATTTAGAAATAGCTGAGAGACAAGAAGAAATAGCTGTTAACAGAGATGAGTCCAGATTGCCTTACATGAATAGGTTGTTTTCAAAATGTCAGAAGTCCACAGAATTGACATTACAAACATTTCTGTATTAATGTTCATTTTGATTAGAGACCTGTCTGCGCCTGAAAACTTCCTGCCTTGGATTCTAAGAAGAAATGGGCATCTTTGGAGTTACTCCAGTTGTGGTGAGACAGCCCCTAGGCAAGAATTGCCTCTTTTCATTTACAGAAAAAATACTGTCTAGAAAACAATACACTTGTGGAACAGTCGACTGATTACATCTGCCAAGACAGAGTAATCAGCCCTTAACAATTCTGCATTACTAGGTCTGCCATATGATCCTTGACCAGAATGCTCAAGATCAGATGTTTCAATGTCTTGTAGTATAGGAACTGTCTAGGTGTTCAGTGGTCTCTATAAATTGGCTAAGATCTAGAAGCTATGCTTTGTGCTTCCCATAATTTCAGTTAATTCTGGATTTCTGAAGGGGTTGAAGACTTATAGTTTCATAGCCAATCATGGCTGTTTAGTTTGAGAGAAAAGATTTGAGAGGATGGTTTTCAGCTGACATTCATTCTAAAGCCAAGAAAAAAGCCAGTCTTCTGTAAAACTTCTAGTTAGGAGAAATGACAGAGGTTCGGGGTTCGGGTTACTCAACATAATGATGGACTGGGTCTATCTTGTACTTTACAGATACAAATTGGTATAGTTGTGTTCCAATTGTATTTTGAGAGAAAAGGGTTTTTTGTTTTTGTTTTTTGTTTTTGTTTTGTTTTGTTTTGATTTTTGGTTTTTGTTTTTTCTAGACAGGGTTTTCTGTGTAGCTCTGGCTGTCCTGAAACTCACTCTGTAGACCAGGCTGGCCTTGAACTCAGAAATCCGCCTGCCTCTGCCTCCCAAGTGCTGGGATTAAAGGCATGCGCCACCACCTCCCGGCTGAAAAGTTTTGTTTTTTGTTTTTTGTTTTTTTTTAACAGGAAAGGTGATATGTAGGAAGAGCTAAGGTGGGAGGAGTAAGGAGAGGAAGAAGAAGAGTAAGGAAGGGAGGAGGAGGAGAGAAGGAGCTAGGAGACAAGGGGGTAGGGGGGAACATGAAGGTGGATGTTTGCATGTCTCTGCTAGTCAAAAGTAGTTGGTATATCTAGGTTGGGTTTTGGGTTACACTTCTGATTTTATGGGCATCTTGTTATTGAGCATTACCAACTTACAAAACCTTTAATTAACATTTTTTTAAAAAATTACTAATAAAAAGCAACAAAAAATAAATCTATTTTCACATGAAATAAAAAAAGAATGACTATAGAATTAAATCATAATAGTACTATACAACTCTAATGCAAATGTAAAAGTGACGGTTGAGTTATCTTTATTTTCTGGAAATCTCATTGTTTAGAAGGCTGTCATATATCAATAATGTTTAGGATTTCTGTTTCTGTGGTATACCACCTTGATTCAAAGAATCTTAGATAAGGAAATACTAATTTGTCCTATAAGTCCAAGTCATAGCTTTTCACTGAGGACAGGCTGGCAAAAACTGGAGTAAAAACCATGAAGGAGCACATCTTGCTGGATTTCTTGAACATACACAGCTACTCTTCCTAATTTGTCAAAGACCAGCTACACTTAAATGGTGCTATTGACAAGACATCTCAGTTGTTATCCCCTTTCCTGGTTTTGCCTCTGCAAACCCCTATCTCATCCCTCACTGCTTCAATGAGGGTGCTCCCCCACGTACCTATGCACTCCCACCTCACTGCCCTAGCATTCCCGTTCACAGGGGCATTGAGCCTTCACAGGACCAAGCACCTCCACTCCCATTGATGGTAGATAAAGCTATCCTCTGCTACATAGGCTACTGGAACCATGAGTCTTCTTTGGTTTTGGTTTAGTCTCCCACCTATTAAACTATATCATTTTGTGTGTGTAATCATCAAAGAATTCTTAAATTAATAGTAGATTCTCTTCTTCCACTTGAGTGCTATATGTTCTGGCTACCTTAAATTCTGGGAATGTGCCAGGTTACCAGTGCCGACCCAGGTTCCCTTGGATCCACTGATAAAAAATAACACACACACACACACCAGTTAACCTTAAAATTCCTTTGCTAACTCAGTGACTGAGCACCCCTGATTCTACCCTGTCACCCCAGCCACAATCAAATAGATTGGTCATTGTCCACTCTAACTGAACACTCCTGTGGCTGATAAGCTTTATTTACTGCAGCTACTACCTCCTTCTCTTCCCCCAGTTCTTTCTCCTGTGTCTACTACCTTGTCTGCTGGCACCCAGAAGTCCTTCCTATTATTCCCAGCTCATTGCGCTATTAGCATCTTTAATGATGGATCAATAACCAATTGAGAAACAGGACCTTAGCATCAGAACCACCCCCTTCAAAGCTGCATGCTAATAATTTGGGGTAGAACTATGCTTCTTTTGTTACACATTTTTTTTGTAGTTTATCATACAGACTTGAACAGAGGCCAATGAAATGAAGATGGATTGCATTCTATGTGTAAGCACTTCAAAGAAATTTCATCTTTTCAGACCAATATAAACAGAGGAAAATAAAATATGTATTAAAATGGCCATACATGTTGTATTAATTTTGTTTCTTTTTTAACTTCTTTTTTATTGGATATTTTCTTTATTTACATTTCCATTGTTATCCCCTCTCTATGTCTCCCCTCTGGAAACCACATATTCCATCCCCCTCCCCTAGCTTCTATAAGGATGCTCCCCTACTCACTCACCCACTCCCACCTCTCTATCTTTGGATTCCCTATACTGGGAGCCTTCATGGAACCAAGGCCCTCTTTTCCCACTGATGCCAGACAAAACCATCCTCTGTTACATATTTAATTGGAGCCATGGGTCCCTCCATGTGTACTCTTGGGTTGGTGGGTTAGTTCCAGAGAGCTCCAGGGGTCTAGCTGGTTGACACTCCCTATGGGGCTGCAAACCCCCTCAGTTTTTTTAGTCCTTTCTCCAATTCTTCCAACTGGAACCCTCCACTCAGACCAACGGTTAGGTGCTCAGATTTGCCTCGGTATTTGTCAGGCTCTGGCAGGACCTCTCAGGAAACAGCCATTTCAGGCTCCTGACAGCAAGCACTTTCTAGCATCCACAATAGCATCTCAGTTTGGTGACTGTATATGGGATGGATCCCCAGATGGGTCCGTCTCTGGATGGCCTTAAAAGGGCAGTTTGTGCTATTTTCCTTAGTGCTATAACCAATTCACAATATGAGCACCTTAAAAGAGAAGAGACTGGTTTTGCTCAAAGATTCCAGGATACAGCTCATCATAATGGTAAATGGATGGAGGAGCAGGAGATGGCTGGTCATCCTGTATCTGTTGAGAAGAAGGAGAGAATGAACAGGAAATGGAGTAGATATTGGACATCAAGGACAAGCCACAGTGACCTACTTCCTCCAAAAATGCTACAGATTCTACAGGTCCTGCTACACTTCTATCAGTAGAGCTTAGGATAGAATTTCACATTCAAACCACAGCACTGAGACATAGAAGAAAAACATTGAAATATTTAAGAATATAAGTATTCTCTAATTTTTGCTTTTGGAGACTGGAGCTTGTTGTCTTAAACCTGAGACAATTAACAGTGATTTACAGATATTCATCAGTCCTAAATATGTATCAGGAATAGTTTGATTTTGAGACATAAACAGTGTGAGTTTACAATCTTTTCTCTGCCCCTCAATTAATGTGTGACTCAGAAGTACTATTTAACTCATGGGAGACACAATATTCTCATCACTGAAATCAGAATAGTGACCACTAAGCAAAAATCAAAGTGTTATATATCAAGTCCTGGAGCATGAGAACTAGCATTTAAAATATTCTTAGTAGCTAAAAAAACATATGTAGTTAATACATGCATTTAAATTTACTTTATATATTTTGTGTGTATGTATAAATATCATAGAGTGTCTTTCTCTTTACCATTCCATTTTATTTTTGAGCTGTGGCATCTCACTGTAAAAAGAGCTTAGTTCACTTGCTAGATTGGCTAGCTATCCTAGTTATCCCCTTTCAGCACTGAAATTATAGATAAGATTGTAATGTCTGAATTATATGATTTTGAAGGACCTAAACACAGCTCGCTCTCTCTCTCTCTCTCTCTCTCTCTCTCTTTGTGTGTGTGCATGTAGTTATGCTTCTATGCACATTTCTATGACCTAAATGAAACTATATGTACATTATATACACTTAAAATTGTTTGTGCTAGTTGAGATGAAAGACTGGATATGTTAGCTTTCCCTTGCTGTGAACTATGGAGATAATGTATAATAGAAAATTTCATCTCTACTTGGTGACTGGAGACTAAAACATAGAGAAACGGAGCATAAACATAGTGATTGTTGTTCTTGAATCTCACTCTGTCACGTACAAGGCATGCAGCAGTGGGCAACACACTTAGCTCATTAAAGTCAAAGTGGGAAACAAGACATTTTTCTTAGAATGGCATCCAGCTTTCAGTAAGTGTTAGTCAATTATGTTAGCTTACATTCTCAGTGTTATGACAAAATACTCAACAAACAACTTAAGGAAAGAAGGCACTTTTGTCTCTTTGGGTTTTGTGCTTTGTTCTGTTTGGTTTTGTTTCTGGGGTTTTTGTTTTGTTTTTGTTTTTGTGGTTTTTTTTTGTTTGTTTGTTTTTTGACTCACAGTTTGAGCTACAGTATACCATAGTTGGGAAGGTATGGCAGGGTGAACAAGCTGGTTGCATTTTAGGAACAGTCAGTAAGCAGTTCTCTTTCTACTTTTTATTTAACCCCAGACTTGAGCCCAAGGGCTGATGATGGTCCATATTAATGAAAAGTTTATCTACCTCAGTTAACCCAACAAACTACTTCATAAACATGCCTAGAAATTTGTCTTCTCTGTAATTCTAGCTCCTTTCAATTTAGCAATCAATATTAATCAACAAACCAAGATTAAATGTTATACTGTATTACTGTGAACTTTTATGTTATTTTTAATGAATTCCTGGCATACTGCAATCTTGTAGCAGTTGATTTAATGCATAATAATTATTGTGCTCTATCTTAATTTACCTTTAATGTTATTACAAATGCACATACTAATAATAAACACTTTTGTAAGAAACTATACATATAGGGTCTCTAATCTTTATTTTTATTAGTGAATGTATTTTCTGTAAGTGCATAATAAAGAAATTACAGATGTTCTGTTTTTATTTACCAAAAGGCATGAATCGACCTGCATTATGATTTATAAACAATTCTTGAGTATTATTCCATTATTAAATTTTACAATGATTTCTATTTTTTAAGTGAAAATAAAACATTAGGGGGCAATCAGCAGAAGCAGCAGAATGTCAGAAAGGTAGATCAGAAGGTTTAGTGACTGGCTGAAAAACAAAGAAGGCATGCTTATGCTAATATCCCCAATGATTCAGTTCAAGCAAGCATGTCTTTATACCTTCAGGGTTTCAGTGTGTGTGTCCAAGTATTTTTGTATCTTCCAGCCATGAGATGGTGATCTGTGAAAGGTAGCAGGTGGATATTACACGTGGATTTTTTTCTGTATATAGCATTTTCCACTTGCTTCAGCAAATAATTTCCATATAAAAGCATTTTTTTTTACACCACCATTCAACACTTGTAGAAGAAAATAAGGCAGACTTACAAAACTGACTGCATCACAAAGGCAGAGACAAGTATAGCTTCTTATAACACTCACTACTTGTCTTCCCAATGTAGAATTGCCTGGATGATCATACCATGGCCAGCTGGTCTTTAGTAAATTCTTTGCTCATGTATTTTGAGAGTGAGTATGTTCTCCCCCTCTCTGTCTCTGTCTCCCTGTCTCTCTGTCTCTCTCTCTCTTTTTATGTATGTGTGTTTGTGTGCATGCATGTGTGTTGTGTACATGCTCCTGTGGTTGCCAGAAGATCTCCAATCTTGTATCATCAGGTGTTATTTAAGCCAGGCTCTCTCACCTATCTGGAACTTAACTTTTAGGCTATGCTAGCTTGTCAGCAAGCACCAAGGACTTGCTTGTTCCCTTTGTCTACCTATAAAATTACAATTTGTACTGACACAATAGGAAATGGCAATGTGATTTCTGGAATTAATTTATATCCTCATGTTCTCAAGATCCACTATTTAGCTATAGTCATCTGGGAAGAGAGAATCTCAAAAGAGAAAAAAGTTTCTGTCATAATGTCCTGTCACCAGGTATGTTGAGCATTTTATTGATTAATGACTATTGTAAGAGGACTCAGTCCACTAAGCATTTCCACTCTTCAGCAGGCATTTATAAGATATATAAGTAATATAATGGGCAAGCCATAGAGAGAAACACAGTAAGCAGTGTTCCTCCATGTCTCTGTTTCATTGAATGATTCCAGTTGACTGCTATGAGTTTCTGACTTGGCGTCTCTTAGTGATGGGCTCTAATATATAATATACTTTGTGTGCATGTTCGTGTGTGTGTGTGTGTTTAATACCATATTTTCTCATTGGTGGAAGTAATGTAAATAATTGGTATCAACACTAAACAATAGTATTGACTTGAAAAAACGTGTTGAGACCATTTGCAGATTAGAAGACAAATATATTTATGAACCATTTTTCAAAGACCTTCTAGTAACAATATTATCAAAAGTAAAAGAACATTTCTGTGATGGTTTGTATATGCTTGGTCCAAAGAGTGGCACTATTAAAAGGTGTGGCCCTTTTGGAGTAGGTGTGGACTTGTTGGAGGAAGTGTGCCACTTAAGACTCTCTTTAAAGTGTGCTTTAAGACCCTCATCTTAGCCTCCTAGAAGCAAGTATTCTGCTAGCAGCCTTGAGATTAAAATGTAAAACTCTCACCTCCTCCTGCATCGTGTCTTCCTGGATGGTGCCATGCTCCAGCCTTCATCATAATAGAACTGAACCTGTAAGCCAGTCCCAATTAAATTTTGTCCTTATAAGTTGCCTTGGTCATGATATATGTTCAAAGCAGTAAAACTCTAAGTAAGACAATTATTTAAATCAAATGACTTATGGTACCTGAGAAAGAATTTGGGATCTGGAAGAGAAGTTTTTAATTATGATTAAGACAAGTTTTGTGTGTGTGTGTCTCCGTGTGTGTGTGTGTATACCTGTGTTTTGTATACATATGTGTGCTTGAGTATATCTGTTTATTCCTGCATGCAAGCATGGGATGTTTTTCTGTATTTACATGTTTATTTGTCTGTGTGTTCATGTGTTGTACATATGGGTGTATGTGTGTATACATGTATGATATATATATGTGTGTGTGTGTGTGTGTGTGTGTGTGTGTGTGTGTGTTTCTCAGTCCCTGTGATTATTTTTTTCAAACAAATCTCTCACTGTTACCTTGTTGAGATGATTTGGCTACTGTAGATAGCCATTCATCCTCTCAGATTCTTCTGCTTTCACTCCTGAGCACTGGGGTTGTAGCCCTGTCCTAAGACATCTGAACTTTTTCTAAGAGTACTAAAGATTCAAACTCAGGTCTTTATGCTTTGTAGCAAGAAAGTTTTCAATGGAGGCATTCTGAAACCTCACACACTCATTGTATTTCAGAGGTCAGCCATCATGGTGTGGGCACAAATGTTTGCCAAGTAGATAAGTGGATTCTATGATGCCTGGCTTTCTAAGTGAGTTCTTGGCATGAGACTCATTATTATGCTACAGTCAGTGTACTAGCTAAGGCATATTCATGTCCTACTTTTTCATTCAAGATTTTCATTATTTTTCCAGAAGAAATGCATGTTCTTAGGAATTGTTTTGCATTTTTGTTGTTTTTTTTTATTTTAAATTAGTTTTAGTAATTAACTTTACAAAATACAATGTGTTTTAATTACATTAATATATTCATATAGATGCAACTAATATTTTTTTCTACAGGAATAGTTTTTATTATAGACATCAATTTTAAGATGATTTTGTATAGATACATTGATTTAAAATTAAAAATAAAAATAGATAATAAAGCAAGTGTGTGATGATGTGGAACTTAGTGTTTTAAGCACATTTGTTTATGTATCCACTTGTGTACATTTGTATGGTTGCACATGTGTCACAAAATATGAATGGATATCAGAGGACAATTTGTCAAAATTAATTCTTCCTTATCACCACATGTATTTGAGAGACCTAACCAAACTAAAGAGATAAAAATGTTTTCCCATAGAGACATCTCACCACCCCCATCACTTATTCCTTTATGTGACTTAAACATTAATAAATGTGATATTCTTATGGGAGCATAGTTGGTGTTAGGCATGCTCAATTCATTCTTTTAAAGTGTGTTTCAAAAACTCTTTCTTTAGGTACATGGAAATTGATATTCAGATATGACAATGTCAGCAGCAAACTCAGTAGACTTGTGCACTTTTATGCTTTGTACACATGGATTCTGATAACACTCTGTCTTCTACCATGATTAAGTAGAGAAATTCATGAGTTCATGCTTCTGTAATTTCTAGGAAGAAAATCACCATGAAGGTGATTTTAGTTCATTAGTGTGATTGTCCAGAGTGTCCAAAGGCTTGTGGTTTTAAGCAATGGAGATGGAGACCTGAGAGGATGAAATAATCTTTGAGGAGTACACACAGACATCTTGCAAGAGGGATATGGCAACACAAAAGTAAACATCCTTGGGCACACAAATGGTTCAAAGGTGAAAAGTGCTTGCTGCCAAGCCTAAACCTGAGTTTGAGCCCAAGTACCCACTTGAAGAAAAGAGAGAACAAACTCTTTCAAGTTGTCTTCTGACCTCCACATGTGTTCCAGGGCACGTACATGTCCCTACATACATATTTGCTCACACAATAAGTAGATAAACGTATTATAAAAATTTTAAAACAACCTCAAACATAGAATGAGTTCTGTAAAAGCAGACACAGAGGCAAATTACTTCAGTTCTTGGAGTCAAATGCTTTCTTTCTGAGCAACAATAGCTTGGGGTCCCAAGTTCAAATCCCTAGTACTCACATCAAAACTGAGTATGTCGGTGGTCATAATTCTCACTACAGTACTGCTTAGAGAATATAGACAGAAAAACCAGTGGGGCTTGTTAGGTGCTGGACTACCTCCCAATCATGGAGAGACCCTGACTCAAAGGAACAGAGAACGGAATTTGACATCTTTCTCTAGATTCCATGCATGTGCACATTCTAATATAATTTATGGAAATATCAAATACATACTGTACATACTATCCCCTTTCTCACACAGGGTGTATTCATGCATAAAAAATAAATAAAAAATCCACAGTAAAATTTACCAGACAGACATTCCATAGGGTAAAAATCTTGAAAGAAAAAAAAAAGAGGATGTAGACAAAGTAAATTAATGTGTTTACAATAATATAAAATAGGGTCAAGGATAATGAAATGGACTCAGAAAGCCAAAAGAAAAACCTTTAAGTGATAATTATTCTGGTAGTATCTAACATTGCATTTGATATTTGTAATGGTACTATTGAGAAAAATTGAGAAGTCATTTAAACATTTAAAATATAATAGTAAGAGAAAGAGGACAAGAAGAGGTGAGAAGAAAGAGAGGGAAAAGAAGAGGGACAAGAAGACAGAGAGGGGGACAGAGGAAAAGAGAGAGAGAACAGGATGTTACCTTGGGAAGAAAAAAGAATAATTAAGAATACAAAAGACTGAGTATGTTCTAAAACTAGCGAAAATACTAAACCATTGATTGAAGAACCTCAAGTGAAAAAATATTCACTGTGAAATTCAGGAAGAAAGAGGAAAATTCTAAGAGCTGTTCAAGAAAAATAGCAGGTGGTCTCTGAAAAATATTGGAAGAAGACTGGGATGACAGTTTTAAGTTTATTAATAATCACTGAATAAATAAAAGCTTAAGGTCAAATTTAAAGTATTATTAATTTATATTTTCCTGATGACTAAGGATGTAATTGTATCACAGCCATTTGTGTTTCTTCATTTATGAATTCTCTGTTTAGATATTTTCCCCCAGTTTTTAACTGGGTTATTTGTTTCATGAAGACCAAGGTTCTAAGTTCTTAATATGTTTGAGATATTAGCTGCCTAATATCAGCTGTGGACTAGGTAAAACCCTTTCTTCATTCTGTAGGCTGATACTTTGAATGATGGTGTACTTTCACATAAGACCCCATTCTTTCTTTCTTGAGATCCTATTTATTATTGTTATTTTTAATGCCTGTGATCAGAAACTCTTTTTCTTTGTCAAGAAGTTCAAACCTATTTACCATTATTTCTTCTGTCTGATTTAGGAAATCTAGCCTTATATTGGAATCTCTGATCCATGTGGAGTTGAGTTTTATGAAAGACAATAATTATGGATGTATTTGCATTCTTCAATATGTAGTCATACTGTTTAAACAGATCCAATTGTTAAAGATGCTGCCATTTCTCCAAGTGCATACTTCTGTCTTCTTTATAAAAAATCAGATGCCCATAGATATATGAAGTTATGTTTGTTTGTTTTTTTGTTTGTTTGTTTAAATTACTTTGATCAAGATGACAGCTTTTAATGCCAATTCCATAGAGTATTTATTAGTATAAGTCTAAAGTACAATTTGTGGTTAGGGATAATAATACCTCTAGCAATTCTTTTCTTTTTCAGTTTTGTTTGAGCTGTCCCTTCTTTTTTATTTTTATTTTTATTTTCAGTTTCAGTTTTAGTTTTCATTTTAGTTTTATCTTTATTTTTATTTTTGTATTTGCATACAAAGCTGAAAATTGCCCTTTCACTTTCTGTAAAATTTTGTGTCAGAATTTTGATTGGGATTACAAAGAATAGTTTGGTTTTGTAGAATGGACAACTTCCCTTTTATCCCTACATATAAGTGGATATGGGAGATATAGTCATATTCTGATATTTTCTTCAGTTTCTTTAACATGAGTATGGGAGGTATATTCATATTCTAATATTTTCTTTAGTTTCTTTAAGATGTTATGATACAAGTCTTCCACTTCTTTGGACTTACCCCAAGATGTTTTTTGAGGTTATTGTAAAATATATTTTCTACCTGATTTTTTTCCTTTGTCTGTCATTTTTACATATAAAGGATTTTGATTTTTATGTGTTATTATTGTATGCTGTTACTTTGTTGAAAGTATTTATCAGGTGCACAAACTTATGGTGAATATTTTAGGCTTACCTATATATGCAATCATATCCAGATAAAGCAAATTTGACTTTTTCCTTTTATATTTGTATATTCCTGATACCTCTCAGTTTTCTCATTACTCAAGACTGTTTGTAAATATTCATGTACTTTATTGAGTAGGTATAGAGGGAGTGAACAATTTATTCCTGTTATTGATTGTAGTGGAAGTGTTTTGAGCTTCTCTCAATTTATGTTAATATGCCAGGTATAGCATGGCTGAATAAGGGAAGGTGTGACACAGTTCCTGTCTCTAGAGCATCTCCAGACCATTGATCCCATTATTGCCACGTGTGCTGATAGTTGCTGTTACCCTGAAGCTGATCTGTTGGTTTAAATTCTCTACTTCAATCTTCCTTTCTTTGGAATATGCTTCCTCCTGCCACCTCCATTACTCAGAGCTAATCCCACCACAGTAATTTGAATAGATGTGGTTTTCAGGAAAGAGGAATGGAGATGGTCATGATGCTGTGGAGGATGAGGAATAGGCCTCCTCTTTGGCCTTTAGGACCATGGGAAAGAATCTAGACAACATAATCATAAGACCATAAAAACTACATGGTCCTTTGTAACAATATTGTCAGACTTGGCCTTAAATTTGGAATCATGAGATCCAATGACTGCTAAATTAATTAACTAGGGTGAATTGGGGACTTCCAGGATACAAAGTTAAGTTGTTTTAGGAAGAAAAAACACAGAAAAATAGGAATTTACATATAATTTAGAAATAAACAGTATTAGAAAGAGTATACATGAAGAAATGAAATTGCTAGGGAACAGAAATGAAGATTAGAGAATTAAAAGATGATGTAGGAGCATATAAAAAGTTAGTACTCTGTTTTTCTAGCTGATAGAATAATTGGATGTAATAATACCTGGAAAATATTAAAGAGAGCTAACTCTTTTACTTATGTAAATCCATAATTTTGCAAGGAATCATTTTAATTTTAGTAGTGTGTTATCTTTCTGTTTTTACATGAGAATAGATATTAACGACTGCTGTCTGTTGTATCCAGAAACTGAAAGAGCTGTGCCCAGCTTCCTGAGAAGAAAAGCCTTGGTAAACCTAAAAAGTATCATTATTTTGCTTTGTAGATTGATCTGGTCTAAAGGAATAGGAGTTGGGTCTTGATCTGGGACTCATAGAGTTCATGTAAGTTTAAGAATGTTTCATAATTATTGAACTATGATCAAAGCCTTGATGATGTAGTTCTAGTAAATAAAAGAATAGTTTCAAGTTCTGTCTTGTCACTAGGAAGAAGAACTAAGCTGAAAAATGATTAAACTGAATTTTAAAAATACTAGGAATCCTCAGGAAACAGGTAGAGTACCTGAACTAGCCTCTTGCATCTACTACTGATTCTGAGTCATTATTGAATCAGCTCTATTCCCATTCCAGCCTTTCTCAAGACCCTCCTTGTTGTAAAGCTGAACTTCAGCATTAATATTAGTTTTATTAAGTTGAGGAATTGCTGGGATCCTCCCAGCCCAGAGAGAGTAGTGGTGGGGGCACAAAGTAGGACTCTGGTGATGGCTTTAAAGTCTGAGTGTCTCAAGGATTTCTAGCTCTCTAACTGTAATAGAATGCTGATGATAACTTCTAAAAATTCCTACAAAATGTCTTACTCTTTCTGAGGGTAAAATACTGCCGGCATAAGTGGTTAACACCTGTAGCCTAAACAGTTGAGGATTAAGTAATGTTCTATATTAATTTTGTTCTATCTTAGCAGAAACTTGAGCATAGATCTAACTGCTAGTAGGAATTTGCAGGAAGAAAATGGAACATTTAAAAGTGGTTATAGTGGTTTACTACTAAGTTGTTAAAAGTTTCCTATAAAGACTCTTATTTCTAAGGGGAAAAGCAGAAGGATCCTAAGCAGGGGAAAAGGAAAAACTCCCCTAAGTTGGGAAAGGAAAAATATTCTATTCTATGTGGGAAAAGGCAAAAAATTCTCCATCTTCTTTGT
Source organism: Arvicanthis niloticus (assembly GCF_011762505.2). NCBI lineage: Eukaryota > Metazoa > Chordata > Mammalia > Rodentia > Muridae > Arvicanthis > Arvicanthis niloticus. The sequence continues at coordinate 4,203,997 of NC_047667.1, forward strand.
CTTCATTACTTTTACATCTTTCAGAATAGATGGTCACATGTTACAATGTTCATCACAAATTCACACAAAAGATCAAATCATAAACTGAAAGAGAAATTTACAACAGAGAATGTTTACATGCATATTGATTAAGAGTAATTATCTTTCTAACCATCCATTTCCTGTCTCAGCTCCACCCTCATAGAAGCAGGGGTAGGGAGGATGAGGTAATGGGTTTCTAGGGGGAAAATTGAGGAAAGGGGATAAATTTTAAATGTAAACAAAAAATATACCAATAAAAATGAGACATTAGTAAAAGAAAAAGGAAAGTTGTGGGAAGTGGCTCTGCTCTCGCCATTACAAGGTGGCACTTGGCATAGGCATTGCTTGAGAGAAAAGACAACTCCATGTGTGGAATTGCATGCACTGAGAGGTGTGGTTGCCCGATCACCCCACCTCCAATCATTGAGAGTGGCCAATTAGCAGTGACTTCATGGCATCTGCTGATAGGATGAAAGCAATGCTTATAAGGGGCTGTGGGAGCTGAGGAAGAGAGAGAAGAGAGAAAAGAGAGTGAAGAGACAAAATGTAGGAAGCCGCAGTCAGTATGTGCCATTCCAAGATGGCGCTGGCCTCGTGTCTTCCCTGTAGTAAACAATTAACTGCACAGCTGCAAAGGCAGAAGGCCCGCCAAAGTCACTGGCCAATCCTGAGGCGTAATATTGGGTGGTGAGCAAAAGCCAATCAGAAGTGAATACGTCACTCTAGGGCGTATTTAAGCTAGGCCCCTTCATGTCTTCAGCCCTTCCGCTTCCTTCCGCTTCCTTCCACGTCCTTCTGCATCTTCCACGTTTGCTGATTCAGAGTAAAGCCTCGTTTTGCAGTAACTACCCGAATACTGTCTCTCGTGTCCTTTTTCGCGGGCGAAGGGGACTCGAGAGGTGCGCAGAACAACAAAAGAAGAGAAGAGAGAGAGAGAAGAAGCTCACTGTACAGGGATAGCTGAATAAACCGCTTGAAGAAGAACACGGTCTCCATTGCCTTATTCTGCTGGTTGGACATGGGTAGCAACAGAAAGTAAAATATCTAAATGAAAGTGGGAAATTGTCACAACCATGGGTTCAAGCTTAAAGAAAATAAATCTGATATTTTCCTCCAAATTTACATTAATTCAGAAACATAATTTTAAAAACCTTATTTTATTGTAGAAATTGACAAATTATTTCTAAATTTTATGCATGACTATCTATGAACAGGAATAAACAAGTTATATTCTTGAGGGATATATAGTTACTATAAGACATTTTCTTATTGGAGATATCTACTAATAAATACTGTAATATTATTGAAGGGTTAGAAAATTAGAAATTTCTCACAGGTATACACACTGCTTTGTATGGTTAAGGAAGATCTGTAGAATAGTAAAAAATGACAGATAGCATTAAATACATTGTTCTAGACTTGGAGAGTAGCATGTTTTGAAATGAACAGTCACTGTCATTTCCCACCTAATTTTAAGGTATAGAGTCACTATTCATCTACTTTTAAAGGGTAAAATAATGAAATTTCTTAGACGTTATATTTATAACAATAAAATGTGGGGTGGGGAGTGCTAGAGAGATGGCTCAGCAATTAAGAGCATTTGCTGCTCTTGCATAGAGCCAGTATTTTGTTTATACCATCCATACCAGGAATGTAACAATGGCCTGTAACTCTAGCTCAAGGATTACAATCTTCTGGCTTCTACAGGCATTGACATACATTGCATACATACGCACAGATGTGGGCATGTACACCTAAGTAAAATAAAAATAAGCTTTAAACATAATATTAAGTTGATAATTATTTCTTAACCCACTGTTTTTCAAATAACAAAAGGATATGTGTAGAATGTTGTTGTAGAAAGGACAAAGGCAAGTAATGTCTCAGAAAGTATAGTTATGAGAGGTTTAGTGGCATTGGCCTTGCAATCTCAACTGTTCCACAGGATGAGTCAGGGAGGATAAAAGTTCAAGGCTTGGCTGAACTAAACAGTATGTTTAAGGTCAACTACTACTTAGAGACTCTGTTTCAAAATAAAAAAAAATGTGAGTTGGAGATATACATGAAAGTGCTGACCAATGGTAGCCAACAGCAGCCATGGATGAACTGGGTTCACCTGAAAGGAGGGCTAGACATGAAAAAGAGATCGAGTAGAGATGATCATGCTAGATCCTTCCTTAGGTTCTTAGAGTAATGTAGTTTATCTCTAGAATCCATCATCTTGGAAGAAATCGCATGTACTTTGAGTTTCTATGTGATTATGCCTCCTTGAACACCAGTGACTGAATCATACCAGGAAAGTTTTTCCCTAATTTTACAGCATCTAGTTATGTTTATATTAAATTACCTGATGTCAGACTTCAGAACTTTTGACCCAGTAATAAGTTAGGCTTACAGCTTTCCTTCATCCCTCTCACAGATAGTTTTCTGCTAGTTGTGATGCTTGCAGAGATGCCCAAAGTTCAGTACTCTGATGAGATGCTCATAATGCTGTTGTATTTATCTGAGTGCTTGTGACACATACATGCTCACTTTCCATGACTTGTTTTGATAATGTACTCATAGTTATTTAATTCTAATTATGTAAATAATATTTTAATAATATAGTAATTTAAATGGAGAGCAGGAGAAATGGCTCAGAATTTACTTTTTAAAATTGGCTTGAATTAGAGCATTATGTGTATGGAGGTTTTTATGTGCCCATGAGTGCAGATACCTGAGGAAGCCAGAAGAAGGCTCAGTTCCCTATAGCTAGAGCCATATCAGTGCAGGTGCTGAAAACTGAACTTGGATAAGACTGCATACCTGGTAAGCATAAGGGTCTCTGTTCAACTTACCAGTTCCTATGTAAAAAGTTGTATATGACAGGATAAATTTACAAAAATATATTTGCTAGTGAGAGAATAAAATCCAGTGTCACACTCCACAGCTTCAAAAAGGCTATTCTTATATTCATCAAGATGTCTTCTGTCTGGTTAATTTTTCTGGGTGAATTATTTTTTTTTTGTTTATAAGTTCTTTAAAACAAAGTTAAGTAAAATGTCAAAAAAGTCAGCTGACCACATGTACAATGAAAATAAGAGTGTGGATGGTTGATAGCTACAATTTACTTATATTTGACTATCTGATATCAGAGTATCCTGATGTACAGGATATTCACAGGAGAATCATTTCAATGACAAAATTGAATGTGACTGTATTGAATATGAATGTGATTGTAGGTGAGGAATGAGATGTTTGGAAGTCAGGCAAGCTGCTTAACATTTTTAGAAAAAGTTAACTGTGACAGACTGGGGAAGGCTTGTGCCTGAAACATCTCAAGACTCCAACAAACCTAAGTGTATGGAGAAAAATTGGTGAAGGGTAAAGTGGAAATTAAGGAGGTCATGGAAACAATGGGTTTAGGTCCAAGGGATTCCTGGGCCAGAATGTGGCTCTTGATTTCAATAAGGAGTGAGATTAGGAGTCTGCTGTGAAGAAACCTGACCTGGGACAGGGTAATAAGGGACTTAAAAATAACTCAATCACTTGGATTGCTGTGGTGCAGACATACTATGTTGAGTATGAGAGCAAATTTTTCTCAAAGGATAACTATGGTAGTCCTAGGGCTATCAAGAGAAATCAAGTACAAAGGGTAACTTGGGTGACAGAGAGATGATACAGATTGGATGGGTAATATTTGGATGAATAGTTCATTGAATTTATTATTAGATTAGGTTAAGGATACCAGAAGACATTTAGAAAACCCTCAGGGCTGCTTTGAGTGATGTAAATGATAGAGCTTCTATTAATGGAATGCGGAGAAAGTACAAGCTAGCATAGTGATAAGACCAGCCCTGGATATGAATTAGAAATGTTTCTCAGATGTTCAAGTGAAGATGCGTTAAAGGCACTTGGGTGGGCAAGCCCTATAATGAATACTCTAATTTTAGTTCCATTTGCATATACATTATATTTGAAGCCAGGAGATTTGATGGAATTTTGAAGAAGACCTTAGAAAGGGCAAGAAAATGGGTTTTAAGAATCCTTGAGGTACAAGATTCAGTCCTGACCTGTAAATTCATGTACTTCTCATGAGTCTAGTCTTGTTTCCTGTGGCAGTATGGGTAAAATATGGGAACATGAGTCAGATATCAGAGTAAAGAAAATATCGGTTTTGCACCCTTACAGGCAACAGTAGGGCATTATAGATGCCATGGCTAAAGCCAAAACTACTCACTAAGACAATCCATGTTTCTCTGAGGCCAACTCAAACATAAATGTCAAAGACAATAAATAACTTGTGAGGCCAAAATGATTCATAAAACTTCAGATCCCAGAAAGCCACTCTCATTGCTTAATTCAATGAGTATCTTCCACATATCCACGGTATAACTTTGTGTATTTAAAAAAATCCCTTAATCATTAACCCTTGTAATGAATTATACAATTTAAACAATGTAACTTAAAAAAATCACAGAAAACAAACAATAAAACAAAATACAATTGTAAATATACTCAAGTATAATTATCCCTTGAGTAGCCAGTGCTCACACTTTGAGTGTGTTGCATTACTCCTGCCTGTATCTCTTTCTATTTATGCTTGAGGTTAAAATCTGTATTAAAATGATTCTAATAAACCTTAGCTCCACATTTTACTGGTTCATGCTGAAATTCCTTTTCTTTTGTGTTGAAACTATAAATCTTGAATTTGCCTGAATGGAACTCCTTAAGTAAAAAAAGAAAGTTTTCTGCCTTCTGGAGGCTGCAGTGAGGAACACTGCCTCTGCCTCTGCTGCTACAGACAGTCCCATTAATTCTTCTCCTTACCTTCTAGTACAGATTTACACATTTATTGTTGTTTCTGTAGTTTCCAACCTGTGTCCTTCCTCAGCCTCTTTCTTACCTATTACAAAATCTGAGCAATTTAATGGCAGAATGCTTGTATATTTTAGTAATATACTTAAGATTCCTTAAATCATGTCAGGTATTGAGATTCAATACATGTATAGGCTTGATAAAAAGAAATAGTGCTTTTAATCTTATCATTATTAAAAATCTTTTGGACTTTAAAAATGTACTCTTCAAGATGAAAAATAAAAAAAATAGTAGTTATCTGATTTCATATTAGTTGACCAAACCTTTGATGACAGGTTTGAGATAGACTCTCTCTTCTCTCTCTCTCTCTCTCTCTCTCTCTCTCTCTCTCTCTCTCTCTCTCTCTCTCTCATTATCTCTCTCTCTCTTCTCTTGTGTGTGTATATGTGTGTGTATGTATGTATATGTGTGTTTGCATGTGTGTGTGTGTCCAGTGTTGTGTTGGGATAATGATAATTTTAATAATATTCTTGATAATGCAGAAGATGGAAACAGGCAGATCTCAGGAGCTTGCTATCCAACCTTTCCAGCCAAATTAGTGAGCTTCAATCCACAGACCAACTGTGCTTCCAAAAGGGACAAGGATGAAGCCTAAAGTTGTCCTCTAGCTTCTAAATACATACATATGCATCTGCTCCTTCATACATACAAATGCACACATGTGCATATAAACACACATATACTTGAGGATAGACTTAAAAGAAGAAAAAAAGATTATGCTGTGCTCAGTAATTCACTGATTATATACTCTACGTCAAGTGTGAGACACTGGAAACTACAATCTGAGTGATACATACACATGTTTTAAAAGGCCCCAGGCTCCCTAGAAATCTCTCAGCTTTATGGTACACTACATCATCTTATCAATAAGAAATCTAATAAAAGATTCAAGGTGCTGGCTCAGTCCCTTGAGGCATAAATAATCTAGGTCTTATAAAGTATTCAATCAGTTCCTCTTTGAGGCAGGATTTTAGATAATAATACACCACTTGTTTGCACAGCTCTGTGGAAACCACTTACCCAGGAGAAATCAAGGAGCTAAGCATGTCTTTTATAACCAACAAATTTGAGGAGCACATGACTCAGAAGCAGTTAAGGTTTAGTGATATTCCATCTGGGATTTGGAAACACAAATCCCATTCCACAAAGTCATCTTTGTTCTACAGCCCTGGAGATTTCCTTCTGGTGAATTGGATATAATCTTAATGATATATCTTAAGAAAACATCATTAGATGAGAATTATCAAAAATGAGACATCAGAAAATTCCACAGCCTGAAGTTTTTATGTTCACTGTCAATACTCAAGATCTTAGCTGCAAACAAAGTGTGTCCATAATTTGACTTTATTGAAAAAAATTAATCATGTTTTTAATAGTGACACTGTCTTAGTTAGGGTTTTACTACTATGAACAGACACCATGACCAAGACAACTCTTATAAGGCAACATTTATTTGGGGCTGGCTTATAGGTTCAGAGTTTCAGTTCATTATCATGAAGGCAGGAACATGGCAGCATACAGGCAGGTATGGTGCAGGAGGAGCTGAGAGTTCTACATCTTTATTTGATGGTTACTAGCAGAATACTTACTTCCAAGCAGCTAGGAAAAAGCTTAAAGCTTCTCTCCAATGACACATCTACTCCAACAGGGCCACACCTTCTAATAGTACCACACCATGGGGCATGCATGTACAAACCATCATATGCTGAAAGTAACTGAAATAAAGAATCAGATATTTTGTAAAATCAATTGATTCCTAAGGATTCAAAAACTTACAGAAGCAGAAATGATGACTGATTTAAGAATACAAATAAAATATTACAACCATGGATCTTCAATTGATCAATATTCTAGTGTCAAAGTATAAAAACCTTTGTAAGTATCTATTGTATAACCCATGAAATGACATAACAGATAGCACATATTCTCAGATAGATTGTTATATAGTTAGATACACTGAAAGATCAAGTAATATTCATAAAGACAAAGATTGTCTCTGCTTTTTTACTAAATAAGAACTATTTTATGCTTAGATTATGAATGTGAAATTCCACAATATAAACTTAATTATGTTAAAATTATTACAGTTTTCTTTCTGCTTCTTTGATAGATATTCTGACCAAAAGCAACTGAAGGAGGGAAGGATTTAATTAGCTTACACTTACATGTCATTGAACATTATTGAGGGAAGTCATATGAGGAACCCAAGGCAGAGACTAGAGCACCAACCATTCTTGCTGGCTTATTCACAGTTTCATACTTACCTTACCCATTACTCTTATATAGCCTGAACCACCTGTTCAGAGAATGCACTGGGCTTTCCTCCATCCTTAAACAATCAAGACAACCCACTTCTGCAAGCAAGCAACAAACAAACCTAATCTGGAAAAACCTTCAATAAAGACTTCCTCCTCATATCCTTCTAGACATGTTAAGTTGACAGATAAAACTAATGAGAACAAGTAGGTCCTGTCATTGTTCTCATTACTCAAATGCAGAAACCGAGGCACAAGCTAATCTGCTTTCAGAGCCATGGAATTAGTGAGTTCTTGAGACAGGATTTAAACACAAGCAATTAGGCTATATCACTTCTGTGTTGGGTAAACCTCAGAATGAGGCATAGAATCTGATTATGGAGATCAGGTCAAACATATTAAGGGTTATTTGCTGGTAGAAGAGAAGCAACTATCTTCAGAAAGTTCTTTGTCTAAATGTACTCAGCAATATTTTGATAAGTGTTACATTAGATCTACAATGCTATATCAAAAATTTTCCCAAAGCATGGATAGCAGATAGCAGAGATAATCTCACAGTTCCAATGAGTGGAGAATCTGGATATGTTTCATCTATGATCTAGATGCCTTTGACCCATGCACCCAGGTTTTATCAGAAGTTTGCAAACAAGGTTTTCATGTGTTGGCATTCTGACCTCACCTGAAATTTGAATTTAGGAAAGGCATAATTTCAAGTTTATGTAGGTAGTAATGGTAAGGATTCAGTTCTTCATGTCTGCTGGGTTGGGAACCACAGTTACTTTAAAGCTTGTTGGCTTAAAGGTTTCTTTTAATTCCTCAGCATGTGCAGCTCAGCAAGGGAGACACACACATGGTTGTTTCTTATACTTTAAATTTGGAAAAAAGAGAAGAGCTCAATTTTTACACTTTGTTTAAAACTTCATCTTCTCTTTTTAAGTTTGTGTGTGTTTGTGTGTGTGTGCGTGCGTGCGTGTGTGTGTGTGTGTGTGTGTGTGTGTCTGAAGTGATGGGACAAAAAGGATACTATAATTATACAATGCCACAGTAATGGCACAAGAAAACATTAAAATAGCACAATATGATATGTGACAACACAGCAGGTCACTGTTATTACAATAGTGGGATAAATGTTCACTCAATAAAACAGAGTAATACCATAATAGAGCACAGTGACAGAACAGTAGTTCCATGGCATATCACCATTATAATGAAACAATTTAGCACTGGGATAAATTTGTTATTTACAAGGGTGGCACTATAAAACAGTGATTGTATAATAGGAAAGTGTGATGTCACACTAGGCCACTGTTGAAACATTTGGACACAAGGATGCCATAAAAAGATAGAACAAGGACTTCCGGTCTGGGCCCAAGCACTGAGCGGACCACCAGCAGCAGCTCTGCACCCAACCTCACCAAACCCAGATGAAGCAGGGCTACCAGGAGCTCTAACCAGGGCAGTATCTCAGGTAAGGAATCAGCAACACTCACCTCAAACAGGGAGTAACCAGGGCACACAGGGACCCAGGAATTCACTCCTGGCCAGGAGCACTGGTAGCTTCCGGTTTGAGCCTGAGTGCTCAGCAGATCCCAGGAGATAGCTCTGCACCCAATCTCACAGAACCCAGAGGAAGTGGGGCTCTCAAGAGCTCTAAGCCGGGCAGTATCTTAGATAAGGGGGTAGCAACACTCACCCTGATGTCCTTCAACAGAGGAATGGATACAGAAAATATGGTATATTTACACAATGGAGTACTACTTAGCTATTAAAAACAATGAGTTCATGAAATTCTTAGGCAAATGGATGAAGCTTGAGAATATCATCCTGAGTGAGGTAACCCAATCATAAAAGAACATACATGGCATACAATCACTGACAAATGGATATTAGCCCAAAAGCTCACAATACCTAAGACACGATGCATAGACCACATATTATACTATCACAGTATTCTATTGCGATAACACAGAGGTCTGTTTTGCCATCATGTGCCTTATTAACCTTTCATTCTTATTAAAGACATCAGAGTATTCTGTGGTGTCATCAAGTTCATTGTTGTACCAACTATGGCTTATTAACTTATAATTGAGCCCTGTTGTTTCATGATGTTGACACATTGTGTCATTATCCTTGTGCCTACTGTGTCATCACTATGTCCAATTGTGCCACCACTATGCTCTTTGTGCCAAAGTTATGTTCTATTATAGAATCATTGTGACATGTTGACTTATAACACTTTCCTACTGTGCCATTACCATGGCCTATTGTAACCCTTCTGTGCCTTATTGAGTCATCACAGTGCTTTGCTGTGTCAGTCACATATTTTCCATCTCTGTTCCTTATTATAACATATTTGTGCCCCATTGTGCCAACACAGTGTATTTGTGTAGCATTACAATTTTCTATTGTAAAATTACTCTGGCTTATTGTGCTATTTTTATACCTAATAAAGTCGTTCCAGTACCAAATTGTTTTTTATACAATTTTATGGTGGTATCTGTGAGGGCCTACTGTATAAACAATGATAACTGTACCGTATTTAGTCACTACTATCTAATCTTGTTCAATCACTGTGGATTAATGTTATGGTACCATGTTCTAATTAGTCATCATAGTGTATTACTATTACATTAGTGTTGTCTTGTGCTATCTGTTTGGCATAAACTACTATCAGAGTTTGCTATTATATCATCTTTGTGCCCAATTGTAACAATAGAGTTTCCTAGTCAGTTTTATATTATAATATCACTATGGCCTTTTGTGCTAGTTGTGTGCTTTACGTTGTTTCTCACTGAGTTCTATTATCCAATTACTGTGTCCAAATGAATCAATAAAATGTTTATTTTTTCATTGTATTATTCTATCATGGTATCCTAAGATTCTATTTGTCCATCATTTTGCTGTTGTCATTCTGTCCTATTGTGCCATTTCTGTTGTCTCTTAAATGATAAATGTTTCAATGTAGTTGTTACAGTGACCAATTTTATAATCACATATCTTATTATGTGATCACATTATCTTCTTGTACCATCACTATACTATTTTGAAAGTACAGTGTCAAATTTAGAGTGGTAAATTCTTACCATTTCTATAATGAAATACCATTATCCAAAGCAAGTTAGGAGGAAAAGGTTTATTTGACATATGCTTTCACATCATAATCCAATATACAAGGAAGTCAGGACAGGAACTCAAGCAGAGAAAGAACCAAAAGGCAGGAGCTAATACAGAAATTGTAAAAGAGTACTGCTTACTGGTTTTCTCATTCTCCTTTACTCAGTCTGCTTTCTTATAAAACCCAGTACCAGCAGCCAGGGAATGGTACCCTAGGCACAATGGGATAGATCTCTATTAATCACTAATTAAGAAAATGTCCTACAAGAATGTTTATAACTATGGAGGCCTTTTCTTAATAGAGTCTTATTCTTCTCATGTTGACATAAAAGTGATCAGCACAATGGAACCCTTGTCAACCTGACACACAATGATATCACAGTAAAACCACACTGCTCCTTTCTTATTATCCATAATATCTCACATTAATATGAACATCATAATACAAAATATTTATAACATTAAAATTCTCCCAGTCTTTAAAAAATGTATACACCTTAAAGTGTAGTCTATTTAAAATATCCAACAAAACTTCCTTTTAATATCCAATGTAAAACTCTAAAAACTCTTTAAAAGCTTAAACACTCTACTGTGGAGTCCTTGAGAATAAAAAATAAATCAAATAGTTTTTTACTTCAAGCAAGATGAACCAGGGCACAGCCACAGTAAGATCAAAGCAAAACTATGCTCTGGTTGTACAAACAACATAAGATTCAATGTCTTAGATGCATTTCTGATCATTGGAATTCCTTCACAGGGCTTGGGTCACTTCTCCTTCTATGCCCTCTGTATCATACCCAGCTGGTCTTATAAGCTGAGGCTGACTTAACTCTATTGCTTTTGCTATTCTTGGTGGCTGTACTATTGCATTGCCCTCTTGCACCATCACAATGTCCTATTGTGCTGTCATTTTGCCTATTTGTACCTTCATTATACTGTTTTCTCATCTTACCACCCAGATATGTTTTCACTGTGCCCTAATATGTCATCATAATAACCTATTTCACCATCACTATGCCTCTTGTGTCATCAGTGTATTTCATCATGCCATTAATTTATCCTGTTGATATATCACAGTTCCTTGTTTTGTTGTCACCGTGTCCTAATATGCCCTGTTTTTGCCTGTTGTGTCATTCCAGTTCCCCATTGGAACTTCGTTGTATCATAGTTTGCTGTTACTGTATTCTATTGTGTAATCAATATTTTATATTGTGTCACTACATTTCCCTATCAGTTACAGTGATGTAGTATGCCATTATAATTTTTTTTTCTGTTATTGGTGTGGCATATTGGGGCATCTTTGTGTCCAACTAATTCAGCACAGTACCATTTCATGCCATTATTTTGTAACATTTGGATATATCCGTTCCCTATTCATCTTTATACTATCTTACTTTTCTAGCTGAAAAATCTATTATGTCACTACTGTGTCATTGTGAGACTTCACAATGTCCTATTATGTCATGATAGTATCCTATGGTGCCATAACTTCTCCTTATTGAGCAATTGCTATGTTCTATTGTGCCATCACAGTGTCCTACTATACTAATATAGTGCCTTATTGAGCCATCACAGTGCCTTACTTTGCTACAAACATGACATTTTCAACAAACCATTGTGCCTTCTTGAGTCACCATTATACCATAGTGAGTCATAACATTGCCATACTGTGCTATAAGCATTTGATATCATGCAATCACTGAGCTATTTATTGGCATCTCAGTATCAAATTATGTTATCACTGTCTTCTACTGAGCCTTCACAGTTACCTTTTGAGCCACAACTGTGGCCTATGATACCATCACTCTCTTCGTGGTTTGTTTTGTTTGTTCTCAATGCCATATTATGGCTTTAGGGTGTTCTATATTGTGCTTTCAGAGTTCTCCCTTGTGCCATAATTTTGTCCTATTGTGCCAGCAATGAACTTTCTTATATTATTTGAGTGCTCAGTCACACGCATACACACACAAAAAAGTAGCCAAAATTTGAGTGCTGCGTTTTGAAGTGCAATGCAGTTAAATACTTATAATTGTGAGACAGAATGAGTTGAAATTGGGAGGGAGACAAAAAAAAGACAGAAGTAGAGACAAAAGAAACGACAAGAAATTTAGAGAAATGGAAGGGCTTGACAGTACCTAAAAATTTTCTAGAAAGAAATACAAGGTCACTGACAGTAATTGAGACAATAAGGTCTATAAAAGAAGTGAACATGGAAGAGAATTTCAGTATTACTTCAGCTTCCAAAGATATTATATTTTGTATTTATAGAGTCACCAAGGAAATCATTTAAAATGTAGTTTTGAATATCAGATGGAAGATCAAAGTGTAAGAGATAGTTTCTTTCCAATGAATTATTAAAATGTAAACATCACTTTAGAATTTCCAAACATGTCTGTTTCCTAATTACTGAAAGTTATTTAGGGAAAGCAATCCTTTTTGCAACTTTTTATTGCAAGAATGGAATGAAATGATGGTCATATATAAATCTCTAAAGGGATATAACCTGATGTTTTTGTCTAATGTCATATCTGTCCATGATATATCACTGCTATTTAGGAAAATCAAAGGCACCTACTTTCCATAAGAATGGAAGTTTAACTCTCCTGTTTGACTAAAACAGTCTGCACCTGCTCCTCTATTGTGTTCCTGTAAAATCAGTACATTTGGAAGATGTGAATGACTTCTGGAGTTTCAAGGCTCATAAGGGCAGGGGTTGTGTATAATATTTTTCTATGTGTTTGTGAAAAACTTAGTACTGAACTGAAAACAAAACATATCACAGAAATCATTAATGTACAAATCAGCCCTTAGTTCAAAACATTGTTATGTTATTTACAGTTAATCACAGCACATTACATAATCATCTGGATTTGTTGTATAAGATACAGTGAAAATAATCGTCATCTCATAAAGATGTTATAACCTCTATAGTGGCATTAAAATAAAGCTTTTACCATGAACTGGTAATACATATTTGATAAAATTTAAGAAAACAATCACTTATGGATGGTCACTGACCATTATAGATAATGTAAGATATGTTAAGTTTGCAAATTCACTCATTCTTTAAAATAAATGAGTACTTGTTATCACTATTTTAAAGATGAAAAGACTGGTATCTAAATGGTTTGATCTCTCAAAGTGCACAGGAAGAACTGAGAAGGAAGTGAGATCCAACAGTGTGGCTTCTGAATCTTTGCCTGAAGGTACTATAATATGCCATTCTTATCCATAGTAATCAATGACATTTAATGTGATGCTGAAAAGTGTTCAAATTACCACAAATTTTAGAGAAGGCAGAAATATCTATTATCTGCACTTTTGTGTGTACTTTTAAGTTGCTCTAGTCAAACCAAAAAGATTATTAAATTCACATGATGAAATTGTTTTTTTTCAGGTGTTGTCTGTCTACTATAAAAGAAAGATGTTAAATTTAAAGAGAACACTCATTTATTAGGAAAGTGAAAGTCCAGTTCAAATTTTCTATGGAGAAGTAGTGCCAGATAGGACCCCTGGATATTTGTGAATGTTTGTACAGACATTTAGGACATGCTGCTGCCCTTTGTCTGATAATTAAGCCAAGCCTACTTACTTATGCACCTGTCCATGCCCACTCTAAGAGAGCACATTAAGTTTTGAGAAATTGCTCAGGTTTTGACACCATGTTCACAGGATCATTCAGCAGCAACCTCCTTAAATCTCCTCACACTTTCACTAAGAGTCCTCCAGTGTCTTCTCAGCTTTTCCTCAGTACCTCCTAATTATAAAGCATGCAATAGATATTTGGGTTCTAATTACAATAGCAGGTATCTTCTGTTACTAAGTTTTCTTTTACTCCCTGGAAACTAATAGCCACACATGAAATTATGTATAATAGATATTTTTCTTTCACTTATGTGGTGGTGTGTCAGGGCTTAAATAAGACCATGGCAGAAGAGCCATAGCTTGTTTCTCCCGGGAGGTTGACATCAAATCTCAGCATGAATGCAGTTACTGGAAGCCCTAATTTGGAATATATTTAAGTAGTAAATGGCCTGATATCAGTTAGAAAATTGGATACTTTGACACTTGAACTGTTCAGGTTGACTTCTTACCAGCAATCTAAGTATAGATATACTTACAGAGTTACTGGCTTTACACATGGTGACTGTCCAAGTATATAAGCCATAGACTGTATGACTCTGCCAGTTTCACTATAGTAGACACCATTTGTATACTGCTTTTGGTTTTAAAAAAAGTTATGTCTCCATGATTTTAAGAAGCAATGGAACTTTAGTGTTTTAAAATAAGGTTTGTCAAGGAATTTAAGAATGTGCTTTATTTTATTATTTATGTTTTTGTTTATGAATATATATGTGAGTATGACTGCATGGTTGTATATGCATCTCATGTAATCTGGGAATTCAGAAGATAACCTTATGTCTGATATGAGTGCAGGATACAAATCCCAGTCTTCTTCAAGAAAAATAATGTTCTTAAGCACCAAGCTGTCACTCCAACCTCGGAACCATCATTAAAACTGTTGTAAATATTTGTTGTTGTCTGTCCCTATGCCAAAACGCTAGACTTAGGGATGTAACCCTTTATTTTGATTACCATCTCTGACCCATCAATGTCTGATTTTCAGTTTTCCTACAGGGTAATCTGAGAATTTGTCAATACTTTGTTAAATCTACTCACAAGAAACAAGGTCCTTCTTTCTGACACTGGGTACCCAACTTTTTTCTTCTCCAAGCACTTGGGGAGGAATTCCGTTTTTGGGTGGAAGAAAATTGGTTGTCTCTATAGTTAGAGATACTCAAAACTCAATAGTTAGATATATTCAAAAGTTAAATCTAACAAAGGTTTCAGAGTAAAGAAGTTTTTCTCCTTTACCCAAAATGAGACAATTCTGAAGAATTCTCTCTTCCAATCTTATCTGAGGTTTGGGTTCTGAAGATCTTCACTAGGATGTCTTATTTTAATTTCTCCCTCTCTTTGAACACAAAAGCTGTTTTCAGCCTATTCTTCACAGAGAAGATACTCCTCTTGAGGCAGGTACCTAAAAATTTCATCTCTGGCATAGACCTAGAGACCTAGCCTGCTTAAAGTTCATCTTTTTATCTTCTAACAAGACATGTTTTGAAACAAGTAGTTGCATAGTAGGTGAAATCCAATGTTCCTTGGTCTTCTCTGTCCTTCTTACACTTAAGGGATAGGATATATTGCACACCAAAGGAAAGTGAAAAAAGAATCAGTATAGGATGGATAGTTGGTATTCTACTTCTTCAGGAAATGAATTTTGTGCTGTGTAACAATTATCCTCTCAATATGTACCAATGGCTGCACATGATCTTCCAATCTCTATGAGAAGAGATTTTATTGCCTAGTAATATGCAGGATGCACACCAACCTCCACTACAAACTATTTTTGTAATATTATTTTCTGCTAATACCAAACATAAGTTGGGCTCCTTGAGAAGCAAATAGTAACATAGACTTTGACTATAGCTATAAGACTCCCCTGGCACTGTGTTAGGGAGATACTTGTAAGTGAGAAGCTGAGTTTGAGATTTTAGCATCCAATAAATAGCAGATGTGGCATTATATGTCTGTAGTAAACCCAGTTATGGAAAGCAGGGGATGTTTACTGATCCAGATGTGGTTCAACATTGGAGAATGGAGTTGAGAAATGAGGTAGACAAAATTCTCATGCAGTATCCAACTTTATTCAGAGCATCCGACAACATATGATTGGGGCTTAGAAGAGTCACATAAGAAATATGTACAATCCTGTCAGAAATCCAGAATGACTGAGTTAACTGAAATTATAGGAAGCACTAAGCATAGCTTCTAAAACTTAGCCAATTTATAGAGACAGCTGAACACTTGGAAAGCCCCCATACTACCGAACGTTGGAGCATCAAATCTTCAGCCTTCTGGCCCAGAATCATCTGACAGATCTTAGTGATGCAGAATTATTAAGGGCTGATTACTCTGTCTAGGCAGATATAATCAGTTGACTATTCTGCAAGTATGTCTTTTTCTTAACAGTAATTTGTCTGTATATGGAAAGAGGCAATTCTTGCCTAGTGGCTGTCACCACACAACTGGAGTAACTCCAAGGATGCTCAATTTCTTCTTCAAATCCACAACAGGAAGCTGTCAGGAACAGACAAGTCTCTAATCAAAATGAACATTAATATAGAAATATTTGTAATGTCAGTTCTATGGACTTCTGACGTTTTGAAAACCAACTATTCATGTAAGGTAACCTGGAGTGTTGTCTGTTCACTCCTCTCAGCTATTTCTAAATAAAATATGGAAAACACCCTAACAATAAACTAAAAGCCCTGAATTTGCTATAGCCCCTTAACTCATAGGCTAACTCTCCCAAATCAGTTAAAAAAGTTAAAGAAGGACTGGGTCTAAGCCTTGTATTCCTAAATGTGTTATACAGGCACAATGCCCATGAGAGTTTCAATATTCATCTCACTTTTAAATCAATAAGAAACTCGTACCAATGAAAACTTAAAATTTGAAATCAAAGTAAAATTTGTACCATTTAAGAAATTATAACTTCATCTTGATAGTAGTCTCATAGCCAATCCTGGTTATTTACTTTGAGAGAAAAGATCTGAGTGGATGGTTTTCAGCTGACATTCATTCTAAAGCCAAGAAAAAAGCCAGATTCAAAACTAAGTGTTTTAGTTACGAGAGATGACAGAGGTTCTGGTTAGTCAACAAAATGATGAACTGGGTATTAGGACTATCTTGTACCTCACTGGTACAATTAGGAATAATTATGCTCTAATTGCATTCTGAGAGAAAAGTTTTATTTTAACAGGAAGGGTGAAGCTAGGTGATGAGAGAGAGAAAGAGGGGGGCATGAAGGCAGATGTTCATGTGTCTCCACCAGTCAAAGATAGTTTATATATCTAGGTTGGGTATTGGATTACACTTCTGACTGAGCATTACCAAACTTATAAAGTCTTTGATTAACATTTTAAAAATGTATAAAAGCAAAAAGGAAAGGGGGCCATGGAATAGGGGTTTTCTAGGGAGAGGAAATGGGGAAAGGGGATGGCACCTGGAATGTAAATAAAATTTAAAAAAACGTGTACAATCACAAGGACAAGCCACATGTGACAAAAACATTGTTTTCCGTAGAGGCTTATGAACAAATAATAGCAACTTGTAATGAATAAACTAAAATAAACCCCACTCCTATCCACTACATTTGAAAGGAGCACAAAAGCATAATTCAAGAATAAGTTAACATTTTTGAAGAAACTGAAGTCATAAGACTTATCTTGGTTTCTTGGAGTTTGCTCACAAGCACTGAGAAATCTCTTCATATAATGCCATTCTTGGATTTTGTGCCAACACAGGGATAGGAAGATTCAGGATGGAGCTCACTGACCATCTCACTGACAATGGAGTGAGTCAATGTGAGTTGAAGTTCTCCATGTTTGGTAAGAGAATCTACCTCAAAAAAACAAGGCAGAAACTCAAGAAGTCAAATAGCATGGACTTCTGCACTCCTAACGATGCATGAGGATACATGTAAGAATACACACACATGCACACTCATGAAACACATGTATACACACACAGTGTTTAGTTATTTTCTTGTTACTGTGATAAAATATCTGATTAAAGCAACTTAAAAGAAAAAGTTTATTTTTTTCTCAAAGTACCTGGAGTAGAGAAATCAATATGGCAGAAAAGATACAGCAGCAGTCAAGAAACACATGGTGGCAGGAACAGAAACCTAGCTGTCAAATTACATCAACATACAAGAAACAGACAGAGAAACAGAAATAGAGCCAGTAAAGCCTCTAATGAGTTTCTTTTTCTTTAATGTTCCAAAAACATGTCCAGACCATGCCACCAACTGGAAACAGGTATTTAAACCTATAAACTTATGGGGAACATTTTTGTATTTAAACAACATTTGAACACTTGCTTAAAAATACATGTGTACACAAGTACAATCATACAATTTATAAGAATACAATAGCCATGGACTTGAACTTCATATTTTAAAACTTGATATTTCTAAATAAATATAACCTTTCTTTAGAGAAATATATGTTTTCTGGTCTTCTAAAGAAATACAAAGATTACCATAATTATGACTCAAGGAAATGTGCTCCCAGTATTGTAGATACATCAGCAGATTGAATGACTAGGGCATGTGACTAGGTAAAGTAGGAAGATGCTGTCTTTCTTGTCTAAACCTGTGTGCACATTCTATATAGATATAAAGATCTTTAGTAGTCTTCTTCCTAAATTGGAGACATTGACATTATTTCATTTTTTTTTCATTTTACAGTCCACTTGTTATACATGATGATATTGATCATTTTTTTTTCTATTCACAGACCACAAAATATTGAACTAGTTTTTCTTCTGGGAAAAGGTTCAAATACATTTGGCTTGAGGATGAAAAGTACTCATGATATGAAATCAGAGTTTAGCTTCTGTTACTAAATTTAGACTAAGTCCCTGTCCTTCTGAGTGTAGAAAAATAATTGTAACTATGTATGGATACTTGTAACATGTGATATGAAAGTGAATGCTCAAATAGAGAGGCATATTTATGTGTCTCATTGCATGACAAAATACCAGACAAAAACAACTTAAGGGCATATTATAATGCATGTTTGAGGGCAGAGTACCTCATGGCTTGACTGTGTAGAATCTGGTCACATTGCATCCATAGTGAGGAAGCAGAGAGATATGAAATCTGGTACTCAGCTTGGCTTTCTCATTTGAATTCATCCAGGACCTTAGCTATTTGAATGTTGCTACATTTATTTAAGCATATTTAGGATGAGACTTTCTATCTCAGCTAACTTAATCTAGATACTTGCTAAGAAATATGGCATGATATTAGTTTCCATGGTGATTTAAAAAACCCTCAAGTTGATAAAACAAGATTAACTAAACTGTGTGTAGTTTTACACTAAAAATGACTCAAGCTGTTGCTTTATTTTTTAGTGTTTTTACCTATTATGCATTTTCTTCCCTTCCAGAAGCTTTATGCCAGACCCTTTTGTATCCTGTCAGATATGGAAGTGAATTATAACCCAAATCAAATCAATAATGGTAACTGGCTTCTTGTGTCAGGGTTAATATCCCAGTTAGCTTTAACTGTGAACCTGACATAGCCTAGAGCTACTCAAGAAAGGAATCTAAATTGAAGAACATACCAAAGTCAGATTGAAGGCAAGTCTATGAAGGATTGCTTTGATCTGTGATTGCAATAGAAGGGTTCAGTCTCCTGTAAGTAGTACCGTTTTTTGGGCATGTGTTTCTGGGCTATATAAGTAAACTAGCTAAACATTAACCTGAGATCAAGTAGGAAGTACTATCTCTTTATCATGTTGGCTTCAATTTCTGCTAGAGTTCCTGCCTTGACTTCCCTCAATAATGGACTCTGTCCTGGAAATGTAAGCCAAATAAACTCTTTTCTCTTTTAAGTTGCTTTTCATCGGAGTGTTTTATCACAACTTAATAAGGGAATCTGGGAAATTTAGTTTATGACCTAAACAATTAATTAATGTTGGTACCTGTAACTAGTGGTTAAGCTGTGGATGGCAGATGCACAGTTATCTGATTTGGCAATGATGAGCTGGTATGACAGAAATGTAGGAATATGAATGGTCCTCCTACTTGCTCATGGTTGGTGCTTCATGCCACAAAGGGAAACAAACACAGAGTGATAAATGTAGAATCTGGGCACAAAAGCATAAATTGTTATTTGCATAGCAATTATACGTGAAATTACTCCTAAGTCTACATTTTTGGTACCATTAGCATTTAGTTCAAGCTAGTTTTAGATTGTTTCTATCTTTTAAAACAAACTCATAGCTAAAACAATCATCCATAGACAACAGATCTTTGTTCATGGGAATGCATGTGTATATGTGGGCTCATGTTGAGGAATCCTATTATTAAGTTTGCACTCCTGCATTTCCCGATGACTCTATGAGCTTGGTGCAAAGTGGAAAATTTCCATTCTCAGGTCTTCCTTATATGTACCTGATTTTGTCTAAAGAATGCCCCTGAACACAGATGCCTGGCTTTATCTAAGGAATGAGCCAGTGCAAAGCTCTCTGGAAACACTGTATTACTCAGCACTTAAGTCCTGATCTGCCTTCTCTCCTCACTGATAATTAGATGCTGTATTATAACCAATTAGCTCTCCATCTGCACACCTAAATCTATTTAGTATAACTGTAACAATAGAGTTGTCTCACTGCAGCTGCCTCTGGAAATCCTTCCATCATATTCAAGGGCATCTGAACAATGTTTGCTAGTGCTTCTGCTCCCTTTGTCCTCCATAGTAATAGCCAACTGCCCTTGGGAACCAAGACCCACAGGTCTCTGTGCACGTGTTTGTATGCATATGGAGACCAGATGCCCATGTCTTAGTGTCTTTACCAGTTTTTTTTTTTTTTTTTCAAAAGATCTGTCATTCAGCCTGGAGCTCACCATTGAAACTATACTGGATAGTAACTATAAGAATGATCTTATCTATACTTCTCCAGTGCTGGAATTACAAGTGCATTGTACTATGCCTGCCTAGCTAGATTTTTGTTGTTGTTTGTATGTTTGCTTTACTATGTCTTCTGGGAGATAAACACAGGTTCTTACCCTTGAGCAGGAAGAACTTAACTGACTGTACCATCTCCCAGCCCCAATATATATTTACATCCACATCCTCAAAATAATTGAACCTTAGTTCTTAAAATCCTTTCTGACCTGGTGCATGTTAACATCCTCCTACTTCTAAGACCCTCTTCTTTCAGGCCATACAATAATAAGAACAACCATATGTTGATTATACAGCTACAGGCAAGTCACTTTACTACTTTTTTAAATATTTATTTATTTATTTACATATTTATTTATTTTGGGTATAGGTATACATTTACATGCAATTGCATATGTGTGTACATGCAGACAGTCCCTGGCATGGGAATTGAGCTCAGAGGAAATCTTGCATTAGTCTGTATCTTTATCCACCAAATGATTCCTGGAGTTCCACCTCAGTTTGTTAGACTTGATTGCAAGCACCTTTATGGGCTAAGCCATCTTGTGCACCATTATTGTACTTTACTATGTTTTTATTTTCTCATCCATAAAATTAAAATTGGATGCAAAGTTAGTGTTAAACACAGTCCTAAACTGTAAAATCTTATTATTTACTAAGAAAAAAAGTGAGAGGAGAAACTACAGTAAGAGATTTCAAAAATTTTAGCACCTTGGTTCAAAGCCAAACACTCTCAGGTAAAATGATTTTTTTTCCAGTTTTTCCTCTTAAATAAGGCCATGTTCTACAGGAAGTGAGGTTGTATTTTCCAGAAAGAAAGAAAGAAAGAAAGAAAGAAAGAAAGAAAGAAAAGAAGGAAGAAAGGAAGGAAGGAAGGAAGGAAGGAAGGAAGGAAGGAAGGAAGAGACCTTTCTTTATGAAGTGGTAAGTGTTCAATACTTTTTGCATTTCAATGTGTCATTTCTTTTCAGTGGATCCAATTGCTTTAAGCCACCATGAAGACATGCTTTGTAATCTCATCTCATTGCCAAAAAGAAAAAACATAAGTGTCACATTCTCATATTCATTTTCCTCACTTTCAACAAAAAAAGGGCACCTAGTCAGTGTTCACTGTAGAAATGATGATTTGGTCTCTGCCATGAAAGACTTAATGAAAAAATTAGCCATATAATACTGTCCTGAGGAGCAAATGATCTTGTTCTCATTGCTTCTGAAAGCAGTTGATATTCCTTTCTTTTGCATCCACTACTGACAATCACTACGGCTTTGTCTCTTTCTTTCTATGTTCTCTACTGAGGGAGTGGGGAATCCATGGAAGAAAAATGAGGAAATCATTATTCAGATACTCTGGAAAAAAACTAAATATTTCAATTTGGATACAAGTTTTATATTACATTAAAACATATTCTTTTTATTTCAAATTAAACTTAATCTGACTCTATGCTATTTGTGAAAGGTAAAGTGAAATTAGTTTTTCTGTGTGAAGAGAACTCTCACTCTCTTATGGATCACTTAAGAATTCCTAGAGGCTACTATGTTCTGCAGCTCAGCTCAGGCCCTTTACTCTTTTACTCCAATGTTCAGGAGAAGATGATCTGTCTAAATAAGTAGTTTCTTGGTTTTAACCACATTGTTATTTCTGAATCAAACTTGCACAGTATGATTATCAATAAAGTTCAGAGACATACAGCCTCATGTGTAGTCTTCCTACCAGAGAGTCTTGCTTATGTATGCCTGCCACTTTTCTGTAGTGTAGAATTTAAAGTAGCACAATTTACTCTCTTACCTGTGGAGTCCCCTTTTACTTTGAGCAGCAGACTTTTAAAAACCATTGATACCAATTACCTGCCTCTATGTATTATTCTATGCTTCTCTATATGTATATATTATACATTAATATATATCCATGTATTTATATATCTAAGCATTTATCACTCTACATTGCTCTTTAAATATCTCTATATATGTATGTATCACATCTATCTATCTATCTATCTATCTATCTATCTATCTATCTATCTATCTACCTGTCATCTATCATCAAATATCTGTCTATGTATCTAATCTATTGACCATCTATCTGTAATCATCTATACCTTTATTGTCTTTGTCCCTATTTATCATATCTCTTTCATCCTGTTCATCTATGTGAATGTTTTCTTCACCTAAGCTTTGAGGCTTTCCTTTGTAGATATGGAGTGAAAAGGGCAGGAATGACAGAGTCATGAATCTGTTGATTTGAGCCAGAACATAAAAGTCAATGACAACTTCAAACAAAAACCTGGCATTGCTCTGTGACCTGATATCACCTCATACTATTTAATTTAGTGCAATAGGAAAGGAACAAGGACTTTCATAGATACAGATCTTCACTACTACTCCCCTCTTCTACAGCTCTAGGCTCCTTGCTTACTTAGATTCGTTATGCATGTGTCCTTACCTAGAATTTAAGAGATATATTACCAACTAACTTGCATGTGACCATGAAGTCTAAATAAGTTATCCTCTTGAAAGGCAAATAAAGTTGCCAGGTAACTGTCATGATCTATAGTTATCATTTATATTTATTAGTCATATTCTAAATCTATCTTCAGAACTCAGCTCTCATTGCCAAATTGAGAATGTAGCAATACATTTTACATAATCAGAGGTTCTAGAATTGATTAGGTCAATGGCTGGACCATGAAGAGAATTCTAAAATGTTCCAATGTAGGTGACGAACAGGATGATGGGTTGCAGGTTTTATAAGAAATAGTGTCTTTGAATTCCTCAGTAAAATCTTGGAAGGTTTTAGGTCCATTTCTGACTTTATATAGTCTGATTCTATAAGCACATTTTAAAATCATTGTTTTGCATCTCTGCTTTCTCTTTTCATTATTTCTCTAGTTCTCAAAAAAAAAAAAAAAAATACCTAACAATGTAAACTTAAAAAAGTAAAGAACTTTATTTTGGGCCCCAATTTGAGGGTACTGTCCACTATGGGTGGAGACATTGGGACAGAAGGAGAGTGAAATGTATGATCACATTGTATCTACAGGTAGGAAGCAGAAGGGTGAATGCTATTGATCAGATGACTTTCTTCTTTTCATTTAGGCTGAGTCTTCTCTATTTAAGATAAAATTCACAATTAGAGTGGGCTTTCCCACCTCCTGGAGGAGGATCTACAAATTTCTGTGCTGGAATGTTTATTTCCAAGTTAACTCTAAATCTCTTCAAGTTAATAATCAAGATTATCAATTGTACAAAACTAGAAACAAGATGGACATATGAATAAAACCTTGTTGAATTTAGTAAATTCAGGAGAAGGTCTAGATTGCCCTTTAAATAGATAACACTGTTAATAGAAGAAGTAGACATCTGTTGGACAAATCTGCTTGCAGGACTCAGCCCCTAGCAACATTCATTTTTCATGAAATGAAGCCTCCCTAGGAAATAGTTTGCTATGATGCTCTGTTTCTAGCCAAGTGGCCAGGCTGCCTGAATAGAAGCAGATGCTGTGTTCTTGGCCTAGAGGCATCATTAGAAAGACCTCCAGGTTGCCTGGGAGGATGCATCTGTTGGAGGTGTTGGGCCAAATTTAACACATGGGCCTGTTAGCCATATTAATGACTGTCCTCAAATGAGCTCAGCCAAATGTCATTTCTATTCAGGACTCTTCCAACTCAGTATGTGTGGCCAGGGTGGTTGGAATAATTGTGTGATATGCTTCTGATAGTTAAATTTACATATTGTGAGTGCATGTGAGGTGTTTAGCTTGCATACACTTGGTTGAAATCCACTCATATATCTAGAATTTTATTTTTAGTCATTTATGTTACTATCACCTATTTATATCTATTCGTTTATTGATATACATGACTAGCTATCTAGCTAGCTGCGTGTATTTGTGTGTGTGTGTATACTGTCTATCTACCATTGTTTGTCTGTCTGTCTCTGTCTGTCTGTTTCTGTCTGTCTGTATGTTTGTCTTTCTGTCTGTCTGTCTGTCTTAGGGTTTCAATTGCTATGAAGATACTGCATGACCAAAACAACTCCTATACAGGCAAACATTTAAGTGGACTTGGCTTATAGTTTCAGAGGTTTAGTCTATTAACATAATGGCAGGAAGCATGGTAGTGTCCAGGCAGACATGATATTAGAGAAGGAGCTGAGTATTTTTCATCTTGATCTGAAGGCTTTCAGCAGAAGGCTTGAATCACACTGGTCAGACATATGCACATATATGAGACTTCAAAGCACGCCTTCACAGTGACACACTTCTACTAACAAAGCTACACCTTTCCCCAAAATGCCACAACTCTTAATAGTGTCACAACCCATTAGCCACTCAAACTACCACACTATATATGAATCTATAAATAACCATATATCATTTACCAATCTATCATCTATATGTCATCTACCTGTCTATCATATTTCTATCAATTTTAAGTCTGTGCATAGCTGACAAAAACATACAGTTTGTTTTCTATGTGTCCTGCCTTAGTTTAGTCAGTTGTGGACCATCATCTAGAACAACTTGTAGCAGGCTTTTTCTCTAATTAATTGATTGGCTAATTAAAAAAAAAAAAAAAACAAGAAGCTAATCGCTTGCTGAGGAGAAGGTGGGCTTTTTGGAGAATGAAGAGAGGAAAAGGGAACATTGGAGCAGGACACTCCAGTTTGGAAGGTGAGGCAGGAGAGAAAGGAAGCACCGTGTAGACCAAGATTTGTTAGATCTTCTGGCAGAATACACCAGAATCTGCCACTGGAATATTTCTAACTTAGAATAGTTGATGAGTTTAGGATGATAGAATCTGAGCCCAGAGGTTGTGTTATCTGTTGATTCTAAACTAATGTTGTCTGGTGTTTTCCATTTGTGGCAACTCAAGTGAGTGAGAGGGAAAGAGCATAGCTAAGGTGGAGTTTGGCCAGGCTTTGGAACAGAAAGATTGGACAATGACTGAGCTCTATGGGAAAGGTCACTTCAGCAGAGAGCAGGCTGCTGAGAGCACACTGCAGGGACCAAGAGAGCTATTTCAGAGCTCTGGAGAGAAAGAGCCAGCATTGGCAGGAGAGGCATTGGCTATGAGAAACATGCAGTCTTGGGTTATGTACCGGGCTGGGAACAGTCCAAGAAAGTTGCTAGTACCAAGCTGGCAATAGGGTAGACTGGTTTTTAATAATTACACACTGCAACAACTTACTCAAGAAACTGATTTAATGGCACCATCTAACATATAAAAATTCTATAGAGTGTTGAATATCTGTTTCGTCTTGATAGAATATCCCTCACTGAAATAACAGAAATCTACCTGAGAAAACATCCCATAAAGGACATTGAAAAGTTTGAGGAAGCTCAGAGAGTTAAAGGAGTAATAAGAGGCCCTATTATACTTAGGGGTTGTTTAGTGGATCCACATTCAGGTTGTGCTGGGAAATTCATAGATGCAATAGCAAACAATAAATTATCATCTGGACTTTATGGTGATTCTGTGCATTTGTACCTGTGCTCTTATAAGTAACTCTGGTAAGCCCACTGGTTCATTAATCCAGAGTCTGTTAGAATAGGCTGTACTCTATCTATGATGACTAATCAGACATTTGTTCATATCATCCCAGAAAAAGTCAGACAACAGAGTAAAGATATTCCTAACCTGTCAGTGGAGTGGTCTGATGAACTCAAAAAGTTGTGTGATATTTTACAGATGAGCATGAATTGCAATAGCTAAGGTAATTTCTGATTTGATGCTTTAATGTTAATAATCCACCAATACAAACATCCACCAGCATATGTATAGAGCTGCATTTTGGAACACGCTTTTTGGTTGAGTACCTTTCAGAAAATCTACTATACCAATTTGAGTATGAACAGTATGTTTCCCAAACATGTTAATGTTTGAAGGTTGTGGTGATATTTTAGGCTATTGCTTCATACTGGGTTCTGGTCCTTGTGAGAGAACTAAAATTTCCTTCCTATTTGAAATGATAGATGATGATGTACACCACTACACTTTTTATCCCCAATATTTCCACCCATCCCCACTTAATATACAAAATGAAAAGATACATGCTTCATCTGTGGTGAAGAGGATCTGTTTAATTGACAAGTTGTTACAATTTTTCATAATTATGATATACTATGTGAAAAAAGACAAATGATAAATTATAGGAACACCACTTGTCATTTGTGTAGGAATGTCTTCTGAATTGTGAATGCTGTGTACACTAATGAATCTGAATCCTCTGTGAAAAATTAGACAATCAAAACCTATAAAAAATTGTATTGAGTTTATTTTCTATATGACAGATTTATTTATTCTTTCTTGTGTGTTACTCGTATTCATCAGCCTTGACTTGTACCAAAGGCAGTGGTAAGAAAGACAATGAGCCAAGTCATATTCTAAAGCAATACGACTACAACCATGGTGGGAGTATGGAGTGTCATTGCTAACACTAGGGAAGAACATAAGAATTGAAGATGATAGTGAGGTAGCAGCAAGACTTCACTAGGCATGGTTTATTTTTCTTATTATTTCAGAGGGAAGAATGTTGTGGGAAGAGGTCACCTTGAAGGTGGGTTTCAACATGCTTGTTGAACAGTATACAGAATTTCGGCTGAGTTTAAACATTTGTAATAGTTTGTACATGTTTGGCACAGGAATGTCACTATTACTAGTTATGGCCTTGTTAAAGAAGGTGTGTAACTGTGGTTATGGGCTTTAGTATCTTTGTTCCAGCTTCCTGGAAGCTAGTCTTTTCTTACTGGCCTTCAGATGAAGTTGTAGAATTATTAGCTCCTCTTGCACCATGCCTACTTGATTGCTCCCATTCTCCCATCTTTATGGTACTGGACTGAACCTCTGAACCTGTAAGCCATCACCAAGTAAATGTTGTCCAAGAGTCACCTTGGTCATGGTATCTTTTCACAGATTTAAAACCCTAATTAAGACAGAAATTGAGACCAAGAACAGGGGTATTGCTGTGATTGGCCTTACCATGCCTTTGTTTGGAAGAAGGTGTATTCTGAAACTTTGGATTTGGAAAGCAGTGCAGTGCCTTAGGTGGAGCATTATGGGGTATCTTAGTATGACTGTGAAAGTCTTTGTTGCTAAGAGTGATTTTAACTGTGCAGATCTGGCCCAAAATGTTTCAGTGGAGAAGAATTTCAGTATTTGGCACAGAGACAGTTTTTGTGTTATTTGCTGAAGAATGTTACCATATTTGGCCATTATAAGAAAAGTGTACCTAAGGCTAAGGTACAGGTATTTAGATCAATTACCTTGAAAAACAAAATCTCAAAACAGCCAGGTATAAATTCTGTTGTGTCCTTTTTAAACTTACTCTTATGAAAAGCATTTTAATGAAAAAGGGTAAACTGAGAAAAGAAATACACAAAATATGTGGTTCTAATATTAAAGGGGCCTCAGGAAGTAGAGTAAACCTGAACCCTCTTTTCTAGGAGATAACAGATTAAGATATTTTAGGGCAAGATTTCACCCAGCTAAGATAAGATCCAGGCATGGTGGTATACACCTTCAATACCTGAAGATAGAACAATGTAGATCTCTGTGTTAAAGGTCAATCTACAGAACAAGTTACAGGATTATACCTAGGCAGTGAGGGAGTTGGAAAGCAAAAAGCTGGTAATAGAATAAGATAGCTATGTTCCAGCCATAGCAAGTGGCATAACTTGACAACTTTGGCCATATGGTTCTGTGACATTAGAGTACAGAACAGAAGCAACTATTGAGACAATTGTTACTGGTTATCTGGAGGTAAGAAATTAGTGATGATTAAGAAGACAACAGCATTACTGAGTTGAAATCTGGTAATCATTTTCTGAGAGCACAAAGAATTTATGTTCCAAAGATAGCCAAGATAGCCTCATGCTGCAGGTGTACTTGGTAATATGTAAAAATCACCCAGGTAGTACTGGTTTGAAGATGTGAAGGATTCATGAAGAGCAGTTGAGGCTTGGACTGTAAGAGGCCACGGAAGATCATTGGTGAAGGTATAGCATGAGTTACAGTTGATTGAATGGGGTCATGAAAAGGTGTTAAAGTTTGGTACCATAAAGAGACCCTATGAGAGGCTATTGGTGAAGCCTAATTAAAACAGAAAACCTCAGAGTATTGGAGATGCCAGTACCATGAGATGACCTTCAAGAACAGCAGTAGTAGTGGAGTAGAGTCAATGAAACCCTACAATGCCACAGAGGGTACAACTGAAAATGTGAGCCAAGCCCTTTGGAAGAGGCCAGAAGATCCTGTATGGATCTCAGACATTGGAACCAGAAGCTGTATGGTTGGAGTTGATTTGGAGACCCCAAATGTTAAATATTCCAGAGCTATCAGACACGTGCTAAGGAAAGTGCTAACAGGGTATGGAACCAACCCAGGAGAAAGAAGTTTGTTGCAGTCAACAAAAACAAGAAAGAAGTTAGAAATCTGAAGAATGTTTTGACATCAGACATGGAGATTCAGAGTTTGGAATATGCCAGGCTGGTTTCCTGTCTTGCTTTGGGGATTAGAATTAAGTGATAAAATAAATATCAGAAGAGAGGTTTTGAACTTTGGACTTCTAACATTATTGAAATTGTTATAGAGTAAAGGCACTTTTTAAGTTGGACTATATGTCTTAGCATTATGATATGGCTAATTATACCCCCATTTACTCATGTGTATGAAACAGTTTGTGGGGGTCATGGAGTGGAATGTAACAGTTTGAGTATATATGGCCTAGGGAGGGGCACTACTTGGAGGTATGGCCTTGGATTAGGTGAGTCACTGTTGGGCATAGGCTTTAAGACCGTCATCCTAGCTGACTGAAAGCCAGAATTTTCTTTGTGGCCTACCGATGAGATGTAGAAGTCTCAGATTTTCCTACACTATGCCTGAATAGACATTGCCATGCTCTCGCCTTGTTGATATTGAACTGAAGCTCTGAACCTATACGCCAGCCCCAATTAATGTTTGTCCATATAAGAATTGGCTTGGTCAAAGTGTCTTCACAGAAGTAAAACCCTACGACACCACTACTTAAGCAGACTTAGGTGTGTGTGTGTGTGTGTGTGTGTGTGTGTGTGTGTGTGTGTGTATGAATAAAATGCATTGATAGGCCAAATTTATTCATTAAAGTATTAAAATAAGTAAAATACTAGGTGCTAATAGTCAATATCATTGTTTCTATGTTGCAGTGATAGACAATTTAACTCACTATGTCCTGCATCTACTTTTTAAAAGGGAATTGGGAAGATGAGTGAAAGCGTAAAGCTTTTCACACACAAGCATAAGAATCTGAGTTTAGTTCCCCATGCTTCTATATAGAAGCTGGAAACCACAGTACACAAGTCTGTAACTCAAGTGTGGGTGCAACAGACAGAGATGTATCCCTGGTACTTGTTGGCCAGCCTCTCTAGCCAAATGAGTGAGCTCAAGCTTTACTGACAGAGTAGATTGTGTTAGACAGGGAAGTGCCCAACCCTGCCATATCTCTGGCTTTGACTGTAAGCCCGAGTACACACAAACACACACACACACACACACACACACACACACACACACACACACACTAAGTAAATGAATAAATGTAATAGAATTTTTTTAAAATAAATCCTCTGCTGATGCAGACCAGAAACATGAAGAAAAAGCTCCAGGAACATTTCTGTCTGATCATTTCTCTATTATATACTTTATTGTTTTTCTACTTTTCAAGAAATCAGGCACAGAGGTCTATATCTCTTTAAGTTACGTGCCATTACCTAAAGTTTTCTGACCATGTTGTGAAAACCTTCTTAGATTTTACAGAAAAATTGGTCAGTTCAGAAAAAAAAATAGCTTTGCTACTGTAAGCACACCCATCTAAGAGCTTGCTATTGAAGTGAGATCACATGTCTTAGAACCAAACTTAGCTGTGAAAAGCTCAAAGAG
Organism: Arvicanthis niloticus; assembly: GCF_011762505.2. Taxonomy (NCBI): domain Eukaryota; kingdom Metazoa; phylum Chordata; class Mammalia; order Rodentia; family Muridae; genus Arvicanthis; species Arvicanthis niloticus. The sequence continues at coordinate 4,234,698 of NC_047667.1, forward strand.
AGGAACTGGACAAACAAGTATATTCTTAAGAACTAAATTAAACATTTACCATGAAGAAAGCTTCAGTTTGATTAACTGGTTTGGTGTTCTGATAGACAAGCTTCACTGTCAAGTTGGTTTAATCCGGAATCAATTAAGAGATATAGGACTATGGGCTTTCTCAGGGATGCTGGTCTATCTCTTTCCCATAACTTAGCATGATGTACTTTCATATACATTAGTTTATTTAATTTATTCCCTTGCAGTTTTAAAGTGATTAAATCCTTACAGAACTAAGTGACTAAATGAACTAATAGATTGTTAATGAGTTCATAGCTCAGAAGAAAGAAAATGGAAAGGAAATTCTATGACAGATCCTATTCAGTGCAGGAGCTCTGTGTGAAACATATACTCAGCCTGTGATCCTGAGCTAAAACGTTGTCTGAAATAGTTCTTTCTGAATACCAGAAAATAGAGAGTGCAGCCACTTGTCAGACAGTGCCAAGTCTCAAGGGAAAGTTGGTTTTAAATCTGTCTTTCTGCATTTATTCTTAAGTATCAAAGGAAAACTGTAGTATAACCTGTGGATTAATTCAGTTATATGCTTCAGATAAAACATAGCCTCCAGAAAGAACTGTGGCTGCTAAGACTTATCAAAGTGTCAGTATGGTAGCTGTATCTTTTAATCCAATTTCAGCATGACAAATAAACCTCTGAGATCAGAAGAATTGCTTAGATGGGTTAGGCAAGAAATAATCACAGGTTTGCTCCTTCTTTGAACAGTGAGACTTGGAATATACAAAGGAAAGTTGTTTTAATATGTGAAAGTAGTAGCTTACCCAGAAAGACCAAATTAAATATATGGCATAAAAAAAGACATTTGTCAAGGTGGAAGATGCTGTGATGGGATGTAAAAGAACGTTCCAAATTTTCTGCATCCATTCCTGGAAACCAGTATATAGAAAAGATAGGAATAGTGAGGGGCAGGAATCAGAGAAAGAAAAAGAGAGGACACTGGTCAAGAGGTGGCTGACAAAATTATTAGTACATGATATATGATCATTTAGTCAATTTGGTAGCTATTATTTTTTGGTATTATATGTTGGTCCTTCTATAGAAGTGGCTCGATTTGTAGTATTCTCCTTTCTAAGACATGGAAAAGAAGCATTTACTGAAATATGATCTATAGAATTCTTTTTTTTTATCGACTTATGTTTCTGTATCCCTGTGTCTTTATATGTCTGTTTTCCTATCTTTCTCTCTTTATGTCTTCTGAGTTGGTTCTCTTCCCTTCTTCTTCCCTCCTCCTTCTCCTCCTCCTCCTCCTCCTCCTTCTCCTCCTTCTCCTCCTCCTCCTTCTACTTCTCTTCCTCCTCCTCCTCCTCCTCCTCCTCCTCCTCCTCCTCCTCCTCCTCCTTCTTCTTTTTCTTCTTCTTTTCCTCCCTCACTATATCCCTCCCTTTCTGTCTCCCTCTCTCATGTTACTTTTGCCAAAGTTCTTTTGGACTGTAGATTTGTGCTTTCACATTTTACAGTTAGTTCTGAAATTAGAATGACTACTACCATGGTTGCAGCATGAGGTGTCTTTGCCAGCAGTTGGGGTAGGACATGAGAATTGAAGTGATTAGTGATGTAGCAGAAATGCCTTACTAGGCATATTTTATTACTCCTGTCATCTCAGAGAAAAAAATAACTTGAGAATATTTAATACAATCTAAATATATTTATGCTTATAAGCTTCTAAACTATATTTTATGCTTATAAGCTTCTAAAATATACTATGAATTATGATTTAACTTTATTAACTTGAGGCTATTTGTAAGTGTATATAATGTGTTAATTTACAATTTTATTAGCTTTTGGCTAGAGATAATACATAGAATGCTAAATACATTGAGATATTCTATATGATATATTGCACTATTTCATGTACTTTGGAGAAAAATAGTTTTTTTAATTGAAAATAAACAACAAAGGCTGGCCTGACCACCAAGTTCTCCCAGAGACTAGACCATAAACCAAGGAGTGTACTGAAAGAGATCTTTGGCTCCAGGTACATATGTAGCGGAGGATGCCCTTACCTGACAGCCATGAGAGTGAAGACCCTTGGTCCTAGAGATGTTGGATGGTCCAGAATATGAGAATGCTTGAACTTTGGCACAGTTGAGTATGGGTGGGTATGGGAGCACTCACATACAAGAAAAATGAAGGGAGAGGGCAGATGTGGGATGGGGTGGTGACAGAGGGGTGACAGGGAAGTGAGATATCATGGGATGGGGGATTAGTAGAGGGGTTAACCAGAAAGTGGGATATCATTTCTGATGTAAAAAATGGAAAGATTAATAAAAATTGAAAAATAAAGTGTATTATAATTAGACTTTCCACTTCTTAAATTCCTCCCATATCTTCCCCTGCTTTTCACCCACCCAGATATACACCCTTTATTGTTCTTTCATTAGAAAAAAAGATAGGAACTAATATAATAATGATTGATGATGATGATTATAGACAAACATGCCCCAGACATTCCTCCACTTGCCTGACACACAGTAAGTCTAGCAATCAAAACATCTGCCAGATTTTTACTGAGCTCCAGGTTCTGGTTTACATCTTTACATGTAATCCTGGATCTGCACTCAACTCCCTAGCCCATAGCTAGGCCTGCCTGCAAGGAAGCTTTGTGCAACCTGGTAGAAACAGTATCTGAAGCTTACTACTCCAAGAGAGTACCCTTAAAGCCAATAAAAGAGACAACTACATGGCTAAAGGCAAGCACAAGAACACAATGAACAAAAGTCAGTGCAATATGGCAACATCAAAACTTAGCACTACTACAACAACAAATGTGGTGTACCATAGCACATCTAAAGAGCAAGACTATGACTTTAAATCTCATTTTATTTAAATGATAGAGTCTTATAATGAGGAAATAAATAAATCCTTTAAGGAAGTACAGGAAACTCCAATGAAACATGTACAGGCCCTTAAAGAGGAAACAAATGAATATTTTGAAGAAATTCAAAATGCAATCAAACAGGCAAAGGGAACTAATGAAAAAAGTTCAAGACATCAAAATGGATATAGTAGCAATAAAGTAAATACAAACAGAGGCAACACTGCATATGGAAGTCCCAAGAAAGAGAAAAGAATCTACAGATGCAAGTATCACCAACAGAATAAAAGAAACAGAAGAGAGAATTTCAGACTAGAAGATACATTAGAAGAATCTATGCATCAGTCAGTGTAATTGACAAATTGTAAAAGTTTTTAACACAAAACTATAAGGAAACTCCATGACAAAAAAGAAATTGAAATCCAGCCCTACAAAGTATACTAGAAGTAAAACTCCAGTACATGGAAGGTAACTACACACAAGAAAACAAAAGAAATTAATTATCTCACAGAAAAGAAAAAAGAAGAGAAACACACACACATTTACAATATACAATGACTAACATCAAAAATAAGAGGAACTAACAATCATTGGTCACTAATATTTCTTAACATCAATGGACTCAATTCTCCAATAAAAAGACACAGGCTAACATAATGGAAGCAGAAGCAGGATCCTTCATTCTGCTGCATGCAAAAAACACATTTCAGTAACAAAAATAGACATTAACTCAGAGTAAACAGTTGAAAATGATTTTCCATGCTAACAGACTCAAGAAACAAGCTGGAGTAGAATTTTTTTCTCAAATAAACTGAATTTTCAACCAAAATTAATCAAAATAGTTGGGAAAGGACACTTCATACTCAGCACAGAAAAAAATCTACCAAGAGGACTTCTTAATATGCCCCAAATGCAAGGGTACCTGCATCTTTAAAAGAAACCTACCTATAGCTTAAATCACAATTGAACTACAAACAATATTAATGGGGGACTTGAACACTCTTTCACACAAATGAACAGGTTACTGAAAGGGAAACTAAACAAAACAATGAAGCTAATAGATGCTATGAATCAAATGAACCTAACAGGTATCTACAGAACATTTCAACCAAACAAAAGAATAAACCTTCTCTTCAGCACATCATAGAATTTTCTCAAATACTAACAATATACTTGGGCTCAAATGAAGTATCAATAGATATAAAAAAGATTGAAACAACCATTGCATGTTGTCAGACCATCACAAATTAAAGATGGAATTCAACAGCAACAGAAATAACAAAAAGCCTATTTATTCATAGAATCTGAACTTTTTATCCAATGATCACTTTGCCTGTCAATAAACAAAAAGATTTTCTAGAATTAAATGAAAATAAATATGTCTAATTATGGGACACAAGGAAAGCAGTGCTAAGCAGAAAAGTTCCTAAATTGGAGCATTCTCCTATTAGCAATTTAATAGCACACTTGAAAGTTCTAGAACAAAAAGAAGCAAACATACCCAATAGGAGTAGATGGCACGAAATTGTATAGAAATATAGTATTTGAAGTTCTAGATAGAGCAATGAGACAACAAAAGGAGACCAAGGGGATATAAATTGGAGTGAATGAATGAAGTGAATAAATTACTATTTGTAGATGAAATGCTACTGAACATAAGCAACCCACAATATTCTACCATAGAACTCTTACAGGTACCAAATGCCTTCAGCAAAGGCTTGGATACAAAATTAACTCAAAGAAATAGTAATCTTTTTTTTTTTATACTAACAATAAATGGGCTCAGAACAAAATTAGGGAAACAATACCCTTCACAAAAGTCACAAGGAATGTCTTGTTATAACTCTAATAAAACAAGTAAAAGACCTGTACAACAGGAAATTCAAGTCCCTGAAGAAAGAAAGTGAAATGAAGAACATAACAGAACCTGGAAAAATCTCCCATGCTTGTGGATCACTAGGATTAACATAGTCAAAATTGCCATCTGACCAAAATAAATCTACAGATTCTATGCAATTCCTGTCAAAATTCCAAAACATTTTTAAAAGACATTGAAATAACAATTCTCAAATTCATACAGAAAAATAAGAAAACATACCATAGCTAAAACAATCGAGAATTATAAGATCTGAAGAAGTTACTATCTCTGACTTCAATCTGTACTACAGAGTAATAGTAATAAAAACAGCATGGTATCAGTATAGACAGAGAAAGGACGATCAATCAAATGGAATAAAAGACCCAGGAATAAACTCACACATGAATGGATACTTGATATTTAACAAAGCAGTCAAAAACCCTATAAAAAATTAAAGAAATCATCTTCAACCAATGGTGTGCTGCTGTAAGTAGATGTCTGCATGAAGAAAAATGTAAATAGGTCCATATTTATCACTTTCAAATCAAAGTTGATCAAAGACCAGATAAACTAAACTCAAAGAAGGAAAACTAGAAAATCACTTTGAATGCAATGATACTGAAGACATTTTTCTGAACAGAACACCAATGGCTAAGGCTTTAAAATTACCAACTAATATATGAGACCTCTTAAAACTGAAAAACTTCTATAAGGCAAAGTACACTGTCAATATGTCAAAACAGCAATCTAATCATTCTAACATCTTCAGTAACCCCACATCCAACAGAAGGCTAATATCTAAAATATATAAAGAATTCAAAAATTTAGACATGAACGAACCAAATAACCTCATTAAAAAATGAGATAGAAATCTAAACAAAGAATTCCCAACAAAAGAATCTTGAATGGAGGAGAAGCAGTGAAAGAAATGTTGAGCATCATTAGTTGTCAGGGAAATGCAAATCAGAACAATGCTGAGATACCACCATGTGCAAATCAGAATGTCGAAGATCAAAAATTCAATGACACCACATGCTGGTGAGGATGCAGAGAATTGACAGCACTTTTCCATTGCTATTGGGAGTGAAAACTCATACAACCATTCTGGAAATGAATTTGGTGCTTTCTCAGAAAATTGAAAATAGTCTACTCAAAGACCTGCTATACAACTTCTGGCCATGTGCCCAAAAGATGGTCCAGCATTTCACACAAACATATGTACACTCTGTGTATAGATGCTTTGTTTGTAATAACCAGAAACGAAACAACCCAGATGCCCATCAACCCATGACTGAATATAAAAAAATCTGGTTCATTTGCATAACAGAATACTATTCAGCTATTAAAAGGAGGATACCATGAATTTTACAGTAAAATGGATAAACTAGAAAATGTCAATCTGAGTATGGTAACCCAGACCCAAAAAGACAGGTACAGTATGTACTCACTTATAAGTGGATATTAGCCATAAAGTATAGGATACACATAATAAGTTCCCACAGACCCAAAGTGCTAAACAGAAAGGAAGGCCCAGGAAAGGAAGCTTGAATCTCACTTAGAATGGGGAATAAAATAATTATAGGAGACACAGGGAACAAGGGAACTTGAAGGGAAAGAGACTGGAGAGAATTGGAGGGTCAGGATCAGGTGTGAGTAGAGACAGGAGACAGGACTAGAGGGTCAGCAGAATGCATGGAAATCTCAAGCTGGCATGGTTGTGTACATGCGGAGACATCTCTAGGACATGCCAGAGACCTGGGATGGGGAAGGCTTTGAAGACTCAATGAGGGTGACCATAAATGAGACACATATCCCTGGAAATATGGAACCTCCTGAAGCAAGGACCCGAAGTAGAGGGATAAGGGCAGCTATGCACCCAAAATTTGTCCTGTCCACAAGAAATGCAGGGACTAAGAATGAAACAGAGACTGAGGGAATGGGCAACCAAACCCAGCCCAACTTAAGACCCATCCCATGTAATAGCACCAATCCTAGACACTTAAGGTTTCTCTGTTATGCTTGAAGATAAGAACCTAGCAAAACTATCTTGTGAGGGGCTCCACCCAGCAGTGCACTAAAACAAATGCAGAGACCCACAGTCTAACTTTGAACAGAAATAAGGGAATCCTATGGAAGAGTTGGATTAAGGACCCCAAAGGGAATAGGAACTTCACAGAAAGTCAACAAAGTCAACTAACCTGTAACTATGGGGGTTCTCAGAAACTAAGCCACCAAAGAAAGAGTATTCATGGACTGGACCAACACCCCCAGCATATATGTAGCAGATGTATAATTCAGACTTCTTGTGTGTTATCCAAAAACTGGAGCAGGAGCTGTGTCTAAGGCTGTTGCCTATCTGTAGAATTTGTTCCCAACTTAAATTGGACTGCCTTGTCTGGCTACAGTAGGAGAGGTTGTACCTATCCTGAAGAGACTTGATATGTCAGGGAAAGAGAATACTCAGTGTGTTCCTGCTCTCTCAGAGAAGAGGAGGGTTAGGAGGAGGGAGTGTCTAAAGGAAGATGAGGAGGAGGACTGAAATTCAGCTATAAACCAATGAATATATTAATTAATGGAAAAAATAATAATGACAAAAACATGCAGAGAAGAAACAAATAAATGAATTAAAAAATGGTGCCAAAAATGCATAAGAAACACATGTAGACTTAGAGAAACACATGTTGGCATACATAGGAAACCAATAAAGACACAAAATCAGAAATCATAATTTATAAGCAAAAAACCTGTGGGTAAAAACAAACAAACAAAATAGACAAAGTATTATGAGGCACTCCCCCCAACACAAAACCCTCAAAATCTACTACTGAGTTTCTTTTGTCTTTGTTATCTACTGCTGAGCATGGGGCCTACAAGTAAATGTGGTATGTTAACCCTATGACACTCCACTGGAGAAAGCTATTTTTTTTTTCTTTGTGGTCAGATACCAACTAGAGTTGGGTAGGGATGAATTCTGGGTCCATATCTCCTCTCAATGTAAGGACACCATCTGGCTTAGACATGGGTAGAAACTACATACTGCCATAGTCTTTTTCAGTTCACATGGCAATCAGCTCTGTTATGCCTAGAAACCTTTGTTTCCTTGGTATCTTTCATCCACAGCAGCTCTTACAATATTTCTCCTCTTCTGTAAAGTCCCCTGATCCCTGAGGGAGAGATTTGATGGAGTTTTTTTTTTTTTTTTTTTTTTTTTAAAGCTGGGTGTTGCAAGGTCTCTAATGACCTTTTTCAGTCATGTGCCTCTGTATATGTTTCTCTCTACTACAGGCTCCTAATAACATTCTGCTATACTTGTAGATCAGTTTCTTACTTAGCCATCATCAGAAAAACAAACTTTTAATGAATAGCACAATACTCTAAATGTATTCCCTAGATTGTACTTGCTGATCTACATAAATCATGTGTTCTGGCATAGCGTTCAAGAACAAGATGGTTTTTTGTGTGTATATTTACATGTGTGGAAATTTCCAGCATATCTTTGAAATGCTTATATTCTTAATCACTTTGTCTTTTGCTTGATTGCAAAATTTAGCTATATATAATCATATATCATATATTCATGGTTATTATATCTGCTTGCTGTTGAGTTTTCATCAGTCAGTAATATTTCTCTTCATTATACTTTTTTGTTGTAGTTCTTGCGTGTGCTAAGGGTTGAATCTTGCATCTCAAATGTTAGGGAAATGATCTGTCATTGAGCAATTGTCTCATTCCCATCAAAATTTCATTTAAAAATTACTTTCTCATAATTAGTATTAGATTGCAGTGTTTTAATTCATATTTTTCCATTTATTGGTTTCTAAGTTTGCTACTATTTCATCTTACTTTTGTACCAAACTATTAATTCTAATATGTTAAGATGTAAGAATACGTTTACCTTTTATCCAATTAATTAATTTAATATTATGTGAAACATAAATGCATATGTTTCTGCCAGTTCATATGTTCTAGATAATCACACTTTTCTTTTTACTTCATTTCCGTTCTTCTTATTATTTTAAATGATTAGATTTTTCATTTTCTTTTACAAAACATTATTTTAATTTGTTTCTTGAAAATTTCTTACACACATTGTACAATGATCATTTCCTTCTTATATTACTTCCTGTACCACTCATCTTGTCCCCACTTTTCCTTTACATTCTCTTCTCAAGTTCATCTTCTCTTCCATTGTGTTTTTTAAATTTGTAGTTGTAATTGTGACAGTTCACTGAATCCAATTTGTACTGCCCAGATGTACAAGATATAGGACCCAAAGCAACGTGTCAACCCCTCCCAGTAGTAATCAGATAGTTGTGAGGCATTGGTAGCCACCCATTGTCTATGCTATAGCTTTAATAGGCATTATTTGCTGTTCGTGTGTGTGGTTAGACACAGTTGCTGATAGTTCCTATATAGAACAAACATTCACTATTCAGAAGAGAGCAGTTTACAACCCTTTACTGTGCTCCTTTTCACATTCTAGTTTTTATATGCTTTCTGTCCCTCTTTTGTAATGTTCTCTGAGTCTCAAGTTAGGGGGGATATGGATAAATCCCACTTTTTTAGAAGTTGTTTGATAGATTGTTTCTTTAGCTGGCTAGGTAGTTACTAAGTCTACAAGAATATATTTTTCAATTATTAAAGATTATAAATACTTAAGTATTCTAGTGAGAAAAGGTTTCCTTTGTTCAATCATTGCGTATCATTCCTATTCACAATCCAATTTTCCGTAGTTTGATTTTGTTCGAATAAATGCATGACAAAAAGCATGTATTTCCTTTTTTTTATTTTATTTTTTTATTAGATATTTTATTTATACTTCAGATGTCATCCCCTTTTCCCATTCCCCCCCCGTTAGAAAACCCCTACCCCATGCCCCCTTTTCGTTTTTGCATTTATACATTTTTTTAAATAATGTTAATCATAAGCGTTATAAGTTTGGAATTGTTCAATCAGAGGTGTAACCCACTGACCAACCTAGATATAACAACTATCTTTGACTGGTGGAGATACATGAATATCTGCCTCCCTGTCTCCCCCCTCTTTCTCTCTTTCATCACCTAGCTTCTCCTATCCTTCTTCTCCTCCTCTTCTTACTCCTTTTCTTCCTCTCAGTACTCCTCCTACCTTAGCTCCTCCTACACATTACCCTTCCTGTTAAAATGAAACTTTTCTCTCAAAATACAATTAGAGCATAATTATGCCAATTTGTACCAGTGAGGTACAAGATAGTCCTAATACCCAGTCCATCATTTTGTTGACTAACCAGCACCTCTGTCATCTATCCTAACTAAAACATTTAGTTCTGAACCTGGCTTTAACATGAATGTCAGCTGACGACCATCCACTCAAATCTTTTCTCTTACGGTAAATAGCTATAAGTTTTCAACCCCATCAGAAATCCAGAATGACTGAGTTAACTGAAATTGTGGGAAGCACAAAGCATAGCTTCTATAACTTAGCCAATTTATAGAAACCTCTGAACACCTAAAAAGCCCCTATACTACCGCACATTGGAGCATCAAATCTTCTGCCTTCTGGCCCAGAATCATCTGACAGACCTTGGTGATACAGGATTATTAAGGACTGATTACTCTGTCTAGGCAGATATAATCAGTCGATTATTCTGCATGTGTGTCCTTTTCTGGACAGTAATTTGTCTGTAGATGGAGAGAGGCAATTCTTGCCTAGTGGCTGTTACCACGCAACTGGAGTAACTCCAAGAATGCTCAATTTCTTCTTAGAATCCACGACAGGAAACTGTCAGGAGCATACAGGTCTCTAATCAATATGAACATTAATATATAAATATTTGTAGCATCAGTTCTATGGACTTCTGATGTTTTGAAAACCAACTATCCATGTAAGGTAACCTGGACTGTTTTCTGTTAACTCCTCTCAGCTATTTCTAAGTAAAATATGAAAAACACCCAACAATAAACTCAAAAATATGAATTTGCTATAGTCCCTTAACTCATAGGTTAACTGTCCCAAATCAGTTAAAAAAGTTAAAAAAGGGCTGGGTCTAGGCATTGTATTCCTAAATGTGTTATACAGGCACAATGCCCATGAGTGTATCAATATTTATCTCATTTTTATATTAATAAGAGGCTCGTACCAATGAAAACCTTAAATTTGAGATCAAAGTAAATTTTGTACCATTTAAGAAATTATAACTTCATCTTGATAATAATTATACAGATTTCTACCAGTAGGTTATGGCTATTCAGTAAGTCCTAGCTAATCCCCCCTGTTCCAACAAAACCACTACTTGTCCCTAGAAAGACAGACTATTATTAACCACATTAGTCCTCAAGCTCAGGGAATAGGGGCGCTGACTCTTCTTTAACTTCTTCAAGCTGATTAAGGGCGTTGAGATTTTAGAAGAGGGGTGGGGGGGAGAGTAAGTTGATAAGCCTCTGATGCTGTGTCTTCACTGAATCCAGATGGAATTCCAGGACATCAGAGGTTTGGGCAGGTCTGCTCAGTATGCTTGATGAGTAGATACACCAAGGCTGTGTATTCTGCAATATACAATTCTCAGAACAAGTTTTAGTATCAAGAAAAAAAAAAATTCTCACCCCCAGGGGGCTGACATTTTTTTTTAAAGATATTGTTTCTGAAGACTTTTTTTTTCCCGCTTGTTAAAATTGGTTGTAGTATTTACGTTTCAGATTTTATCCCCTTAGCCTACTTCCTCCCACCACCCAGAAACCTATCCCATTCCCCTCCTCATGCTTCTATGAGGCAGTGACCACACCTACCCCCCTCACTATCCCCTCCCCGACCTCACATCCCCCCCCACTGTGTGTTCATTCATTTTTTTTTATGGGACCAAGAAACTGCTCTCCCACCTATGTCCGACAGGGTCATCATCCCCTACATATACCTCTGGAGTCTTGGGTCCCTCCCTATGTGTTCCCAGGCTGGTGGTTTAGACCCTGGGGGGGCTCTGGTTGTTTGGTATTGTTGCTTTCCACCTGGGGTCAATAACCCTTTCTGCTCCTTCAGTCCTCTCTTAAGTTCTCCATTGGGAAACCCCTGATCATATCAGTGGTTAATTGTGAACATTGTCCTCTGAGTGTTTTAGTCTTTGGCTGACCTCTAAGGAGACAGCTATATCATGTTCCTCACATTATGCACTTCCAGCCATCCACAACAGTGTTTAGCTTAGGTGGCTGTGCATGGGGTGAATACCCAGGTGGGATGGTCTCCTGATGGCCCTTCCTTCAGTTTCTGTTCAATGTTTTGTTTCCCTATTTGCTCTCTTGAGCATTTTTGTTTCTCGTTCTAAGTAGAACTGAGGCATCCCCTCTTGGTCTTCCTTCTTCATGAGCTTCATGTGGTCTGTGGGTTGAGTTTTCGCTAATCCAAGCTTTTGGGCTAACATCCATGGAGATATGTTTGTGTAACTATCTTCTTTTGGGGGTTTTGGAAGATTACTTTCTTGCTTTTTCTAGGTTGTAGTTTCCCTCCTTGTGTTGGAGTTTTCCACCAATTATTCTTTGAAGTGCTGGATTTGTGTTGAGATACTGTGTAAATTTGTATTTGGCATGAAATATTTTGGTTTCTCCATCAATAATGATTGACAGTTTTGCTGGGTATAGTAGTCTGGGCTGGCATTTGTGTTCTCTTAGGGTCTGTATGATATCGGTCCAGGATCTTCTGGCTTTTATGGTCTCTGGTGAGAAGTCTGATGTAATTCTTATAGGTCTGCCTTTATATGTTACTTTGCCTTTTTCCCTTACTGCTTTTAGTATTTTTTCTTTGTTTTGTACATTTGATGTTTTGACTATTATATGGTGGGAAGTATTTCTTTTCTGGTCTAAACTATTTGGAGTTCTGTAAGCTTCTTGTATATTCTGTAAGCTCTTTCTTTAGGTTAGGGAAGTTTTCCTCTATAATTTTGTTGAGGATATTTACTGGTCCTTTTAGTTGGGAGTCTTCCCCCTCATCTATACCTATTATCCTTAAGTTTGGCCTTCTCATTGTGTCTTGGATTTCTTGTATATTTTGGGTTAGTAGCTTTTTGTATTTTGCATTTTCTTTGACAGTTGTGTCAATGTTTTCCATGGTATCTTCTGCACATGAGATTCTCTCTTCCATCTCTTGTATTCTGTTGGTGATACTTGTGTCTATGACTCCTGATCTTTTTTTTAGGTTTTCTATCTCCAGGATATTGTCCCTTTGTGATTTCTTTATTGTTTCTACTTCCATTTTTAGATCCTGCATGGTTCTGTTTAATTCCTTTTCCCGTTTGGTTGCATTTTCTTGAAATTTCTTAAGGGACTTTTGTGTTTCCTCTTTAAGGGTTTCTATCTGTCTACCAGTGGTCTCCTTAAGTTCTTTGAGAGTGTTATTTATGTCTTTCTTAAAGCCCTCTATCATCATCATTAGAAGTGATTTTAATTCTGATTCCTGCTTTTCTGGTGTGATGGGGTGTTCAGGGCTTGCTCTGATGGGGGAGCTGGGTTCTGATGATGCCATGTAACTTTGGTTTCTGTTGCTTACATTCTTGCTCTTGCCTTTTGCCATCTGGTTAACTCTAGTGCTGCCTGTACTTGCTGTCTCTGACTGAAGCCTGTCTTTCTAGTTATCTAGCTTGTGTCTGATCTCCTAGGGGTCCAGATGTCTCTGTGATCTTTTCCAGCTGCACTGATTACAGTGGTACTTCTAGGATGCCTCAGGATATGGTGCCTCCAAGGTAGTAGTCCAGCTAGGTGTCTGCTGTTCTGGGTGCAATGTCTCCTCTAGAATATCTCAGGATATGTTGTCTGAAGCTCTGAGTTCTTTTGTTCCTCTGTGGATCTGGATTGAGTGGACCTTCCAGTGTGTCTCAGGTGGAATCCGGGGTCCACACAACAGCAGACCTGGCAGAGATCTAGGCCTCAGATCTGAGAACTAGTTTCTAAGACACTGTCCAAGTTAGAGTGCCTGGGATCCCTGCTTCCTCTGGGTTCTTGGATGTTGGGGGCAGAGCTGCCACCCAAGATCTGCTCAGTGCTCTGGCCCAGACCTGAAGGAACCAGTGTTCCAGGCTGAAAGTGACTTCCTGGGTCTTTTTGGTTCTCAGTTACTCCCTGTTTAGGGTGGGCCCTGCTGTCTGCTTACCTAGGATACTGCCTGAGTTCGAGTGCCTGGGATCCCTGCTTCCTTTGGGTTCTTGGATGTTGGGGGCAGAGCTGCCACCCAAGATCTGTTCAGTGCTCTGGCCCAGACCAGAAGGCATGTATTTCCTTTTGAAGGAAAAAATTCACATAAGTTTATAGGTGATGGTTCACCAGAAATAAATGCCAGGGAGGGAACTCAAGTCAGAAATCTGGATAAAGAAACTGAACCAAAGACAGTGGGGAAATGCTGCTCACTGGGCAATCGGCCCTGCGTTTCTCAGCTGTATTTCTTTTACAGTGTATGCCCACTTGCCTAGACATTGTAGTGGCCAGAGTGGGATTTTCTAATCAATTATGACATTAAAAAATACTCCACAGGCAGCCTATTGACTCTTCTTGGGAAAGCAGATCCTTGAGTTTCCTTCTTTCTAGAAATGTCAAGTTGTCAAACAAAATTGGCCACCATTCCATATCTTTTACATATTCAGTCAATTCAGGTGACTTGAGCAGGGACTTTTGCATCTACTGATATGGGAACTTGAGAAAAGTTCCTTTTTACTCTCAAAAGCATATTCTAAATTACATTTCATTGGTCACAAGACATTTTCATCAAACATTTCTATTCAGAAAATTATTGTTCATCTAAATACTAATATGGTTGGAAATACAGTTGTCAGTTTTATCTCTGCCTTTCCAGTTATCACATAGGATCAGGATTCATTGTTTGGCGTTATCTCTCATCTAGAGTTTAGTTAAGTACAAATATGGCCCTGTGTGTGTTTGTGTGTTTGTGTTTGTGTGTGTGTGTCTGTGTCTGTGTGTGTGTGTGTCTGTGTGTGTGTGTGTGTGTCTGTGTGTGTGTGTGTGTGTGTGTGTGTGTGTATGTGTGTGTGTGCAGGAGAGAGAGAGAGAGAGAGAGAGAGAGAGAGAGAGAGAGAGAGAGAGAGAGGAAAGAGTTATTTTGCTTACTTTTTTCTTGTTGTTTTTTGTTTTCCTATGAAATATTTAATATATTTCAGTGACTAATGTCTAAATTTTATCTAGCAAAGCCTCTGAATCATACACTTATTGAGGTCTCATAACTTTTGAAGAGACTTGTCACTTCTCCTGATAGATATATAAATTCTTTAAATTGAAAGTTCATATTTTTCACTATTTTAAATTGATTTATTTAACTTTCATTGTTAAGAATATTTGCCTGCACGTATATTATTTATGAGTCATATAAATGTCTGGTGCCTGTGAAAGTCAGAAGACATCAGACTCTCTGGAACTGGAGTTAAAAACGGCTGTGACATTTCCACTGTGAATTTGGGGAATCAAATTTGTTGCTAGAACAAGTTAGAAAGAAAATTCTCAGACATGCCCAGCTGGCTGACAAAGAAGAAACTGCCTAATAACCTGGAAGAGACAAAGACTAGTCAAACTGTCTAGTAGGTTCAGGGTCAACCCTATCTGCCTGACAACAAGAGGCTTAGACTGATGGAGCCATCAGAAAAGAACATTCTTTGAGCCATTGTGCTACTAGCTAGGTGTGCAATGCCTTTTAGACCCTTTTAGACTGCTAGCTTTTGTGAGTTGTCACCCATGCTTGGGGAAGCTTTGGTGTCTTTGACTCTTTCCTGCTCCTTAAAGTAAACACTCACCAATAATCCTGAAAATATCCCCAACAATACTCTTCGGTTCATTGTGATGGACTCTGTTTTGTTAGTACCCTATTTGGAGCAAGTAGATATTTGTAAACATCTCCTTAGAAGTAAAATGAAGTTGTAAATTATGATTTCCAGCTTAATCCTGTATTTTGAGAATACAAGAACCTTGGTTTTTTTGTTAAAGATGCAAAGTAATTTAACTATCTATAAATGGGCTTTAACTGTAGTATTCACACAGCCTGATTTCAATCTTCATGGACAAACATATTCAGATATTATAGTAGAATAGAAGCTATAACCTTCATATTTCATCATTTACAACAATTTGGAAATGTTTCTATCCAAAAAGTACTCCAATAAATCTGAGCATTGTAGGTTGCATACTTCCATAAATGTTTTCAGCTTCATTTTGAGCATTGGGTGTTCCATGACTACACAAATCAATCATTGTGGCCACGGACAGAAAACTGCTTGTTATTTCTCAAGGGATATGTGTGAAATACATAAGTTCCAACAGAAATTACAAGAACCGGGAATTTGGAAATAGTATGCTAAGATGTGTCCACCCAGTACTCAGCTTTTCTTTTGAAGATGCTATTTGTTATGTTTAAAATTTTCCAAATGTTTTTCATAGAACAGTTTGTTCTCTATATTTATAAATGCCTAATTTATATTTCTCACTTTTATTTATTTACTAATTAGTGTGTGTCTGTGTGTATGTGTGTGTGTGTGTGTGCAACTTCTGACACCAGTATGCATGTTCATGCATATGGAATTACATATGTCATGCATGAATGGAAAGGTCAGAAGATACCTTTTAGAAGTTGGTTCTCTCCTTACACTGTGGGTTCAAAGGTTTTAATTTAGAGAACTTGCCTTTGTGCAAGTTCCTTTACATGCTGAGCAATCTCACAATACCTCATTTGCATTTCTTTTATATTGCTTTCTGTGTTGCTATGGGTATTATTGGTATTAGGTCTTCTTTAGGTCTTTGCAAGGATCCCACAATTATAGCCATATGAGCTACAGCCAATACCAAAGCTCCAAAAGTATTACTTTTTACTGTTTTGAGGACAGGTTTTCACTGTGTAGCTCTGATTGCCTAGAACCAGGCTGGCCTCAAACTCACACAAATATGTCTGCCTCTCCATAGTGAGTGCTACTATTAAAAACATGAACCAACAGGCCCAGCCAATAATACTTACTTTAATTATTTTTTCCCCAGACTGCTAAACTGTACTCAGGAGATTGAGATAGAAGAATCACAAGTACAAAGTCATGCTTGGCTACATAGTAAACTTCAGTCCCTTGAAATGTAAGAGATTTTGTTTCAAAATACATAAAATAAGTGAAACAAAAATATACAACCAACAAAATCATTGCAGTGGTATGTGAAGCTTTACAATTATGGCCTATAGGCAGAGGCTTGGGCAATTCCTTATATTTTTAAATTTTTTTATTAAACTAATACAATTTATTTTAAAATATACAACTCAGTACTGACGTTTTTAAGTCATCAAAATAATATATAATAGTTAAATGCCACTTAAATATACATGATATCTTCTGAAGCTAAAAGTAATAAGCACCCAATCAGTTTTAAAAATCTATTTGCAATATTAAACATGATAGAAGTAGAAAAATCTCTTATGAAGTCCTCTATGAAAGGAAATTTTGACAAATTCCTGATTACACAGAAATCATTTCTTCTCTAAGGGAACATACTGAGCTTAACTCTGGCTTCATAGAATGAATTAGGTAGTGTTCCTTCTGATTCTATTTTGTTGAAGTGTTTGAAGAGTATTGGTATTAGGTCTTCTTTGAAGGTCTGATAGAATTCTGCATTAAACCCATATGGTCTTGGACTTTTTTGGTTGGGAGTTGTTTAATGACTGTTTCTCTTTTTTTAGGGATTATGGGACTGTTTAGATAGTTTATCTAAACCTGATTTAACTTTGGTATTTGGTGTCTGTCTAGAAAATTGTCCATTTAGTCCAGATTTTCCAGTTTTGTTGAATATAGAGTTTTATACTACAATCTGAAGATTGTTTGAATTTCCTCAGTTTCTGTTGTTATATCTCCCTTTTCATTTCTGATTTTGTTGATTTGGATACTGTCTATTTGCTCTCTGGTTAGTCTGGCTAAGGGTTTATCTATCTTGTTGATTTTTTCAAAGAACCACCATATGGTTTTATTGATTATTTTTATAGTTCTTTTTGTTTCTACATGGTTGATTTTAGCCCTGAGTTTGATTATTTCCTTCCATCTACACCTCTTGGGTGTATTTGTTTGTTTTTTTTCTAGAGCTTTCAGGTGTGCTGTTAAGCTGGTAGTGAAAGCTCTCACCAGTTTTTTGGAGGGACTCACAGCTATGAGTTTTCCTCTTAGCAGTACTTTCATTGTGTACCATAAGTTTGGGTACTTTGTGCTTTCATTTTCATTAAATTCTAAAAAGTTTTTAATTTCTTTCTTAACTTGTCCCTGACCAAGTTTTCGTTGAGGTAAGACATTTTTTTTTTTTCAGCTTCCATGTGTATGTGGGCTTTCTATTGTTTTTCTTGCTATTGAAGATCAGCCTTAGTCCATGGTGGTCTGATAGGATGCATTTCAGTCTTCTTGTATCTGTTGAGGACTGTTTTGTGACCAATTATAGTGTATATTTTGGAGAAGGTACCATGAGGTGCTGAGAAAAATGTATATTCTTTTGTTTTAGTATGAAATGTTCTCTCTCTCTCTCTCTCCACATATATATATATATATATATATATATATATATATATATATATATATATATATATCTGTTAAATCCATTTGATCCATAACTTCTGTTAGTTTCACTGTGTCTTTGTTTACTTTGTGATTCCATAATCTGTCCATTGATGAAAGTGAGATGTTGAAGTCTCTCATTATTACTGTGGAGTGCAAAGTGTTATTTGAGCTTTAGAAAAGTTTCTTTTATGAATGTGAGTGCCCTTGCATTTGGAGCAATGATGTTCAGAATTGTGAGGTATTCTTGGTAGATTGTTTTATTTGATGAGTATGAAGTGTACTTCCTTATGTTTTTTGACAACTTTCATTTGAAAGTTGATTTTATTTGTTATCATAATAGGTACTTCACTTTGTTTCTTGGGATTATTTGCTTGGAAATTGGTTTTCCAGACCTTTACTCTGAGGTAGTGTCTGTCTTTATAAGGTGTGTTTCCTGTATACAGCAAAATGCTAGGTCCTGTTTATGTTTCCAATCTGTTAGTCTGTCTTTTTATTTGGGAATTGAGTCCAGTGATGTTAAGAGATATTAAGGAACAGTGATTGTTGCTTCCTGTTATTTTGATGTTATTTTATTTTTGTGTCTATCTTTCTTTTGGTTTGATGTAAAAAGATTACTTTCTTGCTTTTTCAAAGGTACAGTTTCCCTTCTTGCATTGGAGTTCTCCAACTAGCATGCTGTGTATGGCTTGTGTATGGTTTGTGAAAAGTTACTGTATAAATTTGGTTTTCTCATGGAATATGTTGGTTTCTCCAACTATGTTAATTGTGAGTTTTGCTGGGTATAGTAGCCTGGGCTGGCATTTGTGTTTTCTTAGGGTTTGTTTTACAGGATCTTCTAGCTTTCATAGTCTCTGGTGAGAATCTTGGTGTAATTCTGATAGGTGTGCTTTATATGTTCCTTGACATTTTTCCCTTGCTGCTTTTAATATTTTTTTGTTTCGTGCAATGGGCATTTTGATTATTATGTGACAGGAAAAACTTCTTTTCCTGTACAATCTATGTAAAGTTCTGTAGGCCTCTTCTATGTTTATGGGCATCTTTTACTTTAGGTTAGAGAAGTTTTATTCTATAATTTTATTGAAGATATTTACTGGCCCTTTAAGTTGGGAATCGTTACTTTTTTCTATACTTATTATCATTAGATTTGGTCTTCTCTTTGTGTCCTGGATGTCCTATATATTTTGGGTTAGGAGCTTTTTGCATTTTGCAATTTCTTTGACTGTTGTGTCAATGTTTTCTATGGTATCTTCTGCACCTGAGATTCTCTCTTCTATCTCTTGTATTTTGTTGGTGAAGCTTGCATCTACAACTCCTGATCTTTTTCCTAGGTTTTCTATCTCCAGGATTCTTTTCCTTTGTGATTTCTTTAGTGTTTCTATTTTCATTTTTAGATCCTGGATAGCTTTGTTCAATTCCTTCACCTATTAGGTTGTGTTTTCCTGTAATTTTTAAAGGGATTTTTGTGTTTCCTCTTTAAGCACTCCTAGCTTTTTACTTGTGTTCTTCTGTCTTTCTTTATGGGACTTATTTATGTCCTTTTTAAAGTCCTCTACCATCATCAGGAGATGTGTTTCTAAATCAGAGTCTTGTTTTTTTGGTGTGTTGGGATATCCAGGGCTCATTGTGGTAGGAGAACTAGATTCTGATCATGCCAAATAGCCTTGGTTTCTGTTGTTTATATTCTTGCCCTTGCATCTTGCTATCTGATTATCTCTGATGTTAGTTGGTCTTGCTGTCTCTTACTGTGGCTTGTCCCTCCTCCAACCTTATGTGTCAATACTCCTGGAAGATCAGTTCCCTCAGGGAGGAATTTGGGTATGTCTAACGCGCCTCCCGTGTTGCCCCACGCCGGTGGAAGAGAAACACGAGAGACAGTATTCAGGTAGTTACTGCAAACGAGGACTTTACTCTGTGACACACACATGGAAGATGCGGAAGGACGCGGGAGGAGCGGAAGGGGTGAGACGCAGAAGGGGCCTAGCTTAAAATACAGCCTAGAGTGACGTATTCACTTCTGATTGGCTGTTCGCTCACCACCCAATATTATGCCTTGGGATTGGCCGTGACTTTGGTGGGCTCTCTGCCTTTGCATCTGCGCAGTTAATTGTTTACTGCTGGGAAAACACAAGGCCAGCGCCATCTTGGAAATGCAAACGTATAACCACTGCTAACAGCGGCTTCCTACAGGTATGGAGAGCTGTGTCACAGTGTCAGCTCTGGGGTGTAGATGGAAACCTGAAGGATCTTGTCCTTAGCTGTTCCTTGGTTCCTGTGTCCAGATGGCTCTGTACTTCTGTACTTGTCCCTTTTTGGACAGGAATTTGAGCAGAACTGGTGATGTTACCTATGCTCACAGGTGTGTTGTCACTCCTGAAAGACCAAGTCTCCCACAAAGATATTTGGGTATGGAGCACTGTGGTACAGGATCAGCTTTAGCTGTTATGGCACAGGATCAGCTCCCAGTGCAGAAGGAAATCAAAAGAATCCTTTATACTATCTTATGATAGCTAGTAACATTGAAACTTGAAAGAATCACTCTGTGTGAAACCTCATTAATATAGAAGCTAAGCCTCTTGTGAAAAATTTAAAAATTGTTGGTCATTTTACTGAAAATTGAAATACCACTGAAAACTTACAGCATCATTAAATCCTAAGAAATTTATTGTACAACATGTATAATTTAAGCAACTTCAATATCCAGAAATTTTTAGATGTTTTTCACATGTATTTAAAAAAGCATGTAAATTATAAAGAAAACAAAAAATAAAGAAAATTGTTTAAGTAATACAATATTACTTAATAATAATAATAATAAGGAAAATAATAATTTTTAAGCTCCACTATTTAAACAAAACCACCATTGTAATTCTATTAATAAAGATAAAAAAGAGAACTGTAAATGAAGTATTTACAAACAAAGAGAACATGGTGCTCTGATACATTGTTGGAAGATTTAAGACATGAAAATTAACATTTTCAAAAGAATAACTGAGTACCAATTGGCCACATCTTAACATGATATATATGAATTCCCAGTGGCACATCATTACTCGTATGGCATATATAGTTCTTCAAAGCCTATGGCCTTGAGAATTAAAGACAACTGGTGATTAATCATTTATCAATCCATTGTATTTGTTTATTTCTTTATTTATCTACACACTCAACCATATCTCTACTTATTATCCATCTATCATCTATCTATCTATCTATCTATCTATCTATATATATATATATATCAGTGGTCTATTTAATTATCATACCTAATAACTTAGTTTCTTTTTAGTGTTGAGATAAAACACCATTACTAAAACAAATTAATGTAAAGTTTATCTCAACTATGTTTTCAGACATAATGATGGATGAGGCATTACTGTGAGTACCTGGAGCAGAAATTTAGGAAATCACAAATCCTAATACTCACAAACCACAAAAAGGCAAACTGGAGGTGAAATGAGGCCCCCAGTCCTGTGTTTCTATCAAGTCTCTACCTCTTAAAGCTTTCATAACCTCCCAAACATCATCACTAGCTGGGGACCAAGGATTCAAATATGTGAGCCAACAGGGAACATTTGTCATTCATACCAACACACTTCATCTGTTCCAAACCATTTCACATAATGAAAAAGAGGTAGAAGAAATGAGGCTCCAGGATTGATTTACAATTCAAATGAACAGGTGAATATATAAATGCAAGAGGGAGTTTGCTGCATGTAAAATCTTTTATATTTCTAGACAGGGTTAACCAGTACTCCCACTCTTCTTGTTAATTCAGTTATGTGGAGATTTTTTATTTGTTTGTTGGTTGTCCCTATCTTGGGACATCATGCTTTCAGAGCAAGAACTTCTACTTACTAATCCATCTTGCAGGTTCCTCATTTGTGTTGTTTTTCTCCTAGGTGTTTTGTTCTGAATGGCAATTGTTCATCTTTGTTCCTCCTACTATCTTCTTAAAGTTATACAAATCTAAATTTGCTTTTCTTCTTCCCTCTGCACTTATATATCTAAAAAAATGATAAACCTTTAATAGATACACAACATAATTGTGTTATGTTGGCTAAATAGGCTAGTTTATCTTTAGCTTTTTTTTGTTTAGGCAAACTAGTTGAAACTTCTCTGAATTAAACGATGTCTTTTTCTAAATGGCCATTAAGACAGTTTGAAATTTCATTTCAAACTCTAAATGCTGACAAATTAATTTGCTCCAACTTCGGTAAATTATTACAGACTCTTCCTATTACATTATCAGTAACTACTACAGCAATTATCAATTACTGTTGCCATAGTACCAGTAGTGACCAGTGTAGCTAGAAAACAGAGACAAACACTAATACATTCTTAGCCCAAGCTAAGTCAGAAAAGTAGGTCTGGAAACCAGAAGCATCTAATTAACATGTGAAAGTTGCTAGTGACTGAGGCCTGGAGATTTCTTCCCATCCGATAGAATTTGCATGAGAAAATCCCAATTCTCCAACTGAGAGAAGGTTGGTCCTGCTTGAATAGTTTTTATAGCTTCTAGTCTTTCCCAGCTCTCTGGCCATTTCTCCACTTCAAAGTCCTTTTCTTTTCTTAACACACTGCCTGTAATTTTTATCAATTTCCCTGTGTCTCTGATCTAATTATTTGTTAGATGGATGGATGAGGATTCTCTACTTGAAATGTAAATGTAAAAAGATCTTATTTTTAAATTGCTTGTTTGTGATCTACCATGAGAAAAATGATAATATACAATGTCATTATGATAACAATGAAGAAACTGAGTCTAGAAACAATTTGAGAGCACATCAATGGTCACTAATCTGGGTAGTCAAAGAAGATTACAAGTAGCATGTGTTTACTTCATGGATTGTTCTATAGTTGTTTCCTATTGGGTTTCTCTGAAACTCAAGTGGAACTTAAACTAAGACTGCATTTTCTTTTAAATCTAAGATGTTATAAAATGAATCATGCTATATTCTGAAAATTTGTATTTACTTTTCAATTATGTATACATAGATATGTCTAAATGTGAATATGTGCATATGTGTGCAGGTGGCCATGGAGAGAAAAGAAGGCAGAACACACACATACACACACGGTCACAAAAATATATATATATATATATATGCAACACATAACATAGAACATAGTATATATGTTATATATATTTGTATATGTTATATATATAACATATATGTAACATATATATAACATATATAACATATATATAACATATATATAACATATAATATATATAACATATATATAACATATAATATATATAACATATATATAACATATAATATATATAACATATATAGATATATATAACATATATAGATATATATAACATATATATAACATATATAACATATATATAACATATATATATATGCAACACAACATAACACATAACATAGAACATATTATATATATATATATTTGTATATGTTATATATATATAACATATATATAGCATATATATAACATATATATATGCAACACATAACATAGAACATATTATATATATTTGTATATGATATATATATATATATATATATATATATATATATATATATATATATATATATATATATATATGAATGATACCAGGGTCACTTGTTTATGGACCTAAGTGTCCTGTAATTTTTTTTTTTTTTTGGTCAGGTATGGATTAGGTAAGTAGGAGAAAGGTTATGGTAGTTGGGGACTGGCTGGGCTGGAGAAGGGTATGCCAGGTGGGGATTGAATGTGCAGCAGGAAGAAAGAGTTGCCTATTTGAACATACAAATCTTTATAGGATGCATTTTTCAGTGAAAGCCAAGTTCTGTTCAGGAAATATATGCTCCAAATGCCCATTTTGGAAGGACATGGCTTCTGCTAGGTCTATCTTTAAAGTCAGGATCTAGCCCACATACATCACTAGCAGAATGTGTAGACAATTTTTCTGAAATAATTAAAACAAAATAAAACAAAAACCAAAACAAAACACACAAAGAAAACAAACAAAAAACCTTAAAAACGCTGTTGGGCTCTGGATGCTTCCATAGTATCTGTAAAGCCAGAGTTCCCTCTCCAGTACTGCCTAAACCAGGCTTGGTGGAACATGCCCTGTGGCTCTATTTCTAGGGACACAGAGGCAAAAGGATCAGGAATATGAAATCATTCTCTGCTACTAAGAGTGTTCAAGGTCAGTATGTGCTCTACATGATCAAGTCTAAAATCAAGCAAAAAAGAAAATATTTAAACAAATCATGTTATCTAAGAAATATTTATCTGGACATGTCTAGCTTTGGCCAATTTCAAAGTTAACTACTCTGATTTAATATGATTGTAGTATTTATTTGTTAATTAGTCTGATCAATTCAATTCCTATACTTTATAAGTAACCTCCTGCTTTTGTAATCGGTACCCAGAATCAGTACCTAAGTGATTTAGATTGATTCAGCACCAATTTTGTGCCAATGTCAAAGTTGCACCTTGATTATTTTTACCTACTTTTTTTTTCTCACAAATAGACTGTAAGGATCTGAAAATCCTGTGTGTTTTGGGGCTTGCCAAACATTAGTTTTGTCTGGCTTAGTTTCATTTCTCTAGATACAAATAAATCTGCGATCCTTCAGAATAAAATAAAAATGGACTTGTTTCTACTGACAATGCTTGTATTTGTGGTTTAAGTGTGAATGGTCCCCTAAAGGCTCATATTTTTGAGTCTTTGGCTCTTAGGTGGTGGTCCTGGTGAGAAGGTTGTGGAATCTTTTGGAGATAGAGTTTTGTTGGAAGGAGTGTTCCTTAGGGAATAATAGCCTGACCTTATTTCATGTTCACTTTCTGCTTTCTGGGTGTTGATATAATGAGAGCAGCTGCTACATGCTCATGATGCAATGCCTTCTCCATTCCAGTGAGAGGTATCCCCTGACATTGTGAGCCAAAATAACACTTTTGTCTTTGCATTTGGAGGGATTCATAAGGATATGTTTTAAGTACAGAGTATAACAAACATGAATAACTGGTAAACAGTAGTCATTATTCTTCTTCTGCATCATATTTATAATTATTTTTAAAGATCATTTTATTAATATTTAATATTTGTCTGCAATATGGGTCAGTGCATACATGACTGCAATGCTCATGAATTCCAGAAAAGAATATTGCAACTGCAGTTCTAGGTAGATATATGCTGACAGAGGTAGATGCTGATAGCACAATTCAGGTCAGAACATATCATGTGTTGTTGATCACTGTGTGATCTTTCCTGCTACACCCATGATTCTCCAATATAATATTCATTTATTTTCTCTAATCATTGAAACAAATAGAGATTTGTTGGAAAGAGTTCTAGTTATATGTTCTTAGACTTCCTTGCTTGGTGTCAATTTTTGCCTTTCCTTCCTCAAACTGCCATCACCCTTCCTTCTTCCTTTTCCTGCCCTATTAAATTGCTGCATTCTGCTATGGTGGCAGCTATACTGATATAAGGGTCAATAGCAATTCTTCAGCATATTTTCCTTACAATATACAAAGGATAACTCTGGTATGCACTGTTTAGAAACATATGTTTTATAGATGAGTAATGACAGTATTTTCAATATCTGAAATAGAGTGGAGTTTATTTTTCTACTTATTGGCTTCTAGACAACCAATCTGATAGGAACACTAGTTATTAGATGGTTTGTATTCTGCAACATGACCAGAGGTAATGACTCAAACTCAATAGAAGTCACAAGTTATTAGAAGTTATAGTTCCTTGACAGCTGCTCACTCAATAATATGCTGCTTTAGTAAAACTCTCCTTTACTCTTATGGCCAGATGCCACAAAGCGTAGGGAAAATATTAAAACATAATGAAACAAAAATGCCCCCCTTTTTCACACCAGCAACCTTGTTAGCTATCCAACTTAATTAAGAGTCACAAACAAAGAGATTTAAATGAGCTGTGTTTCCTCCCTGAATCAGAAGTAGGGTGCCTTGGCACACCTATTGAGCTTGCTTTCCTGAGTGACTGGACCATAAATTGTCCAAGAGGAAATCTATTCATTATTCATGATTTGAGTGCTACCCTTACAAAATGATGATCTATGTCATATATTGTTGCATTAGTGAGTAAATTATTTTTTGTTATGCAAAACTCTGATCTGAAGTGATGAGGGTACTTCAAAGATAGCAGTCTCGAATGTGGTTCAGGAACTGTTTGCTTTTGATGCCAGCTTTGAATATTTTATGGAATACCTTTTATGGATGTCTACTAAGAATATTAATTGATGATTGCTGTGTAAACATGAAGCAGTCTTTCATCAGTTGGTATTATAGCCATCGTTAACCTACCTTTCTTAGTTGATAGTACTGCATTTATTTTTAAATAAATGTGGAATTATAGAAAAGAACATAGCTTCCTTCCCAGAATCCACCACAGTTATTGTCATTTTCTATTACCATAGGACACTGATAATAATTAAGCATAAACCAGTGACAATGATTTTGTTAGCTATTAAACATAATGGCAGGTCCACAAAGAAGAAGCTGATAAAAATCATTCTTCAGACAAGTATTATCTAGGATAGTTATAGGCTCACAGTAACAGACAACCAGTGTGCATCCCCAATGTGGAAGACCATTAGACTGAAGGAGGCTTATAACCTCAAGCAGCATGATGCAACTTTGACAAGTTAACACATTGAAGTATAAACAGTATAGTAGAGTTTTGAAGGAAAGTGGAACACTTAATTCAGTAGAACAATAGGAGTTATGATTTATGTAGATTTTCAGGGGTAGGGTAAGATCCTTCATATGCCAGAAGTTAAAAGTCCTTCGTAAGATTAAAACTCAAATTCAAGGTTGTCTTTAACTTGCTTACAGCTGCAAGGTAGAGGAATACTGCAGGGCTTTAGTCTGCTTTATCAATTCTTTCTCCAGGGAGGTAGATGGCAGGTGTGGTTTTGTGGGGGCATGTCTAAAAGGCAGATAACGGGAGCTAGAGGGTCTGTGACTTAACACTTTTCAATATCACTTTTGCTTAATTGGTTTTGCTAATATAAAGAAAAGAGTTGAGGATAATGGTCAGCTTGAGAACAAAAATAAATACGTGACTGAGCAGAGTAACGGCAGTCATTTTGACCTAACGGTGACAAGTACTCACTGATGATGATATAGTGACCTATTTCATCTTATTTTTGGAATTTATTGCATGATGTGTTACTTCATCAAGATGCAGAAAATGGGCTATCTCACGTCTCCAGCTTTACAATATTTCTGCATTAACTGTGATACAGAAAACTAGAATTCATCTAAAACGGTCTTTTGCCCACTCACAACTTCCATTTTTCTTCTGTCTTCCATAATATTTTCTTTCTAAAAAGATACTTTTCCTTGCCTTTTCTGACAAGAATTTAGTTCTTCCTCATTCAAAGATTGAAGGCACAAAGATAAGTCACTATCTCAAACCTCCAGTGACTATGAGTAATTCTCTTCTCGTGTGTGTGTGTGTGTGTGTGTGTGTGTGTTTATGCATGTGTGCATGTGCACATGGAGACCACAGGTGGACTTTATGTACCTTTCCTCTAACACTGTGCACCTTACTTTGAGTCAAGGTCTCTTTTGGAATGTTGTTGATACTATCAATTTGAACACACTGGCTTACAGAATGCCCCAGGTATTTTGTCTTTATCTGTGCTGTACTCAAAATACATTATTGTGCCCAGATTTTACATGAGTGCAGGCTTTCAAACTGAGATTTCCACTCTTAAGTTAAAAACTGAGCCATCTTCACATGCTTCACTAGTAATCTTATTATATTATCAAAACTGATTCTCTGGAGTGACAATGATATTAACAACTTCTTTGGGCCCCATAAGTGGAGGCAAGTTTCAGTTATGTCACTCTTCACCAGAACTGTTTAACTACCATATCTCATGCCTCTGGCTTTTATTCCTTCTTCATCATAAAACACATATCCATGCCTCCTAAATGAACTTAGGTCACTGGGTCCATTTATTTGTTCCTCTTCTTAATACACATTAAACAAGTCTTTTTTCTTTCTGTATTTTACCAGTGCAAGTCTCTTTAGCTGGCCTAATGAAACAGTATCCTAGAATATATATTCCATCTAAACTAGGACTTAAACACTGATATCACATTTACATTTTGAATTAAGAATCAGCCAGAAATTGAAGTCCATTGCATTGTTCACATGCAATATATAAAAATTGGTAAATTGTTGTGTGCTGCTTAAGCTTAAAAAGGTGGATTTGGAGGCCCAACAGGGCACTGCTCGGCTAGATTCTAGGGTAACTGTTTTATATGTTCTCCAAAATTTATTTTCCTGGGACAAAATACCTCCCAAAGTATGCCTAGGAGAAAAGACAACAGCAAAAATTTAGCAAGGAATTTATATGTCTTTGAGAAGTACTAGAATACAAACTGTTTAGAATAGATGTTATTATTATTTAGTCTGTTATACTAAAACATGCCTGCCAGAGAATAGGAACCCAAGAGCTCATCCATAGAGGAAAACCTTAATTAGGAACTCTAGCTGACTACCTCAACTTTTTAGTAAATTTCTGCTGAATGTTTGCAAGACCCAGATTTGAAGATAACAAAGGAAGCTTGGAATTGGCCTATTTCACTTGTCTCTGCTGCACATTGTAAGCTCCTAATTTGATGGTGGATTATTATCTGTTGCTTCAATATATCTTCTACCTTGTCTTTTACTTTTGATATCCGTAATAAATTCACTCACTAGAAACTGAGATTATTGTTGGGGGCCGATTTTAGCAGAAAGCAGCTATCAGCTTTGCAGCCATCTTGAGCCATATACCCTGACATGAGACTTGGATTACAATAGCCTACAACAGCTGAGCACACTCCAATAATCCCAATAATCTTGGTTTAGATATCTTGGGTGTGTGAGATTAAAGGTGTGTAACTTAAGAGTATGACTTAGAAGTATAGAGATCAGATTTAGAGACAAGACCTAAGGGCATGATTAAAGGTGTGACCAAAAAGCATGGCTTAGAAGTGAGACATATAAAAGGCAGAGGCAGAAGGTAAAGAATCAGACAGAGGAGACAGAGAAGAAGACACTTCAGAGAGTACAACTTGGAGTAGGAATAAGGCATTAGGTAGCAGGCACTTGGAAGAGAACTTGGAAGAAGTAACTTGGAACTTGGAGGCACTAGGGACTAGGAACTAGGGACTAGGAATTTAGGACTTGGGACTTGGAGAGAAGAAGAGAGACTGAAGAATAAACGGGATTGAAACACACTCTGTCTGGTCTCCATTCTTTGAGTCTGTCCTCACTCTCTCTCTCTTGCTGAATCCTGACCTGCAGACTGGAGCGGCAGCTTGGGCCGGAATACAGTGGTCACCCAAAGGCGGGCAGCCTGGGCCTCAACATTTTGTTTGGGCCCCGACATTTTTGGCCACCCGAACGTGGGGCTAGTGCGGTTCTCAACAGATTATACCAACTATAGCAGTTCTCTGGATCATACATATAGAAAATCACCAGAAAAGAGAGACAAAGGCATACCTCTAGATGAAGAAGACCCCAGTACCCAGCCATGCTACCCAGTGTCTTCTGTGTCCCATGTTTGTTTTCAGAGAATCTTCATATGTCCTGACACCTTTGTGTATAAAGACTTAAAATTTTCAGACAACTTCAAATAAACCTGGTTCCTTCCACTAACTTTTGTATGCCAGGTTTTCAATTAGAATGGTAAGGCAAATATATGTAGTTTGATTTTAGCAAAAACACTTACTCATACTTTTGTTGGTAAAGAAACATAGTAGACAGGACCTGGTGGTTGTAATAGTGGTGGTAATTTTGGTAGTGGTGGTAGTGGTGGCGGTGCTATGTATGTGTGATGATTAATGTTAATTCTTGGTTTCGTAGAATCTACAATGTTTTATAAAATCTAAAGGCCTGTGTGGGATTATCTTGATATCATTAGTTGATGTGGAGATGCCTGTGTTAATTGTAGGTGGGACCATCCTCTGGGCAATGGGTCCTGGCTAGTTAAAAAGAAAACAAAACCAATTGCATGTTAGCATACATTCATTTATCTCTCTGGATACTGAGTGTGGATATGAAGTGAGCATCTCTGTCAAAATTCTAGTGCTGTAATTCTCTGTCCTGATGTACTACATCCATAAACTATGTGCTGGGATAAATCATTTCTCCCTTAAGTGGTTTTATCCAGATTATTTCTGAAATTTTCATCTCTTAAGGGGCTCTCTCAGTTATTTCTTTTAATAGAGCTAAGGGCTTTTCCAAGAGCAGGCTAAAAAACACCCAAAAAAAACAAAAAAGAGACCATAATTTTATAGGGACCTGACCTTTCTTCGTCTTGATGTTATATGGTATTTTGTGAGGTGATTCCCCAAACAAACCGATGAGTAATTATTTACATTTTGTGATTGAGGAAACAGATAGTCAGAGAAAGCATTGACTAGTTCAAGATCCACCTGTTTTTAATATGCCTTTCTAAAACTTTAAGAAACTTTTAATTCTTCATACTGTTGTTCCTTCACAAAAAGTGCCCAGCCTGTGATTATTAAAGAGATGGAGACTTTTGTGAGACTTGAAGTTTATCAAATGTATACCCTTTGAGAAAAAAAGTTATACAATGATTAGAAATCAAAATTAATTTCAATATTATGTTGTTCTTGGTGTTGTAGAGCTCAGACTGAACTCTAGCTTTTAATAGATGACAGGAATCAGTTATTTTTTCATAGATTAACAACAAAGACCATGGTAAAGTTTAAATGTTGTTTCATCAGTATGCTTCTATTAGGAAAGATCCAATGTTTTTAGCCTTGTCTTCCAGGTATTCCCAGTAGTTATATTATTCAGAGAAAGGGTGAAAGCCAGTGCCTGGGCTTTCATAACAGACCCTGGTGAGAATGTGTTCCTGTTGATCATTACCTCATGCTTTTTGCAAAGCCTTATTGACAATCTAGACAGATAGCTCAACAAGTAAGAGGATGCACTGTACTATATTTTGCACTGGGATTTTGATTCCAGTGTTCATATAGCAAGCCAGGAGTCCAGCACATACCTGTAAGCCTTGTTTTTAGGAAAATAGAGATAAAAGAATTGTTAAAGCTTCTGATTTCCATCCTCACTGGAGAAACTTGAGTCTCAGGTTTATGGAAGTGCTCTGCCTCAAAAAGAATATTTGGAGGGGAAGATTTCTGTCACTGTCTTTGTGCATTGAATCACGGAATAGGTATGGGCACAAGCACACATGTGAGCATGCATTCATATATACACTCATACATGCAAATAAAAATAAATATTTTAATTTTTTTTATGGAAGGCCAGGCTGTAACAGCACTTGCCTTTAATGACAGCACTTGGGAGGCAAAGGAAGGGAGATCTCTAAGTTCAGGTTTAGCCTGGCCAGCAGTGTGAATTCCAGGACTGCCAGAACTACATAGAGAAGCCCTGTCTTGAAATAGAAAAAGAAAAACAAAACAAAACAACAACAACTAGAAAAAAAAAAAAACCAAGAATATTGTGAAAAAATTTTGTACTTTCTTCTCTTAATTTCAGTTCTTATTTTTGCTTGTTTACTACTCAGACCTATTGCTCATGGAATCCAATGTGACTTTCAGATAAAATGTATCAATCAGGGAACGAAAGAGTCATAATGAGGTAATTAGGAAAACATTTGGGCCTTACTTCAGGTTGAAGGAAATGTCTGGAGGTTTTTATTTTCCACTGCCTTACTTACCTTATATTAGAGCATTTGGCCAAAAACATGTGGCTTATCAGTTTAAGAAACAAACAAACACACAAACAAAAATCTTCTATAGTGGTTTGAAACAAACATGCCCTATCAGTTAAATACTTCTTCACTAATGATGTTCTTGGTTCGAGGTTTAGGTGGTAGAGTCTTGCTAGAGGAAGTACATCACTGGAAGTGAGTGTGAGATTAAAAATACTCATCTACTTCCAATTTGCTTTCTGTTTCAGCTTACATTTGAAGGAGTGAGCTCTTAGTTTCCTGTTCCTGACCTCATACCTGCTACTTATTGCTCTGCTTTCCCTTCATAATGGACCCCCATCCCCCTGGAACACTAAGCACAAATCATTTATGCCTTCTGAGTTGCTTTGGTTACAGTGTTTTATCACAACAACAAAAGAATAACTAATAAAACTCCTTAAGTGTTTAGCAGGTCTATACATGTAGGTAAACAGGACTCTCTCCCAAATTATATGATGGCAAAAGAGACAGGATCAAAATGATAACAAATATAACAAGTTTTTGTTTTATATTAGCTACCCAATAAACATCTGCAGGTCCAAGGGAAGAGGATTTAGTAAAATCTGTCACTCAGTTTCTACTACAAAAATGACTATATTTAAATGATCTTGAGTCCTTTAGCTACATGCAAGGAATGAAACTGTGTCTTACATGTGAATTCACATGATGCCTTCAGTCAAACTAAGTGAATAAGGCTGGAAATGTTGCTCAGTTGAATGCTTACATCACTTTTACAAAGACCTGGATTGCTCCCCAGACCATATAAATCCACTGTAGGAGTCTTTACCTATAATCCCAGCACTTAGGTAGAGTCAGGGAGATAAAAATCTAAAAGAAGTGCAAGGTGAGTACAAGGCTATCCTTGAAAAATAAAAA
Organism: Arvicanthis niloticus; assembly: GCF_011762505.2. Lineage (NCBI taxonomy): Eukaryota > Metazoa > Chordata > Mammalia > Rodentia > Muridae > Arvicanthis > Arvicanthis niloticus. Next base: position 4,267,577 of record NC_047667.1, read on the forward strand.
CCACTAAATAAATAACTATAATTTTCTTTCCCCTTCAACTGCTCTCATGACCCTTTCTCTCAAATTCATGACTTATTTTACAATTATTATTGTCACACACAAACAATTGGGGCAGTAAGACCATGCCAGGAAACTTGGTAAGCTAGAGCAGGTCTGAGGCTACCAAATTGGTATACACCCGAGACTGCCGGCATCTCTCTGCACCTTGCCAGATTCTTGTCCTGGAACACATGTCTCACTTTCCATGTCAGTCACATATCCCAAAACAAGTTTCTCCGTGCTAATGAGGAAACTAGAGGCCCTGACATTTCGGTGAATAAGCTTCTCTTCCTGGACATTCCTCCTTGCAAAAGATATTTAATGGTCCACCCTGAGAAGTTGGTATGCATCTGTAAATGATATAAATAAACATGGACTGTGTTTTTCATCAAGAATCACTGTGGGGGAGTGAGGCAGTGGTTGCATATGGCTGTAATCCCAGCACTTGGGAGGCAGAGGCAGGCGGATTCCTGAGGTCAACGCCAGCCTGGTCTACACAAAGTGAGTTCCGGGACAGCCAGGGCTGTACAGAGAAACCCTGTCTTGAAAAACAAACAAACAAACAAACAAACAACAACAACAAAACCCAACAAAACAAAAGAATCAGCGTGGTTATCCCAGAGAATGCCTTTTCTTACAGATCCACAGTGTAAGTCTCCCATAGAAGACCTTCCTGTGCTTCTAGATAACTGCCACCAAGCTAAGGGCAATCACTGATGAGCTAAGACAGTTTCCTCTAGCCCTGGGGTAGAAGCTGTCTTCAGCCCCAGGGTCTTCAACTTTCCTGTTTTCATCACAGCCATGGAACCCCCCAGTTCTCTGTGTGGTTATTAAGTGGTGACTGAGGGCCCAGAAATCAGGGAACCTCAGCTTCACACCCCTGTACCCATCTTAGACTGCATTCTACCCCCCTCTTCCCAGAAGTTCAGTACCCAGCAGATAAACACAGTCAAGATCCCAGTGTTTTGCCTCTCCAGTGGGCACACCCAGCACCCCTGTGGCAGGGTGGAACACTGGCCACACACACAAACACACACATACACACAAAGAAAGAGAGAGACAGAGACAGAGACATATGGACAAATAAAACTTACTGAAATCTCTTTTTGTGTTGTTTGTGTGATTATGTGTTTAGGGTTAAGCATTTGGAATTAGCTCATGTATCTGGGGGCTTACCCCAGGAGAAGAAATATTCTCCCTCTCTTCCTACCCATTAATTGAATACAGCTGTTTATCAAGGGCTTTATGAAGATTTATCTCATCCATGTTTGTACAACAGCATGTAATATCACTGTACAGGTCTTGTTTACATGACCTTATTGTTAATGTTTCATGGGTTCAGTACTCTGCCACATATCAAAGAGTTTTGCTCATCACAGATGTCCTTGTCCTCTGGATCTTATAATTTTTCTATGACTTCTTCCTTGATGTTCCCTGAGCCTTAGGCATAAAGTTTGTATTACAGGTGTATCAGTTGTGGTTGGGTACCCCATTGTCAGCTGTTCTCTTCATTTTCATATATTGTAGATGTTTGTGTTGTTGTTTATCTATTACAAATATAACATTCTTGGCTGTAGCTTTATATGTACAATTTTCTGTGGTTACAAGGATTTATATATAGAATACAGTTGGAAATTTTACTGATTTAGAATAATGGCAGTAGTGGGTTCTCATCTAATATCCATGCCATCAGCAGCCACAAGTCATTGGCTAAATATATAGTATCAGCCATTAATACATGAACTCAGCTAAACTCCAAGTAGATGGTTGTCCCTAGGATATAAATACCATTGTTGGCCTTGCTGTTCTAGCCATTGGTTTGATTCATGGACTTTACTGCTGAGTAAAACTGTTTCCTTTTTTTTTCCATTTGTAGCTTGCATTATATTAGATACTGGAAGAGCTAATACTCAGGGAGTCACTTTTAGGTCAATTTCAGCTCAATTCTTCAAGTCTTATGTTCCAGATACATGATGTCTTCAACAATAAATTGTATTCATTAGTTTCTGGGAAGCAACTAAAGGTAGGGACAATAGCCTATACTACATTAAGAGTTTCTTGGACTCCCTGACCAACAAATGAAAGGTATCACATGACTAGTATTCAGTTTTTAGATTTAGTCTATGGCACTTGTTGGAGCATTATTATCATAAGTGACATAACTTCATTTAAACTATTAACAAGTGTGTGTGTGTGTGTATGTGTGTGTGTGTCTGTCTGTGTCTGTGTGTGTCTGTGTATATGTATATGTGTGTGTGTGTGTGTGTGTGTGTGTGTGTTCATGATTGGTCTAGTGATGCTTTGGCTGCTATGTATTGAAGTGCTACATTCTGATTTTTGGTGTACAAGTGAATTCTTATGTACACCAACTTTGTCATATAAACCAAGATCCCCAACTTAAAGGTAATTAGTTAATAAAAGGTAGATTCTATGACTGAGCAGTAGAGAGAGAATAGGGTAAAAAGGGAGAAGTACACCATGAGAGCAGATGTAACATGAGCATGTGACCAAGAGAAACAGCAAGTAAATAAGGACATGTGCTGAGATGCAATTCAAAATAATTTGAAAATCTGCCCAATCTAGGCTTACAAGTTATAAATAAAATACCACAATTATGTGTCTTTTGTACAGGCTGAGTAGAATAAATCATTTTTTCATGTCTTTGTGAGTGTGGTTTCTACATTACATATGTCCTTCTAAGTAAATCCAACCATTTTTCTATATATTTTTAAATCACTTTTACTGTTCCTTATTTCTCTTTCTCACTCCTCTGTTAAAAGACCCCTTTATACATATGGTGAGAATAGAACACAGGTGTTATCTAGGAAAAATGGGAAATGGGTCTCATTTTGTCTGTAGTCTGTTAGAGAGTTACATTGTTGATGGTACTTTAAACATTCTCTGGATCCCCATTTTCCTCCATGTACCGAACAATAGTAGCACAAGAAAGGCTGTAGAAGTAATCTGGGTTATTGGAAATAAGTTGACTCATAGCCTCAAAAATGGTGTTCAATAATTATTTATGCTATGAGAGAGCAGTATCCCTAGCTGAACAGATGGTTCAGTGGGCAGAATCCAAGTATTGTGTCCCAGTTTTTGATATTAACATCTATGAAGACCTAGAAAATGCATGCCTATAACCTTAGCATTGTGGATGTAAGGGGAGCAGAGACAGGCATATCCCTAGGAGAATTTTGGAACTCTACAACCTGTTTCAAAAATAAGACAGACAGACAGACAGGCAGACAGACAGACAGACAATGAAAATAATAAACACTGTGTTGGTCTCTGAACATACATATGGACATAAACTGTATACTCAAAGGCATATACAAGTACACCACATATATTTATATATTATGTATACTCACTAAAGAAATTGACAGTCACACATACACATATGTAAATGTATTAATCAAGATTATCACTCATGGGTATTGCATATGTGACTAAAGCATTGGTGAAAGTAAGATTGTCTCAAGAGTTGTTTGGGAATGATAGATGTGAACTAAATGTTCAATTAAAAAAGTGAAATAAAATGTGTCTTTTTTATGCTTTGGCCATTTAAACAAGCAGATAAGTTGAATTTTGAAACACATCTTTTCTCCAATCAAAAGAAAATTGCTTAATTTTAAGTACTTGAAATATTTGTCAAAACAATGGAACGATTGGTTTAGGACATTAAAGAACAATGATGAGAGGATATGGCAATGGCAACAAACTGGGAAAGGAAACCCAAACTTGAAGATTAAAGTGCCCTGGGAATATGTGAGTCAGTACAACAAAAAAGACAAAAGAAACATTCAAGGACAACAAATGGTGGGTAAATTATTGCATCTTTAACATTCCACATTATCTAGTTCAAATGAGCAATTGCTAAAGCATAATGTAAAATATGAAAATCTTTCAATTTGTATTTTAATTGAGTAATAATTTATAAGATGTTTATCAACTTCTGAATGTTCTGCTAGATACAGACAATACTAAAACTCAATTCCCTTTCTGATATCTCAAAGTTAATCATAGTTAGGAGACAGTTAAGAAAAAAAAGCTACTAAAATGCAAAGTGCAAAATCCAGAAGAAGATGCACATAAAATCTGACAGAAAAATTATTGTGGCTGTCAATTTCACTAAAATTACCAAATAATTATGATATCCTTGGAGGATCATTTCTTGATGAATTCACAGACTTGTATGGGTCAGCATTCTTCAAAGAACTGCATATTTAGATAGTAGAACACCATGGACAGTGGAAATTTTCTCCAGTGAAATGTAGCCTCTTGCTCTCAGGAAAATTCTCAAGGAAGTGAAAATAAATTGTGAATTTGGATCTGAATTCAGTTCCTCATGCTTGTATAGCAAGGGTTGTGAGCCACTCAGCCATCTTCACAACATATAAAATTAATTTTTAATGTTGGGTAATAAAAATCTTCACATATGAAATATCCAGGTTTGGTTAAGTCAGAACAAATACTTTTCTGACTTCTCTCTGTGCTTCACTAATAGGTCTGCTTGCTCTCAGATTGTTTCTATTAGAATTTCAAAATTGCAGCAGAGCATCCTGATTTCACATACAAATTCACCAATACACAGTAGGGCATGAAAAGCCATTTCTTCCAAAGCCTTGCTTAACGAATGCAGAAACACTTTTCTGGAAGTCGCTCAGTGGTCTTTGCTTGCTTGTCATCTGTCTTGAGTTTCCTGAATTCCTGTGCCTAAATCAAAGGGGAAAAAAAAAAAAACAGATTTTCCTAAAGCATAAACATTCATCAGCAGTTATGTGAACAAACTGTAGTCCTTGTTGGTAAGGAATTTGATCCAAATTAGGTACTTGAAAAGAATAGTAGTATGCACAGAGTTTGACAAATATATTTTATTGGATATTTTCTTTATTTACATTTCAATTATCTCCTTTCCTAGTCTCCAAATCCAGAAATCCCCTATCCTATCCCTCCTCTTCCTGCTTGCATGAGTGTGTTTTACCACCCAACTTCTCACTCCCATCTCCCATTCCTCAAATTTTTCTACACTGGGTCTCTTGTTCCATTGATGCCCAACAAGCCCATCCTTGGCTATATATGTGGATGGAGCCCTGGGTCACTCCATGTGTATTTTTTGTTTGGTGACTTAGTCCCTGTGTGGTCTGGTGTGTTTGACTGGTTGACGTTGTTGTTCTTCTTATGGGGTTGCAAACCCCATAAGCTCCTTCAGGCCTTTCTCTATCAACATCCTCCATTGGGAACCCAGTGCTTGGGCCAATGGTTGACTATGAGCATCCTCTTCTCTTCTGTATTTTTCAGGCTCTGGCAAAGCCTATTTTAAAACACTTCATTCTTTTCATCTCACTTTCATGCACTTGAGGTAAGTTATTATAGTACAGAGAAAGGTTGACTTCTCTTGAATATGTTCTTCACTAGACAGAAACAATTATATGATTGTGACACTCCCAAGATTCGGGAGCCTTTGACCTACATATACTTGTATATGACCTACATATACAGCACTTGAGAAGGGATGTAGGAAAAAAAACCTTGTGGGGAAAGTGGCCGGGACAGAGGGCCAGTCCTGCCACGCTTCCCCACACGGCCGTAGTGGAGGGTCCCACATTCACACAGCCACTGTAGACAGGCCAGCAGCTGCAGTTCAAGGTTCCAAAGGCTGGGAATCTGGCGGCAGGTGCAGGAAGACCCAAGCAACACGTGAAGTCTTGTTTTCCAAAGTTTTTATTGTTCACGGCATAGTGAGTGGGTGTAGACGGTGCAGGCTCCCCACCAAAAGCCAGGCTCCCCTGGCTTTATAGGAAGGGAGAAAAGGGGAGGGAATAACTTAATTAGCTACACCCCTGGTCTTTAGATAGCTCATTAATATTTTAATCTCTAGAGGTGGAGACCTGCTAATCACGCCCTCTCCCTGTGTGTTATGTGACTGATGGTGCAGGTTAAATGGAGTTACCTTGTCCAAGGCCCGACAAAGAGATACAACACAAAACAGCCCAGAATTCGAGACCAACTGCAGGCTCAGCTTGCGGTTCCAAATGCTACTCTACTGTGGATGTAAAAGGTTCATGAGCCATGCTCATCCTCTCACTCTATAGAAGGAGTATCTCCACAGAAAACATCCTTAACTTTTATTATTATTATTATTATTATTATTATTATTATTATTATTATTATTTGTTCTATGAAAAGAACATACTGTATCCTAATTCTCTATTACTGATGGGAGATAGGCTTCAAAACCCCATAGTTGACTTATGTAAATAGGAGTGTTGATTATATATATATATATATATATATATATATATATATATATATATATATGTTTCAGTTCATATAATTAAATAATGAATGAACATGGGATGACTTGAGGTTTTATCCCAATATTAATTACAGAATTTTGCTCTACTTAACTTTAACTATCAACTTTTCACAGTCTAGAATCACTGAAGAAGGGAATTTGATTTTAGGGATTGACTAGATCAGACTGACCTGTGGGAAATAGTCTTGATTGTTAACTGTTATGGGAAACCCAGCCACTGTGGTTGGTATCCTGTGTTGCAGGAAATATTAATATGAAGCACCAAGTTTCCCCACTACACCCAGCTACTCTCTGCCCCTGTGGGCAGGCCAGCCAGTTTTTATTTCCTGGAGAAGCTGACTCAGAACTCCAAAGTCTTTCAACCTAGCTCACTAAAGTCCAACTAGTGGGTTGCTACCCAGCCTGCCCCATGCTGCAAACACCCCATGACCTTTGTGTTGCACATCTGGCAAACCCACACTTTGCCACCATAACTTAATATCTAGAACCCAGTCAAATGGGCGCTTGAAGCAAAACACCAAACAAACTTAGTTCAGAAACGATAGTAACTCAATCTCTGGGCACCACAACTAGAATCCCAATCTTGTAAACCATTTTAAGTCTAAATCCTCTGGTGGTGAACCTTGAAGATTTGTCATCTAATCTGGAAGACACTAGTAGCTACATCTAGTCCTGTTGCTATTCTAGTCCCAAAAATGTGGCTATCTTTCTCCTGCTTCCTCTTTTCTCTGTCCAACTGGGAAGTCCCACCTACTTGCCCAGTGATTGTCTCCTTTATTCATTAAGGAATGGTTCACAAGAAAACACCTGAGTCGTGACTCATTCTCATTCCAGATAGCCCCTCCCAGAAAAGTAGAATTAATATGAAAATACAGACAACAGGGCCATCTATAACATCATGGGTATGTAAGATTAAAATGAATACAAAAGTTAGCTAAGTGTGAATTTCAGAGAACCAGCAAGTAGCATTGCTCTATGGATTCTGCTTGAGTTCCTGTTTGAGTTTCTGCCCTGACTTTGACATAGAAGAGTCAAACCTATAAATCCATTCTTCTTCCAAGTAGCTTTTGGTCTGAATGTTCTATTGATTGACTGACTGACTGATTGATTTATTTATTTATTGATTTTTTTTTTACTTCACAGAAACAAAAAGCAAACAAGAACAATATTTATCCCATAAATCTTTGTATTGTTTATTTCTGACAGTTTTTACTTAAAAGTTTTTGGCTGTAGTCAATCATATGTATATGGAATTGAAAAGCAAAGTTGTGGATATGTGTACCCTAATATTGCTTTGTCAAGTATACATATCTAGCAGTAATGAGCCAGGATAGATGTTTCACACCAAGAATGGGTTGGTAAGGCTTCATAGTTAGGGGAGAATCATGGCTTAAGACTTGACAAATTCACTTGCGGCTGTATACACCTACCTATGCTTCCTTTGCTGGTGAATTGACAAAAACAGTCGAACAAAGATCAAATTTAAGTTGCCCATGTGACTCAGTGGAGTTTCATACCATCATTAACTGATTTAGTGTTTAGAATTCTTTGTTGTAGATAGCTATTCATTGCAATGTTGGACACTGAGTAATGTATTTGACCCTTACTTGATAACAGCTGCAATCACTTTTGTAACAATTGGGATTTTTTGAGGCATTACAAAATGTCTCTTAGCATCACATGTACATGTGAACCATAAGATATTTCAATTTTGAACATGGATACATTCCTCACCCTTTGAGCAAAACATGGCACAAGGAAGTTGTTTTATTTTTCAGTGAAATATGAACAAAGGTTTTGTAGTGATTTCTTTAAGAAACACTTAAAGTCAATGTATTAGAAATTTGTTCTGTGAATAAAAATTGAAAAGTAACATAAAGAAAGGTCTATTTAGGCTCAGGGTTCCAGATTAAATAGATCATTATTGTAGGAATGGCATAGCTGCAGATATATGCAACATTTTCTCACTGTGCTGAGAAAAAGATAGAGATGAGTGCTGGTACTTAGTCACTTTCCCTTTAGTATTTAGTCCAGGATGTTATCTCATGGCATGATGTGGTCCACAGGTAATGTGTGTCTTTCTATCTCAGTTAGCCTAATCTAACTAATTCTACACACAGGTCTGCTTGTATTTCTTGGTAATTCTCAATCCTATAAACTAAGTTTATAGCTGACAGTCCACAAATAATTTTTCAGTCTCTCTGTAGTATCTAGAGGTAATATATGTACTTTTGAATACAGTAGATATGAATTTTAAGGAATAATTTGAGTGACTGGAGGACAGCTACCTGGAGACTTTGGAAACACTGACACATGTCATATATACATTGATATTATTATTATTATTATTATTATTATTATTATTATTATTGAATGTCGTTAGAATTTAGGGAATATTTATTAGTTTATCAAAAGCTAGTCACATTAGAAAGTGACAAGCACATACAGATGTTACCCCTGTTATTCTTTTCAGTGGGTCTTCCATGATGATCATTCGATGATGCATAGATAATTAGGGATAAGAAGATGTCTCTGTATGAAAATTATTACCTGGGCAAGCATGAGGACCTGAGTTTGACTCTTCAAAGCTAATAGAAAGCCAGACATAGGAGTATAGTAGTACAATTGCAATGCTTCCTGAGATGGAAGGTAGAAGCAAGAAAATTCACAAAGACTTGAAGGCTCTGTTTAAGTCAAGTTCTGTAGCATACAGCATCTGCAACCAAACCCACAACTGTGAACACTCACACAAACACACATACACCCTGCAATGCAAATGTGATCACTATATCCCTTAGCTTATTCCACCAATATCAGTAACATATATATATATATATATATATATATATATATATATATATATGCACATACCTTAGGAATTTTCACAGATGCTCCTGATACTGTGTCCAGATTCATGTTACATTTTAAAATTCAAACTCAGATCTTCATACTAACATGACAAATGCTTCACTTGCCGAGGCATCTCCCCTGAACAATATAGGCATTTAATAGAACACTCAACTGAAATAATTGACTAGAACAACAAAATTCATTTATTTATAATAAATGAGTGATGACTTGGTTTTAACATCTACTCTATTATACATAGAACAAAGAAAATAGCACCTCATGGATAGCTGGATCCTTAGTTATTATTTCATATAACTAGGCAGCACAGGTCAGAAATAAATCACGAAGTCTTTTGTCTTTGCTTATTTATTTCACTTAAAAACAACATATCATATCAGAATAATTCCCTAAAATTAAAAAATCATTTTAATTTTAGCTGAACTTCAGAATGGCCCTAATGGAGTGAGAAGGGTAGTATCTCCATTAACCTGAAATATAATGATGGCTGAGCTGAGAACAAAGAGATTTAAATAGCCCAGAAATCTGAATTAAAAAAAAAATTAGGAGGTAGCCCAAGATTCCTAAAACATATTCTTGGATGATATGATCACACATGTGCTTGCAAATTTTTGTGGGAAGAAAAAGAAAAAACTTCATGGTTGGCAAAAGAGAAAGGCAAAAATATGATAGAGTTGAATTCATGAATACCGATCTGATTAAACAATCAGATTGAAAATTATTGATTGTAAACTTGACATAATCACCGAGGAGTCAAGTCTCTAGGCATATCTGTAAGTATATTAGAATTCCTTAGAGGAACAGAACTAGTAGGATGAACATAAACACTAAACAATATACACAATACATGGTCGGTTTAACTTAAAATACCAGTAATATCTAAATACCACATTGACCAGGTAGTTATATGGTCCACAGGTTGGGTACATCAGCAGCCTCAATCAGGCACTAAAAACCTGAAAGGTCTCTAAAGGTCCACTGTTCCTGTGTAAATAATGGAAACTTAGAAAGTCTGGACTGACACCAATAAAAGAAAAGTCAGCAAGAGTGACATAGTAAGTCACTTATGCAGCAAGAAAAAGTCAAAGTTAGCAACAGGAAACATATCTTTCTGCCATATTGTTTTTTTGTTTTTGTTTTTGTTTTTGTTTTGTTTTATACTGCATCCATTGGTCCTGCCCATGGCCAAGGAAATCTGGATTGATTCTAATTTATGTTGACATTAAAACTAACCACAATAATGAGAAAGTTTAGACAATGGTAAATTTTGGGAGCATAAATTTATGACATGTTTTTCTGTATTGGATAAAAAGGAGAAATTGAACTGAATACTATCATTCATCTCTCTCTACTACCTTATTTTGGTTGCTATGTGACTAGCTGTCTAACATCCTACTACCATGCCTTTCCCATCATGGGTATTGCTTCCTTAAAAATTTTCATTACAAATTGTCTTGTTCAAGTAATTTTTTTATAGTAACACGAAAGATAATTATTAAATACTGAAATTTATGTGCCACTTCCATTTACCGAGGCAAACTATTGTGTTTGGTAAAATTATTTGATATTACTCCAGTATTAGCACAGGTTACCCCAAAGTTGATTTATATTTAATAAATATTTATTAAGTGTTAATATAGACATGGTGGTTTGAATAAAAATGGTCATTATAGGCTCATAGAAAATAACATTAGGAAAAGAGGCCTTGATGCAGTAAGTGTGGTCTTATTGGATCAAGGATATCATTGCAGGTGGGCTTTAAAGTATCATAAGCTCAAGCCTGGCCTAGTGGCTTATTCACTCTGACTGATGCCTATAGATCAAGATGTCAACACCTTGCTCTTTCTCTGGCAGCATGTCTACCTATATGGCATCATCTGTTCTGCCATAATAACAATAGACTAAACCTCTATCTAAATGGTTAACAAGCCCCATCTAAAGGATTGTTTTGTTAGAATTGCTATGGCCATGTCTCATCACATCACTAGAACCCTAATTAAGTTAAATACTATCAGTATCATAATCTTTCAGAAGATGTCTAAGATAAGAAAAGGCATGCATGTGAGTTTTCAGGAGATGGCACACTGTATTTGCATGGCCTTGGGAGGGTGAGATCTGAGGTGCTGTGTCCTTAGAGACTCCATCTCAGAATCTCTTCTTGCTGCTTATATGCCTGTTCCAAACACAATTAAGTAGCCATAATGACTCCTGGGCATTACACCAATATATTGGTGCTGATTCACATAAGAATAATACCTTGGACTCAAATAGTATGCAAAAGCAAAGAGTGTTTTACTCTGCGGAAATCCAGCATGCTGGATTCTAACATTTACAAAACTAGAGATGCCCAAGTAAGTTCACAGGCCCAATTTAAAACACACTCCAGGGAGGGGTAGGTCACCTTACTTAATTGGTTGACTCTACATCTAGGGACATTCAAAAGCCATTACACTGAGGATGGGAGATAAGGAAACTGTTGTTGGAGAAGACATGAAGCTATTGCTGACACATTGCCATTGTGATAAGCCAGGTAGCAGGGCAGGTTCTGATTGTGGGACAGTTTTTGATTGGCTGCCAAGACTTGCAGATTTTCCAGTAACTGAATTGCCTAAACTTGTTCAGTTCATGGAAACAGATGTAGGCCTAGTCTTCTGAACTGCAACTTTGAAGCTGGTCATGGAGTCAGCCTCTCTAAGTCCTCTTACAACCCTAGTGGGCAGATTTTTTGCAGGTCAACATGAAGTTGTACTTAAATATAGAAATGCTGGGTATACAAATTGATTATTTTATAATTTTTGATAATGATTTCATAGAATTCTTAAATTTATACCAGTAATTTAAAACTCTATGTGGTATAGAAGATGCAAATAAAGCTCTATAACCTTCATGTATTATGGTCTATTTGCACTAGTAAAGAAAGTAGACTTGAAGTAAATTGATGATCAAGGAAAACATTCTTTTTAGGTTTGATATGAGACTATTATCTGGTAACTAAAAGTCATAAACTGGAATTAGACAATTTATTGTAGCTGCATGGATAAAACAAACCTAAAATATTGACTAGTTTATCTATACAAAATTTCAAAACTAATTAAACAAAAGGCAGATGATTTATATCTTTACAGAACTGTGATAAATTGTGACATAAAAATTTCTGTTTTAAACTTGGAAGGACTTTATTGATAATGAATATATAGATATGTATAAAGAAAAGACATGGAAAAACTCTGCTGTTATTTCTTAAGTCTTATCTGCCAAGTTCTGCATGGCCACTGTGGAAGAGACAGTGAGACAGTCCCTTCCCTGCCCCATGGCCCCTCCCCTAGGAGCAGAGCCAGCAGGGCCTCTAGGAGTGTTGATGGTAGACATAAGGCTTGCATGTATAAGGTACACAATTTATTTTATATTCCTCCTTTGGGAAATATTTTTTCTGTCAAGGTTATTAGGGATTGTCCTCTTTACAAAGGCTAATGACTTTATGGTAATTAGAAAAAGCAGGAGTCATGAAGGCTAGAGTTTGTATAATGTCCTTAGCAAAATGGTAAATGCTGAAACATTCAGGCTCTTAAAGCTGTGGGAAAGAACTTTAGAAACTTGAGTTCAAAACTGTATAAACAGGGCTTCACAGCTATCCAAAAATATAATGATACAATATGAATTATATGAAGGGCTTCATGAATCTAAAAGAACAAAGGCAGCTGCATTAATCAGCCAGCTTATCAGAAAGATACAAAGATAAGCAAATTCCTGAAATCAATGTAAGCCTGGGACAGAATAAGTTATAAGTCCAAACACGGTAAAAATGGTAATTTCAGGGCAGGATCCCACCCACCTAGCTTACTGTCTATGCTTTCAAAGTCAGGCATATCTCTGAATTGCTTTGTTAAAATAAATGTACTTCTTACCTTTTCTGAGAATCAAGGGGCTAAGGCCATAAAATGCTAATTCCCTTGATAGTCAAAAAGAAACCTGAAATGGATAATTTAGTTGATATGTAAACAAAAGACTGGGCATTGGTCTTCAAGAGCTGACCGCTCTTGATGAGCTGTTTGCAGAAGCAGAACACAAACTGTCAGCTAGTGCACCACAATTACTTTCACCTTTTTTTTTTTTTTCTCCCAAACACACTAAGGCTGGTCCATGGCACTTATTGATTTATGATAAAAACTATTTCTTTAATTGTTCTATGCACTTAGTAGAATATAAAAGTATTTAGAAAATTATGTAATCAGTTATCTATTTGTTATGGTTCTATCTGATAGTTATATGAGATAAACTTTTTTTTTTTAGGAAAAGTATAAATACTGAAAACACAAATAAAGGTTTATTGAAGCTTGATTCTGAAGTGGTCTCTTCTTCACCAGCAGTGAATATCTTCATTATATTTTTGGTTAGCTGTGAAATCTTGTTGAAGAAGTGTTGAATGGTTTTGAAGAGTGTATGGATATTTTTCCCTGTGAATGTGAAAGAATCTATCTATCATCTATCTATCTATCTATCTATCTATCTATCTATCTATCTATCTATCTATCATCTATCTATCTATCTAACTATCTATCTCCTCTCATCTTCTTTCTTTTCCTTTCTGTTTGGTGCACAAAGAGTTAATAAGCTCACAGCTTTTCACCTGGCCAGTGAGGGACCCCTGAGTCTCATTTTCACCCTCAGTGCCCTGCTGTAAATAGCAGGAACTAATTACCAGAAACCAGCACATTTTAGCCACAGAATAGCAAAAAAAAAAAAAAAATTACATTGTCAGTATTTTGCCTCCATAATTATAAGGAGTGTTACAAGGCCAGAAAGATCATCAGCCTCTGTTCTTTTTCCAGTCCTGTGTCTCACCTCCTTACCTAAAAGCGGACACTAATTCCCCAGCAATAATTTCTTACCAAAATTTAAGTCCAAAAAATATTTTGAGATAAATATCTTCTGCTGTTTTTATTCTCATGTAACAAATTGGCATAGAATACTTGGAATGAGGAATGTGATGGAGTAAACAGAATAGCTTTCTAAAAGCTAATGAGTCCAGCCAAATTACTTTATTACTATTCCCTTATGCTCTGTAGAAGAGAAGACCATGTGGTTGTCTTCTCTTAAGGAAAGAGCACCCTTGTAGATTTTACTCAATGTAATTTTAGAATGATTACTTTTATATAAAAATTATATAAGCTCTGATATGGGGAAAAGATAACTGGAGGTAAAACATAATGGATTTCCTATATAAGCGCTTGGTTCTGAAGTGGTAGCCTTATTACATTGTTCTTTATCTGTGTATCTGTGTCTGTCTCTGTCTGTCTCTTCTTCTCTTTGTTTTTGTTTTTTGTTTTTTGTTTTTTTTTTGTTTTTTGTTTTTTTTTAAGTCAGGGACACACATTTATCCTAGAACATTTTACTTTTGTTAGGTTGACTAGTCGCCAAGCCACTGTGATCCTTTCTTTTCTCCAGTACTTAAATTAGAGCCCCACAATACACCTGCTTTTTACAAGGGTGCTTAGAGATTTAATTTAGCTCCCTAACATTAGATAGCAAGTATTTTATGGACTGAGCCATCTGCTACCAACAAACATAATATGAACTTAATGTCTTACAATAATATTAATGTCTATATTCAGATGAACCCCTTGAGGTGTTTGTGACTCTAGGACCCCATTTTTAAAAAAAGATAACACTGAGATCAAATGAGACAAAGTAAATAATTATGTAAGGTGGTTAGTGTTCTTTGTGGTGCACACAGAATTCTATTCTTCCTAGCATCTCACACTATTTACTGCAGTGGTCTTAGTGATTTTGCTGAGTTAAGGATGAATGATCAGAACATATTCTATTCAGTAAAACATCTTTTACTGGGGATCTCTACAAAGTATATGCTGAAAGAATGCTCAAATATTCACTTATCCCCAGTCCAAGACAAATGGAACTTCTTAAATATTTTCCTATCCTAACTGGATTTTAATTGAAAGATTATTATGTGACCAGTAGTATAACTATACTAAAGGAGACATACAAGTCAAGCAATCTTTGTATAGTAAAGAATAAAGAAAATTTTTTAAAACTATTGCTTACTATATGTGTGTGAACACATACATATACACTATAAATAATAAGCCTATTAAATACAAATAAAACATGTACTAATGAGATCATATGCATTTTTCTTTTCATATAAAGAAGTAAATCTTGGCTGAATAAGTTATAGTACAACATAAGGTATCTCCAAGTGTCTTCAAAGTAGATTGGTATTTTAATTTTAATGATGAGAAGAATATGGCCTTCAATATGCATGTTTAAAAATATTGAAGGTATATTTAAGAATTTTGGAAATTATTTCAAAATACCATGTTAAAATTAATTCCATGATTTTATAAAATTTAAGGTAGAAACCCAGACAGGAAACTTTAAAAATAAATGATAATACACACTACAGATAGAATGATTTGACATTCCATGCTGAGCAGGGAAAATACTAACACTCTGTGTTATTCATTATTAAATTATTAAATTATGTGTCCATAAGATCAGAAAACTTGGTATACCAATAAAAAGACTACAGTTTGGGTCTGGTGAGATGGATCAGCATTTTAAAGTACATATTGCTTCTCAGCAGACTTGAATTTAGTTTGTATCCAAAGTTTAGTGGCTCACAACCACCTAAGTTGTATTTTCAGAGGAAGTAAAACCATTTCTGGCCTTCCCAGGCTCCTACACTTATTTACATTTACCCTCAAACAGACAGATATACAGAAACAGACACACTCAAACACAATTAAAAAATAAATACTATGATTCACAGAATATAATAGTCTCAGATCTAAGACAACATAGTTTAGACATACGTCCTGGTGAGGCAATATGTGCAAGACAGTGTTTGCTTGCTGTGTGTTTAGTTTCAAGGCTACAAAAATTCACAGAATGAAACATGAATGAGCACCAAGGAAAATACAATGGATTCATTAAGCATTTATTTATGAATTAATATTTGTTAGTTTTCTGTTAAGAAAACCATTTACTGTAAGCAGTAGCATGTCCAGCCTTTGCTTATGTTCTGGGCACCCACTCATGTTCTCCCACTTGTCTGGCAACCACTCACCTACTGAGACATTTCTCTAGCCCAACTTCCTTCACATTAAACCTGTATAAGAAAGGTTTTGTTGGCCTGCTTTGCCTAAGTATTTCTGTTATATATTACCTCTTAATTCCTTCTCAAATGGTATTATGCATGATCTTAGCAGGTTTCTCTATACATGTGTCCTTAGAGAGTGAGAAAAAATTTGCTGCCATGCTCTGAATGTGTCTTCCTAAGTGAGTATAAAGAATATGTTCTTAATGTTTAGCATTTCTAGGAATTTTTTATTGGATATTTTATTTACATTTCAGATGCCATCCCCTGTCCCCATTTCCTCTCCCTAGAAAACCCATATCCCATGCCCCCCTTTCCTTTTTGCTTTTATACAATTTTTAAATGTTAATCAAAGGCTTTATAAATTTCATAATGCTCTGTCAAAAGTGTAATCCAATACTCAACCTAGATATATCAACTATCTTTGACTGGTGGAGACACGTGAACATCTGCCTTCATGCCCCCTTTCTTTCCCTCTCTTTCTCTCTCTCATCACCTAGCATCTCCTCTCCTTCATCTTCTCATCTCCTTACTCCATCTCTTACTCTCAGTACCCCTTCCCACTTAGCTTGTCCTACATACCACCCTTCCTGTTAAAATAAAACTTTTCTCTCAAAATACAATTAGAGCATAATTATGCCTATTTGTACCAGTGAGGAACAAGATAGTCCTAATAACCAGTGCATCATTTTGTTGACTAACCAGAATCTCTGTCATCTCTCCTAACTAAAACAGTTAGTTTTGAACCTGGCTTTATTCTTGGCTTTAGAATGAATGTCAGCTGAAAACCATCCACTCAGATCTTTTCTCTCAAAGCAAATAGCCAGGATTGGCTATGAGACTATATGTCTTCAACCCCATCAGAAATCCAGAATGACTGAGTTAACTGAAATTATGGGAAGCACTAAGCATAACTTCTAAAACTTAACCAATTTATAGAGACCACTGCACAACTGGACAGTCCCTATACAACGGAACTTTGGAGCATCAAATCCTCAGCCTTCTGGCCCAGAATCATCTGACAGACCTTAGTGATGCAGAATTATTAAGGGCTGATTACTCTGTCTAGGCAGATGTAATCAGTCGACTATTCTGAAAGTATGTCCTTTTCTTGACAGTAATTTGCCTGTAGATGGAAAGAGGCAATTCTTGCCTGGTGGCTGTCTCCCCACAACTAGAGTAACTCCAAGGATGCTCAATTTCTTCTTAGAATCCAAGACAGAAAGCTGTCAGGAGCAGACAGGTCTCTAATCAAAATGAAAATTAATATAGAAATGTTTGTCACGTCAATTTTATGGACTTCTGACGTTTTGAAAACCAACTATCCATGTAAGGTAACCTGAACTGTTAACTCCTCTCAGCTATTTCTAAATAGAATATAGAAAACACCCTAACAATAAATTCAAATCCATGAATTTCCTATAGTCCCTTAACTCACAGGTTAACCATCTCAAATCAGTTAAAATTTAAAAAAGGACTCGATCTAAACTTTGTATTCCTAAATGTGTTTATACAGGCACAATGACCATGAGAGTATCAATATTCATCTCACTTTTATATCAATAAGAAGCTTGTACCAATGAAAACCTTAAATTTGAAATCAAAGTGAATTTTCTGCCATTTAAGAAATTCTAACTTCATCTTGATAATAATTATACAAATTTCTACCAATAGGTTATGGCTATGCAATAAATCCTAGCTAATCCTCCCTGTTCCAACAAAACCACTACTTTTCCCTAGAAAGACAGCCCACTATTAACCACCTTAGTCCCCAAGCCCAGGGATAGGGGCGCTGACTCTTCATTAACTTCTTCAAGCTGATTTTGGGTGTTGAGATATTAGAAGAGGTGTGGGGCAAAGAGTAAATTGATAAGCCTCTGACTCTTTGTCTTCACTGCATCCAGATGGAATTCCAGGACATCAGAGGTTTGAGCAGGTCTTCTCAGTATGCTTGATGAGTAGATACACCAAGGCTGTGTATTCTGCAATATACAATTAAAATTGCAAAGCTTCTGTAAAGAAAAGTACATTGTCAATAAGACAAAATGGCAACCAACAGATTGGGAAAAGATCTTAACCAACCCTACAACTGATAGAGGGATAATATCCAAGATATACAAAGAACTCAAGAAATTATACTCCAGACAACCAAATAACCCTATTAATAAATGGGGTACAGAGCTAAACAAAGAATTCTCAGCAGAGGAAACTCGAATGCCTGAGAAGCACCTTAAGAAATGCTCAACATCCTTAATCATCAGGGAAATGCAAATCAAAACAACCCTGAGATACTACCTCGCACCAATCAGAATGGCTAATATCAAAAACTCAGGTGATAGTAGATGCTAGCAAGGATGCAGTGAAAGAGGAACACACCTCCCCTGTTGGTGGGATTGCAAGCTGTTACAGTCACCCTGAAAATCAATCTGGCAGTTCCTCAGAAAACTGGACATAGCATTACCTGAGGACCCAGCTATACTACTCCTGGGCATATACCCAGAAGATGCTCAACATATAATAAGGACATATGCTCCACTATGTTTATAGCAGCCTTATTTATAATAGCCAGAAGCTGGAAAGAACCAAGATGTCCCTCAACAGAAGAATGCATACAAAAAATGTGGTACATCTACCTTGAACTGCAGCCACTGTGGCTGTGTGAATGTGGGAGCCGGTGGTGCGGGAAGCCTGCAGAAACCACTGTGGGACCCCATCGCCAGACTCTCCTCCCCCCTGCAAGGTTTTTCCCCACAGCTGGCTCGACCAATGTGGGCCACGACCACGTGTCTACAAGAACCATCCTGGCTGAGTCTGCTAAACAAGTATACTTCCTGCGAGACATGATACCAGGTCTTTCTTGGTCCTCTCTCAGTAGACCCAGTCTCCCTGAGACACCCACCCTGTCAAAGGACAGTGCAGACCAGTGACAGAGATCCACACTTTTGCACATTTCCCCCACCTCTATCCTGCCAGAGTCCTGAGACCCCAGATGGAGGCCAATCTTGGTGCATGGACCTGTCACCATGCGTCCCCACAGTATCTGTTTTGCCCCCCGCCCCCCCCACGTCCCAAAATGGAAATTTCTCACTGAGAGATTTCTGCTCCCACCCATGCTAAAATCAAGCTGATTTCGCTCCCTGCCCAAGTGCGAGCCCGCTGAGTCCCCTTGGCGCAGTGTGAGCACCCTACTTAGCCTCTGCTCCTCTGCAGTAGACCCAGTCTCCCTGAGACACCCACCCTGTCAAAGGACAGTGCAGACCAGTGACAGAGATCCACACTTTTGCACACACGCACGGGCCTACATTGTTTCCCACAGGTGGTGGACAACTTGCACAGAGCCAGCTCCACATGTGCCCCCCCCCACTGGTGTCTGTAAAAACTGTGAATAACATCTCTCTCTGTCCACACTATCCCCTCTTTTTCTCTCTCTGATTCTTAGCTATAGCTTAACCCCTGCCTAATACAAAAGGACTAGGTCTCTCTCCCCATGTGTTCTCCAGCTCAAGGGCAAGATGGCAGTGGCTTCTTAGTCCCCACTCTTCCCATCCCCCCAGCTCCACAGAGGGGGCTTCTTTACAGCTAATAGCTGTTCTTCAAGCCACACTACCTGCTGTAACCCTCTTTCTAAGACTCTTTCCCTTGACTGAGAGACTCCTTCTCATGGCTGAGACCATTCTCTCTCTCTCTCTCTCTCTCTCTCTCTCTCTCTCTCTCTCTCTCAAGATCACCAGCTCCAAACTCTAGTCCCTAGCACCCTGCCAGGTAGCTTCTTTCCCTGCTCCCCTGTCATATGCGACAGGCTACAGCTATTTGGCTTAGCCTGCTTGCCTGAAGCAACAGGGCAGAACCCTGCTTGCTCCCCAACCCTGTGTTCCTTAGCCAGCCTATGCTTCCCCTCACCCTCAGTCATTTGCAGCTGACTAAAGCTACTTAGCTCAGCCAGCTTGCCTGAAGCAGCGGATCTAAAATCCTGCCTGCATCTCTTACCCCCTTATCTCCCCCCCCCCCACCCCGTGCTGCATGCCAATTTCTCTCAAAGCTGCCTGGCTCCAATCCAACTTCCATGGGTCTTTCCCATAGACACAGACTCTCACTCTTTCTGACTCTTAGCTCTCCTATCAAACCCCAATGCTTCTTGCTTGCCTTAAACTTTTCTTCAAACTTGGCCTTTTCTCTTCTTCTCTACATTTAAATTTTACCATCTAAGAAAAAGAAAAGGGGGAATACAGAACCTCTCTGCCAGAGCACCCAGAAGCCACATGGCAAAGCAAGGCCCCTCCCCCCACTGCTTCTAAGCCCGCCATTACTGCTCCTTCTCCCCAACAGGAAGACCTGCAATAACAAACGTTCCTGTTTTTCAACCCAAAATTGTAAACATTTCTTTTTCTCCCTAACAGGAACACCTAAAACAACGCTTGTGCATTTTAACCAAAAATTTTGTTATTTTTTGTTTTAGTGCTTCCTTTTCTCTCTAATACTCATGATATATGTCCAACATTTTTTTCAACCTTTATAATTTCTTCAAGATTCAAAAGCCATCTAATTTACTTCCGCAGGTAAAGTCAACATGCTGATCACCATTTCTTGAGTCTTAATTAACAACAAATTTCTTTTACAGACAAACTGTTGCTGCCAATCCCAGATACATAATTAACATTGTTTTTCTCCCTCAGCCATCCAAGATACCTTCCAGGACTAAAATTTCCTCAAATACCTTTGCCTTTTCAGGATCTTAACGACAGACCATAATGTGCTTATTCCCAGGCAATTTAATGCTCAATATCCAGCCTTTACAGACATCTCCCTGCCAGAGATGCTGCTTCCCTGCTGTGATTATCCTACAGGTATACCCATAGATCCAACAGAGTCCACACCATCTTCTGGAACCTGCCTGAGATGTCAAGCTGCTTTCTCCCAGCCACCTCATCTGACTGCAGACTCCAGAGACACACTGAGATCCAGAGACAATGCTACCTCCTGGAACCTGCCAAGCTGCCTTCTTCCAGCCACCTCATCTGACTGAAGATGCCAAAACCTGCTGAGATCCAGAGACCCACACCAGACTCCAGAGATGCACACCAGAACCCAGAGATGCTCACTACAGAAGACAGATCCAGACCTTCCAGCTGCAGATGGACTCTTTTGCCAAAGTCACATAGCTAAAGTTACATGTTAGTGAGGAAAACATAATGTCTATTTAGATTAATCAGATGTCATTACCCTCAAGCTGTACAACCTGTGTTTAATAGTTTCAATGATCCCCTGCCTTCCAAACCCTACCCTCAGTTCCCATTACCCTTGACTTGGTTTTGCTACACCCTCTGGCCTACATAGTGTTTTCTTTTGACTACCTCATCCAAAATTTTCACTAAAAAAGAATGAGATTTGGGCCATAAAGAGATGGTTTGGTCTCCCCGGTAGAACGCTGGGTTTGAGATAGCCAGGGAACCAACAGGACATTGCCTGTCAGGAACAGCAATTATTTCCCCATGCTCCCGGATTTCAGACTACTCCACATGGTCCACATCTCTCATTAACCTGCACCTTTCAGACTACAGATGATGCAGAGTTGCCCCTCTTTTTATGAAAGAAAAGAGAGTGGGATGTTGGGCCTTGGATGAGGTAACTCCATTTAAACTGCGCCCATCAATCACGTAGGACACAGGTAGAAGTCTCCACCTCCAGAGATTTAAATATTAATGAGTTATCTAAAGGCCAGGGGTGTAGCTAATTAAGTTATTCCCTCCCCTTTTTTCCTCCTTATAAAAGTCAGCTTCTCCTGGCTTTTGGCAGGGAGTGCTCATCATCTATACCCACTTGCCATGCCATGAACAATAAAAGCTTTGGGAAACTCCACCTGTCACCTGATCTGTCACAGCCAGGTTCCCAGCCTTTGGAAGCTCAAACCACAGCCACTGTGGCCAGCCCATGGTGGCTGTGTGAATGTGGGACTCTCGGCTGGTGCTGGGACCACCGTGGGACCCCGCCGTCAGACTCTCCCCCTGTGAGGTTTTTCCCTACAGAATATTACTAAGTATTACTAAGTATTATTACAGAGTATTACTAAGCTACTAAAAGTAATGAATTTGAGAAATTCTTAAGTAAATGGATGAATCTAGAAATTATCATCTTGAGTGAGTTAACCCAATCCCAAAAGAACACACAGGGTATTTACTCACTGTTAAGCAGATGTTAGCCCAAAAGCTTGGAATAGCAAAGACTCAACCCACAGACCACATGAAGCTCATGAAGAAGGAAGACTAAGAGGGGATGCCTCAGTTCTACTTAGAACAAGTAACAAAAATACTCAAGGGAGCAAATATGTAAACAAAACATGGGACAGAAACTGAAGGAAGGGCCATCAGGAGACCATTCCACCTGGGTATCCATTCCATGTACAGACACCTAAGCTAGACACTGATGTGGATGGCTGGAAGTGCATACTGTCAAGAACACAATACAGTTGTCTCCTTAGAGGTCTTCCAAAGACTAACACAGTCAGAGGACAATGCTCACAGTTAACCACTGATATGATCAGGGGTTTCCCAATGGAGAACTTAGAGAGAAGACTGAAGGAGCAGAAAGTGTTTGTGACCCCAGGAGGAAAGCAACAATACCTAACAAACAGAGCCCCCACTCCCCAGGGTCTAAACCACCAGCCTGGGAGCACATAGGGAGGGACCTATGACTCCAGCAGTATATGTAGGGGAGGATGGCCTTGTCAGGCATAGGTGGGAGAGAAGATTCTTGGTCCCATGAAAACCGAACACAAAGTAGGGGGGATTGTGAGGGTGGAGAGGGGGTGGAGGGTAGGTATGGGCACAGCCTCATAGAAGCATGAGGAGGGGGGATGGGATAGGAGGTTTCTGGATGGTGAGAGGAAGTGAGGTAAGGGGATAAAATCTGAAATGTAAAAATAATACCCAATTTATAAAAAAAAAAAAAAAAAAAAAAAAAAGAAGAAGAAGAAGAAGAAGAAGAAGAAGAAAGAGGAAAAAAAGAGAAAAAAGAAAGAAAAAAAAGAAAAATAGGAGATTTAATAACACAAATGGAAGGATTTAGAAATTTAGGAGGCAGTTTATGTTAATGGAAACAGCATCATAGAAACTGGAAAATCACACCCTCATAGAAGCACAAGGAGGAGGGATGGGATAAGGGGTTCCTAGGTGGTGGGGGGAATGGGATACGGGGATAAAATTGGAAATGTAAATATTATATCCAATTTTTAAAAAGGGGGGGGGAGAAAAGTTGTTAGAACCAACATCTTTAAAAAAAAATGTCAGCCCTCTAGGAAAAAAAAAATTGTCTTGATTCTAGGAAACTTTTAACACTAAAACATTGAGATCTTTAAGAAATTATTGCCTCTGAGTGGGAACATTAATTGTACTTTTCTCATGTACACCAAGTGGGCCAAGTGTAATGCAGAGCTCTCTATCTATTTGGTTATGTCATATCCAAAGACTTATTTTTCTAGCAAAACAAAAATCAACAACAACAACAAAAATAAAAAAATTACAAAAGGTAGAAACAGTTTATTTTAATTATGATTATTTTCTTTCTTCCCTTCCTTTTTTATTTTGTTTGTGTGTATGTTTGCACAATCACTCATGCACATTTGTGTGTGTGTGTGTGTGTACATGTATGCTTATTCTGCATGTACATATGGTAGAAGACAACCTCCAATATTAATCCATTCACACTGTTTCTGATATGGTCTCTGTTGTTTTTCCATTGCATTCTAGACAATCAGCTTCCAAGTATCTACCTTTCTACTTCACACCTCCAAACATGATATAGATGTTTTGTGTTATGTGTCTTACTTAGGTTGTCACAATTGTATGGTACTTTAACCTAATGCATCATCACACTAGTTCCAGCAATTTGTTTGTTTTTATTTTTAAGACAGCAGATCACGCATCTCAGACTTTTCTAAAAATTGCTATGTATCAGTGGATGTCATTATTCTGCTGATAACTATGCTCCTATCCCTTGAATTAAGGATACGTACCACCACTCCAAGTTTAGGTGGTTCTAGGAGTCCAAGCTAGGGCTTCATACATTATAGGTAAACATCATTCCAATTGATCCATGTAGGCAACCTTGATTATTGATTATCTTTTTTTCCCTGGATTTTGTCACAGTCTTCACATAATGCATCATTTAATGAGCATGATAGTGCCACATGGATCTGAGAATCACCTTTTATATCAAAGAAAAAATAAGACCAAACTGAGGAAGATGATAGTTTAGTTTTTATAATTTTAATTTATATTAGAATTTTAGATTTCATTTCACTTAATCAAGAATGTTGTAGTTGATGAGATAGCTAAGCAAGTAAAAGCACTTTCCATACAAATTGAATAACTCTCATTCAATCACAGGGGCTGTGTAAAAGTCTGTGTGGAAGCTGGAATCTGTTATACCAGAGGATGGGAGACAAAGGCAGGAGAATCCACAGGAATGTCATTTATGCAGCCCAGCTGCAGAAGAAATTAGAGATCCTGACTTCCAGATGAGGATAAAAGAGAACTGTCAAAAGTTGCTCACTAACCTGTACACATATGACATAGCATTCATGTGCCTACATTTTCCCAGGAAAATGAATGTAGCCGCCCATGGCCACAAGTCAACTGGGTTCACCTGAAAGGGGGGCTGGGAATGAAAGGGGAAGGAGGGTGAGAAGAGATGAGGCCAAGACAAAGTTCTTTGATCAAGGCCCCAAGCTTTAATGTTCAGCTCTCAATTTAAAGGGGAAGACCCAACCCACAACCCCTCCTGGTTTCAGATGGGTGGGATAATCCATCGTTCCAGGTCATGGTCAGAGATGTCTCAAGGCAAGCCCAGGGGCAATTCTGCTTCTGTGTTCCGGGTAGCCAAGGTGGGTAACTCCACCTAGATCCTATCACTTGACCTTGTTGTGGTAAACAAGGTCTCTCAGGCTTGCTCATGGTGGGGGGAAGGTACAAATGAATAAATCATTTAAAAATTAATCATTAAAAATTTTTAAAATTCTGTTGGTTTTGATCCCAATCCTAGTTTACTTTGATTTTATTGGTCTGAGTGTTGATGGAAGAAAACTTAGACAATGGAATAGAGAATAAGTGAAATATGACATACCCAAAGCAGACTTTTTCAGTCACAAACAAAAAGAAATGTCAGTGTCAGTTTACATTTTTATTTGTCAGGTCTTTATTAAGAAACCATACTGATATTTCATGCATACAATCTCCCTGTCATATGCAGAAGACACTGTCACAATTCTTTCTACTCGTTCTTCATGATATTTCCTGAGCCTTTGGTGCCAGGGTTGTGTTGTAAATGTATCAGTTGGAGCTAGGTACCCACAGTAAGTTGTTCTATGCAGTTTGTCTAGTCGTGGCTTCTTGAAATAGCCTCCTTCTGCTGCAAAAGGTAGCTTCTTTGATAAAGGATGACAGATACAGTTGTGTGTATAAAGATATTAGGACAGTTAAAGGTACTACTATTTGAAATCTCACAAAACCCATAACTCAATGAGGAGTTACAGGTAATTAATGACTGGAAACAGAAAAAGAGAGAGAGAATGAGAGAGACAGAGACAGAGAGACAGAGAATATGAGACAAAGAGAGAGAAACAGAGGGACAAAGAGACAAAGAGAGAGAGACAGAGGGAGAGACAGAGAGAGAGAGAGAGAGAGAGAGAGAGAGAGAGAGAGAGAGAGAGAATGTGTGTGTTCCAGTGATGAGAGCACCAGTAGATGGCCGGTCCTAAGCACTACATGAGCTTAACAGGTTGTATTTATAAATCTATATGTACATATGTAACAATAATAAAGAATCAAAGGTTAAAAAGAATAAAAATTAAAAAAATAATAAAAAAGAATCATAGGCCATAAATTTGAGAAGGAATGGAGGATGGGACATGGGAGAATTTGGAAGGAAAAGGAAGTGTTAAATGATAGAAATGTAGTATTGATCTATGAAATTCTCAAAAATTAAAGAAAATATTTTTAAATGAGTGTTATTTTGTATACAACTGAAAATAATTATATAAAGGAAATTAAACCAATTGATACAATTGATGCACATGTACACCACACATACACACACACACACACACACACACACACACACACACACACACACACCTGCAGAACATTAAAACTCTCTAGGTCAGAATGGAGATCAACAGAAAGGAGAACATGGGAGAAAAGGAATGATGTTTTATAAGAGTTAAAAATATTTTCAATATATAAAAACACTATGTAAAAGATTGAAACAATGTATTTTTTATGTACTATAGGGCTGTGCAAGAATTGAGATAATGAGAACATTTCATTAAAAGTTTGGTAAACCTATCTATTTGATTTCATATTACTGGAAAATAGTACTTCCACACTAAAATATACCTTATCTAACATCCAATTCAGACTCCCACAAAACTCCTTCATAGAGTTCTTGTACGTAGCAGCCAGATGCTGCCTAAATCACTACTTGAGACTGGCAGGCATTACTGGAAGAGACAGCTCAGAGCATATTTCCCTAGTGAGATCACTGATTTGTGTGTGTGTGTGTGTGTGTGTGTGTGTGTGTGTGTGTGTGTGTGGTGTATGTATGTATGTATGTATGTATGTATGTATGTATGTATACTAGCATAATTTCTATTTTGTGTTTGGTTATCACATGCATGTGTGAGTCAGGAGGCCAGTGGTTGGTGGCAGATATCTCACTTACTAATCACCTTAAGTTTTGAGATACGGTATCTCACTGAACCTGGACTTTCCTAATTTAAGTAGACTTGCTGGCCATTGAGACCCAAAGAACCTTCTGTAATACCTTTCCCAACATTGAGATTACAAATGATTGCTTACTATGTCTGGATTTTATTGGGATACAGTGAAATTGAACTCTAGTCTTGATAATTGATTTGTAAGTACTTTATACACGTTCCATTTTCACAAACCCCTGATGGTTGACAAATCTGAATAAATATAGCAGCTTCCTCCTCTGCACAGGAGGAAAAAAACCCAAGTGTCAGGGCTGACTCATTGAAATACTCTATTAGTTCAGAATTGCATGATGTAACAAAATGCATACCATCTCTTGTTCCACTGCCAGGTGTTTTTTTTTTTTTTTTTTTTTGGGGGGGGGGTGGGTACATGGGTACAGGAACAGGCAAACAATAGAGAAAAGATTCATCTCTTAAATCTTGCTGTCTCTAAGTTTTACTACTTTCATTAATGTCATGACATCTTCTCATTTTCTTCATTCTCCTGTCATTGTTTTGCTGAATTTATATTTTCATTTCTAATGGGAAGAGATGTTTGCACAGAGTGGAGCTAAGTGTTTGAGGCAGCAGAGAGTTCCACTGGAGAATCATGGGACAGTCTACCCAGATAATGCCTAAGGAATAGAAACTTATGAGCTTCCTGTTAAATCGAAGAAAGAAAAGAATTTGAAAATTTCTTTCATGGGTCAAATCTCCAAGCTGCCTCTAGAAAGCCTCTTTTGAGAAATTCTACCCAATGCAGCAGAAATGACAACTCTAACCAAGAATACAGATAAGAACAGCAACAATCCTCAGAGGGAAGTGAGGTAAAAGCCACATTTCTAAGAGCAATATCAGGATATCCTATAATAATGAGAAAGAAATGAAGCAAGACAGTGGAAGGGGACCAAGGGACTCTGTGTTTTTCTGTTGCTTAAACAAACAAGCTCTGGAGTATATACTTCGAAACATCCCAAGAGATCAAACAAGAAATTACAGCCTGCAGAGCAATTGCTTGGGAAGAAACAAAGAAGATTGTGATAAACAGAAGAGTCTCTGGGGGATTGACCTTCTGTTTGAACCCTGC
Source organism: Arvicanthis niloticus (assembly GCF_011762505.2). Lineage (NCBI taxonomy): Eukaryota > Metazoa > Chordata > Mammalia > Rodentia > Muridae > Arvicanthis > Arvicanthis niloticus. The sequence continues at coordinate 4,295,754 of NC_047667.1, forward strand.
TCATCCTGCATCTTGAGATATCTATCTATCTCAAGATGACACTTGAACAATGTCACTGCAAAGAGAAAAGTGATGATGTCATGAAGCAAGAAGACAGTCCTGCATGCAGGGAAGTGTCTCCATGACATTTTTCAAACACACTTGAAAGATTTTGCTCTCACTCTTTCTTTTGGTGTCTGTTTTGTCATCTTTCTTTCAACTAAAACCTAAGTATTGCACATTGGACTTTCTATATGATTGAATCTCATACCTCTGTGTTCAAACAATTTTAGATTGAATCTAACTTTTCAAATATTATATGTTCTATGTAGTAGCTACAATGTTTTGGTTGCTTTTGGACTAAAAAATGTAAAGACATGTCTTACATCATTATTTTCTAAGCAATTCAGAGTAGCAATTATTTATGTATATTTTCATTGTGTTAGGAACACAAGAGATGACTAAACATACATGGGAGGATGGGTAATGATTCTATGCAAGTATTACATGATTCTCTATGAGGTATATGAGAGTCTATGGGTTTGTTTTATTTGTTTGTTGATTTGTTGGCTTTGGTTTGTTTTGGAATTGTATTAATTTAGGAGACAATTTTCTTCAGATACTAAAGTAAAAGAATATATAAACCATGTATATATGTAGCCAATAAAACCATTTTTTACACCTTTATTTTTTTGGTTTCTTTTTTTATTATCAAATCATAAGATTTACTTTTTAACTCAGGGGTTATAAACACAAAAATGCAGGATGTGGGGAAGGGGATAACATGGGGGATAGGTTTTCAGGGGGTGTGGTGGCCCAAGCTGCCCCACATTTGGGGGCCAAAATGTCATGGACCTCTCTGTCAATGTTGGAACCCACACTGTGAAAAGTCTTGGGGGCTAAACTGTTAGAGCCTGCACTGCCCCAAGCTGCTCTGGTCTGCGGGTCGGGGTTCAGCAAGAGAGAGAGAGTGAGGAGGGACTCAAAGAATGGAGACCAGACAGAGTGTGATTCAATCCCGTTTATTCTTCAGTCTCTCTTCCTAGTCCAAGTCCCAAGTCTTGAATTTCTAGTCCCTAGTTCCTAGTGCCTCCAAGTTCCGTTACTTCTTCCAAGTGCTAAGTGCCTAATGTCTAATTACTACTTCTTCCTCCGAGTGCCAAGTGCGTAATACCTGTCCTTCCGAGTTCTCCTGCCCAAGTGTCTTCTTCCTCAATGCCAAATTCCTACTCCAAGTTGTACTCTAAGTTGTACTCTCTAACCTAATTCCTAGTTCCAAGTTGTACTGCTAATGTCTAATAACTAACTCTAAGTTATATTGCACTCTTCTGTCTGCCTCTTGCCTTTTATATGTTGCACTTCTAGGCCACGCCCTTAAGTCACACCCTTAGGTCTTATCTCTAAATCTGATCTCTAAGTCATGCCCTTAAGTCTCCACTCTAAATCACAGCTTTAAGTCTCACACACCCAAGGGAAGATCTTCGTATCTAAAACAAGACATTATTAGAGTGTTTTCAGCAGTTGCAGGCTATTGTAATCAAATCTCTTGTCAGGGTATATGGCTCAAGATGGCTGTAAGGATGATAGCCTCCTTCTGTCAGCTCCCCACAAGGGGGGAGTACAGATATCTTTCAGAACAGGGTATCAGCTGGATTGCTTTTACATAGACATAACAGGGATGATTAAAAAGAACATGAAAAAGGTCAGAGAAGGTCTTGAGAAAAGACAGATAGAGAAAGAGAAAGAGAAAGATGAGAGCTGATATAAGAATTGGTTTTCAACACCTTCATAGTTGTCAATCCTACTTCCTTCCACATTGGGACAATTAATTGAGTTATTTTTGCTTATTCCTTTTGGTCCCTGGGCCTTAAATAGGCTGACTAACTTTGTGAAGCAACAGAGATAATTTGATAGCAAAATCTATTCAAATACATTATCATAAGTTAGCTATAGAGGACCACGAGACTCAAGATGAGGTTATTACTCTATCCAGGGTGCCCCCAAATCTCATATCCAACCAACCTAAAAGATACGACTTTTGCCCCTAGACCAAGCAGAGTGGGGCCACCCAGAAACCCCTCTGACTAGCAATCTAAATTTTTGCTTAAGTTGTGAGGCTAAGCACTGCAAGGGAATATAAATAAAAAATTAAAAATATGTTTCTGGGTTCACTGAGGAACATGCCTGACTGCATACGGGTTGATGTCAAAAGTATCCCATATCCAGGAAAAAGACAATAAAACCATTCTTAAAGCTAATTTTAAAGATATTTTTGAGAATTTCTAGTGTGAGAACTATACTTACATCAGTTTCATGCTTCCCTCCACCCTCAATTCCTCTCATCCTTCTCACACTTTCTCTAAATTTCATAACCTCAAGATCTTGCACTGAGAACAGAGAAGGGAAATGCACTGCAGTGTTAGAGAAGTATGCAATAAAGCAACTGAAAGAGAAGAGGTCTCAAAAGTCTGAGAACTAAGGAAATTCTGAGGAAGAAGACGTTTCCAAAGCCAAGTTAGAGAGGCTGGCGCAGGACCTAGAGGAAGCAAAACTGGATATAGAACCCTCTGCGCCAGGGCCGCATAGGCCGCATCCGTACTCTCCTACTGGAGAATCAGGATGGAGTTTTTGCCCTGAAGCCTGGAGGGAACTACAGGCTCAGTGTTTTCCAGTACTTCAAGATGCCCAAGGTAATTGGCACCATGAGACTCTTGATTGGAAGGTTATTCAAAGACTGGCTGAGGGGGTCAGAGCATACGGCATTAGTGCCGCTTTTGTGGTTTCTCAACTGGAGTCCCTCCATAGATATTGCATGACACCCAGTGATTGGCAGAATTTGGCTAGAGCTTGTTTATTTCCTAGCCAATACTTAGATTGGAAGGCCTACTTTATAGAGCTCTCAGTAGAGTAGGCTGCTATAAATGCCACTAATGGCCAGCAGGCCTGGGACCAGGACATGTTCTTGGGCCAAGGCAGATTTTCAAATCTACAAACAAATTACCCTTTGCAAGTATATGAGCAAATCAATAATATAGGGACTAGAGCATGGAAATCTCTTCCCAATAGAGGTGAGGTGTCAGGAAACCTAACCAAGATTGTTCAGGGATCAGCAGAGCCATTTGCTGACTTCATGGCTAGAATGGTGGAGGCAGGGGGAAGAATTTTGGGGGATCCTGATACAGCCATGCCACTACTAAAGCAACTGATTTTTGAACAATGTACCAAAGAAAGTAGACAGGCCATTAATCCTTATAAGAGCAAAGAGCTAGAGGATTGGATGAAAATTTGTAGAGAGATAGCAGGGACCCTTTCTAATGCTGGGTTGGCAGCTGCTGTTATGCAGATGACCTGAAGTCAAAACAACCCTAAAAGTAGAAAATATTTTAAATGCAGCCAACTGGGACATTTAAAATGACAGTGTCCCCAATTTCAAGTCCTGGATGTCCCCAGAGCAAGGGTGCCTGGTCTTTGCCCTAGATGTAAAAAGGGGTTCCACTGGGCGAATGAATGCCGATCTGTAAAGCATATCAATGGACAGCCTATCAATGCTGGATATAGAGGAGCCAGGCCAAAAAACTTGCCATGGGGCCCCCAACCTCAGGGCCCTCAAATATATGGGGCAGTAGCCTAGAGTTGGCCAAGCCTGAGGCCTCCAATGCAATGGGATCACCATGGGGAGCCAGAGTGGGAAGTGCAGGACTCGACCTCTGTTCCAACTCCAGACTCATTTTAACACCTCAGATGGGCCCTCAATTGGTTTACACAGATTTTCAGGGACTGTTACCATCTGGCACAATGGGTTTGATTATAGGAAAAAGCTCTATCACTTTGCAGGCCTTAATAATTCATCCAGGGGTGATTGATGCAGACTATACAGGAATAGTAAAGATTATGGTGTCCTCCCCTAGAGGAGTGTCCATCATTTCTTCTGGAGATAGAATAGCACAGATGTTACTATTACCCAGTTGCCATGATCAATTTCTTGAAAAGAATGTTGAGCGAGGATCCAACGGTTTTGGCTCTACTGGAATCGATTCTATATTTTGTTCCCTGAATCTTGATTCTTGGCCCTTATTAAATTTTTTTTATAGAAGGAAAATCAATTTCTGGCCTTTTGGATACTGGCGCCAATCACAGCATAATCAGTATTAAGGATTGGCCCAAGGGGTGGCCTAAACAAAACTCAAATCAAATGTTAAGGGGACTAGGATATGCCAAGGAGCCTGAGATAAGCTCTCGATTGTTACACTAGAGAGATGATGAAGGACATTCTGGAGTTTTCCAGCCTTATGTTATGGGCTTCCTGTTTCTTTATGAGGAAGGGATCTCCTGAAAGAAATGGGCTATATGTTAACTAATGAGAAGGAATATAGCCCACAATCTCATCACATAATGTCTGGCATGGCTTACGTTCCAGGAAAAGGACTGGGTAAAAGATTGCAGGGACGAACGTCTCCCGTGCCCATAAAACAGAAGCAAGATAGAACTGGAGTTGGTTTTTCATAGAGGCCACTGAGGATGTTCTTCCCATGTCGTGGAAACCTGAGGCACCCGTGTGGATTCTTCAGTGGCCACTCCCCTCAGAAAAATTACAAGTTGTACAAGAGCTAGTAAAAGAACAATTATTGTTAGGCCATCTTCAGCCATCTACATCACCTTGGAATACACCCATTTTTGTGATAAAGAAAAATTCTGGGAAATGGAGGTTTCTGCATGATTTAAGAGAAATTAATAAACAAATGGTTTTAATGGGACTGGTACAACGCGGTCTGCCTTTACCCTCTGCATTGCCCCAAAATTGGCCTGTCATAGTTTTAGATATTAAAGATTGTTTCTTTTCAATCCCACTGCATCAAAAGAATATGGCTAGGTTTGCTTTTACATTTCCTTCCATGAATCATGCAGAGCCACATCAGAAATATGAATGGGTTGTATTGCCACAAGGCATTTCCAACAGTCCCACTATGTGTCAACTGTATGTTGATGCCGCCTTGAAAGAAGTCAGATAGAATTTTTTGAAAATCAAATGTTATTATTATATGGATGATATTCTCGTTGCTTCCCCTACCAAGCAGATGCTTGATGAAGCCTATAGAGCTGTTGTGTTAAGTTTAAGAAAAAACAGTAAGTGATAGCTCCTGAGAAGGTACAAAAGGGCTCAGTGGTTAATTTTTTAGAAACAAAAATATCATTAGGACAAGTAATTCCTCAAAAAAATCCAGATTCGCACAGATAATTTGCATACCTTGAATGATTTTCAAAGATTGTTGGGAGATATACAGTGGCTTAGATCCTATCTCTCATTGTCTAATAAACAATTACAGCCATTATATGATATTTTACCACGTGATTTGGACCTCAACTCCCCTAGACATTTAACTAATGGAGCTACAGTGGCATTAACATTAGTGGAAAAAGGCATACAAGATGCAGCCTTGAAGCATAGAGATGAATACCAGGACATTACATATGCATATTGCAAACTGAATGTCAGCCTACAGGAGTATTATGGCAAGGGGCCCCTTTACTTTGGGTGCATCCATCCAAAAATTTCTCCTGCTCAGACACTCACTAATTATCCAACTACAGTAGCCCAATAAGCCATGCTAGGAATTCATCAGAGTGTTCAACACTTTGGCATCCAACCTACAAGCCTAATTGTACCATATACAGCTGCTCAACTTGAAGTATTGACGGCCACTGTGGATGATTGGGCAATTTTGAGATGTACTATTAATGGGACAATGGATAATCATTTTCCAAAGGACCCTATATTACAATTGATTAATGCTCATCCAGGGGTCTTTCTACAGATCACCCATAGAAAGCCTTTGTTAAATTGCCCTACTATTTTTACAGATGGTTCTAAGACAGGATGTGGAGCGTTTTTGGTTGCAGGATCATTGCCTGTAACCATCCAATTTCCTCCAGCATCCCCTCAAGTTATAGAATTATAGATTGTGATAAAGGTTTTTGAACAATTTTCTCGTTCCTTTAATTTGATATCTGATAGTCAATATGTAGTAAATGCTATTAAACAATTGGAAATTGTAGGTAAAATAAACCTAAAGTCCACCATAGGAGAGTTACTTACCCAATTGCAATTTCTTATTGGAATAGAGAACAACCCTTTTTGTTCAACATATTCATGCCCATACTGGTTTACCTGGTCCATTGACTGAAGGAAATGATATTGTTGATAAAGCTTCAAAGACCTGTTTTAATGTTGCAATTTTTACGCTCTAAGATTCCCTGGAGTTAGCAAGACACTTTTATAGCCAGTTTCATGTAAATTCTAAAACCCTATCATCTTGCTTTGGCATTCCTCGTGCTGATGCTAGATATATAGTGAAAGCTTGTCAAGCTTGTGCCCCATTGTTACCCCAGATGGGAATCAGGGTTAATCCTTGAGGCCTATGCCCCCTACATTTATGGCAAGTGGATGTCACCCATTTCCCTGAGTTTGGAAGATTAAAATATATTCATGTATCTATAGATACTGCTTCTGGAATTATGTTTGCCTCCCAGCATTCTGAGGAGAAGGCTTGCCATGTCATTGCTAATTGTTTTGAAGCCTGGGGAGCCTGGGGCATGCCTAAATGTTTAAAGAGAGATAATGGACCGGCATACATGTCTACTTCCTTTGTGTTCTTTTGTAAGACCATGGGAGTTCACCTTAACCTTGGTTTGCCTTATAATCCTCAGGGGCAGGGCATTGCTGAGCGGGCACACTGCACCATAAAGGAATGTCTTCTTAGACAAAGAGGGGGAATAGCCTCCAGCCACATGCCTAAAGAGAGAATGGCTATAGCCCTCTTTACCCTAAATTTTTTGACTCTGGATAAACAGGGACAGTCTGCAGCTGATCGCCATGATGATCCCAATGCTACCCATAAAGGCATGGTAATGTGGAAGGACATATTGACAGGAAAATGGAGTGGCCTTGACCCAGTATTGGTGTTGGAGAGAGGGTCTGTTTGTGTGTTTCCTCAAAATCAACATCAGCCAATTTGGGTTCCAGAAAGACTTACCAGGGTTAAACAGCAAGAAGACAGGAACTGAGATGCTAAGGAAGACTCTTCTGCTGATGTGGATGCTACCAGCAATAAGGAGCAATGCTAGTTTTTGTTATGGAAGTCTCACCATTGAAAGCTCAGTACAAATTTTAAGGTCAGGACAAAATATTTCTTTTCAAACCACACCAGTATGTGTGTGTGGCCTCCTTTTACATTTGTAGTATAAAATGATAGTTTTCATGGTAGTTTTTAATAGTTGTTTTTATTCATTATGTTGGCTTGAGAACAAAATTTGAAAGCAGCATTGTAACAATAACAAAAATTCATGGTCAGCAATGACAACCAACAATTTGTTAAATATAGTCATAATAAAATATTAAGTCCCTCCAGGGGCAGGGTGACCAAAAATGAAAAGGCATGCAAGGACATGCCCAGACAAGTCCAAACAAGCCCAAGTGAGTAGTGGGCTATCTGGTGTTTACTTTTCTCTCCCCCTTTTCAAGAAGTCCAAGGTTTCATGGTCAAAATTAATTAGTCATCCTGCCAGCTCACATGTAGCGGCATCTGCAAGTTGCTTGTGTTTGAAATATCCAATCATATGTAACCATGCCAAATTTTTCTGCTCTCCCCAAACCCTACCCATAAATATCCCAAGTTTCCTGGATTCTGGATCGGATTCTCTATTTCCTGCGTGAGATATGTTCCAACCCGAGGGCCCTCGCCATTAAACCTCCTCTGCAATTGCATCAAGAAGGTCTCTCGTGTGTCCTTGGGTGCGTGCAGGTCCGGACTTGAGTGAGGGTCCCCTTGCGGGTGTCTTTCATTGGAATATTTCTAAATATCATTTTGCTGTGGTTGCCCGTGTGCCTCAATATCTTCCTTGGCCTGTGGAAGCCCCTTCAGCCATGATTTTATTTAGATCTAAAAGAGATTTTGGCATTACTGCAGCAATAGTTACAGCCATTGCTGTTTCAGCCACCGTGGCCACAACAGCCACTATTTCATTGACCACCACAGTCCAGATTGCAGCTGCTTTGAATAATATGTCTGCGGCAGTTGCCGAGGCCTTGGACACTCAAAGAAATATTAATAATCATTTGAAAGCAGGCATTCTATTGCTTTATCAAAGAGTTGATCTTGTTCAGGAACAGGTAGATGTATTGATGGAGTTGGCTCAATTGGGTTGCCAATGGAAAAATACAGGTATATGTGTTACCTCCGTGACTTTTCAGAATATAAGCCATGCTAGTAATCTTTCCAAAAGCCTTTCTCAGTTCCTTACAGGAAATTGTTCGAGAGAATTCGAGGGAATGTTGAGAGAATTATGACAGTCCATTGTTCACATTAACTCAACAAGAGTGGATGCCTCCCTGGCCTCTGGATTGACCAGCTGGATTCTTCAAGCAATGTCCCACATCAAAAAGTGGGTGGGAATTGGGGAGGTTGCTATGTGCCTGGTTCTCATCAGTTGCCTTGCATTTTGGTGCATGCGTCAGATGAAAGCCCGACAGAAAACATCTCAGACCTTGAATGTACAAGCATTTGCAGCAGTGGAGATGGGACAGTCTCCTCAAGTGTGGCTTGGCATGCTAGAGAGGTAGTCAATGACGGGTAAGACTCCTTGTGCACGTTACCAACCTAAGACAGGGACCAAACCAAAGCTGTTTGACTCCCCATGATGGGTAAGGAGCATTGCTTGAAAGGGGCAACCTAAGACAGGCACTCTCTCTGCCAAAATTAATAAATAAGGGGGAATTGTGAGGAGCATGTGTGGCGGTGCAGCCAGCTAAAATGTCGCCTGCAGAGTTTTGAGCTCTGTTTCTTGGTGGTTTGCTTGCTGCCCTCCTTTCCCTGACAGAACCTTGTCTGCCGAACTACTGCGCAGACTCGCTGCCACACAGAATCGGGCCATTTGACATGCACCAATGAGCAATGCCCACATGGCAGGTTCTGAATGGGACAGACATGGAAATAAAAGGACTGCCGTTAAGGGGATTGGGGACTTCCAGGGAGAAGATTGTAAAGGGTACCTGAATAAACTGCATTGAGAAGAACTCCAAGTTGCATCGTTCCTGTCTGATAGTAAGATAGAGAAGCGACATAGCACCTAATGCAATAAGACTTGGCAGTTGTTCAACTTAACTGATATCAATTTCAAAGACTGTAGAAAAGGGTTACACTATATCTTGGATAATATCATCAAAGCTACATGATGGTGCATTCCTTCCTTGGACTTTAGACCATTGAAGAACCTATTCTTCTTTTACCTCATGGAAGGAAAGAGGTGATGGATGTTTGCCATTTGAAGTAAAGAAGGAAGAAATACAAGACAGCCTTGAATTAAGTACTTTCTGCTGTGATAAAACACACTAACAAAATCATCTCAAGGAATGAAGGGTTTATTTACATGGACAGTTCAAAGATACAGTCCATCACTGTGGAAAAGTCATGGAAGCCCAGATATGAGGCAGCTGGTTATATGTTTATCTGTAGTCACAAAACATAGAGATGAGTGCTAACAATAAGTCTTTGTCTTCTTTTGTATGCAGACCAGGATACCAAATGAGAATATTATGTTACCAACAATAGGTATTCTCAAATCAATTAACACAATCTACTAGGGGGCAAAGCCCTGGATCTTATGATCTAGAAAATTCCTCTTTCTTTAAATTAATTTATAATATCTTTTAAAATCTCTTGTAACCTAAAGAACTTTCCGCACTGCAGATTCTCTTTCTCTTTTTTTTTCCTTATTTCCTCCTTGGCCACTTTAGAATAAATACCTATTTCTCCTTTTTAAGAATCATAATTTATAAAAATATTTTACAACAGATATGGGGCATAACCAGACTTAGTACATTTTAGTGATTTTAGACATTAAGGCAGGAGTAAAAAGGCAAATTTAGGTGAAAATGGGTTTATATACAAAAGAAGAACAGAAGCAAGAAAAGAAACAAGATCTTGAGGGAGAATGGAGACAACATACAACAGAGCAGTATATTTATATCTCAAGATTAGAGGGAAAGACATGCAGAAGATACTACAGAGAGAAAAGTTGAAGAAGGCCAAACAGATGAGAATAACCACTTTACAGAAAAGCCACTAAAGAATGCACAGTCATACCTCTACCATCCAAAGCATTTCTTCAAGAACAACTTGGAGACACTGAAGTTTGTCAATATTCCTGTCCTACTGAAAATGTTTCAGTGTTTGTATGTGATCTGTATGTATTATCTATGCTTTAAATCTTCTCTAAATTACTTATAGTACCTATTACAAGTAGAAATTATATTTCTTAGTTAAGGAACAATGGGAATAAATAATATGTATTTACTATAAACATAATTTTTTACAATTATTTTGTTCCATGTTTTGAAGACTGACTGGATTTTACAGCATACAACATAAAACTAAGCAAAAACAAAAAACCCCCAGCAAGATCTAAAATCTACCTAAGGGTGTGGATGTGGGAGGTGCATATGACCTGGTTTGATTGGGGAAGACAACTGAGACCACTTTGTTGAGCTAGTTCCCATATTCCACTTATATGTGGATTCCAGGGCAAGCATTACAGGTTTCTAAGCAAGAACTTTCACTTTTTGAGCTATATCACTGAAAACCTATTAGTTTTACATCTTATATATTATTACATAATTTATTGTGAAATACAGACAGGAAAACAGAATATATAATCTAAAAGTAATAACTTCACTTCCTCTAGAATATATATATATATATATATATATATATTATAAATATATAATATATATAAATATAAACTAGATATTTAATTATAAATATAATTATAAATTATATTTTATGTAATTTATATTATAAATATAATAATATTTATATATTATTATAAAATATAATTATAAATATAATTATAAATTATAAATATAAATTAAATATATAAATATAAATATATATAAATATAAAATATATATATAAATATAAAAATAAATATATAAATATAAACTAGAATATATCTATATCTATATCTATATCTATATCTATATCTATATCTATATATAGAGAGAGAGGGAGAGAGAGAGAGAAAGAAAGAGAGAGAGAGAGAGAGAGAGAGAGAGAGAGAGAGAGAGAAAGAGAGAGATTTATGAGAATGAGTCTTGTTTTATATATGTTTTAATAAGGAACACACTGTAGTTGGTCAATAAATACTCCACCTCTCTACCACACCGTTGTTCCTTGAAGAACATAGTTATATACAAGAAAAGAAGGGAAACAATGATACCATTTTGAATAACATGTTGCACCAAATATTTTATAAATATATGTATATATGTTCATTCTCCCAGTATGGGTGATGATGACTAATCTGAGTGTGAGAACTGAAGTAGGTAGACTGGGAGCAAGGACTTCATATGGAGGGGAAAGATAGACCATGTCGCTCTGATTTACAGTGGTCTCATCTAGAGAGAAGATAGTTTATCTGGCTCCATCTCCTACAAGGTCATTTTAAATGAAGATCTTCTAAGAATAGTCATTAATTGTATTGCATGAATCTTTATTACATTTTAACTTTGGCCAGGCATCCATTTTTATGTATATTTTCCTCCCTTTAAGGATTGCAGCTTACCCACTTACCAGTATTATGAGAATTTTCTCCTCGAAGTGTCTATTTAGAACGTTTTTAATGAATGTGGCTGATATGTTAAAGGAAATTCTCTTCAGCAGTGAGAATTGAAAGCTGAAGAAAATATGAGAAACAGGCTTTCAGGATCTGCCTATTTAGGTTTGACATTATTGAGGTTACAAGCATGGGTTACCATATTCCAAGTGCTCTGTGCGTGCTGGGAATTTGGTTTCTTGTCTCTAAACTTATTTCTCAAGTACTCTTATCTACTGAACCAGCTCCTCAATTTCATTTTCTGAAATGTTTTGAAGCATTTTGTTTCTCTTTTGCTGTTTTGGGTTCATCCAATTGTCTTACTATAAATGACTTCATGGCCAGTTTACTGTGGTGGAAATCAAAATAATTCACATGAACATATAATGTCACTTTTCTTCTGATTTTTTTTTGTATTATGTTTGTACAGTTTTTAGTTTTGTAGAATTTCATTAATATTTTAGATAAGCACTTTTACATCTTGAAATCTCTGAGATACTAGCCCATTCATCTTACATTTTGAGCTTCAATTCTTATTTCATCTCAGCCTCTTATAACCATGAAGGCAGTGATACGCTGAGGGAAGACAGAACAAGGATTGCTGCTGCAACTTTATCTAGCATTTGTTGGGGACTGTTAATATCTGCTCTCTGTTGTTATGAAAGAACACCAGAAACTTCTCTACACATAGGATAGAAACACAGAGGTCAAGCATTACAGATCCAGCACCCATATAGAAGCTATACAAGCATAGTGATTCACTTCCAATCATTTCTGGAAGTGGAGATAAGATTTTAGGAGTGAGTTCTATATTCAGTGAAAAATCTAACCTATGTGAATAGGTAGAAAAATATCAAATATGAAATTAGATATTATTAGCCTCCCTAGCCTTTTTTCCCAGGTGCCTGTCCTCTGTACACACAAGTGTATCTACAGATAAGCAAACATACAGGTGCATATGGGTTCACTCTACACTCACAGATACATTGAGAAAAGAAATAATAGATGTTTCTTTTGGGTAATATATGTTGTTGGCATTTGCTCAGACTGTAGTTGAAACTTTCATGCTTCTTCAAGTCCTGAGACTTGAAAAACTGAGGGAAAATGGGAACCTACAGAAGAAAGACAAGAGAAATCAGAAAAATTGAATAATCTTTTGATGATCTACATAATTTCACAAAAAAGTATTTATCTTTAATTATGAGAATGGTATTAATTGCTCTTTAAAAATGTGTCAGGTTACCTTTCACATTGCTGTGACCTAACACCTCATATGACAGTTTAGTAGGGGAAGGATTTATCCTGGCTCACAATTCCAGGATATACAATTTATCACATTGGGAAACACATGGCAGTCTCACAGATGTAACCAGAGATTTGTTTCCATGGTGACTCAAAATCCCATCAAATTTATAGTCAAGGAGAATCATCATAGGTGATAAATTTTGACCATAAACATTATTAGGACTCTCTTGTCTCAATCCTTCTAAGATATTCCACATATTTTGTATAATGGTGCATGTATTCTAATAAGTGATGGATATCATCTAAATATAACCTGGATGCTGTTTCATTCCCTTAATTCATCATAAGGCTCCAGGTAGTAATAAGAAAAAAATATTTTGAGTTATTCTATTTGTGTTTATATGTAGGTGAGCCCATATGTGCACATGTATATCAGGTCTCATGTGGAGGCCAGAGGTCAAAATTAAGTATGATGCCTTCCTCATCCACCTTCCATATTTAGGTTTTCTTGTTTTTGTTGTTTTGTTGTTTTGTTTTTTGTTAAACTGCCTGGCAAGTGAAATCTGGAAATTCCTCTGCTTCTACCTCCACAATGCCAGAAGTACACACCTAGACTTAATTTTTTACATGTTTGCTCTTGATCAGATCACATAGCTGCATGATTGTACAAAAAGAATTTAGTCCCTCAGCTTTTTTACCAGACTCTGAGTTGTTTTCTTCTGCCTGCCAAATTTGTGGAATTCATCAGACTTCCCTGGCACTATAAAAGGGCAGATGTCTCTGTTTTCCACAGTAGTCTTAGAAGTAGAGATGGTGCTAATCTCTACACAAAGCCATTTTATCACCATTCACCTATATTGTTCATAATGTCTCAGACTTTTAAAAATAGAATAATTGTGGTGATATCTCTCAGTAGCTGAAGCCCTTTGTATAAGCTTGAAAACCTGATGCCCTAAGAACTTAAACTTGAACACAGTACACACATCTGTGATGTGAGTGCTCCCTGCAGATGATACTTAAACAGGAATATACCTGGAAGCTGGTCAACCAGTGATTCTGTCATACACAGTGATGAACAATGATGGGACCCTGTCTTAAATAGGTTGGAAGGAAAGCTTGATCAAGCATTTATGTTTTGCTCTCTCAAACTCTCAAATGAGGTTGTCCTCTAAAACTACATGTATACCATGACACATGGTACATGCATGCTTGCATTCAAACACGGCTAAACATACATATGCATAGATATGTATATGCACACATATGCACACACAAACATGTACATGCTCAAACACAAAGAAAAGGTAACAAATTATATATTATCCTTGTTAGTTTTACCACTGTCCTTAAATGATCCTCTACTGAGATGAGATTTTGTGAATATTGGAATCTGTAATGTTTGTCTAAGTTACAATATGGTATACAAAGGCAAAGTAAGGTAATGATAGACAGATATATTCACAAAATACATCTGTTATTTCATGAGAAATCAGGTTTTTAGAAGATGGAGATGCTATAGAAATATAGCAATATACCATATTTATGGAGACATGAAAAGTAACAGGAAATTCTATATTAAAATCTGAAATGCTAAAGTAATATATAGAGAAAAGAGTAACCATAACTATATAAAATTTCAGTTTATGGCTCAAGGAGCTAGAGTAACCATATGTGTTTACTTTTCTTTTATCCAGAAATTCTATAGTGATGACAGAATGCATACAATAATAGCAACACATTGTTGAACCACGTGGCTATGATGTAGCAGACAGGAAATAAGCCTCTCACATAGCAAACCAGTGCACACTTGGGAAATGTTAGGAGAACTTGACATGTGAAGACAACAGAGCTCTAGAGCATTTTCTAAGTGACCCTGCCTACTACTACAAGACTAATTGCATAGGAAAAGATCATCCTAATCCTCCATGTGACACTCCAGCTACCATTTCTTCTGCTTACAATTTAAATGCATCCAAGACATGATCCAAATTCCTGATCCATTATTCTTTTATCTATAAAAATTCTCTGATATATTTGTGTTGTTAGTTTTTATTTTTGTGTTTCTCTCTCATCTTTCCTCCCTCTCAATTCTCTCTCTCTCTTTCTCTCTCTTTCTCATGTGTGTGTGTGTGCATGTACGCATGCATGCGTGTGAAGACTAGAAGACAAACTTTGTTGTCATGCCTAAGGTGCCATCCTTCCTTCTTTTTTGTTTTTGTTTTGGTTTTTACTTAGTTAATTACGGTTTTTTTTGTTGTTTTGTGGTTTATTTTGTTTGTTTTTTGTTTTGTTTTTCTTACAATGATATCCCACTTTTAAACAAAAGTAGCCAATTAAGACATACTTCTGACAGCAAACCTATGGGGGCTGTTTATCATTCCAACCATATCACAATTATTCACATCTCCCTGATTTATGAGGGACAAAGAAAGTTGCTTCTGATATTTAGGATTTCCTTATTATTTAACTTTCTTCTATGAATTCACCTTTCTTTGGTCACTTTTGCTGATTTTAAGTTTGACCATTTTTTTTCAGTATTATGAGGCATCTTGATGTTGTATATCTTCCTATATATCTCATGATGTATACCTTCATAACAGGAATACAGAAGATCTTCAATAAATTTTAAATCCTCTACTGTTTTCTATTGCCTCTGGGCTCTAGTAATGCCTTTTTCTTTGCCTCTGGATTGTGATTATGACTTTTTATTTGGTCAGAGTACTCTTCTGCTTATGACTTTCTTAAGTTCTATCTTTCTTTATTGAGGAGTCAGATATCTTTCAAATCAAGTTTGTGTTACTTCCTTCATATGTAAAGATTTAATTTAACTCTTATATATTTGTTGGTATGTGTATGTGAATGCAGGGTCACACAGAGGCCAGAGAGAGCACTGGATCATTGGGAGCCTTAGTTACAGATGATTGTAAAGCATCTGACTGGGGTTTTCTGCAAGAGCAGTATGCACTCTTAAATACTGAACAATTTCTTGAATGCCATGTGGCAGTCTATTATCTATTTCTCTCAACCATAATTCACACGAGGATTTTGGACATCTCACTGTTTTGACTAGATTATGGGTGATAAGCAGAAGGATTACAAGGCTATCAAGTCTTCATCACCAGCTAAAAGACAGAATCTCCCATTAAGAGGAAGTGAATTCTGGAAATAGAATAGACCACAAACTCTTAAAGTAGAAACAAACTAACTGTTCATTATCTAAGAGAAACCAGGGAAAGGAAGACAGCTCAACTCAGAAAATTATTTCTGTACAAACATGAGAACCAAAATTCATCCCCAAATCCCCTTTAAACATAGCTGCAGCTGGTTAAGTTAATCAACTTTATTCCAAGGATTGGGTGAGTGAAAATAGGCAGACTTCTAAGGTTCACTAGCTTACTTTATGAGATATTGGCCAATGGGAGACTGCCTCTAAAGACAAGATGTAAAGCATCTGAAGAATAATACCTGAGATTAATCTCTGGCTTCCATTTAGATGGTAACACATGTGCTTGTACAGCTTCTCCTCTTGTAACTGCACATAGACACTCACACACAGACATATGCATTACAATGTGAAAAAGAGAGATTACTTGATGGAGCCTGATTTTACCAGCATATCCCTTAAAGGGACTCTAGCCTTCCATATTTTGGAAATTTGAAAGTGGAATTACTGAGAATGTTCTAACTGGTGCCAAACAGTAAGTGGCAAGAGAGATTCTGATAGCTGAAGAAAGTCTCCACCTGGCAGTGGGTGTCAGGACATAAATCATTTAAGAGACTAAGTCATAAACCTCATAAATAGGAATACTGCCCTTCACAGGGAACCTGGAATAGATGCCTCCTCTTTTCAACAAAGAAAAAACAAAGCCAGAAGCTGTCATCTGCTATCAACTTGGTACTGAATCCTTTGGTCCTCTGATTTTGAACTCTTAGCCTGGAGAATTGAGAGGAAATACATTGCTTTTAAGGATCTACAGGATATTTTCTTACATAGAAGCTAGAATGGACTAAAATACATTTTAGGTACTAGCACATTTCCAGCTATTAGATATTAGATCTCTCTCTCTCTCTCTCTCTCTCTCTCTCTCTCTCTCTCTCTCTCTCTCTCTCTGTATGTGTGTGTGTTTAGTTGTACACCAGCATGCATGAAAATGTATATGTGTGGAAGAGGACAACGTTTGCTGTCATTCCTCAAGCATTGTCCACTTTATATTCTGAGATGGGGTTCTTCAGCCCCATGAAATTTTCCAAATACAGTAAGTAACTGACAAGGAAACCCTGAGGATTTAACTTTTTGAATGCATTTTAAAATACACTAACCTTGCTGGCTAGCATTTCTAAGATCCAGTCACTTTATATGTATTTTTTAAATAAAATAATAAAATGAAGTCAAGGTAGCATAGGTAATCTATCACTTTCACTGCATTTCCACAGTCAAACCTACTCCCTTTACTACTCTCCCATGGATTTGAGTGGTTTTCTGTCAAAGAAGAAACACTGGAGCATCAGAAAGCTTTATTTTATGAGACTGCCCAGCTTCTGACAGGTGATTGGCAGAAGGGCTTTGTCCCTGTTCCCATCAGCATTGATGAGAAAATAGGAGCACAGCTTATAGGCATTCTTATTCCCACCTTCTCTGTCCCTGTCTCTCCAGAAAGAGGATTCGGTGATAACTTTTGTGTTCTCTGAATTCATCTTTGTAAGTACTCCCAGGTATAATATTAAAATATAGAGTAAAATTTCTTTTCTTTCCATACTTTATATGCAAAGAATTCAGATTGTGTCTCACCAATATCTCATTTATGTAATTGCCCAGAAAAGTCACCAATATAATTCCTACCTGATTTAATTTTATTATACAAACAACTTTATCTGTGAATTCCATGCTAGTTTAAATATGCACAAAATGGAAAATACAGACATTTAAATGTAATGGTAATTATATTTTTAAAGATTTATTGAGGAAATCAGATTACAAAGTCTGTTTTTTTTCTTCCTTTGGGTTGGGGGTCAATGAAATTTAGGAAGTATTTTAGGAAGATTATCACAGTACTAGCAACATTGAAACAAATTTAGACAATATATGTTGGAAGGTCAATCCTGATTGTCAACTTGACTGGATAAAAAATAAAGTAAAACCAAAGCTGCTGGGGACTCCCTTGAAGAAATTTCTTGATAGATTATTTAAAGTGGGAATACCCATCCTCATGTAAATGACATCTGATGCCAGCTCAGATTGAAGGTTGGTAGAAAATTTGCTTTTTGGCCACTTGCCTTATTCTTGCTGTGAAGTTATTCCTGACCCTGTCTGATCTCTTCTCTGACATTAGAAGAATGCCTTTGGTCTTTAAAGTTACACTGATATAGCAACAGTCCAGGGACCCTTCAAGCTTTCAGTATCAGACTGAGATAGCAGAGATATCTACTCTTAATGACTAAGCAGCTTTCTGATTCTCAGCCTCTCAGGTTTGAATGAGTCATTGTTGGGACTAGCCAGACCAGACTAATTTCCAATTTTATTTTTATTGGAATTTTCACATATTCTCATCTAGAAATAACCTAGCACAGGCCTCTATTTTATTATGCCATGCTCCTGATTAGGGTTGTTTTGTTTTGCTTTGCCTTTTTTTGTTTGTTTTGTGTTTTTCTGAACTTAACAAAAACTGAAGTCATCTAGGAGGAGGAGCAACAATTCCTAAAATCACCTGGATCAGTCTGGATTCTGGACATGTCTGTGGAGCATTTTCTTTCTTAATTACTGATGCACCAGGACCAAGATTTGTGAAAATAGTGCCACCTCTACATACAAGTTCCCTAATGTATAAGAAAGAAGTCTAAACAAGACATGGAGAGAAAGCTTGTAAGCAGCATTCTTTCATGGTCTCTGCTTAATTTCGTGCCTACTGGTTCCTGCTCTGCTTGCATTCCAATTTTGGCTTCCTTTCATGATTGATAATTGGAATCTGTAAGATACATCCTTCCAAAGTTGCTTTGCTCATAGTCTTTTTCATAGTAACAGAACACAAATTAAGACATCCACTCATATAATGTAACATACATTGTTAATCCTTATCTGTCAAATAATATCACCTTGGATTGTCTTGTAGGGTAAAGTGTGATTCTGCAAAATATCATTCTTTTACATTTTGGTTGTATCATGCCTGTATCCTTCCCTCATAATCTTTGCATAGAACTTTAATCCCTTGTATGCCTTCTCTTGTTTGTTCTTAAGCAATAAGCCACAATAGTAGGTGAACACATTTAATTATAGGCTATGGCTTTCTTTTGAATTAAAATAATCAGAATATATTAACATTTTGCAACATGTCTCCAAGTGGTCTTGATTTAGGAAAGATAACACTGTTTCATTTAAAAGTCAAACCAACTTAGCATTTATGCAGCTATTAAACAATGCTGCTGCTTAAACCTTTGCTCTCTCACTTTGGGAACTTAGCATTGGAAAGTAACTTCTGTGGAGTCAGTTTTACGTAAATCCTTAGACTAGTCCCCATTAGTTTCTATAGTGTGATGTCTGTGTCAATCGTTGATGAACATATGGAAAATATTAATGTTATATTCTGATCAATTGCAATCATCTAAATCACATTTGACTGATTACTTCAAAAGTTGTATCATAATATGTTAAGAAAAAAGAAAAGAAAAAATATTTCTGGGCTTGGGATGTAGCTCATTTAGTAGAATATGTGCTAGGAATTCACACAATTCTAAGATTGCTCTTCAGCAGCATATCAATCAGGCTTGTGGTATATGACTGTAATCATAGGAATTGAGAGATGGATGTAGGAATTCAAAGCTATCTTTGGCCACATAGCAAATTTTAGAAAAGTCTAGGTTGTAAAAGAAAATATATTACCAAAATTGCAATACTTTAATTAAATCTAATTAGTGGTAGAATATAAATCAGACGTATAATAAACAGAGCATAAAGAAACAAGAAAACAAGAGGGTAACTGTAATTTAAAAAGAGGAATGATTGACATACATGAAATGGAATTTTTATCACAGCATTTGACATTTTGGTAAAAGTGTTCAGTGTCATGCATCTGACACTTTCACTCTACATTGTTCAAATATCACACACCTGAATGTGATGAGAACTCACTGTCATATTCTGTAAATCACCAAGGGATAATTTCTAGGCACTGAAGTCTAGAGAAAACTGAAAGTCTAATCTAATTACTCTAATCTAATCTAATGACTAATCTAATCTAATCTCTAACTACTAATTACTAATTATTAATCTAATCTCTAACTCCTAATTACTAAATGCTAATCTAATAATCTAATCTAATATCTAATTATGAATTACTAATCTAATTACTAATATAATCTCCAATCTAATTACTGGAACTAATTTGGAAGAAGATAACAGTGATCTAAAAGTTATGAGGGAGGAATCTTGAAGAGTAGAGCTTTAATGACCTTGGAGATCCACCACAGATAGGAGAATGGTAGAAGAGAAATTGGATGAGTGTTAGTGTAGCCGCCTGTGGCCACAAGTCAACTGGGTTCACCTGAAAGGGGGTCTGGGAATGAAAGGGGACAGAGGGCGAGAAGAGATAAAGCCAAGACAAAGTTCTCTGATCAAGGCTCAAAGCTTTAATGTTCAGCTCTCAATTTAAAGGAGAAGATCCAACCCACAACCCCTCCTGGTTTCAGATGTGTGGGATAATCCATAGTCCATTCCAGGTCACAGCCAGAGATGTCTCAAGGCAAGCCCAGGGGCAGTTCTGCTTCTGTGTTCTGGGCAGCCAAGGTGGGTAACTCCACCTAGATCCTATAACTTGGTCTTGTTGTGGTAAACAAGGTCTCTCAGGCCTGCCCATGGTGGGGGAAGGACACAGGTTAGAAGTATGATTAATTCACTAAATGCTGCTTTTACTATGCAACCCATGTCAGTCAAAGAACTGTACTGTGCTGGACTTAATTTTAAAGGTGAAGAATTGTGAAGCCTTTTTTTAAAATCTGTAACATTAGTCAAAATATATGGACAACTGGGAATGTATTTGTGGGATTTTAAATGTCTAGTATAATGTCAGAAGAAAAAATATTTTTTTCTGTGTTGTTACAGAAGAAAGACTATGAACAAGGTAACAGCAGACTTTGTGACTATTATAGTCAGCATAATAATAGACCTGCTGAAGGTAGGAAGGTATTTCAGTTCAATGTGACTCAGTAGTAGTTGTTGGTTCCATTTCTAGTGTTTGATCCTGAATAGTTAATTTTAGACATATTTAAGCATAGCACAATTTGGAACATTGGTAATAATTAACTCAATCCTACATACAAAACAAAGCTTAAGACATTATTACACCAAACCTCTTTGTAAAGTACAACTGATTTTGTAAAGTACAATTGATATATTACAAAAAGATAATTTTGACATATTAACTGAGAAAAGAGCTCATGACAAGGGTCTAGGTGAGTATCTGGTATGGTCTTAGCCATAAAGATAGTATAAAGTTCACCAGGCTGTTAACTCAATCATTTCCCAGACTTCTTGACACACACACACACATATATATATATATATATATATATATATATATATATATATATATATACATATGTTTGAAGAGACAGTCCTGTGTTTTTAACATTTCTAATTCCCTTAGTACTTATTTTTAAACACAAGGACATTCATGCTTTGATCTTTGAGTTTGTTCTTTATCTTTTGCTATGTCCTGTGTCACAAACACAAACAGGAGAATCCATGACTTATCCCTAGAACAAAACCCATGTAAATACCTGGGCATGGTAATTGATACTTGTAAACTTAGTGGTGGAAAGAGATAGATGAACTCCTGGGTGTCTCTGGTGAACATTGTAGCTAAGCTGCCAAGCTGCATAAGAAAGTCTCCTCACTAAATAAGGTGAATAGAGCTCATGAGGAACAACTCTAAAAGTTGACCTCTGGCCTCTATGTGAATTAATGTGCATGTACAACCTCTCACACATATACATCTATACCTGTTAAACAGAGACACATTTAAACACCTTCCCCATTAGGAAATAATAAGTGGAGAATATCTGGAAAGTTATACTGAGACAAATTCTTTGATTAGCATATAAATAGGCCACCTCTGACAACTGTAATTATTTAAAGACAGAGAAACCTAATATTATACTCTTTGGAGGAAAGAAGAAAGAAGCTAATTAATATTTAAAAGTATAATACTTGTTTTGCTCCTCGAGAGATGGAGCATATCTTTCTGCCACTGAAGTATAAGTGGCATTTCCTCAATTCCTTTAGATGGTGTTAAATTGTCAGGAATTTTTATTCTAATAATCCAAACTTTTGAGAGATTAACAGGGGAACTGATATAAGTTCAGAACCAGTCTGTTTTAGAGTAAGTTATAGTGTTGTATATCGCTGTAGAGAGTTGTATCTCACAGTACTGTGCATATAATTTTGTTATAGTGAATTCAATACCAGCAAAGGCTACATTAAAAACCATGCCTCACAAACTGAGGGAAAAATATAAAATAATTATTATATGTATAGCCATGGTGGGAGTTCTGCTTTGCAGTAGAAAAAGTAAAAATGTAGCTTCCACTGTGTAAGAAAAGTTAACATCAAGGTCATAACTTAAATGGACATATGATTATTCCATTTGATATAATAGAAATAGATCTTACCTTCTGTGGTCTTTCTCTAAAAAACATGTAAACTAACCCAGAGTGATCATGTGACTAAGACAATACACAAACTCTAACACAAAGACATTTTATCAAACATATGTCCACCACTCAAAAAAACTCTCTAAGCCATCTCAAACTTTGGGTAACTTATCACTCAGAAAGGAATGATAAGGAGGCAAAGGATATGTATGAAATGTGTTGTCCTGGGTGGGTTTGAAGAAGAAGGAGATGGTAAGTTAAAACTAATGGAAATTTGAATCAAATATGGAGTTTACCTCAGCTGTTGTTATTCATAGGCCTCTATGGCAAAACCTGGTTTTGTCAAGGTCTTGTGATTGTACAGTTTACTTAGATGATTCTTCTTAACTCTAGGTATAAATTTTCTAAGACTCCGAATAATGTGGGTTACTGCATGAGACTTTATTCTGCCTCATTTTAAACCTTGCATTTTCAGGTGTTTGCCAGTAATTAAAACAGCTAACAAGTGGTGCTTTGAAGGGCATGTGGAATTGGTTCCAGGAAATGGAAATGATGGCCCTAATAAAAGGAGATGAGCTGGCACAGTGGGACAGAAATCAGGGAAGGCTTTGCCTTATGTCCCACTTGTGCATCATTTTCTTAAGAAAAGTGGAAGCACAAGTATAAGGGACAAGTTATTCTACTAATTACTCAATGCTTATGAATAGACATAGGAACTGTAAAGGACAAATTCGCTCATCTATAGAAGAGATAGCATTTAATCATTCCTGGGGTTTGAATCTTTTTCCATGTGCATAGAACAACATAAAACTTGTATTCCCATTAAAGCCAAATATGGGCTTATGTTCTACAATACACTAGAAGTAATTTCATAGGTCTCTTTTCAAACCCTTTTCTAGATTTTTCTAATCAGTATAATATTGTAGCTCATAGTAACAGGCATAGCTTGGATATCTGTTGGTGGTGGCAGAGGACTACAGAGATTATTGCTTTCACTGTTCTAATATTATACTTTGCTTGGTTATAAGAGGCTCATGCATCAAATGACAATTAGCTTTATCTACACCATCAAAAGTCAATACCACTCAATTTTCTGCTTGTAAAAAAATAAAAAAAAAAGTGCATAGTCCCAGAATGGAGTTGTGCAAGGAGAATTATGAATATTTGTGAGAAAACATCAAAAACAGGTAAATGAGTATATTGTTACATCAGATTCTTCAAACCATAGTATTATTTTAGAATATGATATTGTGCCTGCAGGTGTTGTGGACAGGAATGAGTTTACTTATACTTATTTATATTCCTTTAACCTAAAATATGTTTTTGCCATGTGTAGGTTGTCCTTGTGATTACACATTTTACTCAGGCTACTCTTCGTAAGCCTTGGAGTTTAAATTATCTGGTGTTCTGAATAAAGTTGGCTACTGCATGAGACTTTGGCCTGTTTAGATTTTTAGGCCATCAACTGAACTTGTAAACAAACACTCCTTCCAATTCTAATACATCTCCTTTCCTATTTCATATTCTTATCAAAATTTATACTTCAAAGAATATAATCACTACTGTTCATATAATCATGTAGATGGAACTATTCGCTGGATTTTGAGCAAACAGACCAATGGCTATATTCCTACCTAAAACATTACATATTTTCCCCAAGCAACTATGAGCTACCAATAATTCTTCAGCTAGGGTTCTGAATTCACTAGCTCCTCTGCCATATGTGACAGAAAATTTTAACTGATTCTATATCACATACAGCTTTTGTGAATGCAATCACTTGTGGGAAAAAAAAAAAAAAAAACAAATCCTCAAAGTGGAAGTCCAGAGGCTGGGTCCCACAGAGGTCCAGCAGCAGGGTCCTGGCAGGCTTCCCACACCAGCAGTGGAGGAAGGTCCCACATTCACACAGCCACCAGTGAGCAGGCCAGCAGCTGCATTGGCAAGGTTCAGGGTTCCAAAGGCTGGGAATCTGGCAGCGGCAGCAGGAAGGCCCAGGCAACACACGTGGAGTCTGGTTTTCCAAAGCTTTTATTGTTCATGGCATGGTGAGTGGGTGTAGATGGAGCATGCTCCCCCAAAAGCCAGACTCCCCTGCCTTTTTATAGGGAGGGGGAAAAGGGAGGGAATAACTTAATTAGCTATACCCCCTTCCATTAGATAACTCATTAATATTTTAATCTCTGGAGGTGGAGACCTCTACCTGTGCTACATGATTGATGGTGCAGGTTAAATGGCCAAGGCCCAACAATCACTGCTGCTATGAGTATATGTGTACAACAATTGTACCATGTCTAAGATAGCAAAACATTCATCTACATCATTTGGTTTTTATATTCCTTTCATACCCTCTTCCACAACTTTCAAACTTTCGACATTACAGCATAACTCTGTCATGTCCAAATGTGTTAGGCTACATTCATATCTATCCAGGCATGCATGCCATCTACATGGTGTTGTTTAGACACCACTATTCTTCAGCATCTTACTTTTCTATAAATTTATGATTTTAAAAACTCTCATAATAAAAGACACATTGATAACTGTCAGAAAATATTTAAGAAAAACAATTAAGACTGGCTAAGTTGAAAGGGAATAATGAAGGCGCTGAAGAAAGTGTAGACATCCTTGGAGATATTTTGGAATATGAAGGGCAACCCAGAAGAATTAGTGGCAGAAAAATATGCTGCCACGCAGAATACTGCATGTTTGTTAGAAGAATAAGACATGAATTATTTGGAACAACAAAAGTAAAAGATGGCATGGGGCATAGAAGATTGGAGGAATGTGAAGTAAAGACAGGCAAAAAATTTAATTCTATTGAAAAAATTATACACAAAAAATAGGAAACGTACTCAAATATAGGAAATGTACTCAAAGAAAAAAATGAATACTAGGGTTTAGAATATATGCCTCAGAAGAGATGAATGTTGAAGGAGAAAAAAGTTTTGCATGTAATGGTTAAAAAAAAAATCAATCCACAGTGTTACAGGCTATACTCTAGTAATGCAGTCTCTCCTTTCCCATTGTAGGTTTACCTGCCTCTGAACCTACAAACTATATTTCCCAGACATTTGCCCCTTACAGCTAGATGTTACAAATTCCAATAACCCAGTAAAATAAAAATTCTAGAGGCTTGTAATTTATCTATCAGGTTTATAACAGTAAATTCTCAACAAACAAAATGCCCTCACAATGAACTCAGAGCCAATTGGTATTGATAAAAGCTGCCCACATAAATTGGACAACTTGTAATATATTATGCTAGCTGTTCTATGATATTCATAGCTACCTGTGGCTATTTTAAGTCAGGTCTTCTTCCTCTATCTTCTCTATCTCTCTGTCTGTCTGTCTGTCCCCTGTCCTTCTCTCTGAAACCCCTAGCCTACTTTTCTTTTTCATTGCCCAATCACAGACTTTAGTCTTAAATTTCACCTACCCTCACCTGTATATAGATAACAATCCACAAAGAAGCACATGAAATCAGAAGTCAAGAAGTTTCCAGTCTAATCCCTAAAATAAGACATTTTTTTTAGATACTTCTTGTTTTGCCCAAGAAAAAATATACAAAACAAACAGATAAAGAAAATCCTAGAAGGAAGGGTTTATGCTGATATATGGTTTGAGGACAAAAGTTTATCATATTGGGTAAACATAGCCATAGGATCATTTAGGCAGCTGTTCATACTGCACCCACAATCAGGGATCAGAGAAAGATGAGGGCTACATTTAGATTGTCTACTCCAGGACCCCAGCCTATGGAGTGTCACTGTCCAAACATAGGGAGGTTCTTCTCATCTAAATTTACCCAATTTAATATTTTATTCATGAATACTCTTGGAGTTTTGCCTACTAGATGATTCTAGATCCAGTCAAGTTGACAATTCATATGCACCATCATGCTCCTTTAAAACGGGAGATGGTGAAACACAACTTTAGAAAAGAACATTGTTTATAGAGTACATGGTGAAAGTCATAGTGAATAAAGACAATGAATACACAACACTGAATGTTGTTCACCTTCTGTAAATTATAAAGGAAATATAAGGAAATATCTACCACAAAATGGAGGATGAATTATTTTCAATTTAAAACATCCCAGACTAATGTGGGAAAAGGGAACCTCAAGTAAATGCTTAACTGAATCATATTGTACTCTGTGTACTTTTGTGAAGTATTGACTTGGTTAGTAATGGCACAGGAGGGCTCAGTTTACTTTGAGCAGCAACATCCCTAATTAGGTGGTCCAATGCTATATAATAAAGCTAGGAAATGAAAATCCTGTGAGCAAGCCATTAAGTGGCATTCCTCCACGGTTTCTGCTTCAATTCCTGGGTTTTTTTACATTTATTTATTTATTTATTTATTTATTTATTTATTTATTTATATTTATTTACATTTCAGATGACATCCCCTTTCCTCATTTCTCCTCCCTAGAAACCCCCATTCTATCTCCCCTCTTCCATTTTGCATTTATACCACTTTAATTACCAACAGGTATTAAGGTCAGTTTTAGATTGAGGGTCTAGCAATACAATAAATGCAAATAGTCAAGGAACAAGCAAGACAATAAACACAAATAGCCAAAGAACAAGCAAGGCACTAAACAAAGTTTGAAGATCACTCCCATGGTGATTACTGTTTCTATGGTCTTATCAGGATGACCAAAATATGTGAGCCTACATCTCTGTCTTAGCCCAAAGTCATTTCATGTTTCAAGCTTACTTCCTTGTTCTAGCCTAAGATTTAGATTCATGCCTGAAGTTTCTTCTTTGTTCTAGTCTAATATCAGATTCCTGCCTGAAGCACATTGTCTTTGGCCAGTGTCATATTCCTGCCAAGCAGACCATTTCTTTGTTCTTGGCCCATGTCAGATTCTTACCAAGCATCCCCAAAAGCTTTCTGCTTTCCTCCCTTTTTGATTTAATAAACAAGACTGAGCCTGTCTTAGGTCATTCTAACAAAAATGCCTTCTTTACCCATCATGGATTATGTATTATCAAAAGCAATGCACTGATGTCTTAGGTTGGTAAGGCTCTGTGCAGAATCTTACCAGTCCTTGGCTTGCTGCTGGGAGCCAACTTTAGCAGAAAGCGGCTAGATCAACTTTGCAGCCATCTGGAACCATATACCTTGACAAAAGATTTGGTTTTCAATAGCCTACAACAGCTGAAGCACACTCTGATATCCCACATATTTTGTGTTGCTGTTTACTGGCCACAGCTGCAAGGTGCACTTGGTAGTCACGCCTACAAGACATGCAGTTCATGTGCTGTCCACGTGCTATCTACGCCATACATGCTTATAAGGCACACGTGCTATCCAAGCCTGCAAGGCATTGCGGTACACGTGCTGTCCACGCTATAGACGCCTGTAAGGCTTACGTCATATCACCACCTGCAATGCACGTGGTATCCACACGCCTACAAGGCACGTGGCAAAAGCCTATAAATAGCTCAGAATTCCCTTCAATAAACGAGACTTGATCAGAATCTCTGTCTTGTCTCCATTCTTCGCGTCTCTTCCCCTTTATCCCCACTCTCTCTCTCGCTAGACCCTGACCCTCGGACCGGAACGGGCAGTACGGGCTACAACAGCTTGCCAAACTGTTAATTTAATAACTCTGTCTAGGGGTCCATTTTCAGGTACCAGCCATGTACTTTGGCTACGAATCTGTATCAGTTCCTATTTGCTTTTTTTTTTTTTTTCTGTTGGCTTCACTCAATACTGGAACATGACCTGGAAATATGAATCAGATATATGATTTCTTCTTCAAAGTTACTTTATATAATGGTGTTCATCACAGTAACAGAAAGCAAAGCACAACAGTTAATAGGAGATCATCACTTGAAAGTGTATTAGAGAAAATAAGACTTTGTGCTAGTATTCTCTTAAGGACCTTCTGTTACTACATTTTTCTATAGAGAAGTGTATGTGGCAATAATGGAGTAGTGCAGCTGGGTGTTGAATGGAGCAACTATGAAACAAGCAAGTCTAATTATGGACATTGCTAACACCAAGAAATGAGACTAATTCATTAAACTGAGTCAGGGGAAGCTTAGGATTAGTCTTTAGGTAGTTGGATGCTTAACTGGCTTAAATAATAACTTTCATTTCTTACTGACAGACAATCATTTGTCCATAACCTCAGGACTTGTAAACAAGGACTTATTTCAAACAGTGTCTCTGCAAATCTAATTTAGAATATATGTATATGAAATTGTTTGTGTGTGTGTGTGTGTGTGTGTGTGTGTGTGTGTGCACATGTGTGATGCAGAACACACATTTTCAATTTAAAGTCAGAGGACAACCTTAGAGTTTGTTCTACAAGTGCTGTCTACTATGGTTTTTGAGACAGTTTCTTACAAAAATTGGAAAATTGTAGAACAGTTGGCCAGTGCTGCTCTTATGAGCATATGCTATCATGATCAACTTGTCTTTTCTTTCTTGTTTTCTTTCTTTTTTGAATTGCATGGATCTCCATGCTTTCATGATAAACACTTATCAATTAAAATCTATTCTTCTAGCCCTAAAGTGATTTTACATTAATAAATTAAAGAGAGTGTGCCACAAACGACTTATGTTAAAAAAAAAAAAAAAAAAAAAGTATATACTAAACAACTGCCAGAAATTTCAGTAGAGGATTAAGATAAGCGAAGCAAAGGACAAACATTTGAAGCTGGAGAGAATTCTTCTATGAGAGGTAAGCAAAACTTCAGTGCTCAAAACCTGTAAAGTATCAAAAGATAGATATTAAACTATAACTTAAAATATTGCATTACTCTAGAATATCTGTCAACAGCCCAGAATGAAGAATGAAATAAGGTTTTTGTAGAAATATATTGGACACCCTGTTTTTATCCTCTTTGTTTCTGTTACTCTGCTAATTATTACTCCATTCTTCTGAATGAGAAGAAAGTCCATTATTTCCTAATGTACAAAGAAAAGACTCTTTGAACTGTGCCACTTCTAGTTAGTTTCTCATTTACACTTAGTCTTATCTCACTTGGGAGATATCTCTTCTGCCAATTGTACTGTAGGTAATAAAGAATTGCATGTTTTACCCATGTAGTGATTTAGGTGATATTTTACATTATTTGTTCTTGACAAACACTTTTTTAGATATAGCAATTGTAGAGATACCTCAACAGTTAAGAATACATACTGTTCTTACAAAGGAACAAGTTTTGATTCCTAGAACTCTTGTCTGGTAGTGTACGATCTCGTGTAACTTCAGCTCCAGGAGGACTGACTACTCTGACCTTAGTAAGTATCTCCACTTACATTAGGTATACATACTCTCTCACAGAAATTCATACATTGTCATAATTAAAAAAAGTAGATATAGCAACCAAAGAAAATATCTTATAAGTATACATTTTAGAAACTGTAAAAAAATTACCACATAAACTCATGAATTCCATCTCAAGAGATAAATTGGGACAAAGAAAAAGATAGAAATAATTTTAAAGGTAGATTGTGATGGTCAATATTGACTGTCAGCTTGATAATTTCTAAGAAACACCTCTAAGTATGTCTGTAGAGAAGTAGCTTCATTAAATTAATTAAAAATGATGACACATCTGATTATTAATAATACTATACCACGGGTTGACTCCTTGGACCTAATAAAAGAAGAAAGCAAACAGAATATAACATTACTTCTCAGTGCTTGCTGGTTGAATTCACATGCAACATGGACAGAAGTCTCATGCTCCTACTGCCATGATTTCCCAGAATGACAGACTGGGCCTTCAAACGGTGAGCTGAAATAAAGCCTTCTTTTACTAGTGTTTGTCAGGTATTTTATCTCATTAATATAGGAAGTAACTACTACAGGGGCAAACTAAATGGAGGTGAAAGTAAATCACAGTTGAGTGTTATTATGTATATACTGAATAATTCCAAATTGAAATACTTCAAAGTCCTTTAATAGATTTAACCTGGTGAACCTGACATGACACAAAAGGACAAGATGGATGCTGTTGACAGAATCAGAAGCAGAAAGAAGCCAGAGAGACTCAGGTTTATTCTAAGTGCTAGTGTTATATTGGTTTTTAGCACAAGGCCCCTAAATCCTTCCAAAGCTGGCATTGAAAATGTGAACATGTGTGGTCCTTCTTTCCCTGTCACTTTAGAATCTTGGACTGTGGGTATCTGCATCTATGCCTGGTCTCTAATGGCCATTATTTTAAAGGAAAAGCAGACAGAAGATACACTGACCTGTATTATCACAGTCTTCAGAGTAAAGAAGAGAAGATAGGGCAGCAAAAGTGGATACTGGGAACAATTTAAGGATCTTCATCCCAGAAGTTGAGATGAGACACAAAATCAGCTGAGGTAGGAGCATGACAGAAGTGCTGAGAACTGAATTAGTCCAAAGTTTACTTCCCTATAAACAGAAAGAGCTGGGGCATTTAAACCTCAAATAGGAAAGAAACATTTTAGATTTAAATAAAGCTTGGTGCAGTATTGATGTTATTTATTGAGATGAAAAAGATGGAAGAGGCCATATATGTTGTATTATATTTAATAAATCCCTGCAGGGAGTCACTACCCAAAACTTAATGGTTTAGGTTTTCAAATGAACACACACACACCCACACTTCTTTTATATTTTAATATGCCTTAACTAGCATAATAGTTGTGTGACTGCCTAGCCTCTATGCTGCTAGAATCTACCTCCTGCTGATAAATCTGAGTTACTACTTATTAAATTTTATGTTTCATCTAGGCTTCTCTGGACCCATATGGATTTCTTTTCTTGGCCAAGAACTCAGGTTCCTTGCTTCTCTACCCCATTTTTGCATCTGTCTCCTTTATCTACATTCTCTGAAATTTTCCCTTCCTTCTCTCATTTTCAAGGCCAGAAATCCTGAAGTCCCACCTCTGTCTTCCAGAGCACTGGGCCGATAGCATTTTATTTAACAATCAGATCAAACTATGCACAGATTTCCTGCAGTTAAGTGTAGATCCTCTAGTACAAACAATTTTGGGAGAAAACATAATTAGCATTCATAATACAAGCATCTACAAGCATAACTCATGTTAGGGTAGCTTGCAAGACTATAGAGTTAAACAGGCTAATGTTTGGGGTAACCAGTAAAACTATGATTGGAGTAAAATATCTGGTGTTTAAATCATCTCCAGAAAGTATTGTGGAAGGAGAAATTCAAATCCACAAAGGAAGAAATAAAATTATGCTGCTGCATACTAAACTATGCTATTATGTAATAAGGATCTAGAAAATTATTTGAAAGGCATTGGGAATTGGTTCAGTGGGTAAAATGATTTCAGGGAAGCATGAGTAACTGAAGTCAGATCTCCAGTACTCATGTTAAGGTCAGGTGTGGTTGCATGTCTTTATGGTCACTATTCTTTGACATTCACTTACACACTACAGCATATATACATCAATGTATATAAACAAATAAAAGTGAAAATAAAAGTCCTCTTTCATGCTTCAGGTCTCCATCTGACCCCTGAAGCTAAAGCTGTCTTACATCCCTCCATACCCAAACCTCTACCTGAGAGATCTGGTCTCCCAGGAATACTCTCACTTTTTAGCCCACACATGAGATCACCACTGTTTCTACAATAACTGTACAAAAAGGGACCTGTCAGTATCACACAGAACACAGGAACCAGAGAAAAGCCAGGGACAGGATTCTTCCAGTCTCCATCTGTGTCCTGGAGCTAAGGCAGTCTCACAGCCCTCTTTAACCAAATTCTGTCTGGACAGAACTTGTCTCCCCAAAAGTAATGACACAACTAAGATCACAGGCTCACACACCCAGTGGAGGGATAACCTCCACTCAGAGACAGCAAGGCCAACTAACACCAGAGATAACCAGAGGTCAAGAGACAAGCACAAGAACATAAGAAACAGAAAACAAGGCTAATTTGTATCATCAGAAACAAGTTCTCCCACCACAGCAAGTCCTGGATATTCCAACACACTAGAAAATAAAGAATAGGATTAAAATCACATCTCATGATGATGATAAAGGACTTTAAGAAGGACATAAATAACCTCCTTAAAGAAATACAGGAGAATACAGGTTAAAAAAAAAACGTAGAAGCCCTGAAAGAGAAAACACCAAAAAAAATCCCTTAAAGAATTACAGAAAAACACAAACAAATGGGTGTGGGAATTGAACAAGACCATCCAAGGATATAAAACTGGAAATAGAAACAATAAAGAAATCTCAAAGTGAGACAGCTGTGGAGATAGAAAATCTAGGAAAGAGATCAAGAGTCATGGATGCAAGCAACACAAACAGAATACAAGAAATAGAAGACAGAATCTTGGGGACAGAATATACCATAGAAAACAGTAACACAACAGTCAAAATGCAAAATGCAAAAAGCTCCTAACCCAAAACATCCAGAAAATCCTGGACACAAAGAGAAGACAAACCCTATGGTATAAAAGAGTTAGAAGATTCTCAATTTAAAGGGCAAGTAAATATTTTCAATAAAATTATAGACGAAAACTTCCCTAAACTAAAGAAAAAAATGCCCATAAACATATGAGATGCCTACAAAATCCCAAATAAGTGGGACCAGGAAAGAAATTCCTCCAGTCACATAAAAGTCAAAACACCAGATGCACAAAACAAAGAATATTAAAAGCAGTAAGGGAAAAAGGTCAAGGAACATATAAAGAGAGAACTATCAGAATTATATCAGACTTATTACCAGAGACTATGAAAGCTAGAGGAACCTGGGAAGATGTCATACAGACCCTAAGAGAAGACAAATGCCAGTCCAGGCTAGTATATTCAGCAAATCTCTCAATTACTATAGATAAAGAAACTAAGAAATTACCTGAAAAAACAAAATTTATGCAATATCTTTTCACAAATACAGCTCTAAAAAGGAGAATAAATGGAAAACTCTGAAACAAGAAGGGAAACTACATCCTTGAAAAATTAAGAAAATAATTATCTTTCAACAAACACAAAAGAAGATAGCCACACAAACATAATTCCACGTATAAGAACAAAAATAATAGGAAGCAAAAATCACTATTCTGTATTGTCTCTTAACATGAATGGTTTAATTCCACAATAAAATGACATAGACTAACAGATTGAATATGTAAACAGGATGCAATATTTTGCTGTACACAGGAAACACAACTAAGTGACAAAGAAAGATACTACCTCAGAGTAAAACACTGGGGAAAATTTGTCCAATCAAATGGTCCCAAGGAAAAAGCTGGAGTAACTATTCTAATATCAAATAAAATTGACTTTCAACCAAAAAATTGTCAAAAAAGTTAAAGAAGGACATTTCATACTCATCAAAGAAAAAAATCTACCAAAATGAATTCTGAATTCTGAACATCTATATTTCAAATGCAAGGGCTCCCACATTCATAAAAGAAACTTTACTAAAGCTCAATCCACACATTGCACTTCAAAAAATAATAGTAGGAGACTTTAATACCCACTTTCATCAATAGACAGATCATTTAAACATAAACTTAAACAGAGACAAAGTGAAACTAATAGAGGTTATAAATAATGTAGATTTAACAGATATCTATTGAACACTTCATTCTAAAAAAAGGAATATGCCTTCTTTGCATAAGGTACCTCATGGTACCTTCTCCAATATTGGCCATATAATTTGTCACAAAACAAGCCTCAATAGATATAAGAAGATTGAAATAATCACATGCATCTTATCAGATCACCATAAACTCAGGCTCATCTTCAATAACAACAAAACAACAGAAAGCTCAGATATACATGGAAGCTGACACTGCTCTACTCAATGATAACTTGGTAAAGGAGCAAATAAAGAAATTAAAGACATTTTAGAATTTAATGAAAATGAAAGCACAACGTACCCAAACTTATGGGACACAATAATACTAGTGCTAAGAAAAAAACTCAGAGCTTTGAGTGTCACCAAAAATAAACTTGAGAGAACATACACTAGCAGCTTCACATCACATCTGAAAGCTATAGAACAAAAAGAATCAAATATACCCAAGAGAAGTAGATGGCAGAAAATAATCAAACTCAGTGCTGAAAGCAACCAAGTAGAAACATACACACAGACACACAGACACACAGACACACAGACACACAGACACCCCCCCTACACACAGGGAGATACATATACACACACAAAATATACAGAGAATCAACAAAACCAAGAGCTTTGAGAAAATCAACAAGATTGAAAAACCCTTAGCTAGAAAAAGCAGAGGGCACAGAGACAGTATCCAAATTAACGAAATTGGAAATGAAAAGGTAAACATAACAAAAAGAGGAAATCTAAAAAAATCATCAGATCCTACTACAAAAGACTATATTCAACAAAAATGGAAAATCTGGATGAAATAGCCAATGTTTTAGACAAATACCATGTATCAAAGTTGAATCAGATTCAGATAAACCATCTAAACACTCCCATAACCCACAAAGAATTAGAAGCAGTCATCAAAAGTCTCCCAACCAAAACCAAGGTGAAGACCATATGGGTTTAGTGCAGAATTCTATCTGATCATCAAAGACAACCTAATATCAGTACACTTCAAACTATTCCACAAAGTAGAATCAGGAAGAACACTACCCAATTAGTCTTATGAAGCCACGGTTACAGTTATACAATTATATAATATACATAAAATATATATAATTACACAATTATACCTAAATCACACAAAGACCCTAAAAAGAAAGAGAACTTCAGACCAATTTCCATTATGAATATTGATACAAAAATACTCAATAAAATTCTCACAAACTGTATCCAGGAACACATCAAAACGATCATTCACCATAATAAAGTTGGCTTCATTCTAGGGATTCAGGGATAGTTCAATATGAATAAGTCCATCAATGTAATCCACTATGTAAACAAACTCAAAGGAGGGGAAATACATGACCATCTCATTTGATAATAAGAAAGCATTTGACAAAATTCAACACACCTTCATGGTAAAAGTCTTGGAAATATCAGTAATTAAGTCCCATACTAGTAAAATCAATATACAGCAAAACAAGTAGCCAACATGTAAATGAAGAGAAACTTGAAGCAATCCCACTAAAATCAGGGACTAGGGAAGCATGTCTACTCTCTCCCTGCCTATACAATATAGTCTTCTAAAACCTAGGCAGAACAATTAGACAATAAATGGAGGCCAACAGAATAAAAATCAGAAAGGAAGAAGTCAAAATATCACTGTTTGTAGATGGTATGATACTATATGTACATGACTTCAAAAACAACTTCAGCAAAGTAGCTGGATATAAAATTAACTCAAACAAATTAGCAGACTTCCTCTACTCAAAGGATAAACAGTCTAAGAAAGAAATTATTGAAACAACACCCTACACAATAGTCAGAAATAATGAAAAATTTGTTGGTGTGACACTTACAAACCAAGCAAAATATCCATATGAGAAGAATTTCAAGTCCCTTAAGAAAAAAGTTGAAGAATATCTCAGAAGATGGAAAAATCTCTCATAATCAAGGATTGGTAGGATTAATATAGTAAAATTTGCTATCTTGTCAAAAGCAATCTACAGATTCAATACAATCCCCAACAAAATTCCAACTCAATTCTTCATGGAGTTTGAAAGAGCAATTTGCAAATTCATTTGTAATAACATAAAACCCAGGATAATAAAAACTATTCTCAACAATAAAAGAACTTCTGTGGGAATTACCATGCCCAAACTCAAGCTGTACTACAAAGAACGTGATAAAAAGAGCGTGGTATTGGAATAGGAACAGGCAAGTAATCAATAGGGTAGAATGCAGAAATGAATCCACACACTTATGGTGACTTTATCTTTGACAAAGTAGCAAAAACCATCTAGTGGAAAAAAGACAGCATTTTCAACACATGGTGCTGGTTCAATGGGTGGTCAGCATGTAAAAGAATGCACATCGATCCATTCTTATCTCCTTATACAATGCTCAATTCCAAGTGAATCAAGGACCTCCACTTAAAACCAGATACACTGAAACTAAATAAAGAGAAAGTCCCAAAGAGCATCAAACACATGGGCACAGAGAAAAGTTTCCTGAACAGAACACCAATAACTTATGTGCTAAGATCAACAGTAAACAAATGGGACCTCAGAAAATTTCAAAGCTTCTGTAAAGAAAAGAACACTGTCAATAGAACAAAATGGCAACCAACAGGTTACAGAGTGAGAAAAGATCTTTACCAATCCTACATTCGACAGAGGGCTAATATCCAATATATACAGAGAACTCAAGAAGTTAGACTCCAGAGAACCAAATAACCCTACTAAATGCATACAGAGCTAAATAAAGAATTCTCAACTGAGGAATATCATATGACCAAGAAGCATCTAAAGAAATGTCCAACATCCTTATTCATCAGGGATATGCAAATCAAAATAACCCTGAGATTCCACCGCATACCAATCAGAATGGCTAAGTTCAAATATTCAGGTGACAGCAGATGGTGCTGAGGATGTGGAGAAAGAAGACTCCTCAATTGCTGGTATGATTCCAGGTGTGTAATTTCCACAACCAATCTGGAAATCAGTCTGGCAGTTCCTGAGAAAATTGGACATAGTACTACTTGAGGACCCAGCTATACCACTCCTGGGCATATATCCAAAAGATGCTCCAACATATAACAGGGACACATGCTTCATTATGGTTATAGTAGGCTGATTTTTAATAGCCAAAAGCTGGAAAGAACACAGATGTCCTTCCATAGAGAAATGGATACAGAAAATGTGGTACATTTATACAATGAACAACTACATAGCTCTCAAAAACAATGACTTTATGAAATTCTTAGGCAAATGAATGGAACTAGAAAATATTATTCAGAGTGAGTCAATATATATATATATATATATATATATATATATATATATATATACATATTGTATGCACTTCAGTTACCCAATTTAGGTAATTTGTCACAGACATATCCAGGACCTCTGCAGCTAGACATTATCAAGCTGCCAATCAATAATAGCCAGCACAAAGGTACATAACCTATGCATATGTAAACATTCATACAAAAAGTAACAAATGTTACTTTTCTGTGCTTAATGGTGTGACATAGTACTATGAGACAACTTGGAGTGAAGAGTAGGTCATTAAAATGGAAGAGCGGGTAAATATAGTTTTGCTGAAAGCTGTATCTCAAAATTTAAAGGTGATAGTACCACAGGAAAGTTGAATTTCCTACAGTTGGTTAATCCAGAAGTCAGAAAGAGTAAGGGACACTTGAGAATTTGTTGATAATTTTCTATAAAGTCACGTGTAAGTGAAAGTACAAGGAATTACAAGACTGGGGAGTTAGAGCTGTTAGTTTTAAAAGAAACCTTGACACAACTTAGAATCACCCAGAAGGGAGTCTCTTCTGTGGGATCCTGTAGATCAGATTAGCTTCTGGGCATGTTGATGGGGGAGGGAGTTGTTTTTGTCCTCTGTTGAAGTAGGAAGACTTACTGTCTTAATTTTTCTACTGCTATAATGAAACACCACAACCAAAGCAAAATGGAGAGGAAAGGTTTTATTTGACTTACACTTCCAAATCATAGTCTAAATGGGAAAGATGTCAGGACAGGCTCAAGATGTTCAGGTATACAGTTGAGGTGAGTGACTGCCCAACTTCATGTCTTGACTTCTGCTCAATAATAGACTGAAGCCCAAAACTATGTGCTCAAATATACCTTTCTTCCCCTAAGTTGCATTTGCTCAGAATATTTTGTCATAGCCACAGAAATGAAAGTATGTCTTAGCTAGAAAACAATGCCTTCAGAAAATTTGGAAAGATTGACTTTGCAACAGTTGAAAAATGTTTTATTTTCTGAAATATCTTCTAATAACATTATCATCATTAACAGCTCCTATAAACGCACTTGCAGGCTGGAGTTCTGCTTCACCACATCTGGATCCCAAATGGATGTCATTACTCATCTCAGAGACTTAGTGTATCTTATTTATGACTTGCTCCAACAAACAATATTATTATATGACATTTAATGTGATCTTATGTCAGTGATTACTAGTCAACATGTGGCCTCCCTCTCCTCTTTACCCATAGTCTTTAATAAGCACTTAGTCAACCAGAGTTTATGAAGCATTTGTGATGTGTCTGGACATGTTCTAGGTGTCTTACAAAATTTGTTTCTCAACTTTTTATATCCACATAATGCTCTGGCTCAACTTTAAATATCATGTTTTCTTTAATATCAACCCAAAATAGAAAATTAGCATAACATAAAACCAGGGGTGTTTGTTTATAAAATTAGTCTTGATATAGAGAGGCTCACATGCTTTTCATTGCTTGGTGTGAAAATTATCACACATATTTATATATGTATATATGAAATTTTATGATGAAGCATGTTATTATGAGCAATTAATATGCTCTAGTAAAATTTTTTTAATTCTTCAAAGAAATTCTGTGAGTATGAAATGAGCCCAGGAGTAAAAGACTCTTGAGGGTGAAAATGATACATGGTGATTTCCTCAAGCCTGACATGTAACTTTTTCAGAAATATCCCCAGTGTTATTGGTAAAAGATACATTACTCAGTTGTCCCACAGAAACTTTTATTTTTATTATTAGAAATATATTTTTCACAGAATAATGATGGGGAATTGATCCTTGACTTCAATTAATTTTCACAAGCTTTGACCTTGAGGCCCTCATCAATCTGAGAAGAAAAGCGATATTTAGTAGCAATTCACATTGTCCATAGATGTAGTCTGGCTATAAGACTGAAATCTAACACAATGAGCAAAGATACTGATATTGAAACCTGTACATGTATTTTTGTATGTCTTTCCTGTATTTAAAACTTCATAGTATACAAGAAAAACTCCACTACATCTCCTTTCCTCCTTTTTGTATTCTTTTAATCCTTCTGAACCCAATTAAAGATAACAGTTTACACATATCCCAGAAAATGAGCAATGTATTAGTGATCACAGCCCAGAAGAGAATTGAGTCTGCCCAAGAATCCTACTGTCAATATATCAGGCTAAACCTGTTTATATATATAAACAGAAAAATCAAACTAAATTGTTTAATATATTTTGGAACAACTGTTGTTTTGTCACCAAAAGTTACCTCATTTCTCATTGACTTCTTGTGACCATACAGTAGAATAACCTTTAAATTTCTCTTCAAATCTTTAGTAAGAAATTCAGTATTTCTGCTTTTCATGTACTTGCTTCAAAATAATTATTCAACCATGTCATAACAAATATACTATCCAGATGAAGATGTCATGACCAACTTGAAAATGTGGTGGTTAGTGTTGTCAAATTGACAGAATATAGAATCCTCTTGAATCCCCTTGGGTATTCCTGAGGAATGCTTATTAAGAGGGCATGGTCTCTCTTGAAACTTGGTAGCAGTAATCCCTGGGCTTTGGCTGTTAGATTGAATCAAAATAAGAAAGTAAGTTGAACATTAGTACTTATCACTCTATGCTTTCTTATTGTAGCAGTCATTTGACCAGCTCATTAACTTCCTGCCCCTCTGACTTTACAAGAATATTGAACTATTTTATTAAACTGTGAATCAGAATAAATCCTTTCTCCTTATGTAGTATTTGTCATAAAATTTTAATACAGAAACATGCAAAAGAAACTAAGATTACCCTAGGCCATAGAAATCACTAATTCTTCTTTATGTATTGAACATGTTTGATGATATATATGTTCATGTGAGTATGCATGAAAGCAGAAGCCAGAAGTTAAGCATGTTT
Source organism: Arvicanthis niloticus (assembly GCF_011762505.2). NCBI lineage: Eukaryota > Metazoa > Chordata > Mammalia > Rodentia > Muridae > Arvicanthis > Arvicanthis niloticus. The sequence goes on from NC_047667.1 coordinate 4,336,006, forward strand.
CCAATTATGTCTTCAGATGATTTTTGAGACAAGATCTTTCACTGAAACTAAAGATTACTGATTCATTTAAACTACTTGGTAAATAAGCCCAGGATCTTGATCCCCCCCACACACCACCACCACCCCTACCAATCTGGAAGTGCAGACATAGATTACTGCACCTAGGTCATTATGTGGGCACTGAAAATTTACTTTTGTTTACAATGCATAACAAGCATTTTTGTAACTCAACTACTGCCCACATGTTTTCTTGCTATACTTTCTCAGATTCTAACTTCAAAACTATTTTTCAACAGGTTTGTGAATGTTTCTGTTTTTTGTTTGTCATAGTTATCTAGTTTTATTGTACTTGGCTGAAAACAATGGCTTCATGATTTCAACTCTTGAATTTATTAATAATTTGTGATACGATAGGTGATCTTTGAAAAGCTTTCTTTATATAGAAAAAAGGATAGATTCTTCTGGTGCTTGTTAAATACTCCTGCTTATGTCTATTATGTCTTTATGACCTACAGTTGTTCAAGAAGAATCAAGGTTATTCACTTTCTAAAATTCTTCCAAATTTTAAACAATTAAGAAATACCACTCCCAAATTCAATTCATTTTGTAAGTCAAGATTACTCTAATGTCCAAGCCAGAAAAAGACACTACAAGCAGAGGAAACTTAAAGACCAAAGACCTTTGTAAACAGATCTAAGCATCCCTAATAAAATACTAGCAAATCAAATTCTACAACATGTTAGATGACTAAAAAGAATATTTACTACAATTTTTATAATAATTGCTCAATGTATACAAAATAATTAATGTATTATACCATTTTACTAGATGTTTGGGTAAAATTTTTCTCCATAAAAATCAGGAAAAGCATATGAAAAATATTTATTACCTTTCCATTGTTATAAAATTAAGAACAATGGTAATGCCTCAGTCAGAAAATACTTGCCTTATTAGCATAAGGTACAAGTTTCATACTCATAACCCACATTAAAATGTTTTACATTGTTGTAATATTTAAGGTAAAATGAAAGCAACCAAGGAAGAAACAAAACAAAACAAACAAACAAGAAAACCAGAAGTCCTACCAAGTTGTAAAGCTTATTAGCCAGAAAAATAACCAGCCGGGAAAGGAATTCCTAGGGGTACAGTAGTACCTTTGGAAAAACTAAAGTAGTTTAGTTGAAGATTCTCTGAAAAAGGAGAGAATTCACGCCTGGTAATATAAATAATCAAACTCCTTTCTCATGACAAAACTATATCAGGTGTGGGTCCCTATTTCGGAGGGTGTCCCATGAAGATCTCCAGCCTGGCCAGGTACAGGGGTCTTGACCAAGTGGATAGAGTGTGAGCAGGGAGGGGGAATTGCCTCTGCTGCCTCCACTGCTACCTCTGCCTGTGTCTCCACTGTTGCTACTCAGTTATTCCCAGGTGCTGTACTCATCTCTACACTGAGCCAGTCAGGGCTGTGCCAGTGAGACACCAGCTAGCTAGCAAGGAGGGGAGAGTCCTAAAGGTGCTTAGGGAGAGGAGATCTCTTCCCAAGTGTTACAGCTCTTGTGACAGAAACTCTTGGACAGTGGGATGATTCTCTAGAACACCTTCACTTCTACTGAATAGGGCTCTTTTATACAGTTTAGGGGTGGGGCATGGTCTGGCCGCAGATAACACCTATTGTCTTGGTCTGAGAGCTTGGAGATACCTCATCTACATGTGAAAGAGCCTCAGGTACTTTTTCTCAAGTTGATGGCCATAGACCTCTCTGTGGGAGGGAGCATTGAGGGCTGAAGCTAAATGAAAGAAATCAGGGCCCAGGAATCACCTGCCATCCAATTAGGGTCTGGGGTTCAAGGCCTGTGCTCCACCAGGTGTCCAGCTACCCCTCATAGCCCACTACCCCACAATCAGGTAGCAACTAAGATTCCTAAAATGTTTCTGCATGCTAATGAGGTATGCCAGATAACACAATCCCCCAGCCTTTGCCCATCCTGGATGGACCTACACCCAGTTCCCATAAAGTTTATTATGCTACTTTTGTTGATTATTTTTTATTGGTTATTTTATTTATTTACATATCAAATGTTATCCTCCTCCCCAGTTTGCCCTCCTCAAACCACTTATCCAATCCCCCTCCCTCTCATGTTTCTATGAAGGAGCTCCCGCACACACTTACCCATTTTTGCCTCATCACACTAGCATTCTCCTATTTTGGGGGACTGAGTCTGTATAAGACCAAGGGTCTCTCTTCCCATTGATTCCCAACAAAGCCATCCTTTGCTATATATGTGTCTGGAGCCATGGGTTTCCCATGTGTACTACTTGGTTGGTGATTTAGGCCCTGGATGCTCTGGGGATTTTAGTTGGTTGATAATGCTTTTCTTCTTATTGGATTGCAAATTCCTTCTCCTCCTTCATCTTTCCCCTAACTCTTCCATCGGAGTCCCAGTACCTATCCAATAGTTGGCTTTGAGTATCTGTATAGGTCAGGATCTAGCAGCGCCTCTCAGGGAACAGCCATACCAGGCTTTTGTCAGCAAACACTTCTTGGCATCAGCAATTTTGCCTAGATTTGTTGTCTCTAAATGGGATGGATCTCTAGGTCAGCAGTCTCTGGATGGGCTTTGCTTCAGTCTGTGCTCCATTCTTTGTTCCTGCATTTTTATTAGACAGGAACAATTCTTTGTTAATATTTTTGAGATGGGTGGCTGGCCCTGTCCCTCTACCAGGGGCTGTGCCTAACCTCTGGATATGGTCTCTACAGGTTCATTCTCTTCTTTCTTGGGTATTTCAGGTAATAGCATCCCTGTTGGGTCCTGGGAATCTCTTGCTTTCTTGGCATCTGGGAGTTTTTAGTGGCTGCTTCCAGTTTCCAATCCCCACTGCTACACATCTCAGTTGAGCTTTCTGACACTCTGCACTTCTACCTCTTCTATAATAACTGAATCAGCCCATGTGTTACCTTCCCCTTCTTCTCTCTCCCAGGTCCATCCCTCCATCTACCTCCTGTAATTATTTGGTTACCTCTTCTAAGTAGGATAGAAAGATCCACACTTTGCTCTTTCATCTTCTTGACCTTCAGATGGTGTGTGAGCTTTTTGCTTAATATCCACTTACATACCATGTGTGTTCTTTTGTAACTGGGTTACCTTACTCAGGATGATATTTTGTAGTTCCATCCATTTGTGTGGGAATTTCATGAAGTCATTGTTTTTAAAAGCTGAGTAGTAGTCCATTGAGTAAATATACCACATAATTTTTAATCCATTTCTCTATAGAGGGACATTTGGGTTGTTCCCAGATTCTGGCTCTTATAAATAAGCCTGTTATGAACATAGTGGAGCATGTGTCCACGATATATGTTGGAGCATCTTTTGGGTATTATATGCCCAGAAGTGATATAGTTGGAACATCAGAAATTACTGAGTCCAGTTTTCTGAGGAACTGTCAGAATAATTTCCAGAGTGGTGGTATGTGCCCTTCCCCCAAGCCTGAGCAGGCCTGCAAAGTCATTTACCACAATAGACCAAGCAACAATAGGACCTAGGAGAGGCATTGCATTACCAGCCTTGGCGCCTTGGTGCCTTGGAGCCTGCTACCTGAGCTAAGAAGAATGGACTGCCTGCTGAGCTAGCCTTGACACCTTCCAGACTGCTATCTCCTTGCCCAGCCCCTGGGCTAAACCTAGAAGAGACTCTGGTGGGTGGGGCTTTCCCTTTATATGTGAAAGCAAATTATTAAACTTTGAGCCTTGATCAGAGAACTTTGCCTTGGCTTCATCTCTTCCTGCCCGTTTCCCTATTCTCAGCCTCTCTTACAGGTGAACCCGTTCAGCTGTTGCTGCAGGCTGCAACAGAATGGCACCTTGAACAGGGACACACTTGAGGACTAGAGATCAGCTGACGTTCATTGTCTTATGTAGAGCTCTACAGAAAATGGAAGAAGAAGAAGTTTTATCCCGCACACTTAGTAAGTAGCAAACAATTTTGATACTAGCTCTAGTTATGGTTAATTGTTGAAGGCCGTGTTTGCAGGAAGTGTGTTTTGTCAAGGATAGGTTCTAGGAAATAGGTGCTGGCCCAGTGTCGAATTTACCTAGGTGGTGACAATGAATTATGGGACAGGAGAATTCAAAACGGGCATTTGCCCACAGCTTACAAGGATTTCTCCAGGCAGGAAGATCAGGGTTTTCAAATAGTATGTTAGAAAAATTTTTGGCAGAGATAAATATATACTGCCCCTGGTTCCCACAGGAAGGAACCTTGAATAAGAAAACCTGGGAAACAGTTGGACAGGTTTCAGGAACTACAAAGGCAGATCCTAACACCCTTTGCCTTTGGGAGCTTGTAAAAGATGCTATTGATAATCGAATAGGGGGTGACAGTGAGTTGGGGAAAGGAGAGTATTTGGCAGGCCCTAGAGAGGCAGCCTTAGACGAGAGGAACTGGATTTAAAAGAATTTGAAAAACAACAAAAAAGGCAGAGCACTGAGCAATATCCATAGTTCTGCTTCTTTGTTTGTTCCTTGGCACTCCAATGTCCATGTGTCTCATTGTGTTTTTGTCCACATGTCTCATTGTGAATGATTGGTGGTCTTTTTGTGGTATTCTATGTTTAATGTTCAAAAGATCGTTAAAATTGCTTGATTCAACACTTGGTCTAGTTTAACTTAGTTTTCAACGGCAGTTTTAATATGCAGAGCAGCGGCTGATAAGTTTGCTTAACACCTGTACCTAAGAGTGGAGCTGAGCTAGAAAAGCTGCTTTTAAAAGGACAAACAGGCTTTTTGAATTCAATAAGGAAGCTAAGAGTGGTTTGTCTTAGAAAAATCTCTGTGACAATGTGCTTTTATCTTAAAATTACAGCTAGAGAACGCGAGAAATTTTGTTTGGTTTAAATATATAAGATGTGTATTCACTTCATTTTTGTTTCTAATTGGTTTTAAGGTATAAATATGTTCTACATGTCTTGGTTATAGATTATCAGCCTAAAGTTATTGGATATGATTTAAAAAGTTTACAACCTTGGTAACAAAGGTTGGCTTAATATTGATAACTCAGGGTTAGAGTCATTCAGAAACCAGATGTATAAAGATAAGATTTAAGAACAATGTCTTTTTAGTGAGATATTAAAAGCTGCACTATAATGCATTCATATATAAGAACTGGCAGCAAAACTTTAGAGCATAAAGGTAATCTACTTGGTGTTGATTTTAGAGAAAATAGATTGCTTACATCATTAAAGATTGGTTTTGTTTCTCAAAAATATGGTTGTGCTCTAATGTTGCAAAAGAGGCTTAAAAACATAGTTAAACTGCCAATATTCCATTGGCTACAGTTGGTAGTTCTATCGAGAGTTTGAGATTTTTTGATTTACCCATGTTTATAGAGAAAAGATACAACACTTATCTTTTAAAGTTTAAAGTATAAATTTAAAGATTAAAAAAAAAAAATTGCAGTTCAGACCTAGCCAGGCCTCAGAGAACAGGTGGGAGATTAAGAAAATTTACATTTCAATTAAGATAATGCAGACTGAGCTGCAGAAGCCCAGGTGCTAAGCATCCCTTTTGTCCTGGGTCTTCACCGGAAGTTCCTAGAAATGTGTTTACCTGAATTTGTCTTTTGCTTTCATTGTTTCTTGTGAGAAGAGGGATAAATCTAAGACCCAAAGGCTTTACAACAGTCTCTGGGCCTAGAGTTATAATTATTCTGGAGACATTAAAATTAAGCCTATTTCCCTCCATGAGTTATAACTGTACCTGCTGATTAAGTATTGTGCAATTTGTTTTTATTCCTTTATATCCAAAATTGTTAAAGATGAGATGCTTTGGATTCCTCTAATATATGTAACAATTATTAGAGGATAAGGTTGGCTTTTATCTAGTAGTCTCACTCAGCTAAAAAAGATTCGTTATTAAATTAATCCAAAAGAAAGTTCAAACTTAAGATTTATGAAACTACTGGGGCATTACAGCCTAACTTGCCTACTCCAGCTGCCATTTCAGTAAATGCTTATAGAATTATTATAGATACAAAAGATGATTTTCATACCACCCCTTTACATTTCTGGTAAAGGTGAGAAGTTTACATTCAATAAATTTATTTGTAATTTTTAAGAGCCCATGAGGCGATATCATTAGAAAAGTTTGCCTCAAAGAATGGTTAATTGCTTTACCATTGTGTGATACTTTATTAGCAGATTTCTCTAAAGAAGTTTTTCTGCAAGCCTTTTCTCTGATATAACGAGCTTTAAAAATTTTTGGAGTACTTGTTGTGACAAAAAGGATTCAAAGGCAGTATCTTTTCAATATTTAAGACCTCAGTCAGTTATATCCTAAGCAGATTGTGATACAGAAAATTCTAATAAAAATAGATAGTTGGGGCTAGAGAGATGGCTCAGCTATTAAAGGCTAGAGAAATTGAGTTCCCAGCAACCACATGGTGGCTCACAACCCTTTGTGGTGGAGATCTAATGCCATCTTCTGGCTTGTAAGTGTACATGCAAAAAGAAAATGGTTTACTTTTAATCTTGATTTGCATTTAGTGACTTTTAAAAGTTGTTAAGAGATATTAATTGGCTAAAACCTCATCTTAAGCTTACCATAGGAGGATTTAAACTGCTGTTTGATATTTTCAAAGGGATACAAGTCCTAATTCCCTTTGACAATTAACTAATAAAGAAGATAGCTTTGCTGAAAATAGAGTAAGCTGTTAGTTATCAACAGATAGATTATATAGACTGATAAATTGTTGGCTGTTTGTGTTGTTACCACTCATATGTCCACAGCAGCCCTTTGACAAAAGAAACCATTAAGGTGGATTTATCTTTCTTCATCTACAAGTAAAGTTTAAACATCCTATTATAAAATTATAATTGTGTTAATACAAGATTACATGATAACATCCTAAAAGCATTTTGGATAAAAGGTTTATTCCTTATTCCAAATAGCAATTAAATTGGTTACTGAAAAATGATGATATTTGGCCTATTACATGGCAAATATTTTAGACAAATTTGATAATCATATGGTACAGGTTTTCTCTATGCATGCTTTTATATTTCCTAAAATTTACTATGCATGCAGCCCATAGAAAAGATGTTTGCTATATTTACTATATTTACAGATGCCTCATCTATTGAGAAGATAGTATATGTAATTAAATCATATGTGTATTTTCTTGAGTTTCCCCTGCTTCAACACAATTAAATTATGTGTTGTAGCCACTGTTTAAAATGCTAAAAAAAAAAAAATCAAGCTTTCAATTTATATACTCATAGCCAGTATATGTCTCATGATTTATAATTGCTTAAAGTTGTTTCTTTCTTAGATATAGCTAATTCTCAAATTTTATTTATAAAAAATACAGCTTAATTTATGAAGCATGTACTGTTTCTTAACTTTATAAGACAGTTAAAAGCTCATTGGATTTCCTGAACCCCAGAGCAATGCCAGTGCAGATTTGTATACTAGACATATTCTAGGCCTTTCAAAAATAATTGGCCATACAATATTATTCTTTACAACATCAGAAGAGTAATAGCTTAAGACAACAATTTGACATTTCTAGAAAGTGCGCAAGTTAAATTGCAAAAACTTGTTCTCAGTATCTTCAATTTTTTCATAATGGTCTTAAACCTTAATGACTTATATGTAATCAATTTTGGCAAATAGATGTTACTCATTTTTTATTTTAAAAATTAAAATATGTACATGTGAGTTGACATTTTTTAGACCTTTTAGTTGCAACTACTTTAACAAGAGAAGCAACTAAAAATATAATTAGTTATTGCCTATATTATTTTCCTATACTTGGTGTTCCATATCAGATTATGATAGATAATGGAACTGGCTATTACACTTATTTGGCTACAGTCAAACATTTGAGATGTTTTGTTGACAATTTAATGTTATTGTTATTTCCTTATTATCCTCAAGGACAAGAAATTGTGAAAAAGATTAGGAAACTTTAAATAATATCTTCATATCTCTCTGAATGTGGAAAAAGCAGCTAATGGTGCTTCTTCCCTGGTTTTACAAGTAATTATTTAAAAAAAAAATGGCTTTTCTAAACTAGAAAGGGGGAATTATACCCTAAGGTCACCAAAAGCACACCTTGCTTTTGTCTTGTTTTAAATTTTCTGCAAACTGATGCTAAAGGTCAGTCTGCAGTGTATTGCCACTGGCATCCAGTTACTTCCAGCTCATTTGCCAGGGTCTTGTGGACTGACTCATTAACTAATACTTGGTGTGGTCCTGATCCTGTTTTAATTTGGGATCATGGGTCAGTCTACATTTTTTAGAAAAAGAAATTGGAGCCTGATGGCTGCTTAAAAGACTGGTCCATCAAGTGGACACAGATCTTGAGCCTAATATTTATTATTCTAATGATGAAGATGGCTCAAAATCTTTATCAACCAGCTTATTTAACTTGGTATACAGTCTCCACTCTTACTGGAGAGTAAGTAATTTTTACTAAGCTACCCACCTGGTAGCCAGACTTTGTGTCTGATCCCTGCTAATTAGCAGTTAGATTAGATACTGAAATACTTCCACTTACAACCTTATTTTCTACATTGCTTGAATAATCATATTGCTTTTAACCTTTGAACCTTATATTTTAAGCAGATTGGTTGCCCTCACACAGGATCGTTCTCAGCAAGCTCAGCTATTCATCATGGCAGTTACACATCACTGTGAAGAACTGCATCTAGTGCATGCCCACAGGTCCTTTGGTCTGAATGTGGTCTTGGTCCAAAGAGTGTGCCAATGATGGCTGGTTAGTCAATGACGGGTAAGAGTGTTTTGAGCTCCTATAAACCTAAGACAGTGGCATACATCATTATGCTATGTATGTTTTCCTCAATGATGGGTAATTATAGGAGTAATTTTTATCTCCCATAAACCTAAGGCAGAGGCATACGTCAATATGCTATGTATGATTTCCTCAATGACAGGTAACATAGGAGTAATATAAATGCCAACCTAAGCAAGGCACGGTCGCCCAGCCACTCGAGACCCTAGATGGGATGAAATTGTGCCCCGTCCAGATATTGGCACTGCCATCTTAAAAAATTAAGAGGGGAACTGTGCCCTTCCCCCAGGCCTGAGCAGGCCTGCAAAGTCATTTACCACAATAGACCAAGCAACAATAGGACCTAGGAGAGGCATTGCATTACCAGCCTTGGTGCCTTGGTGCCTTGGAGCCTGCTACCTGAGCTAAGAAGAATGGACTGCCTGCTGAGCTAGCCTTGACACCTTCCAGACTGCTATCTCCTTGCCCAGCCCCTGGGATGAACTGAGAAGAGACTCTGGGGGGTGGGGCTTCCCCTTTATATGTGAAAGCAAATTATTAAACTTTGAGCCTTGATCAGAGAACTTTGCCTTGGCTTCATCTCTTCCTGCCCGTTTTCCTATTCTCAGCCTCTCTTACAGGTGAACCCTTTCAGCTATTGCTGCAGGCCGCAACAGTGGTACCAGCTTGTAATCCCACCAACAATGGAGGAGTGTTTCTCTTTCTCAACATCCTTACCATGATCTGCTGTCACCTGAGTTTTTTGACTTTAGCTGAACTTACTGTTGTGAGGTGTTATCTCAGGATTGTTTGACTTACATTTTCCTGAGGACTAAGGATGTTGAACATTCCTTTAGGTGCTTCTCAGTCATTCTAGATTCCTCAGTTGAGAATTCTATGCTTAGCTCTGTACCCCATTTTTAGTAGGGTTACTTGGCTCTTTGGAGTCTAACATCTTGAGTTTTTTGTATATATTGGATATTACCCTCTTTCAGATGTAGGGATGGTAAAGATCTTTTCCCATTCTGAAGGTTGTTGTTTTATCCTGTTGACAGTGTCCTTTGTCTTGCAGAAGCTTTTCAATTTTATGGACTCTTGTTGGGCTACATTTGATCTTAGAGCCTAGGCAATTGGTGTTGTGTTCAAGAAGTTTCCCCTGTGCTGATATGTTCAATGCTCTTTCCCACTTTCTTTTTTATTAGATTCAGTGTATCTGGTTTTATGTGCTGGTCCTTTTTGGGGTGGTGGGCTGTGAAAGGCAGCTGGGTACTTGGTCAAGAGCAGACTTCATACCTCAGAGACCCTAAAGGGACGGTAGTTGTTCAGTCTTGCTCTTGGGCCCTGGTTCCTTTCACTTAGCTTAAGCCATCCACAGCCCCTCGAAAAGAAATGTTTGTGGCCTTTGGTGATATAGCACAAGTAGAGGGCATGACTATAGGCTGCAGACCCTCAAGAGATCTCCTTATTCATGAGATACCTAAAGGCCAGAGGGTGTAGGCAATTAAGTATTCTTTCCCAGAGCTTCCTCCTACTTGCTAAAGGTATTTAACTTCAGGCCTGGCTGAGAACATGGGGTACAGCTTCATCCACTTTTTGACATGATAATAAACCTTCTAAAACCATGAACTTCCTCTCATCTTTGGAGCCTGCCATGAAGAACTGTGGAGAAGGTATTCAGCTTCCAACCCACCACCTAATCTCCCACAGAAAACTTCTCTGCATTACAACTACGGAGGCTTCCCCAACCCAAGCATAGCTAGCTGAACCAGCTGTGACCCAACCAAGTGAGTTGCCATGACCAAGAGTCTCATTTCCCTGTGGGGTGCTACCTAAGGTCATCTTCTTCCTCTTGCCCCTTTTGGCTGCAGGATGGTCCAGCCATTATGTCCCCAGTCTCAACCCTTCCTCAGCCTCTCAGTGATGTCTGGGAGTCCAAGGTTCTGAGACCACTCAATTCCCTCCTGCTTTCTTGCCCTAGGTTCTTCAACCCAAGAGCTCTGGCTCCGAGGGACCACAGACTAGGATCTCCCCACTGCCACTCTGTGGCTTCCCATAGCTCAGCTTCTGCCCTGTGCCATGTGGAGTGAACTCAGTTGAATTCCCACTCTTGGCTCTTCTGTCCCCTGAGCCACAATTCCAGCCACCTGGGGCAGCAGACACATGGGACCCACAACTCAGCCCAATAGGACCCACACCCATGTGTGGGTACCACAGTTCCACAGTCCTTAATCACTTTGGACTTCAGCATTATATAAGAAGATAAGAATTTATCAATTTGCATTCTTCTACATGCACAACACCACTTGAACCAGCACCATTTGTTGAAAACGCTGTCTTTTTTCCACTGGATGGTTTTGGCTTCACTGAAAGATTAGGTGACCATATGTGTGTGGGTTTAATTCTGGGACTTCAGTTCTATTCCATTGATATACCCATCTGTCTCTGTATGAATATCATGCTCTTTTCATTACTATTGCTCTGTAAAACAGCTTGAAGTCAGAGATGGTGACTCTCCCTGAAATTCTCTGATTGTTGAGAATAAGTTTTACTATCCTGTGTTTTTGTTATTCCACATGAACTTGAGAATTGTTCTTTCTATCTCTGTCAAAAATTGAGTTGGAATTTGGATGGGGATTGCACTGAATCTCTAGATTGCTTTTGGTAAGATGGCTATTTATACTATGTTAATTCCAGCAATCCATGAGCATGGGAGATCTTTCCATCTTCTAAGGTTTTCTTCAATTTCTTCCTCCTGAGACTTAAAGTTCTTGTCACACAGATCTTTTACTTGCTTGGTTAGAGTCACACCAAGACATTTTATATTATTACTGACTCTTGTGAGTGATTCTCATTTCCTAATTTCTTTCTCAGCTTATTTATACTTTGAGTATAGGAAGGCTACTGATTTGTATGAGTTAAATTTATATCTAGTCACATTGCTAAAGTTGTTTATCAGGATTAGAAGTTCAAGTACTAAGTATATTGAGTAAATAGTGAGACAATGGTCAGCCTTTTTTGGTCTCTGATTTTCATGAGATTGATTCAAGTTTCTCTCAATTTAGTTTGATGTTTACTATTGGTTTGTTGTATATTGCTTTTATTATGTTTAAATATAGGCTTGAATTGCTAATCTTTCCAAGACTATTATCACAAAGGGGTGTTGTATTTTGTCAAATGTTTTTTTCGGCAAATGTTTTTTTCGGCATCTAATGAGATGATCATGTAGTCCTTTTCTTTGTGTTTGTTTATACAGTGGATTACATTGATGAATTTCTGTATATTAAATTACTTCTGCATCACTGAAGTAAAGCCTACTTCATCATGGTGAATAATCATTTTGATGTGTTCTTGAATTCAGTTTATGAACATTTTATTGAGTATTTTTGCATCAATTTTCATAAGGGGAATTGGTCTGAAGTTTTCTTTCTTTGTTGATTCTTTATGTGATTTAGATATCAGTGTGACTGTGGTTTCATAGAACTAATTAAGTGTTCTTTTTGTTTTTATTTGGTATAATAGTGTGAAAATTATTGGTATTGGGTTTTTGAAGGTCTGATAGAATTCTGCACTAAAGCCATCTGCTGCCTGGTAGTCAATTATCAAAGACTACAAAGGTCCTAGGCCCTAAAAAAGAATCTAATACTATCATTTTTCTAAACTAATCTAATTTCTAACTGTATTCTAAATTATTATTCTCTAAATGTAATTCTCATTCCTCAATTCCTCATCAAAGAAGCTTCTTTTGAAGCATATTTGGCCAAAATACAGAAAAATGTGACTTTATGGTCTCAGCCACAATATATGTATCTAGAGTTCAATCTTTGTATCCAAGGCTCAGGGAAAATCACAGGAAAGATGGAAGAAAGATTTTAAGAGCCACAACACTTCCTTTGAGGTATTGTTCTATAGATATATCCAGGAAGCTGAAAATGTGAAATGTCAAGCTAAAGAAGATGTAGATAACTGTATTTAGAAATAAATCACTTAAATGCAAATAATAAAGCCCAATTTTATGCATAATTAATATACATTCATTAAACACCTTTTAAAAATTTTTGATGATTAAACCTCATATACATTCTAATACCAATCAACAAAATCATCATTTCTCTTTAATTTCAGTTACATTTAAAAAATAAAGCTTTTTAAAAGAATTGCACTATGTAATTTACCAATATTTTAAGTTATTATAATATATTATTATTTATCATTTATTTAATTTTATATATTTATTTATATAATTTATATAATTTTATATTTATATAATCTTATTACTATAATTACTATCCTAATTTAACCAGTTGTACAGAAGGTCCCATAAGTCATATATACACACTGTCTTTCAAGAGCAGGTTCTTTTTCTGGCATGATATAGCCCCAGCCATACATCTTCTCTTCATTAGTATCAAGAGAATATTTATAATATCTGCTCTTTGAATGCTGAGTTTTCACATAATGTATTTTCACATAAATATATTTAAGTTATTTCCAAATAAATTTACATTATAATACAGCCTTGTTAATCTGGAGAACATCTTTCCCATCAACGATATCTAGAAAATATTCCATTAGGGGGTTCTGCTGTTCATGTTCCTAACTCCTAAATCTCCTCTAGAAAACTGGAAATTTCCTAGGATGGGGGATATAACACTGTCAGAGCTCTTCCTGAACTATTTCAGAAGAAACGTCTAAAAGAGCTGATATCTTAATATTACTGCTTATATTTCATTATAAACTTAATGTATTATATAATACCTCAATTCAAAACTGAATGTTAGTGATGTGTATTCATTTTCCCAGACTACTTACTAAGGTATGAAATAATATCCTTACAGAACAATAACAGAGAAGTGAGAGATTAAGTGACGAGATGAGTTGTTGCAGTTCCCAGTTAACACTACTCAGATAGACCTGGAGGAATTTGAGGTGGAGACAGCTCCTCTGTACCCTCAGCAATGTTCTAAGTTTCTGAAGGAAAGACACACATATGCAGCCATATATTTTAATATGTCTTAAACAGCTTAATGTCCCAGCATGGTGGCTATCCCTTCTTGTTCCTTTCTCAGTTTCATTTCCAGGGAGTCCTAAAGTCCCACCTCTGTCTCCCTGTCTAGACATTGGCTGCCAGCAACTTTACTCACCAAACAAAACCAAGTGGGGGCAGAGTTTCTCAGTGTCTTATTATATGATCTGTTAATTATCCTGCAAATTTGGGAAGCAGTTTAACATAATACAAGAAACATTAGCGATAATCCACAATGAGTGCTGTGGTAAACCTGTAAAAAGGGAGTGATGAGATGAATTTGTACCAGTGAAAGGCTATAAAACATTTCACACTAGTTAACTTTTCAAAATGAAGAAGGAAATAGTACATTATTGTGAATTGCTAGGCCACAATGATGAGTAGATTGCTCTCAATCCAATATTGCTACATTTATTTGTTGATAGTTTAAAGAATCTGATGAATCATGATGTAGGATGAAAACTGACACTCATATCAGTTCTGCTACAACACATTACCTTTCAAGATGCTGAAAAAATGGATAATTAAAGAGCACTCACCTTGCATTTATACGAGTATAAACTTTATTTTCAGTATTGCAAAAGAGAGGAAAGAAAAAAGGGAAGGTGATAAAGGCTGGAGCAATGCAGAGATGGGGATAGAAAAAGACACAGTAAGCAAGATTCAGACACAATAGAGAAAGGAAGAGAAGAGAGGAAGAGAGAGAAAAGTAGGAAGAAAGATAATAAAAAGGAGAGGCATGGATAGATGAGGGATATTGGCCAGCATCGGCTCCACCTAAGAGCATGGCTGCTTAGGGAGGTAGAACATTGAAAATTAGACTGCTTATCCCATGCTGTTGTCAGGATGAGTGTCAGGCTGTAGGGAAGAATTGAGAAACTGCTCCTGGGGTGGGAAAACACAATCTGAGATGTGGGAAAGGCAGAGCTTATTTTGGAGTTTCCATGTCTATGACCAGGCCAGGGCCACGGGGTTGTAAGACTCTTAAACATCCATGCACTACTGGTAGTCAGTGAGAACAGAGAACACTATTGGGAGCCCACAGGCTGGAGACAGTGGCTAGGCTGGGGCCAGGTGGAGGGTAGGGAAAAGTGAAACTACAGTTTGTCCAATCAGATGACTGTCCTTAGCTTGGTAGTGGTAGACTTGGTGGCCATTGTCACTGGGAGAACAGAAAGGCCTTCTGTGGGAAAATAAAGCTATGGCTTTGTAGAGAAAAGCCTTTCATAGCTTCCTCGTAGGGAATATTGATGAAAGCAACAGTCTGTGGTTCCAACAGTTTGTTGGTTGTTCATGGTGGAAAATGAATGCATATATGTACCATACCCAAAGTCTCAAAGTTGGCCTAAGATTAAATACCTTTTTCACAAAGAAATATCTGGAAAGAAAAGCTTAATGGCTAAGCCTTTTGAGCCTGTAGCTACCACATTAACATGAGGAACTACGTTCAGCCTATATGACCATAGGGCATATTTCTTTTATGTGAGAAGTATGGAACCTGTTCCAAGTCAGAAGTCTGGCAGGGATTTGGGAGTAGCCTAAGCCTCAGATATGTGCCAACTGAGTCTCCCAGTCTTGACCTGCTTTACCTTTCCAAATGTCCTGGCATGGTTTTACATCACACAGAGCAGAATAAGAAAAAAGTAAATTGTGCCTCTTTCAGCCTATTTCTATTTATAGGAATAACATTTGATGTGTGTTTAAAGATCTATTTTGATTTATTTTTAATTTTTAAAAAAATGGTGTACTTATTTTACTGATGTCCAAATATATGTGGTCTTCTCTAACTAAGTAACTATTAATTATAGCATACATATATACAATGCATCAGGGTTAATGCATGCAAACCTAATTCATTATTCTACTATTTTAAGTCATGACCATTTTTTCTTCAAAAGCAAAATTCTGAAAAGACTATTGTATTGCTCCCTTTCTATCAAATATTTGAGAATTACTCTGATATAATTGCTTAATAATAGAAAAGTATCACAAGACTTGCATATCATATACTTTACTAATAATGTTTCTAATGCTCTCAAAATTAGTTGTATCTTCTGTGTGTATACACACACATGTATACATGTACACATATGTATACATAGGACATATACTTGAGTGCATGACTAGCAGAAAATGGTAAGATTTTTTCATGATTTTACTTTTCTACTGAAGACCCCCAAACTTGGGAGACCCTTCCTCAAGTCTCAGGAAATCACGACCACCCAAAAATCACAAGAAACCATACCTGGATGCAATCAGAAGAGGTTTATATGGGAGAGTTGGCTAGTCAATGGTCAAAACTGCTCGTCCACACAGGAACAGAATTTTGACAAAAGGCCAGCAAGCTGAGGGTTTTTTTTTATAGCATGGGGTGGGGAAAGGAAGGAATTTTCATGTGGTTACACATGATTGGTTGTTTTACAAATTTTGAACATAACACTGGGAAGACCAATGGAGGAAGGGGTAGCCAAGAACAGTGGAACATTCCAGAGGAATCCAGCCCAAATGATCCAGAGTCATGTGAAAATCACTCTGCACACTCATTCCTCTCAAGAATGTAGCATTACTACATCACTGTGCCCCACCCTGTCATTTACCAACTATTTCAGATTAACTATTTTTCTTCTCTGAGACTTGAGGAATGTTAATCTAGCAAGTGTCCTCTGATTCAGGGATAATGTCCTCCACCCAGAATGTGTCCTGGGGCAGTGAAAATCTTACATTCAGTTCTGCTTTCTGGAACTTACATTCTTTTGGTCAGGTCTAAGGGCAAAGAAAAAGCCTGCATATTTTTCACAAAATGGTCTTTATAATTTTTCACTCTACACTACTTTATGATACTATTTAGTCAATTAAAAAATATTAACTGTGCCTTTCATTGTCAGTCACACTGCTGAGAATCTAGTCTTCCTCATTCAAGTCCATCAAGTCTCTTTAGTCATGTGATCCATGAAAGACCTATAAACAAAATCTCTCCAGTCAACTCAAGAAGGTACCAAGTTAGAACTAAAACATATATTTACTTTTTCCCTATAAGAAAAAGATATTCCTTGTCTAGAGATATGGGCCACTGGGTAAAGTACTTGTCATGCAATCATGAGAATTTGAGTTCAAATCTCCAGCACTGATGTTAAAATATGGATGCAGTGATATGTGTTAGTAATTTTAGTGCTGGGAAGTCAGAAAGTGATCCCTAGACCTTACCCTCCAGTGGGTGAAGCAAAATCAGTGATCCCAGTGTTTTAATGATAGTGTCTCAAAAAAGAAATTAGAGAGAAATTGAGAAAATTACAATATTAACTTTTGGTCCTAGTTTTATTTTGTTGTGATAAAATAACACATTAAAAAGCATTTGGGTTCATTGCAGCTCACAATTCCCCAAGTCTGTGTACTGGGTCCTCCCTAAACAGCACAGTTTTTCTTTCTTTAATAAGTACATATTGATGGCATGTGTAAGATTGTGAGTCTTGAGTCCACTTTGACACAGGTCATCTCTTTGGTGATGCAGACTGTGGGGAGTCTGACTGCACTTAAATGCCTTCTTCATGATTCCCTACCACAGGTTCCAATGAAAAGAGACAGTCTGTGGTTCTAAATCATTTATTGCCATGATGGAAAGTGGATGCATAAAACCATACTCCACTTCTCAGGGTGGGCCTGAGATTAAATATCTTTTGCAGGGAGGAATCTCTGAGAAGAAAGACTTGCTGGCTACACCCTCCAGACCTCTAGGTACCTCATTAGCATAGAGATCCATTTCTTCAGCCTATATGGCCACAGGTCACATCACTTTTCCTATTGTCTTGGTCTGAGATGCTAGGGATGCTTTATCTATATGTGGATGCATGGGGCATTACCTTTATGTGACTACTGATGGCCACAAATCTACAGGGACTTGGTGTTAAAGTCAATATTTAGAACAATGTTTTCTTGGGCAGACTATCGGAGCTGCGATGGGTCTGCTTAGCTCAGGCCACCATGCTCCATGGCCTGAAGCCAAGCGCTGGTAGTAGCCAGCCATTTCTCTCTCTCTCTCTCTCTCTCTCTCTCTCTCTCTCTCTCTCTCTCTCTCTCTCACACACACACACACACACACACATCTTCCTTCCTTTTAGCTCCTCCATTTTCTCACCTCTTTCTCTCCTTACTCCTCCCACGTCACCTTCTTCAAAATACTGAGTTTAATGTAGCAGGAAATATACAACTATACTGTGTCTATGTGACAGTACCCTGGTGCATAGGAGCAGGTGAAGCTTCTACCATCTGGGTCTCTGGGGCTTCAAAGCTTTGCTCAACTGAGGACCAGGCTACCTCGCAATCCACTGCCCAACAGGCATGCTTCTCAATAGAGGCAGATATGACAGTACCATCTATTGTAAAGGATATACTGATTTTCTTGGGCAAATTCTTATTGACCTGAGGCCTGTAATGACAGAAATATTCCAGTTGATGCCCAAGTTATTTTCTCAAGACCCATCAGTACCTGTTCTGGCCATCAGTAAGTGATTGTTATAAAACAGTCACAAATATTTTGGTTATGTTTTCTTTCTGCTCAATATGGTCTCATATATCAAAATGCTCTGTGAAGCTGTCTTATGGGTTAAAATAAATTATGGCAGAAATCTCTTTGTTGGATAATAGCAACAACAGAGAACAGTTCTTGGGGACTGACTAGCTTCCCGTTAGCTAGGTCTCTGGTTTGGGTTAATTTTGTTTGTTTTGTTTTATTTTCTTGCAGTAAAACTATCATTCACCTTAGATTATTATCTTCTAGTATTTGAGTATTGAACCTGTTAGCTTTTCTAATGCTTTTCTTTATAACATTAAACATTTGAATTGAACTTTGATATTTCCTATTGAGTTTTTTTTTTTTTTTTTTGAGCATAGTCCAAAAGTGTCTCTTGCCTTAAGCAATCACTTACCTTGGGCTATATTATTTTCAAAATTCCAGTCTCTGAGAGGATGGAATTAAAGACCCCATTTATTCATGGTCAGGTTATGACTGCAGTTAGTTTGCTTAACATTGTTTCTGCTAGCCGCAGTTGCCGCATGGCAGTGACTACTAATGACTGCAGAATCCCATAATTATTTAAGGAAATAGGACTGAAATACAATCTGCAATGGAGTTTATCTGAATTGGGCCTGGAGATAATTGCTCAGTGGTTAAAAGCACTTGTTGCAGTTTCAGAGGGATTAATCACAAAACTCTAGGTGGCAGACAGATCACAACAACATGTAATTTGAACAGTTCAGATGACCTTTTCTGCCCTGTGTGTATCTACACTCATGTATACTTGTATACAGATAAGGAAGAATAAACATAAAATTTAAAATATATTTTCTAAAATAAAATTGAAAGGCTACCAGGTGCATCAGAAACTTCAAATGATAATTCACCCACAGGATATCTCTTTTATAAAAGAGATTGGAAAAGAGATGTGAGAATGTGAAATTTGATGAGCATGTTAACTGGAGACACTTTAGGCACAGATATTAAGTTTCCTTTAGCTCAGCCTTAATTTTACAAAGGACCTAAAACTTAAGGTAAATGCATCATTGAAACAAATGACCTGGAAAATCCTTGTAGATTCCTTCATTTGCCCCAGGACTGTGATTAAATCTTATAAGAATGAACATTAAAATATAAAAGGGAGAAGATAAAATGCAGGGAAGATGAAGCTACCAGATTTTTTGGAATGAAACATTGCTCACTTTAGAGAACAGAGTAGGCCTTCAAAAAGTACATATAATATGAAAATTTGAGCATTTCCTTTTAGCTACAAAAGTAGCATCAATGTGCTAATTGTTCTAAAATGAGCCCAGAATTTGCTGCAAGACTACACTTTATAAAATACTTGAGCTCCACTACATCATGCAGTAATACTGTGAATTTATTTCTACTAATTAACCTATAATTGAAGTGGAGGTTGGTGTAAAGCCTCTGGAATATTTACATTGTGATTTCTTTGTTCACAGTGTTGTTTTAGTTAAAGATTTACAACAATGAAGATGGGTAAATATGTTGGAATCATTACTTTGATAAATGGTTTAAATACATAATTAAGTTAAATCCAAAAAGTCTCTTATTGTGTAAGCACATTATTAAATATGGGCCATAAAACATCTTGTTTACTTTTTATATAATTTCACCACAGACAAAAGAATATTGCAAACACAGCAATTTTTGTTTTTTGTATTTTTTGTTTATTTTGTTTCTTTTCTCTATGATGAAGTATAGGTCTAATTTCTATTTAAGAATTGAGCCCCAATATTTTGGTGAGGATTGGGGTACCAAATTATTGTTAATAATTTTAAAACACTTGGAAAATAATCTTGTCTTGAAAAACTTATTAAAACACTTGAGTCAAGGGCTAGAGAGGTAGCTTAAGTGGAAAAATGGTTGCCATATAATTGGTGGAGGATCTGACTTAAATGTCCAGAATCCTGACACATATTAGGGCATTTAGGTTCAGAGTCATAAATACAGTAATAAAAGGAGGTGAGGTGGAAGCAAAAAATCCCTGTGGGCTCAGAGGAATGCTAGTTTACTCTTTGTAGAAGAACTTCAGGCCCATGAATAAGCCTGTCTCAAAGGTAGAACATCCTTGAGGAATGACATTCAAAATTGTCATTTGGCCTCCACATGCAAACTTACACACACCATTGTGGACCTCCAAACACTGACTTGAAGCCTCTAACACACACAAAAGTCTGGGTCATCCCTCTGCCCCTGCCTTTGCCTCTCTGATGAGTATAACATAGCCTTGGTGATTGGATGATTTTTTTTTTTTTTTTAACTAAGCATTTGTGAGATATGAAGGAAGTTCTCACAGCTATTGTCTAATGATCAGATAATACACGTTACTTTTATTTAAAAAGTTCTCCCTAAATTTCTGTTTTGAAAATTCAACCACCTTTAGTACAAAACATCTTTTAGGTATTCTTAGGAGCTATATATCTGGGATTTCAGGTAGGACCGGTTCCTATTTTCTGAAAAACTGTCCAGTTGATTTCTAAAATGGTTTCACAACTTTGCAATCCCAACAGCAATGAAGGAATGTTCCTCTTTCTCTACATCCTCACCAGTACCTTCTGTCAACCTGAGTTTTTTATCTTAGCTATTCTGGTTGGTGTAATGTGGATATCAGGGTTATTTTGATTTGTATTTCCCTCACCTTTAGGAATATTGCGCATTTCTTTTAAGTGTTTCTGGGCCATTAGAGATTCCTTTGTTGAGAATTCTTTGTCTAGTTCTATACCTCATTTTTAAAAATTGGGTTATTTGAGTTTTGTTTTGTTTTTGCAGTTTAACTTCTTGAGTTCTTTACATATGTTAGATATTAACCCTCTCTCAGATGAAGGGCTAGTGATGATCTTGATGGAATTTCTAGGCATCCATTTTTTCCTATTGAGACTGTCCTTTGCCTTACAGATGCTATTTAGTTTCATGATGACATTTATTGATTCTTGACTTTAGTACCTGAGACATTGGTGTTCTGTTCAGGAAATTTTTTCTTGTGACAACATGTTCCAGAGTGTTTATCATGTTCTCTTCTATTAGATTCAGTGTGTCTTGTTTTACTTTGTGTTCTTTGAAATTTAGTTTTGTATGGTACAATAAATATGCATTTTCCACATGAAGACATCGAGTTCAATCATCACCATTTTTTGAATATTCATTTCCTCTTCCAATGTATGGTTTTAGCTTCTTTGTCAAAAGTCAAGTGTCTGTAGGTGTGTAGGTTCATTTCTCTATCTTCAAATTGATTCATTTGATCCACCTGTCTGTTTCTATAACAATATTATGCAATTTTAAATACTATTTTTTTGTAGTGTAGCTTCAGGCCAAGGATGGTGATACCTCCCTGTTCTTTTACTGTTCAGGATTGTTTTGGCTATCCTGCGTTTTGTTTTTCCATGTGAAATTGCAGCATGATGGGAGAGAGGAGCATAAAGGGAATGGGGGAGGCAGTATTAGACATAGAGAAAAATGGGAGTAAGGTCCAGAGAGCCAGGAGAATGAATGGAAATAAACAGCTGCCAGGGTCAGAGGGTGGAGGAGAATTTTTATTAAGTCCCATTAACTCAAGATGAGAAAGGCTCCCAGAAGTCAATTCAGGTGACCTTAGCTAAAATGCCCAACACTGATGATATTGACCTTGAAGAGACCATCAGTAGCTAGACAGGATCCCCAGTGCAGGAATGGGAACAACAAACCACCTATCAAATTTTTGACCCAAATTAGGCACTAACTAATAGAAATACAGGGGTAAAAATGGAGCAAATATTGAAGAAATGGCTGAACAGTGACTGGCCCATATTGAGACCCATCTCATGGGCAGGGACCAGTCTCTCACATTATTAATTGTCCTGTCCAGCAGGGCATTAAACAGGGATCTGGGGAGATCACCTGAAAGAGAATATAGGGGAAACAGGCAAACACAAAGAATGGTTATCTGTTTATAGTCTGATCAACCCAGTGATTTTTTTTTTTAACACAGGGATTATATGCACATAAAGGCAGGATGTGGGAAAGGGGATGAGGCAGATACAATGAATCTATTAGAAGAGAAAGTAGGAAAGAGCCTTGAGCTCATTGGCACAGGGGGAAGTTTCCTAAACAGACTCAAATGGCTCATGCTCTAAGATTAGGAATTGATAAATGTAACCTTATGAAACTGGAAAGCTTCTGTAAGGCAAAGGACATGGACAAATTGGTAACCTACAGATTGGAAAAAGTCTAATAATATTCTTAACTTCAGTGTTGGTGGAAGCTAATGGTATCTTAAATTAATTACTTCCAATTTTAGCTTCATACTGGAAAGTATTTGATAGTTTAAGTGAGAATTATTTCTTGGGTATTTGAAAACATGGTCTGCATTTGTTGTTGTTATTTCAGACAGTGGTATGATCTTCATGAAAGAAGTCATTAGTTTTGTGCTTTGAGAGCTCATAGCTTCCCCTCACTTCCAGATTTTTTAATTGGTTTTTAAATAATTAAAGATGTGATCTCTTAGGCTCTTAGTCTCTCAACTGAACTTGCCTCTTGCTACCATGCTTTCTACCTGCCATGAAGGATTCATATTTTGAAACTAAAAGTGAAAATAAGTTATTTCTTTTATGGGACTAATTTTTGTCATTATATTTTATTATAGAACAGAAATGTAACTAAGAGTTTGGTACATGGATTGTTGTTTTTCTCTGAATATTCTGTCCATGTTGTTTTTGGAAGAATGTGAAAGAATTTGGAACTTTGAGCTCAAAAAAATGGTTGAATCCTTTAAGCAGAGGATATTGGAATGTTCTAATAGGAGCATGGGAAAAATGTGGATAGTAGAGGTCTGGCTCAATATGTTTCAGAGGGAAACATATTAGAAACTGGAACATGACTGTGATACTTTGGCAAACAATCTGGCTGCCTTTATTTTTTCCACTTTTACTAAGAATTTCCCTGTGGCTAAACCCCAAATTACTTAAACAAATATGTTTTGGTAGAGGAATTTTTAAGACTACATAATATTAAGTCTGTTCAATACTTCTTACTGATTTTTTTATATGGGTCTATAATGAAAAAAGCAAGTCAGGCAGAAAGAAATACAATGCATATAGTTGAGAGTATAAAAGAACACTTAGTGTTAAGGCTGAGGTGTGTGGTGAAAGAGGCTGTAATTGTTAAGGAGATTAGCATCATTAAGCACTTGAACAATGTGGAGGGTGCTTTCAAGGGAAGACCCCACCCACCCAATCTTCCAACCTGTGAAAGTAAAAGAGCTAAGGAATTTTCTGAAAAAAAAAAAATTAAAAAAAACCCTCAATTAACAGATATAATCCAAGTGGTTCAAAGCCCATCCCACATTGGCAGTCAAACATGGCTGTCATAATTCAGGATGCTTGACCATCGCCAAAGATCATAGATTTAAGTTACCAGGAATAATACATCAATATAGAGATGTTTGCATGAACTTTGATAGTCATTGTGCAAATGTAAGCTGTAAATCAAGGCTCATTTTAAATACACTGTTTGCTTTGGCCAGGAAGGCAGATTAAAAAATAAAATGTTGCAAATCTCTGATATAGGATGTGGATTTTCTCTGATGATGTTCTTAATATGAGGGCTGGTGGAAGATAAAGGTCTGCTATGTAGCTAAATATTGAAGAGGGTTAACATGATCATTGAAAACTGCTTTGTCATTAAAAAGCATGGACACTGAATGGCTACTAAGAGGACTAATGATAACCCCAAATAATTTGGCTCTGAGTCTGTGACATTCCAACTGTTCATAATCATGAAGCTCTAATCAGCCAGTGAAGCTTCTAGAGTCATTATTATAAGGTATGATTTTCTTTCATTTCTGACAACTCACATTCATACAGAAATATTGAAAATACCTTAAAATAAGTTTGAGATGCCATAAAGTATGTAGAGAAAGAAACATAAAAACATAATAACAATGACAAGCCCATGATATTTTTACTTTACAGTTTTTAGCATAAAATGTGTTTAGTTTCTCAATTCTAGTAAAGAACCAAGACTGGTAATTTGAATATGAATACCCCCTGAAGCACAAATATTTGAATTCTTAGCCACCAAGAAGAGGCACTACATAAAAGTATTAAAGAACTAGAAAGTATGCTCTTGTTGGAGAAAATATATCACTAGGGGTGTGCTTTAAAGGTTCAAAAGCATATGCCAAACCCAGAATCTTTTTTTCTTCCCTCTGCCTGTAAATGAGGATGTAGCTCTCAGCTACTTTTCTGTGGAATGTTGACCCACACTTCTTCATTCCCAAGCCTGCCTGTTGCCTTGCTCCCCACCATGATGATAATAGTATCACCTCTGAAAATGTAAGCAAGTCCACAAATAAATGCTTTGTTTCTTTTCTTTCTTTTTTTTTCTTTTCTTTCTTTTTTTTTTTTTTTTTTTTTTTTTTTTTTTTTTTTTTTTTTTTTTTTTTTTTTTTTGAGTTGCCTTGGCCATGATGTTTCTTCACAGAAATAAAACTGATTAAGACATTGACCATTCCAGATCAGGGTGACAAAATATCTGTTATTTCAGAGCTCCAAAAACAGTGTCTCAACGTGTAGTGCTTGAACATGCTAAGCGAATAAATTAGTCAGTAAAGCAAGGTCTCTAACCTTCTACATACCCCCACCCTGCCTCTTTTCTTCCCAAATCTTAAAAATGGTGTCTCTGAGGGTTCTTTGCTATCTCTAGGAAGATTAACGCTCAGTAAAGATTGAAATGCCTACCTCAGGAGATTGTCGATGACGTTTATCTATAACTATTTTCTATACCTTGTATTAGTTGTTAGCTCAGATGTTTGACTGCAGCAAACAGTACTCCAGACCACATGGTTCCAAGGTGTGTGTGGGGGAGGTTTATTCAGGAGATAGAACAAAGG
This sequence comes from Arvicanthis niloticus, assembly GCF_011762505.2. Classification (NCBI taxonomy): domain Eukaryota; kingdom Metazoa; phylum Chordata; class Mammalia; order Rodentia; family Muridae; genus Arvicanthis; species Arvicanthis niloticus. The sequence continues at coordinate 4,361,217 of NC_047667.1, forward strand.
TAGGGGGAAGATTGTGGAAGAAGAAGAACAAAGAGGAGAAGTAGAAGCCGGCCATGACCAGGTAGAGAGAGAGAAAGAGAAGGGGGGAGGGAACAGAGAAGCTAGAGGCAAGAGGGTAAGAGGGTAAGAGAGTAAGAGATTAAGAGAGAGAGGAGGGGACAAGCAGCCCCTTTTATAGTATGTTGGGGGCCGACTTTTAGCAGAAAGCGGCTATCAGCTTTGCAGCCATCTTGAGCCATATACCCTGACATGAAACTTGGATTACAATAGCCTACAACAGCTGAGCACACTCCGATAATCTTGGTTTAGATACCTTGAGATTAAAGGTGCATGAGATTAAAGGTGTTTGATTTAAGAGTATGACTTAGAAGTATAGAGATCTGAGTTAGACAAGACCTAAGGGCATGATTAAAGGTGTAACTTAGAGGTGTGGCTTAGAAGTGAGACATATAAAAGGCAGAGACAGAACAGATCAGCATCAGACTGAGATCAGAGAATCAGACACATCAGACATTAGGTAGAAGACACTTGGCTCCAGACAGAATCAGACACAGCAGACAGAGGAGACAGAGAAGGAAACAGAGGAACAGAGACTGAAGAATAAACGGGATTGAATCACACCCTGTCTGGTCTCCATTCTTCGAGTCTTCCCTCACCCTCACTCTTGTTGAACCCCGACCAGCAGACCGGAGCAGCAGCTTGGGCCGGGATACAATGGCCGCCCAAACGTGGGTCGGCCCAGGCCTCAACATTTTGCCTGGGCTGTGAAGTTTTTTGGCCGCCCCAACTTGGGGCTAGTGTGGACCCCAACAATAGTAGACCAGACTGTTGCCAGATAACTGTGGGGAGGAGCATACCTGGCTGTTGCCAGGTAACTGTGGAGGTGGAGTTTAGACAGAATACTAACACCTTGGAGTCACTTATACCTTCTAAAATCTGTAGTTATCTAAGTGACTCCACAGATCTTTCACTAATCTATTCTTTGCTGAGTTGTTCTTTTTCCAAGTTTACTTCAAATTCCAGAGCCATAGATCTGACAGAGTGCATGGCACACTGACCTGAACTCCCAGCTCTGAACTTCTGGCTCCATATCTTATCTAATTTGTCTTGTGGATAGCTAATTTCCTGAGACCCAGAGTGCAAAACAAACTGATCTACACTCTTGGCTCCATCTGTGAACAGTTTAAAATTTTTTTAACTCTTTCATTTCCCCATTTCTGCTGATGTAGGTGTTCTAATCATAGAACTAATTTTTAGTATCTTCATATTCCTGATTTTCTTGACCCTGCAAAGTATGATATCGTTGATGTAACACTAAAATCTGAACAGCACTTATTCTTTGTCTAACAAAAGTGACTAGGCTATGAAATATGCATGGGCCTATGGTCAGAAGCAAATGTAATATCAGTAATATCAAGATTGGTCCCATAAGGGAAAATATCAAAGTGGTCATCCAAGGGGACTTATTAAACCAACTCTCAAACCATCCCTGTTGTGTTTCTCTATCTTTTTGTCTTTTATCTAGTCTTTCTCTAGGTTTGTTCATGGAATCTTTAACTACCCCTGAATGGTCTACATAGAAACATCACTCTTCTCTTAGGGTAGAAAATAGCCCTCCATCCTTTAAAAATAGTAAGTCTAATCCCCTTCTGTTCTGTAAGACTACTTCTGACAGAGAAGTCAAAGATTCTTGTAATTTGTTTATAGACTGTTCTAAGGTCCTTAAATCTTCATCCATGGCTGATCTTAATTCATGGAAGTATTGAGGGGTTTGTATTTGGGCCTCTGTCTCTGTTCCCACATCTGCTACTACTCCTAGTCCCAGGATCACAGCTAGGGTCAAAGAGACAGGTTCACTCTGAAAGTGTTTTGGACATGTGTCAAAACTCATCTTCAAGGGTATTGGCTGGGTGATAGCAAACCCAGGGAGCTAGTTGTACAAGTACACAGTAGTCTTTGGCATCATCAAAGACCGATGTTGACACACAAGGGGTCAGTCCTGAACTATAAGCCCACCACTTATCCATGCCAGGGAACAGGTACCTTATGGTAAAGGTCTTAGGACTTTTAAGAATCTCACTACACAAGTGTTTGTAAGCAGTTGGTGGTCTCCTGAGGCAGGTCCCCTTCCCCAAGACCTCAGTAAGTGTCAGCCCATGTCTATTGTCCCAGACACAAGCCTCATGGCTGGTGGTATTATTAAAGTCACTGCAATACCTTCATAATAGGGAGGTCCTGAGGCAAGACAAAGCCAACAGGATTCTGTCATGTTAGGATTAGACTCGTTTAACACAGTGAATGCTCCCTGGATTAAGTTTAGCAGTCTCTGTCCAGTGTTTGGGGAGACTGGCGGGGTCAGAGGTAACTTTAAGAGGGTTATGGTGGGAGGAAGTTTCTTATCTTGTGTTTTTTTTAAGGATCCTTAGGACAGGAGGTCCCTGTTCAGGTAATACCTTGTTAGGGCCCACTGATTGAGCAGGGAGGTTCTCTGTTTTAAGCCTGATGGTAAATATCACTCCAGGATCTGGTCCAGTTACATATAATCTCAGGCTCCACTGTCTGTCCTTCACCCAACCTCTATATTCCTTCCCTTTTTCTATAAAAGTGATGTTAAATTGGTTACACCATCCTGAATTTTTAGCCTGTTGTAGGCTAGTAATGCCATCAGAATAACTCTTTTTCCCTATAAAGATATAGTCCCTAATAGGGTCAAGACGTATCCAGTATCTTGTGCCCCCTGTTTCACATCCCCATTCCTTACAATAGAATGACTCTAGCCCCCCACAGGTCCTTGCATTGCTCAAGTCTCTCCCATCTTGAGGGCACATATAGAAAGGGGCACTAGAACTGACAGTACCTGCTCCAGGGTATGCACATCCCAGTCCCTCCAATCGGGGAATGGAAGGGTCATCATACATATAGCGACCCACTTGTTTAGACTGAGTATGGGTCAGCTGGGGAATATCCCAATGTTTAAGGCCTGCAGCCAATTGACAAAGTCCGGTTCTAGGGTAGGCCACCAAGTATATGGGGGGGTGCACCTCTTGGATACTCCAAACAACATTTTCAGTCTGTGACTGGACCTGCCAGGTCAGTTTTGGGGGGGCATAGGGATTGTCACTCATCGCTTGAAGGGTGCCTATGACATAGGCACAGTTTAAGAGGATCATCAGTCTTTTCCAGTTTCCACTCATTTTTGGAGGACTCAGGAGATCTCTTTATGTAAGAGGAGTGGATTCAAGTGGAGATGCCTTCTACTTTTACTGCTGTAGGGGTGGTCCGGAGCACCAGATATGGTCTTTTCCTATGCGGCTCAAGGCTACCAGCTCAATGACGTAGAACCAAGACTGCATCTCCTACTTGAAACTGGTATGGGACACTCAGGTCTCCATCTCCTTCAGCTGCTCCCAGACCTTACACCAAACTGCCTCCAGTGCTTTCATGTGGGTGAACAAGAATTTAGAAAGAATAACATCAGGATTATATAACCCTCCTGCCTCAGTAATAGGGGGTGGTCTTCCACATAAGATTTCATACGGTATAAGTTTAAATCACCCTGGAGTGTTCCACACATGGAACAAAGCAAAGTGAAGGAGGGCTGTCCAGTCACTCCTGCCAATTTCTAGAGCTAATTTAGTTAGGATCTCTAATGGTTCTGTTCATTCTCTCTATCTGTCCTGAACTCTGGAGTCTATAAGCACAATGTAATTTCTAGTCTAGCCCCAGTTGACTGGCCAGTCCCTGACTTACCTGGGAAACAAAGGCGGGTCTATTATCAAACCCAATTACCTTGGGTATCCCAAACCTTGGGAAGATTTCTTCTAGTATCTTTTAAGCCACCACGTTGGCTGTTTCAGTTTTTTTTAGGAAAGGCTTTTATCCATCCTGAAAAGGAGTCTATAAAAACTAGGTATTTGTTTTTATACTTAGCTGGTTTGGCTTCTGTGAAGTCCAATTCCCATTAAGCTCCAGGTCTGTTGCCTCTAAGTCTTCTTTCTGGAGGACATCTTGAATACCCAGCATTAGTCATGGCACAGGCTTGACAATTTTTTACTACTGTTTCAGCTATATCAGACAAGTCTAGTACATAAAATTATGAAGCCTTAGCTAGAGTCTTTAAATGTTTGGCTCCTAAATGAGTCAGGTGATGTAGGTTTCTCACATATTTTCGTTCTTCCTTCTGTGGAAGAATTATTTTACCATCTGTGGTCTCTATTTTCTCCTGAGAGGCCTCAGGTTGAAGTCCTAATTTTCTTATCTTTATGTAGTCATCAGTGGAATACTCGAATTTAGTAAGGTGGATACCAAGGGGATCTTCAGGGGCCTTAACTGTCAAAAACCACTTTCCCTTGGGCAGCCCACTTTGCTGCTAAATCTGCCATCTGGTTCCCTTTAGCCACTGCATCCTGTGTCCTTTGATGTCTAGGACAATGAATGATAGCCACCCTCTTGGGCAGGTGTATAGCCTTCAGGAGGCTAAAAATCTCTTCTTTATTTTTAATGTCCTTTCCTGCAGAAGTCAGTAGCCCCCTTTGTCTGTAAATTGCCCCATGGATGTGGGCAGTGGCAAAGGCATACCTACTGTCAGTATAGATATTGACACACTTTCCTTCTGACAATTGTAGTACCTTTATCAGGGCAGTGAGCTCAGCTTTCTGGGCAGAAGTTCCTTCTAGCAAGCTGCTAGCCCAAATCACTTGCTTCCTGTCCACCACTGCCACTCCCTCTCAGCATTCGCTTACCTTCAACCACGAAGCTGCTTTCATCAGTATACCAGTTCGGGCTTCCTGGCCAGGGCTGGTCCCTTAGGTCACTTCTAGGGCTTGTCTCTTCTACCAGGATGTCGAGGCAGCAGTGGACAGGAGCAGAGTCATCAGATTCCGGCAGTAAGGTGGCAGGATTCAGGATAGACAGGGAAGCAAAGCTCACCCTCTCAGTCAACAACAGGCTCTGATAATTTGTCATGCGGGTGTTGGTCATCCATCTGTCAGGTGGCTGTTGAATAATGCTCTCAAGAGAGTGGGGCAGTACCACAGTTATTTGTTGTCCCAGAGTCAGTTTGTCAGCATCTTTAACCAGCAAAGCTACCGCAGCTATAGCTTTTAGACAATTAGGCCATCCACTGGTGACAGGGTCTAGTTTCTTTGATAAATAAGCCATGGGTCTTTCCTATGGTCCTAGAGTCTGAGTAAGGACACCTCTAGCAACCCCTGCCCTCTCATCACATCAACATATAGAGTGAAAGGTTTAGTCAAATCAGGCAAGGTGCTGGTGCTGTTAACAGGGCATTTTTGATATTTTCAAAGGCCCTTGATGATCAGGGGTCCATGTGAACTCCCCTTTTTCTTTTGTGAGGGGATATAAAGGGGCTGCTAATGTAGCAAACCCAGGAATCCACAGTCTACAGAAGCCAGCAGTGCCCAAAAACTCCCTTACCTGGCATGGGGTGGTTGGGACTGGGATATGAATGGCAGTCTTTTTCCTGGCTTCTGTTAGCCACCACTTCCCATCTCATAGGGTGTATCTCAGATATGTAACCTCAGTTTGGCATAATTGAGCCTTCTTAGCTGAGCCTCATTATCCCAACTCACCCAACTCTACCAGCAGTTTCTTAGTCCCTTGGAGACACTCAAGTTCAATTGAAGTAGCTAGAAGTAAATCATCAACATATTGGAGTAAGGTTACCTGAGGATTTTCAGCCCTGAAGGAGGCCAAGTCTCAATGGAAAGCTTCATCAAAGAGGTGGGGAGTTTTTAAACCCCTGTGTCAGCCTAGTCCATGTCAGCTGCCCCACTAGTCCACTCGAAAGCAAAAACGGGCTGGCTGGAGGGATGCAATTTCAGACAGAAGAAAGCATCCTTTAAATCTAAAACAGTGTACCATTTCCTTTCTGGAGGGAACAGATTAAGAAAATTATATGGGTTGGGCATGGTTGGGTGAATATCCTGAACTCTTTTGTTGACTTCTCTTAAGTCTTGCACTGGCCTGTAATCGTTGGTGCCAGGCTTCTTTTACTGGCAGCAAGGGAGTGTTCCATGGTGACTGACAGGAGATGAGAATACCTTGTTGTAATAGCCTTTTAATATGAGGCCTAATTCCTTTTCTGGATTCATGACTCATTGGGTACTGTTGAACCCCAACTGGGGGAAGCACCGGGTTTTAGCCCTACCACAATAGTGGGACCTCTTTCTGCCATCCCCATACCTCCAGTTTCAGCCCAAGCTTTTGGGAATTCTGCTAGCCATTTATCAATTTCTGGGGCCTCTCACTGTCTTTGAGACTCGTGAAGCTGATATTCATCTTCTAGTTTCAAAGTCAGTATTACAGAGGTGGGGGTTCCCCAGGTCAACTCCAGTCCTGTTTGGGTGAACTTTATTTGTGCCTTTAACTTTGTCAACAAATCTCTCCCTAGCAAAGGCATTGGGCATTCAGGAATAACCAGAAAGGAATGAGACACTTGTCCCTTTCCCAAATCAACAACTTGTAAAGTAGTCCAAGGATATTGTTTCTGCTTGGTTGCCCCTATAACTATTGTCCTTTTTTTTTTTTCAATTTTCCCAGTGACTGTTTCAGAACTGAATATTCTGCTCCGGTATCAACCAGAAAGTCCATAGGGGTTCCCTCCACATTTACGGTTACCCTGGGCTCGGGGATGGGAGCCAAACCCCGTCCCCTCTAGTCATCATCCTCAAAAGTCAGGACCTTAGGGGCCCTGTTTTTCTTCTTTGGGCAGTCCTTAGCCCAATGTCCTTCCTCTTTACAGAAGGCACACTGGTCTTTTTCCAGCAGGCATCACTGCCCTTCTCTTCTTCCACTCAGCCTTGACCCTTTGTTGCCCAGGTCCCCTGTCTGCCTAAATCTTGTCCTATTCCTGTCTTTCTCTCCTACTACTGTTGCCAGAATCCTAGTCAGATTCCTCTCTTCTCTGTGATCTCACTTATTCGCTCTCTCCTCTCCCTTTTCTTTCTCTTTTCTGCTTCTCTTCCTCAGTTTCCCTCTTATGATAAGCTTTCTCCGCCTTGTTAACAAGATCCTGCAAAGTATAGTCCTGCAATCCTTCTATACGCTATAACTTCTTCCTAATATCAAGTGCTGACTGCCCTATAAAAGCTATAGACACTGCAGCCTGCTGCCACTCAGAGGTTGGATCAAAGGGTGTATATCACCTATAGGCTTCCATCAACCTCTCAAGGAACACGGACGGTGGCTCAATAGGCCCTTGCATCTCTTCCCTTACCTTAGGCAAATTGGTGGGGTGTTGGGCTGCCCCTCTCAATTAGGACCTGGCAGAACACTGACAGCCGCTCCCTCCCTTCAGCTGTATTGTAATCCCAATCTGGTCTGTTAAGGGGAAATGCAGTATTAATCTCATTGGGAAGGTTAGTGGAAGCCCCGTTTCTGCCCTGGGCGTTTTTATGAGCCTCCAGCAAGATCCTTTACCGCTCTTCTGTTCTAAAGAGGACCTGCAAAAGCTGCTGACAATTGTCCCAAGTAGGCTGGTGAGAAAACATCAAAGACTCTAACAGCCCCATCAGACTTTTGGGGTTATCAGAAAAGGGAGGGTGGTTAACTTTCCAGTTATATAGACCAGCAGAGGAAAAGGGCCAATATTGTAATGGCTGCAAAACACTGGAATCTGCAGGGGGAGGCCCATATGTGTACAGTGGCAAAGCCACAGTTGAATCTGGTCTTTCTGGGCTCCACCCGCTCTGTCTCGGTTGGGGTTGAGGGCCCGGTCCCAAGTGGTGCTTTCAGTTTTGGTTTTGGATCCGATTCTCGGAGGGCCAGGACTCGGGAGCCTGGCTTTCGTCCCCGGATCCATGGTTTTACCCATGGAGGTGGATCTTGGACCAAGTCTAGTCATATGGTGATATAGGGCTCTTGGTCTGGGTGGGACCCTGGTCTCTCCTGAGAAACAATAGCTTTCACTTCAAGAATAACAGCCAAGTCAAAAGTGCCCACTGGTGGCCAACCAACGTCAAGTTGGTGGCCAACCAATGTCAAGTCGGCCACTCAGAAGTGCAAAAAGTCTGCCAAGGACCTTTTTTGATTTCAACTGATAAATTATGTGCCCTGGTTCTAACTTCTGTCCAGCGGTCCAAAGTCAAACTTAAAGGTGTGGTTATAGGCTGTCCCATAGTCACAAATAACACAAAATAAACTCACAGAGTGACTAACAAAAACCCGTCTCAACAAAACAAATACACAGAGAGACTAACAAAAACATGTCTCAGACAAGTACCAGCCAGGAAGGATTCCATGCCTTCCTGAGTGCCAGCCAGGAGGAATTCCATGTCTCCTCAGCACTAAACTGTTAATTTCTCAGAATTTCCCACGCCCTGTGGGACATCTGCCCTGGACCTGCAGCAGGTGATTTCTCAGCACATCTGTCAATCACTTCCTTTGACTCTTCTCAAGACAGAACCGCCTGCAAACAGCTTCAAAAAAACAAAAGTACTTTCTCACAACCAGCTTACTGAGACTACACAGACACAAGAGCAAAGAGAGTGGGTCCAGAACACAGAAAGACATATAAACAGAAATCCTACCTCCAAGTGAGTTCCTGGAGTCTAGGGTGGTCGTTGATTCCCAGTCAGTGAACCAAGATGTAAGGTTCACCAGGAAGGGAGGAACTCCCTCTCAACCCTAGGAAATTCACAGCCACCCCAGTAACTCACAAGACACCTAACTTGATGCAATCAGCAAAAGGTATATTTGAATCAACGTGTTGAGCGTTGAGGTCGTACTTTTAGCCTGTCCTACACCGAGGCAAGCAATGAAGTACAACCCTGAATCAGAGAGAGGTAGAATTTTAAAAGGACAAAACCACAACCCAGGGGAGATAAGGGGGGAATTATAATTAAGTATCTATAGAAAGCACCTGTCCAGTGTTCAGCTTCCATGACAGGTTCAAGAAATAGTCATGGGGAAATATCACATACAAGCCTTTCTTCTTTTGAGAATCAAATCCTATTCAATTTATTTTGTGGTCAGTTTGGTTCCTGGTACCCAGAGTGTATGGGCATGCTGACGTGAACTCCCAGTTCTGAACTCCTGGCTCCATATCTTATCTAACTTGTCTTGTGGATGGCTAATTTCCTGAGACCCAGAGCACAGAAGAAACTAATCTGCACTCTTGGCTCCATCTGTGGATGGTTTAAAAAAAATTAACTCTTTCAGTACAAACTCTTTCACTTTTATCATTGATTTCTCTCATTGATTTTCTTTGGGAAAGTGTGTCTGACTCTAATCTGTTAATGCCCCCAATCAGTCTACTGGCCTAAAACTCAAGCAATAAAATTATTTTTCTTTGTATCACTCACTGTTGACATCCCCAACTTCCCTGACTCATATGAAAGGTGCTACGGGCCCATGGGGATTTGACAAGACCCTAGGGAATGGGGAGAAATAATGAACGTACTGAAGACCCCCAAACTCGGGAGACCCTTACTCAGTGTCTCTGACTGAGGGATAATGTACTCCTCTTAGAATGTATTCAGTGAAGGCCTGAAATCTTACATTCAGTTCTGCTTTCTGGAACTAGTATACCTGCATTCTTTTGCTCAGGTCTAGGGGTAAAGAAAAAGCCTGTATGTATTTTATAAAATGATCTTTAAATTTTTTCATTATATATCCCCCATTTCTTCTAATTGACAGTTTTTAACCATAAAAACTTAGATTTTATAAACCTTACCCACTTCTTCTAATGTCAGCTTTAATTAGAAAACTTTATCATAACTTTCAATTTCTTGACCTAATGTTTGATATTGTTGGTGTAGCATTAAAATCTGAATAGTACTTATTCTTTCTTTAACAAAATTCACTAACTTACTTAACACACAAGGGCCTATAGTCAAGAGCAAAAGCAAAATTACAAAGGGTCCAGCAAGGGAGAATAGCAGGGTACTTATCCACGGGAATCTATTAAACTGATTTTTAAACTAGTTTTGTTTTGTTTCTCTGTCTTTGGTCTAATTTCTCTCTGAGTTTGTTCACAGAGTCTCTAATCACCACTGAATGGTCTATATAAAAACAACATTTTCTTTTAAGAGCAGTGTATAAACCACCTCTTTAAAAAAAAAAAAAAAAAAACCAGTAAATAGATATACCTGCAGCCACACCTAGTCTCAATAAGACAGCCAAGGTCAAGGAGATGGACTCTTTGTGGAAGCATCTTAGGCGCATCTCTGAACTCATTTTCAAGGGTATCAGCAGGGTGATAATAATCCCATGGGACCAGCTGTACAAGTATACAATAATCTTTGACCTCATCAAAGACAGAAGTAGATATATAAAAAGTTAATCTCGAACTGCAAGCTCACCATTTATCAATTTTAGGCACTAAGTATATGTTAGCAGGGTTCCTCGGTCTCTATTCTGTTGGCTAGGGGTCCCAAAAAGTTTCTATTTCTTTCAAACACACTTTCAAAGTTGTCCTATGACTTTTACATATTTTGTGGCACATAGTTGTCTACATATACATATAATCAGATATATAATAAAGAGAAATTGCAAAAGGAACAAATCTATATAACTCTAGATTCACATTTCAATTTCAATCTTGGAATCACAAGCTGTCATTTAACTTTGGGTGTACACACCCTAAGCTTCACCCTCTAAGGCTTCATTACCCCTGTGCCTCTAGGGTGGGGATGTCTCAGGAGTCAAGGCCCACTGCTCTTTGGCCTTGTAGAATAGCAGGTGACCTTGAGCTAAACAGCAGGGGATTTCTCAGGTGTCTAGCTATTCTCCAGTTGGCATCAGGCACAGGTGTTGGTGAACTGCAAGGAGGGTGGATGGTCAACAGCACCAGGAATAGTCTGTTAGTAGCCTGAAAAATCATTTCTCACACAAGAGGGACATTCTGGTTGTGAAACAGGGACAAGGGACACTCTCCAGCCAGTGCTAGTTCTGAGGGCAATTTAGTTTTAGGGTTCTGTTTATTCTTTCTAATTGTCCTGTGCTTTGGAGACAGTATGAACAATGGAGCTTCTAATTAGTCTCTAATATCTCTGACAATTCCTGACTTACCTTAGAAACAAAACTACTATCTGATCTAATTATCTCAGACACTTGACACTTCAGGAAGATCTCTATTCTAGGCTGTTTTCTCCTAGGTATTTTCTTATTTACTCCAAGTTTCATAAGCCTTTGCTTGCTGGCATATCTTACACTGTCTTATTATTTCTCTGTCCCAAAACTTGAGGTCCATTATACACTTTAAATCTCTTGACTGCTTTGTTGCACTCATATCTCAAGAGTCCATCTGTGCATTTAGCCTGGTAAGTGTTTTGTTTTCTGGGGAGTATAGTTCTCCCTTCTTGTGTGCACCATTGCCTCTTTTCCTCTAGATAGTAGCTAGCAGGATGGTTAGCAATCTGAGTTCTTTCTCTTACTCTGTGTTTTAAGTGAGCCCATCTCTTAGACCCATAACCAGGACAGGCTCCTGTATCAAGCCACTTATTCTGTGCAGTTATTGCCTCAGGCCACTGAGTCTCCACCCTTCTGGTGTCCTGGGCAATGAACATTCATAGCTGCTGGCTTCATCAAGGCATCTAAGAGATCTGAGTTCCTGATGTGAGTAGTCCTCTCTTTCTTAGTATACAGTCTTGTGGACATGGGCTGTGGCAAAAGCATACCTGCTGTCCATGCAGATGTTGTTTTTCTTGTCATCCCCAAGTTACAAGGTTGCTCTCTGCACTGATGAGCCCAGGGGTGGGGAGTCAGCCCAGATGACATTTATGTCCACCACAGTAGGGCTGGCTTGTCTCTGACCAGCATGGAGAAAACTGTTCCCAATTGTAAAGCAGGTTACCTCAGCTCCCAGCAGGAGTTAGTAGGAGAAGCCTTTCCTCTACCCATGAGTTCTTGTCAGTTAGTTGCAGCCCATTGGGTAGGAAGTGTATCTGGGCCCCCATCCTGGGGAGTAAGTCTCGACCCAACAGAAGGTAGGAACAGTCTAGGATGACCATAAATGAATGGGATACCCAGCCCATCTCTTAGTTCACCATTTTTCGCGTAGTCCATGAATACATTTTGGCCCATCAGCCTGGAGGAGGACCCTATGTCGATCAAGGGTTAGGTGGCTCCAAGCCCCATCTATCTTAATCGCTGTCTTCACACAGAGCTAATATCTTCTCCATTTGGGGTGTTTTTCAAGGCCTGGGATTTCCTGACCCTGGCTTCTATTTGTTAGGGCCCTCTTGGACCCTGAAGCTGGCTCTTTCACTTGCAATGTGCACACTGGTCTTTTTCAAAAAGATTATCTCCATTTGATTGGAGTCCCTCTTCCCCTTTTTTTTTTAAATTATAGCCAAGATTTTCTTTAAATTCCTTTCCTGTCATCTTTCTTTTTTTCCTCTTTCCCTAGACTTTTTCAGCAACTTACACTAAACCTATTAATGACTTATCTTATAGTCTCTCTAGCCTCTGAAGCCTTGTCTATACTGACAGAATGTCTCTGTGAGCTAGTCTAGAAAGGCTGTGGGAAACTCATCTGATCCCTGCTTAACCTCATGTGCCTTGGTTAAAATTAGTGGGGTCTCATGTAGCTCTCTCTCTCTCAAGATCTATCAATGGGATCTGGCGTGGGCCTTTAGGTGTCCCTTACCTTCTGTCACATGAAGGTCTCCGTCACATCTGATCAGAAGTAACCCCCTGTTGACCATGGCCTGATCAATTGATGGGGTCCCCATGTCTGAGGAAACATTCGTTTTCCAGTATCTTCTCTTGTTCTTCACTCCTGAAGACCAGAACCTACAAGGGTCTTGCAGAAGAAAGGCTTTTAGCAGGGGGAAAGGGTAATCCTTCACTAGATTTATCTAGGTGACTATATTGGGCACTAGATCTAGGTGCCTGAGGGATTGTTGGGAGCCGACTTTTAGCAGAAAGCAGTTATCAGCTTTGCAGCCATCTTGAGCCATATACCCTGACATGAGACTTGGATTACAATAGCCTATAAGAGCTGAGCAAACTCTGATAACATCCTGCTTTAGATACCCAGGACTTTCCTTGGGTGTGTGAGATTAAAGGTAAGTGAGATTAAAGGTATGTGAGATTAAAGGTGTGTGACTTAAGAGTGTGACTTAGAGATCAGATTTAAAGATCAGACCTAAAAACATGACTTAAAGGCATGACCTAAAGTCAGGGCTTAGAAATGAGACATATAAAGGTGAGAGGCAGACAGAAGCGAGATCAGAGAATCAGACACTTTAGAGAGTATAACTTGGAGAACAATTTGGAGTAACAGAGATTCAGATACTAGGAGTAGGAGTAGACATTAAACACTCGGAAGAGAACAGATTGAGTACAACTAGGAACTAGGAGGAGTACAACTAGGAACTAGGAACTAGGAACTAGGAACTAGGAACTAGGAACTAGGAACTAGGAACTAGGAACTCAAGACATGGGACTTGGACTAGGAAAAGAGACTGAAGAATAAATGGGATTGAAACACACTCTGTCTGGTCTCCATTCTTGGAGTCTGTCCTCACTCTCTCTCTTGCTGAACCCCGACCCGAGGACTGGAGCAGCAGCTTGGGCTGTGATACAGTGGCCGCCAAGCGTGGAATGGAGAGGGCCTCAACATTTTAGGCCGCCCAAAGTGTGCCAGCCTAGGCCCCAACATTTTTTGGTGCCCAACGTGGGGCTATTGTGGTTCCCAACAATTTTTGGTGCCTGAACATGGGACTAGTGTGGTTCCCAACAAGGGATCCTGACCTATCTATTGCTTTGATAACTAGCTTACTTTTTACTATTAATTTGTATCTGTACCAAAATGGAGGCCTATTCTTTTGGCTCTCTGACTCAGGACAGCCTGCAACTTTTTGTAGCAGCTGACCTGCCTGACCCCCCTGACCTGTCTCCAGGCAGTTTTGTTGGTTCAGAGTTTCTAAGCTGGAGTCACATTATGTGACTTGCCTCAGCGCTACTCATTCACATTTTCTTTTTTCAAAATCTCAACACTATTCACTCAATATTTTTTTAAATAAAAAATCTATAATTATAACTCTCAGGTGAATAATCTTGCTGGGGCTGTTTGTCCAGCTGCCATGGCTCCTCTGCCAGGTTTTTAATCACCTGGGCCCTACCTATTGTCATAGGTAGCAGGTGGAAAGCTGCCGATTTGTTACAGCAGCGACCCTGAGGTCCCCAGTACAGCCATGCACACCAAACTAGGTAGCTGTCACACACTGTCCCCTCCATAGCCTCTGCTAACAGCAGAGGAACAGAGCTTTCTTTTCTTGGCGGCCAATTTGCATGGCTGGGTGGTTCAAGGGGGCTGTGCTGGGGAGCTACTAGCTGTCTCCCACCAAGGGTGGGCTGGGCGAGGACACCCTCCATGTGGTGTTACCTGGAAAGCATAATACATGCCGTGGGCAGGCTGTCCAAACCCAAACCATGGTCAGTGCCCCTTACTAAAGGACCTGGCCACCTCTCTGCTCTGCAGCAGCACTCTTGTACTGGCGGCTTTATCTCTTTTTAAATCAGGATGTTTTACACAGTAGTTTAAACAAAAACAAACAAACAAAAACAAAAAACAAAAAAATCAGTTAGAGTCCAAGAACATATAGAACAAACAATATAAAAACAACACAGACAGCTCACAAACCAGATGATACAGATAGTTCTAGTCCATTCCATGGTTGCAGAGACCAAGTTACACAGTAAGGGCATAGAAAGATTGTTAGAAATCTGCCTGTCTCTGCCTCCCAAGAAAGACTCCAATAACCAGACAATGCAGTCTTCATAGATTCAGATTTAACAGATTTAGATGACTTGGTCAATCTATGCTGGACCAAGTCTAATAGATTTTTAACACGCCTGCAATGAACAACCCAAAACTAGACACACTGCCACGAGAGCGCAACAAATGAGGGCGCAACAACCGCTGCCCTAGGCGGTGGTGGCCATTCCTGACCTTTTCTCTCTGCCCCATGGTTAACACACAAAAAGACTAACAAAAGCCCATCCCAATTGCCAGTGCCAGCCTAGAGGGATTCCAAATCCTCTCCGGCACCTAGATGAACACCCCCAGATGTCTCTGGGGGGTCCCTGTCCTGAGATGTCTCTCAGGGCACAGCAGCTAGTGACCCCACAGCGTGTCTGTCGGTCACTCATTTGTCTCCTCCCAAAACAGAAATGGTTTACTGCCTCTCATGAGACAGAAACAACTGCAAATCCAAACCAATAGTGCACTTTTCAGAAACCAAATAATTCAGATGGGCACACGAGAAACCAAACAACTTAGCCAAACCAACACATGAGAAACCATATGATTTAGACAAACCAGCACATGAGAAACCAGACAATTTAGACAAACGGTCACACAGAAAACAAACAGTTCAGGCGGACAGACACATAAGACAGGAAGAGAACCACAGGTGTTCCTTTACCTTCCAGTGGGATTCTTGGAGATTAGGGTGGTCGCAAAATCCCAGAAAATGAGCCCCCAAATGAAGACCCCCAAACTCGGGAGACCCTTACTCAAGTCTTGGGAAACCACGGACACCCAAAAATCGCAAGACACCATACCTGGATGCAATCAGCAGAGGTGTATTAGAGTTGGCCGGCCAAGGTCAATTTGTTTGCTCACACAGGAGCTGAATTGATAAAAGACTAGCAAGCTGAGGGGCTTTTTAAAAGAGAAAACCACAAACCAGGGGAATGGGGAGGTGGGTGATGGTTTACCAAGGAAACATAACATAAAAACAGTAGAAAGTACACTTTTCTTTTCTAAGGATGTAACCTCGCCCAACCATTCATCTTGTGGTCAGCCAGTTCCTGGGACCACCCAGATGACTTACATTTTTCTTTGTAGTCAGGAATGTGTCTTCCTGATTTGGGCCTTCTCCACCCACAGGTGGGTTCTCTTCCCTGAGGCTTGAGGAATATTAATCTAGCAAAGGTCCTCTGACTCAGGGATAATGTACTCCTCCTGGAATGTATACTGGGGCTGTGAATGCCTGAAATCTTACATCAGTTCTGCTTTCTGGAACTAGTGAACCTGCATTCTTTTGCTCAGTTCTAGGGGTAAAGAAAAAGCCTGTATATATTTTATAAAATGATCTTTATAATTTTTCACTCTACAGTACAAGAGATGCAAAGAAAAGATCTAGCCTGGAGTTCTGATCAAGCTCTGAAACTTTAATTTTGTGGGCAGGTTATAAAGACACTACAAACTGGGAAGTTTGGGTGAGGTCACTGCTTAGGGCTATCCCACTATTGAATCCTTATTGCCCCAGATCATCCCACTGTCATATGCTTATTGCCCTAGACCATCCCACTGTTGTAACTGGCTCCAAGGAGATGCCAGACATTCTTTAAATTCCTGGGACCTGAGACTAGGCTTCCAGAACAGCAGGCAATTTTCTGTGTTTGGCTTCTGGCAGAAAGTTACAGAAGCCAGCAGTGCGTGGCAGTGGTGGCGCACGCCTATAATCCCAGCACTTGGGAGGCAGAGGCAGGCGGATTTCTGAGTTCGAGGCTAGCCTGGTATACAGAGTGAGTTCCATGACAGCCAGGACTACACAGAGAAACCCTGTCTCAAAAAAACAAAAACAAAAACAAAAAAAAAACAAAAACAAAAAAAGAAAGTTACATAAGTACCTACATCTTATTGTAACTGTGTCACTTTCCAATGACACCTTCAAGCTTGTAATGATTCAGCAGAATTTTTTTCTTTCCTGCAAATCTTGATGTTGAAGACCCCCAAATTAGGGAGGCCCTCACTCAAGTCTTGGGAAATCACGGCCACCCAAGAACTCTCACAAGACACCGTACCTGGATGCAAATGGCAGAGGTTTTATTAGGGAAATAGGCCGGTGGTCAAACCACAAGCTCTCTCAAAAGTGCAAGGTTTGGCACTGAGTGATGGGTAAGGGGTCTTTTAAAGAGCAAAACCACAAACCAGGGGAGTTGGGAAGGGGTGAGGGGTTGCCAAGGATACATAACATAAGAATAGTAAAACATTCCAGAGAAACCCACCCTAAAAGGTTAATGGCCATGGAAATTACTCAGTACAATCATTTTCTCAAAAATGTGGTTTCACTATGTCACTGCCCTACTCTGTCATTTACCAACTATTTATCAACTATTTTTCACTAGCTCCAGCTGTAAAGCCTCAGCCCTGTCATTGTGTTTTTACCACCTGAATGACTTTCATTCTTCACAGCCAGTTCCTGGAACTGGTCTGGCTTGTTTCAGAGAAAAGTTTCCATGTCCCTAAAAGAACTTAAAAAGCATCTATATATGTATATATTCTATAAAATGATTTTTATAATTTTTCATTCTTCAATGTAATCTAGGGATATAGTAACAGGTTAATTGTTTAGCTAATAAAAATTATTTTTAATTTGATATTTTATTTATTTACATTTCAGATATTATCTGTTTCCACATTCTACCCACCTCATTAGTCCCCTATCCCATCCCTCCTCTTTTTCTTTGTTTTTGCTTTTATACTGCTTAAATTACATGCAAATATTAAGGTCAGTTCTAGGCTGAGGAAGTAGCAATACAATAGATGTAAATAGTCAAGGAAAAAGCAATAAACAAAGTCCCATGATCACTCCTGTGATCACTATTTCTAAGGGCTTATCAGGATAACCAAAATATATGAGCCTATGTCCCTGTCCTAGCCCAAAGTCATTTTCATGCCTGAAGCCTACTCAAGAAAGAAATATTACAGGAAATCTTGGGGTTATCCAGCAAAGCCAATATTTCTTTTGGGGGTAATGATTGTTTCAGTAACATAAGCAGTTAGAATGAACACAAATGGAAATTTTAGGGCAAAGAATGAGAGCAAACAGAAGCCTCAAGATCACTTAATAGAGTTTAAAGAGAAAAACCAAGGAATGGAAAAGAAGCATAGAAGATGAGAGAAGACAGCAAAGTGCAGGGGTGGGTGGCAGCCTTAGAGAAAGAAAGAAACCCCAAAGGATTACTGAGTTAATCAGGTTTGCTATGCAAGCAGAATGGATACATTTATATATGGGGTTTATTACATTGGCTTATTACATAGGACACAAACTAGTTTATGCACGAAAGACCAAGAATTCTATATTTGTTCAGTCTATAAAGCTGAATGTCTCAGCTGTCTTAGTCTGGCACCAGAGTCCTGCAGAACTACTGACTTTATATGGAATGGAATCTTAAAGAAGCTGGTTCTTGTATCAGTGGAGGAAATGCAGCAAAAGGATAGATAAGCAAAAGTAAAGATAACAAGGCAAAAAGGGAAACTTTCCTTTTTTCATGTCCTTTGTGTGGGCTGCCACTAGAAGGTATGGCCCAGATTTAGGGTATATCTTCCTGCTTCGCACACAGTAATCAGAGAAAATCACCCACAGATATCCAACAGTTTGGATATGTGATTCCAGCTGCCTGACAACCAAGATTAGCCATTCCATTTAGTCAGAGAATTTAAAACCATCGGAAGTCTGTGGTTTGTATCTAAATGAAAAAAGACAAAAGAAAAGAAATAGCTGTGTTGTGGTGGCTTGAATAAAATTTAATCCCCATAAGCTCATATATTTGCAGGCTTAGAAAGTCACATTAGGAAGGGTAGGCTTGTTAAAGGATGTGTGTGACTGGAGATGTGCTTTCAGGTTTCAGAGCTTAGCCCAAGGCCAGTTGCTCACTCTTTCTTCCTGTTATGTGTTAATCCAGATGTAGAACTCTTGGCCCCCTTTTCAACATGATATCTGCCTCTCAGCTGCCACACAAGCCAATCATACCATCGTAATGCTATCTGGCTAAGCTTCTGAACCTGTCAGGCATATATATATATATATATATATATATATATATATATATATATATATATATGCCTTCCTCTGTGATGGCCTAAAAAGTGGACAGATGCAGCTCAACCTCATGCTGTGTTGTAGGGCCTGCAGTAGGTGATGGGAATTCTGGAAAGGAAAAGAGAGCCTTCCTGCTATGTCCTTTAGATCATTGTAATTTCCTCTAGATTCATCCTTAATAAATCAGGCAAGAACACATAGAAGTAGATTCCATTCTTTAATTTGATTACTATATGTTTACTTCAGCTAAATTGATTATCAGTCCTTCTAATGATGAAGATATTCTTTCATCCATATAGTGACAAGTCTCAATTACACAGGACCTGGAGTAATAAAAATATGATATACAGCCTTATAACAGATCTCAGACAAGATAAGTGAAATTATGGCAGGCATAGCATAGAACATACATGAGACTTGTTCTGAATGTGGCCTTTTGCCATGGAATTTTTATTTCTGAATCTCTAGTAATTTTAATTTGTCCCCATTCTCATGATACTGAGGGGAGAATCCTTACAAATGATGCTTCTGCAGGTGTAAATTGCATCTACGGAGGAGGGGTGGCTCTCATGTCTGCCTTCCCAAATACACCTGGTGGTAACAACACATGTTTAAAAGTGACATATCAGGGTATCCTGGATTCAAATTTAATGTTGTACATCCCCCTATGCCAAAAGAGCTTGCTGAAAAAGTATCTCTAGAATGATATTTGTTTGAGGTATATGTGAACAAATGTGCATGCATATTATAAGCCTTAATTAATTCAGGATTCTCTAAAATCTATGATAAACTTTTGCACAACAACTCTGATAGGATTGATCCATAGTGGAAATGAAAAGATAGATCTCAGATTATGCCATAATTCTATTATGTAAATATAGTACATGTGCTGTCATTCATGATGACCTAAGTTCCATTCTCAGAACCAACATGGCTGAAAAATGCAATCAACTTCTACAAATTGATTCTCTAATCTCCATATACAGCACACACACACACACATACAAAGACATGTGCACACACAATGTTAAAAAAGATATTTTTGCAAATAAATTTCTACAGCCAGTGTACAGAACAGTTACTTTTTTCCAATGCTTGTGGTTTTCAAAGTGAAGCCACAGATGATGGGATGAAAAGGTTGTTGGGAGCAAAGCAATAAAGCAAAAACTAAAAGAAAACAAATCATCAAAGCTTTTAAGGTTTAAGTCCTGATTTCAATTCAAACAATTTCTGGCATGCTTGAAAGCAGTTGACATATTGTTCCTCTATTATATTTGTGTTTTTATGCTTCCTATGGTCTTTCAGATGGGAGAAACAGAGATAGAAATATAAAAAGAAAAATTGTCTTTTTGCAATATATTGAAAATATTTTTAAAAAGGTACAGGAAGAGAAAAGTGCTCATAATGTCCAGAAAAGTGTGTCCTTGGTCAGTCTCACAGACATCACTAGGCCTCATTTTTTTCACAGAAAATGAATGCTGGCATTCTGCCTTATTGCTTCTTCTTCCTGTCAAGGATACTGTTCCTTGGATTTTCGAACTATTTCTCAGAATACACTTCTTCTTCCTATGAAAGTTGTAGTAATTCCATGTGTTGTTGCTCTGACAAAATGCCTTTAAAAAGTAACTTAAGGTTAAAAAGGCTCACCTTAGCTCACAGCTCAAAGGAGCTGCCCTATCATGGTAAAGGAGACAAAATGCCATGGGACTGAATTGTATCCACAGTCAGGAACCAGAGGGTTAGAGGGATGAAAGGTGAATGCTGGAATTGGCTCATTGTCTTTTTTTATTCAGTCTGGACCAAAGCCCATAGAATGGTGTTGCCCAGAGTTAAAATATGTCTTTCCAATTCAACTTTATGTATACATTACATATAATATATGTATATATTATATATATATTTATATACATAATCCCTCACAAGTATCCCAGAATCTAGCCTAATTTAGATACTCCATAATGGCCAAGGCCAGAGGCTTAGCTCCTGTACTGTTCTACCTGCTGTAAACTGTCAATAAAAACCATCACAATGGTCTAATAAACTGCTTTGCAATGGGAGTTTTGCTCTCTCTTATGAAGGGACAAATGATCTTAGGAGGTAGGTGTAGAAGAACCTGGCCTCCCCAGATATTGTTTGCAAATTGTAATGGTTTGAGATGTTGACTAAGACCAGAAGAGAGGCCAGAAGTGTGAAGTTGGGAGCTTATTGAATAGGCTACAGTATGCTGCATTGTTGGGACATGGAAGGGTATCCTGGTTCTTGGGTTGTGGGTTTGGCCATGCTCCCAGAACCCAGGCTCCTGACACGAGGTCTGATCTCCATCCAACCTGCACTCTTCAGTCATGTAGGACACAGGTGGAGGGTGTGATAAACAGGCCTCAGGCCCTAGAGAGACTTACATACTAATGAGGTACCT
This sequence comes from Arvicanthis niloticus, assembly GCF_011762505.2. Classification (NCBI taxonomy): domain Eukaryota; kingdom Metazoa; phylum Chordata; class Mammalia; order Rodentia; family Muridae; genus Arvicanthis; species Arvicanthis niloticus. Next base: position 4,382,436 of record NC_047667.1, read on the forward strand.
AAAGGCCAGAGGGTGGAGCCAATTAAGCATTCCTCCCCAACCCCTCTCTCTAACGCACACCCCCGAGCCTTGCATCCGTGGAAGATAAAGCACGAGACGCAGAGATTGGGTAGTTACTCCAAAACGAGGACTTTTACTCTTTTGTATCACACACGTGGAAAATGCGGAAGGGCTGAGCTGTGGAAGGGGCCTGGCTTAAATACAGCCTAGAGTGACGTATTCACTTCTGATTGGCTGTTCGCTCACCACCCAACATTCAGTGACTTTGGCACGCCTTTCTGCCTAGCAGCTGCACAGATAATTGTTAGCGCCAACTTGGGGTGGCAGATTATATTGTGGCTCCCTACATCTCCCCCTGTTTAAATTATTAATATGAAACAGCCCTTTGCCTATTAAATGTAGTACCAATTAACATTCGAACTCAAACCCGATCAAACAAACTCCATCTTGGGGGAATAAGCGATCAAGAGCTTATAGCCCGAAGATTTTTCCCTTACCCTAACCAGGTGCAATGGAAACCAGTCCTCTGGGTGCAAGGGCTAAGAAGATGTAAAGAGGAATTGACACCCATTCCTGTGCAATGGAGTATAGCTCCCAGGAGTGCAAGGGCTGTCAACCTACTATTAGGTACCACAGTTATTTAGGCAAGAGCTGGCTGGACTTAGACCTCTCATCTAACCCAGTGCAATAGGCTGAGCCCCTGGGGTACATAGACTGAGAGGGTCTCAGTCATAGGCTACTTTCTTAGCCTAGATAGTCAAATTTCAGGGAGAGATGCTTGTTCTAAGGCTGCGAGTGCTTGGGCTTTAAGCTACCTTGTCACGTTTTTGTTGGGCTTTGAGCTTACAAACCAACCATCTATGAATACTAATTCACAACATAGGGCTGTACCAAGCAAGTCTATTCCCGCTCTTTAGAAAGAAAGAAAGAAAAGGCAGAAGAAATTTAAGAAATAAAATCTCCACGGGAAACAGGGTCCATCTGCACTCCATCAAGGCTCGAAATCCGGATTTGTAATTGCTGCTGTACCTGGTCCAGCTTCCCATTCCACTTTCCTTTTAAATAAGCAGAAAGATTATGGCTTTAAGTAAATGCATCATTCACAAATCTCAGAGGTGTAATACCTGGATGTGGGGTTGCTGACACACAGCTTATTTGAACCACATCCGTGAGCTGCTTCACATGGGCTTGGAGCCAATCAACTCTCTGATTGACCAAAGTCTATTTTAAGTCTCCATAATGATGTACTGGGATGGGCACAAAGGTAGGCACATGCACAACCAAGGCTAGGTCTAGTGATCCATTCCAGCATTGTGCTAAAAAAGCATGTAACATTTTTACAATCCAAGGTATCAGAATTATTCTGAAGGTTGGATAACATAAAGAAAAATGAAGGGTCTACACACACCATCACCAGTTGTGCAGATGCATTCCCAAAACATTTTGTTAATTTTTAATGTTATTTGAATGGCTAGAGATATTAAATCATGTAGCCGAAACATTCTGCACTTTATGAAACATATTTAACAAGACAAAGACAGATATACCCCTTTTTAACATTTAAAACAGTGGCTACAACACATAATTTAATTGTATTGAAGCAAGATAAACTCAAGAAAATATACATATGATTTAATTTAGGACTTACATCCCTTTGAAAACATTAAACAGAGGTTTTTAAATCCTCCTATGTTAAGCTTAAGATGAGGTTTTAGCCAAATAATATCTCTTAACAACTTTTAAAAATCACTAAGAGCAAATCAAGATTAAAAGTAAATTATTTTCCTTTGCATGTACACTCACAAGCCAGAAGATGGCGTTAGATCCCCACCACAAATGGTTGTGAGTCACCACATGGCCGCTGGGAGTTTAGACTTTATATTTTTTAAATTAAGTCCAGCCTTTAATGGCTGAGCTATCTCTCTACCCCCAATTTATCTCAAATATTGAAAGACACTGTCTTTGAATCTTTTTTTTTTTGAAGTAACAAGTATTTTAAAAAATTTTAAAGCTCATTATATTGAAGCAATGGCTTGCAGAAAAAATTTCTTTAGAGAAATCTACTAATATCACACAATGAATTATATACACCAAAAGATTTGACCGCTTACCTTTTTGTATTAACGCAACAACAAAATTTGTATAAAATGTAAAACATTACCCATTTTTTGAAGTAATTATTTTTTAACAAATATCACTTCATGGGCTCTTAAACATTATGAATAAATTTATTACCTGTAAACCTTTCACCTTTACCAGAAATGTAAAGGGATAATATAAAAACATCTTTTATATCTATAAAATTTTATGAGCATTTATTGAAATAGCAGCTGGAGAAGGCAAGTTAGGCTGTATAAATCTTAAATCTGAACTTTATTTTGGATTAATTTAATAACCAATCTTTTTTGTCCCATGAGAATATCGGATAAAAGCTGATCTTATTTTTTAACAATTGTTACACATATTAGAGGAATCTAAAGCATCTCATTTTTAACAACTTAGAATATAAAGGAAATAAAATCATTTGAACCATATTTTATAAGCACATTTCTAGAATCTGGTCTGTGAAGACTCAGAAACTTAGCAGCTGGGCTTTTTTTGGCCACAGCCTGCATGTCTTAATTTAAATGTAAATGCACTTAACCTCCCTCTGCCTGCCGATTTAGGCTTGGCGGTTTAGGCGCAGGCCTGACTGTGTGATTTTGCTTTTATTTAAAACCTTAAATTTGAACTGTAAACCTTAAAAGACTATGGTTAAAAGCCTCTGGAACAGTTTAAGATCTGACCAAGGCCCACAGCAGTATACTCATTCCCAAATGGAACTTTAGTATCAGGAGACTCAGAGCCGAAATCTTGTAATCCAGCTTCCTTCTTTCCGATCCTCAGACAGCTCCAGCTCCGCCTCCTGTGCCCACACCTCCGGGTGCCGTGGCCAGCTCCGCCATCGCAGCTGCGCTCCGGAAGACGAGAGGGGCTGAAGGATGGATGGACTCTCGGCTCAGCCGCCGAGAGCCGCCCGCGCTGCCATTGTCGCTGCCACCATGAGTCAGACACCCAAATTAAATTGTTTTCACCTGTGAAATAAGCACAAATAGCCTCTCCTCCCGGCCCGCAGCACGGCCTTAGGCAATCTCGCAGCCTCCCGTTCCCACGAGAGGCGGCTGTACGTTCCGCCTCGGCATCCTCTGCCTGCCTGTGCCTCCCAAGTGCTGGGATTAAAGGCGTGCGCCACCACCGCCTGGCTTGTTCTGCCTGCCGCATGTAGCAGAACCCAGACGCTTCTCCAAAGACTCTTTTATAAAGGCGGATTCCTTTTTTTCTCCAACCTTCCCCCACCTGCCGGTGGTTCCATGGACTCTGCAGCAGTCCATGTTCCCTTTGAACACCCTATTCTATCACCAGGCCTTGCCTGTAGCCGCCTGCTAAGACACTTTAGTTCTGATATGCCCGAGTAGCCATAGAATAGTTGCAATATAAGCAGAAGGCTAGCTAATGGAGTGGTCGCCGCGGTGAATTTAAATCTGCTTGCCACGACCCCTACTTTAGACATATCTCCTAAAGGTGTACCTCACACACCCACAGTCTTTCAACCTTCCTCGAGTCTCAGGGTCCCTCCGCTGCGCCTAGAAATTCCGCCACACCTAGAAAATCCTGCGCGCCTAGAAACACCCTCGCGCCTGGAAATTTTGTGCGCCTGGAAATTCCCAGGTTTCTGCACCAGATCTAATGTGCACCCCCGAGCCTTGCATCCGTGGAAGATAAAGCACGAGACACAGAGATCAGGTAGTTACTGCAAAATGAGGACTTTTACTCTTTTGTGGAAAATGCAGAAGGGCTGAGCTGTGGAAGGGGCCTGGCTTAAATACAGCCTAGAGTGACGTATTCACTTCTGATTGGCTGTTCGCTCACCACCCAACATTCAGTGACTTTGGCACGCCTTTCTGCCTAGCAGCTGCGCAGATAATTGTTAGCGCCAACTTGGGGTGGCAGATTATATTGCAGCTCCCTACACCTCTCGTCCTCTTTCCCTCTCTATTTAACTCAGGTCTGCCCTGGGTTTTGGAGGGGTGCATCCAGATCCATCCACCATCCATCATGTCAATAAACCCATTTTGGGAACCCAAAGAATTTCTCTTGTGTTGGGGCCGCACCATGAGGAACTGTGGAGTCACAGCAGCCGGCTGAACCTCCAACCTGGAAGAACCATGTGTTCCCCAGCCATATTACCTACACTGCATTTATGTGGTTATTTTTGATTTCATGGAATTAATCACAATCCAGATGAGAGAATGAATGTCAGATAAAAAAGGAGATACTGAAGACTGAGATTATAGCAGAGATATTATAGAAATTACAGTAGGAGTTGCTTTGAAACTTTCCTTTTCTCTACCCATTGTCTTTATTTAATCCACTTTCCTCCCTTAGACTGTTAACATTTTAGTACTTACTAGCTTATCAAATTCTAGAGGCGGGATGCCCTGAAGGTTTATTTTTATAGTAGAGACTGAAGTTACTCCAGGTAGGAAGAAGCAGCTCAAAATAGAAAAGGGAATTTCTTTTGAGCTAGAGGAATGACTTGGTGGTTAAGAGAACATACTGCTGTTGCTGAAAACTGAAGTTTGATTTTCAGCACCCAGACTGGGTAGCTCACAACAGCCTGTGACCGTAGCTCCAGGGAATCTGACACTCTCTTCTGGCCTCTTCCAGCATTGTACTGACAACATACATACATACAGAGAGAGATAGAGAGAGACAGAGAGAGACAGAGACAGAGAGAGACACAGAGAGAGAGGGAGAGAGAGAAAGAGAGAGAGACAAAAAGAGACAGACAGAGACAGAGAGAGAGAGAGAGAGAGAGAGAGAGAGAGAGAGAGAATATAAATCTTTTAAAAAATAATTATCACTTAAGGTAATAAATGTTTTTGTAGTTCTGATTCTGACTATCAGCAGAGGCTTTTTGCCAAACAGACATGGTATTTATCTAATCAATCCAGATAGAATTTGGCCAAGAGATCCTGATATTGATTATTTCTTATCTTCTGTTTTTCCCTCCTCCTTTGTAATACTTAGGTTTCTGTCATTATTATGCAGACAGGCTACAGGATACTAGCTTCTCTGCTCCTTCCCAGCAAAGCTACATAAACTCAATTCCTTCTAGCTGTTCCCATCTTACATCTCATCCGATGACTCTCAAGGAACCAAATGTGTGAACCTGATCTGTGGACCCCATACAGAGGCACTTGTGCTTGAAATCTGGAAACAGTAAGTAGATATAAACACAGCATATGTGAACTAATCTAGTAGAAACAGAAGACTAAGCTTTTATGATAATTCATCATTTACTTTCTTGAGTTTTCTGGAACATTTGTTTTTAAAATTTTGAAAGACAATTATATATGATAGTTTTTACATTCAAAGAAATGCTTAGTTACATGGCACTTCACACTTTGGTCTAAATAGATACTCATCTTTTATCAATGTACTTAGTAAGTTTGAACCTGGCCTGTACATACATTATACACATACTCTTTTCTTAACAATGTGCTTAGCAACTAAAGATTTTACTTCCATCAGGATACTCCACTTTAAATTATTGAAGGAAATTGTTTCTTCTTAACAGGCCTACATTGATACTCTATTTTAATTTAAAACTTCCAGGAATGTAACTTGGAGATATAGGCAATTAATCTATCTCTCCTTGATTGATTTGGTGTGAAAAAATTCTCTATGTGAACTTTCATGAAAAAACCTCTATTTACTATTCTATGACTATGAAGCACATGATTAAAACAAGATGAAACAAAATCATAAATAATCCAAGCCTGCCAATCAAATAAAAAACTCACCAATATATGTCCCATACTAAACAAATCTTTCTCTTTAACCCAATAAAAAGAGCCCCCAGACAATACCCAAAACTCTTGAGTGCCCTATGTCATGTGGTTTGCAGTTGCTCTTGGTAGAGTTTTTCTGATCTATACTGTCAGATTGCTTTTGAATGAAGTTTCCTTGCTATTTCCCTCTTTGTACTTCAGTTCCTTGAATAAGTCACCAGGAACCTGCAATACATAGTCTAATAGATCTATAAAGCCTTTTGAACTTCCAGCCATTTTGAGATCAATAACAGTTGCAGGCTCAGACAATGCTGGTGGTTTCAATGCTCAAATGTTCCTGACAATGTTATAATGACCCCTTCTCAAACCTACCAATCTCACTGTTCTAAATTGTGAGGCAGTTAAAGGCAGGGGCAATGGCTCATTCATTTTGATGACACCGAGAAAGTAAGTGAGCTATTGCCACAGAAAAGGAACTCAGTACTGACCAAGGGATGATAACTTCAAGTATGTTAGAAAAAAGGTTTTTAATAGACAATGCTAATGACCTTACCTACAACATAAAGGTGTCATCACTTGTATAGGATCTAAATAATTAAAAAAGTGGAAAGACTGGTGGAAAGAATGTAAGAAGCTATTTGGTGTCTGGGAAAGATTTAAAAAAGGCCAAAGGGACAGTGAAATAAAACTTTTTATGTATTTGAAGAAAGAGTAAGAATGAGTCCAAAGTATAAAGAAACTACACAAATGGAGGAAAAAAGGCAACAGTGAAAAGAAAAGAGGATGAAGGATATAAGTGATGCTTTATTTGATCCATTTGATTGTACTAAGGACCACTTAGTAGGGTGGTAAAATAAAGTTGATGTGTTTTTGAGACTATTTACAGAGATGATTGACTGAAGATGTAAGATAACCACTATTGTATGTCAGCATCACAGTATCTATGTTCACACACTTAATAAAAAGGAATAATGAGGTAGCTATCTCATCACCAGTGTCCTCTCTCTCTGCTTCCTGGCTATAGATTCAGTATGATTAGTATGCCTTACCCTCGTGCTCTCCTTACCATGATGGACCCCAAACCATGGAATCCAAGTAAACTTTCACTCCTTTAGTTTCTTCTTGTCAATTACATAGATATAAGAAGTTAAACATAAGAAATATTAGGGTATGTTATTCAAGTTGGATAAAGAAAACACTGTCTATTCTGGGGCCCAGTTTTTTATGTTGTGTTGAACTTGTGGCATGGAAAACAACTTCTGCTTGAAATGATATAAGAACTAAGACATGACACCGAATTTCTCAGCAGCAAAAGAAGGCATTATTGCACACTTTGTTCTGTAGTGAATGGCCCTATAAGACACTCATTCATTTGTCTATTTATATCATTGTTGAGTGTTTGCTTATAAGGGTTTGAAAAACTGAACTTTACCTATAAATGTATATACTTTGATGGTTGGAAATGTAAGTGATGATTAATAACTTCCACTTTAACTTTTATTTACTGGTATGTGTATTTTTATTTAGTGTGTTATGTTGTTGAGGGATTTCTCCAAGAAAGGCAAAGGACATCTTGCTGCAGTTGATTTTTCTTTCTATTATGTATGGGTACTATGGATCAATATCAGGTTGTGTGAATATGCAGGAAGCACACATAACCTTTGAATCATCTTATTGGCTCATTTTATTTCTAAATAAAAGGGACAGAAAGGGCTAAGAAGCATATAATTGGAAATTTATCAATATCTGTAATTTACATTTTTTATTTTAAATTATATGTATGTGTCTGTATGAGATGATATCTATGTAGTCCAGAAGAAGGAACTGGATCCTCCAGAGCTGCAGTTACCAGTGGTTGGGAGCTTGTCAACAAAAATGCTGGAAATAACGAATCAATAGGTCTAGAAGCATCCTGGACCAGAATTATTCAAATTTATTACCCTCAGAATATATGACTGTAGGCCATTCAAATATCAAGATATCCTGTATTTGACCCAATACTACACTTGACTGATATATCAAATTCAGTCTGACCTCAATTAAAATTTCTGTTCATCACTCATATTTCCATAAATAACTCTACAGGCATTCAGAAACCTTGAATGAATTTACAATAGGAAGATGGCTCACTTGGTTAGGTGCTTGCTATGCATTAGGATTTCTGTGCCATCCCAAGCAGTAATGTAATAACATTGGTCTGAGTTATGCTCTCAGAATCCTTGTTCTGGGGATTCAGAGATGGCAGGATCTTTAGTCAGTAGGCTTTAATGCTAATTAACTTTATCTTTAGCAAGCTTTGAAGATATAATGTGTACAAAACAAAAACAGCTGAATCTCACTAGCCAACTAGCTAGACTACTCAGAGAGTTCCAGTCAACCAGTGATGTCCCAACTCATAATAAACAAACAAACAAACAACAACCACAGTAATAAAACATTGAGAGGTTCTGAGGAAAAGTACCATTGTTTACCTCAGCTCTCTACACTCAAGTACATGTAAATACATCCATACATGAAAACACACACACACACACACACACACACACACACACACACACACACAGAGAGTTAATCCTGCATATAAGCAAGTGTTTCTAACATGTTATAATTCTTTAAAGTCAGCAGTCCAAAACCATAACAAATTCTCTGTGGTAGAAGTGAGTGGGAGTTCCTTTCCTTGAGAATATTAAATCATCTCCAGTCATCAGTGTTTGATTTCCATTATAAAGTAAGAAAATACACAAGCATTCACCTACAAACATAAATATAGGGTATAATAAATGGGCAAAGTGTATGTGTGTGTTGTATATCAAATTACCCACTTTTCAGGATAACTGACTTTGGGAAATTGTTTTGCAGAATGAGTTCTACTGTTGAAGGGATTTCTCTCAAATGCATACAATTTTACAAGAAAATAATTAAACTGCTTCTCAATGATAAAATAATGGCCAGTGAGAAGGAAAGAAAGATCCAGCCATTATGCTTGACACTGAATTAGATACTAGCCATGGCACATGCTGCCATAAGAAGTCTGAGTATCAAAAGTGATGTATATTCCTCCTGTTATTATTGCTATAGTCCAGCTTTTCTTTTTTGTTTGGTAAATGTATGTACATGAATGTATGTATACATGACTGTAGATGCTACAGGTAAAAATAAAGTGGCATAAACTATGTTTTACCATATCTGCCTTTATATATTTTGAGATATAATCACCCACTGAAATGAAAGGTCAATGATTGTCCTTCTACAGATAGCCAATGAGCCCCAGGGATCTTTCTATTTTCAGTCTTTCTCATTATCATGAGTATATTTACCTGGGTATCCTAGGAATCTGAACTCAGGTTTTCATGCCTCTTTGACAAGCTTTTCACCCCACTTAGTTATCTCTCCAGTTTTATTGCTTTCACTGTTAAACTATGAATTTCTCTTGATAGTTCATCCAAGCCAGCTTATTGAACTGTTACTCCTCAGAAATAGCATAATGTCCTCATGAGCTGATACCAACTGACTGAGAAGCCACCTGATTGATGTTTTCTCTAGGATAGGATGCAGGCTCACTCAATATTTGTGCTTGGGATTGTGATAGCCATGGGTACTGCCATGGGTGCTGACATGGGTACTGTCAAACTTTTAGTCAGTAGGCTTTAGTGACACTTCAGCTCCTCTTTAGTAAGCTTTGAAAACATAATGTACACAAAACAAAACCAGCTGAACTCCTGAGCATTCCTTTCCATTCAGGCACCTCACCATTATGGCTACACCACCGAGCAGCCACATAAAGGGCATGGTTAAGTATTGAACAGAACTCTGTCCTTTCTTAAGTACCCAATCTCAGGGACAAGGGGGATTTAAACCTAGGATTTGGCATGAAGACTTGTGTTGCCTCACAATGACAGAAAGAATATACTTTAGAAGATTTTGCTGTCAAGGAGTACAGTCTTAGCTTTAGCCGCAGGCATTGTCTGAACCTGAATGAGTTTGCCATTCATATTTAGCCAGCAAACACACATAAAGATTTTTTAAAACACAAGTAGACACCTCATGTGAAAATTTACATTGAGTCAGTTTTAATATATTTGGGAAAAGGTTAATTTGAAATGTAAACTTGGAAAAACACAATTTGTAAAAATGTATTCACTTATTTATTCATTTACTTGTGTATGTACAAACATCATCTGAACCTCTGGCATGTCAGAAATATCAAATATCAAAGTTTTACATGTGTTATGTGTATATTCTACATAAATCACATATTTTAGTTTTATAACATCTCTCTATATGCTCAACACACTGTTTTATATAACCTGTGGAAAAAAATCTACTAATTAAGATTCAAGCATACCATTATCCAGATAGCCTTCAGGTCTCAGCACAAAATAGAAGACTCTACTTCTTAGCTGAGCTTTTCCTTCACTGACCTTAACTCCCACACACTTCTACCTGTAGTATGTTACATAGTCTTAGTTAGGTTCCTTTGTTTCCCCCAATAAGTACTTATTCAGATAGCACCTGAGGTTCCTGGAAGGTCTCTACATGTTTATAAGGCACATTAGCACCTTAAGCATTCAGCCAATTACCATTGAAAATCACCCCCATACCCAATACTATAAAAACCTTGAATCAAGTCAAGTAAGGTTAATCTGTCTCCCCACAGCTATTCCTAATGACATTATTACTGGATGTACTTCATCACCTCTGTTCCATTTGTTCTCCTGGACTGATACTGGCCTAAGATCCCTGGTGGAAATAGTGCAGGCTACATTTGATCTTCTGATCATGGCTTTATAGGTAAACACTACCATGTAATCCTGGATATAAAACTCATGGTATTGTCCACTCTAGAAAAGCACTAGACCAAATAAGGTAAACTCTCAGCCTGCAACTTTATAAATTTAACATTTCCTAAAGAATTGTATATACATGCAAACCTATTTGTGATATGTGTATGTACATGTATAATGTTTTCATTAACAGGTTGCATAAAAGCAAAGAAATAATAGAAATATGAAACAATGAAAGAGATAATTATACTGCAAACAAATTACTGAAGTGATACAAAATAACACACATTTTTAGAAAATGATGGAGAATAACACTTATATCCAAAGCAGGAAAACATGCAAAGTACAGAGGCAAAAAAAAAAAAAAAAGCTAAAAATTTGAAACCATAGCTGGTAGATATCACAAAGCCACCAAAGTGGGACTATTGTGTTTGGAATGAAAGTGTTCTGAAGAGATACTAATTCCTATCCCAGGAGCTGATCAAGCCATGGAACTAGTGAATGCCAAGAATCTGGAATTTCCCTAAAATCTCAAGGTTGGAGAAGGAATAGTTTAAGATCTTGCTGTAAGACAGGGAGAGTTTGGGAGACAGGGTGAAACTGGAACTTGGGAAATGTGGATGGGTGGTAACACATCTTGACCACCACTGCATAGCTGTTTATACTTCTGTGTCCTCAATTAAAACTAAATGTCCTACTAAGGTTGAAAAGGTGACTTGGGGATAGAAAGGACTTTGGTCTAGATTTTATTTCTTTCTACTGTGCTCACTGTAAATAAATCTCCTTTCTCTTGTTTTCGTAATTACTTATTTAATTTAATTTTTGAATATGTACAACTTGTTAAGGAATGTCACGGCCCAGGCTCAGTTCCTAAAATTTCTGGTAACAATAGGTAAGCAGTCCAGTCAAGCAAAGTTTGTTAAATTGCTTCAGGGTATCTGGATGATAAAAATGAAAATTGCAGCTCTACCTCTAGGCTTCTAAACTATTACCTTCAATGTTACTATCTCTTCAGGTTTCAGCAAATGAAACCAGTCAAAAAGGGCATACTAAATTGCCTGAGGATTGTCATGGTGAAAGAGAAACTGAGTTCTAATGAAAAACACTGCTCATGGTCAAAAGTCAATAGCTCTGAAAAAGACAGGAGCCCTGTCCCTGACCCCATTTGATTAGTTTTATAACGGCAGTTTTCTCTGACTTCACATCTAGCACCAACTATTCTAGATGAAGCATGCACTCAATAAACATAAGAATATAAGATGAGAGACATGGAAATATTGAGGACACAGGAGGGGAGGAGACCCCTGCATAGAGTCTGATTAAAGCCTCTTAACAGAAGTAAAGCGAGGTTGCCAGCACAGGTAACAATTGCTGGTGGGACTAGAGAGACAGCTTCTCAGATTTTGGTTCCCAACACTCTCCTTGGGAATCTTACAACTGTCTCTAACTCCATCTCTAGATGCATTTCACCTTCCCACATAGGTTTGTAAGTAAAAATAAAATAAATCTTAAGCAAAACCCAATTATCAAGACCTTTTATTAACAAAAACTCAGTTGACAATGAAAGGTATGTCTTATACCCCTTGCACAATGTTAATGCCACAGATGTTTATATTTTCCAGTTCAGATCCTATCCAACATTTTACAGCAAACCTGTAATCTTAGCTATTGAATAGGTAAAAAAGTAAAGGAGAGGTAGCAATTCCAGAAACAGAGTGAGGTTCTCTACAGTCATCACTAGAACAGGAGAAGAGTACTTTAATATTCAGAAATCCACACAACATTCTTAGGCATGCACTCTGTCCTTCTGAATGCTTTTCTCAGGATCTTTAATAATATCTCTAATCCAGCTCTAATTCATCCTGTTAAGAAGTCCTGAAATCCCTTTCTGAATCATAATTTTAAATTCCAGTTTGCTGTGATTTGAAGTCTCTAAAAACCTAAAGGGATGACCAGGCTGTGGAGGCTGACTGTGTGGATCTGTCTTTGATGCTTTACCACATGCCCCCAGGAGGAATGGAGTCATTCATTAAACATGGAGACAGGACCTCTTTCTCCATAAATGACATCTTATTATACTTTCCTAGGTTGGAATGAGTGGCTCATGTCTTGTTAGGCCAATATCTCAATCCCACTAATGAATATTTGGTCTATTAAGACTCTTCTTGAAAGGCACAGGATCTCTCTGAGGAATAATTATGTGAACTCAACTTTCCCCTCCATCAAAGGAGTTCACAGGGGAGGTAAGGTAGAAAGATTGTCATAGTGGAGATAGTGCAAAAAGGGACCCTTGTGACCATTATCTGATCAGGAGATAGGTTTGCAGCTGTACCTTCCTGATAACTGCTTAGTAGCAGCAATGACCCGTGATGCCCTGAAGGTGTCACAATGATACTCAGAGTGTTCTTCAAGTAAAGTTGGAAATTGTGTGATGTTAGCATCATACTCTACTAAAGGCTTCTTGAAAGACTCCTTATTCAGAGCAGACATTATTCAGAGTTAAGGGTCAAGGTCAGAGTCTTTGAAAAAAGGCAGTCTGAAACACTCTGCTTCCTTACAAGGTAATTTTATGTATGCCAGCATTCTTAGAAAGTTAATAAGAGGGTACAACTTGCAGCATATTTAATTTAGTAGGACATATTTAGAAATATTTCTGTGCTACCAAAAAAATGTTACCCAAGACCTTTAAGACCAATAATTACATTTAAAATCTAGAAGAAACCTACAAATCAAGCTCAGTCTTCATAGTTTTCTAGGATACAATGAACACTGGCAACATTTCTACACAACAAAACCAAATATCTTTCAATGGCATTAGCTTCCTTTCTGTTATTCCAAGACAACAAAACACTAGACAGTGCATATATAAAAACACATTGACATGTTTACCTACTATGTTAGTTACTTTCTTGTTGCTGTGAAAAAATTCATGACAGGAAACATTTAAGGAAGGAATAGTTTGCTCTGCATTACAGTTGAGTATAATATCCATCATGGTGGGAGGCATGATGACAGTCACATTGCATTCATACTCACAAAGCAGAGATTGATTTAAGGCTGCCTGGGTGTGGCTTGGCTTATCCCTCTTTAAATTTATTCTAGGAACTTTGTCCATTGTATTACAAAACATGGGATAATAGTATGTGCCCTATGATACCAAGTTCATCTATCCATCCTGATAAAGCCAACCAGAAGAGGCAAATTAATAGAAAAAGAGTGAAGAATATTTTTTTCTATGTGTAACATTGGAAAGGGGGACAAACATATCCAGTGATGCCTTCTCATCCATGTTCTGGTATCTTACATGATACTAAAGAATAAATAATTGTCCATGGATATGCATTGTTAAGCAATGAAGGCTTTCTATCACTAATGCACTGCTGTCTTTGTCAGGCTGAAATCCCTTTCCTTGAGAGGAGTTCCTAATCTGTCAGGTCCAGACATTTCTTCTCATGCCATGCTATTTCAGGGGTTTGGGGATATAAGGAATTTGAATTTCTTTCTGTTCATTGTTTCTATAGTTGCATAATTAAAATGTTACATTAAATTATATTTCTTTAATGCTAGGCTGGTTACAAGTGGGTGGTGCTGTCCACATTTCAAATGGATCCTAATACCTGAATTAACAAGGTATACTGTACTGCACTGGTCTGCTTAGAGGCTTGTGTCCAGGGTAATTCTAGATCTGTTAAGCTGACAATCAATATTAGCACTTACTGAATAGATTCATATGCTTGGAAAATGAGGAAGCTCAAATTTCTGGTTTGTTTGTCTAACTTTTAAGTAAAAGTGGTGATTATGTTATCAATATATTGGTGTCCTGTCTTCTAGAGATTTTTCAGAAAAGAAATTAACAATACCCTGAAAGAGCAGAGAGTGTAACTCAGTTGCACAAGCACATGGCTCTGAATTTTAGTGATTCTGAGTACTTGTGAACTGATCTTTATGGCTTACATTAGTTATACCAGCACTTGAGTGGTAAGGATATACTACATGTGAGACCAATGATCTCTAAATTCATGTGTCATTTTTTTTAAAAGAACTGGTAGTGTCTGTGATAAATTTCATATATACATATGATCTACAGTTAGAAGTACTTCAACATTACAACACAGGTGCTTTGTACTTCTGCTCATGATGTCCAATTAGGATAAATTCCTGAGGAGATAAAAGCCTATATTCAAACAAAAATGTATTTAAAATGTGAAAAGAACTTTTTCTTTTATTGCTTCCCTACCTTTATACTTTGAAGACTTTCTGTGGCCAGAAAATAGCAGAAGTCTTTATAAAAACACACCTTTAGAAGGTATTTCTGGGGATACTTTTTAATTAGGATATTAAATATATATTTAATTAAAGTAGAAGTAGCATGTAATATACAGAAATATAACACTAAAGACATGGTAAAGATGCATGAATAAGGGGCAGTCATTAAACATATAAGCCCTAATAGCCACTGAGCATCTTAGCCAAGATCCATTAAATTATCATCAAATATAAGGCAAATACAGAGCTGAGAATAAACAAGTAATTTCCTTTCTCAGTGACAGTATGCAGAGTTACTACCAAGTTTATGTAGACCAAAATTCACTGTATAGAGATCACAATCAATCACCTCACCAGGAATAACATCAACTGATTCATCAAACTGCATGGGTAAACCATTCCCCATATATCACCACTGAAAATGTCAATGGAAGAATGTGAAATGTTCATGTGGGAAAAATTTAAAAACATTAAAACCATGACAGCTGAGTCTCTCAGAAAATGAGTGTCAGTAGTATTAATAAAGAATTTATATTATAGGTAATTAACATTAGAGTGTACCTCTCTTAAGTAACAAGATGAGCCATGCCTATAACTAAGGAATACATGATTTCAGTCATGTCAAATTCATTCAGATATTATATTACAAAATAAGAAATATTCAAGACATTCTACATAGATTGTATGTCTCATAAAAGAAATGGACAGGAAAATACAAGAAACAATAAGACAATTTTATTCATAAACTTAGAGAAACTCACAAATGTTAACGAAATGCATCTTACCATTTTTGTAAATAACAATTCATAGTTATTCTCTGGAAAGATAACTCAGCAATTAAGAATGTATGTTATACTTGCAGAGGACCTGCCTTGCATTCCCAGTACCCAGGTCAGGTTGTTCACATTCACAATATAATTCCATGTCCATGGATTCTGCACAGCCAACTACATGCATGTGTGTATGTACCCAGATTTAGTTCACTTTTCTCTTTCTGTGAAAAAACATTCTAACCAAAACCACTTACTGAGGAAAGACTGTATTTCCAATCACACTTCCAAGCAAATGTCAGTTTGCTTGGAAAATTTACAATTTTTTTACAATTATATTGTAAAATGTCAATTTTACAGAGGAAAGTCAATGAGGAAACCTGGAGCAGAAAACATTGAGAAAAGCTCCTTATTGACTTTGTCCCTGGCTTCTGCTCATCTAATTTTCTTAGGCCCACCTGCCTAAGGATGGTGTAACTCACAGCAGCTTGAGTCCTCCTATATCAATCATCAATCTAGGCAGTTTCTGACAGGGATAGCCACAGGCTAATCTTATTTGGACTATCTCCTAGTTGGTGGTGCTTATATGTATTAGGAATGGCCATTCAGCATTGCAATCATCTAGTACATGGCTCATTCTTCAAGAAGACATTTGCCTTTTCTCCATGACCATTAATTATCTATACCATTTTTTTAATGAAATAGGCCTTGTGATACTTCCCTTGTTCACATCAGCATAAAACTGATGCTATCATTTATCATTGTCTTGTTTAAGTAGCAATATATTTAAAATACTGTAGGTGCAGCCTCCCTGTCATTCCTAGAAGATACCATCTCTCAGAAGTGCCTTGGTCTTCTTCCTTTTACAATCTGCCTGTCCCCTCTTCTAGATATTCCCTGAGGGTTTTAAATATAAGTGTCTTTTTGTAGATGTATCAGATGTAGTTTGGCACACCATGGTCAGTTGTTCTCTGCATTTTGATGAGTTGTGGATTTAAGTTATAGTCTTTATGGTGATTTAAATAAAAATGTTCCTGTTTAGCTCTGACATTTGAAGACTTTGTCCACACTTAGTGGAACTTTTTTGGGGAGGCTATGGAAGTGTGACCTGGCTGGATGAAGAAAGTCACAAAGGGAGATATTTGAGAATTTAATGACTTGCCATTTTGAGCTTTCCCTCTCTCCTTCCTGTGTGCAGTCTTTCAGCTTAGTGCTCCAGTCCCCATGTTCAGCT
Organism: Arvicanthis niloticus; assembly: GCF_011762505.2. Classification (NCBI taxonomy): domain Eukaryota; kingdom Metazoa; phylum Chordata; class Mammalia; order Rodentia; family Muridae; genus Arvicanthis; species Arvicanthis niloticus. The sequence goes on from NC_047667.1 coordinate 4,399,324, forward strand.
GTTTGACACATTTACCTGTCATAATGTGAAGTCTCATCCTTGTGGAACTACAAGCTCAAATAAATCCTTCTGTGTATAAGTTGCTTTGTTCATGGTGTTTTATTACAATATAAAACTAACGTATACAATCTCTAATCATTGCCATAAAAGGTTTCTTTATTAAAAATGAGATCTACATGAATTTGTAGGTATAATGTTAAGCATGTAGAATATAGTTGGAAATTATACTGGTCCAGGGAAATGGGTGTAGTGTGTTCTCCTCTAGGGCAAATGATCTCACCATTTATAATTTGGCTGAGTTTGCAGGACCCAGGACAAGTACCCTTCTATTGAAGAGGCCTTAAATAAAATTAGATTACTGTTGGCTTGTGTCAAAATATAATAAGTACCACTATAATATCCTTGAAAATATCTAACCATGCTGATAATTGTTATTGCGTTATTTGTCTTTCCTTATTTCAAAGTCTGTATTAATCTGTCTTTTCTCTTTCAGCTGATTTCCAATTTTCTACACTATATCTCTACAGTATCTGTGTCCTTGTATTTCCTTTATAGAACCTCTTCTCCACTATCCCCATGGCCTTTTTTTACTTCCCTCTTTTTTTCCTTTCATTTACTACATTACGAGTTAGTAAACAAAAGCTGATAAACTGCCTTGTCTAACACCTATTTTAAAATTATTTTTGTAATACTTTACTTTAGCAAACTTGATTTTAGAGAAGTAACTTCAATATTACAAGTAAATATTGGATATCAGCAGCTCTTTTTTACATAATATTTTACCAGAATAGGCGATTGTAATTGTAAATATCTATGATCTCAGCTCTCAAGAGGATGAGGCCGGAGAATATCAATTTGGAGGCTATCCATGTATATATTTGAGTGGATGCAAAACTCAGATACAGATAGACATCCTGCCTCAAAAAGAAAAAAAAAACACACTTGGTAAAACATCGATGGTTTTAATGTATGAGAGATCAAATCTAAGGATGAGTCTTGAGATACCTAGGCTTTAAACAGACAGTGTGATGCCAAAGACAGTTGTGAAATAATTTGTTCTCTTCAGGAATAGAGTTTCATTCAGACTTCTGACCAACAAATGTTATTAGGTACAAAGGCACTAGATGTCATGGCTGGGTGACATATGGTTAGGCACAGACATACATGCAGGTAGTTATACAGGCACACAGAGGTAGACACACAACTGCATACACACACACACACACACACACACACACACACACACACACACACACAGAGGCAGTCTTCTGAAGTCAGAAAGACTAAATACTTCTCACCTCATGAGCATACTTATAAGAGCCTGCAAAACAGTGATGTTTTCCCAGAAATATATAAATGTAATTTTCAGATATTGGGTCAACTATTTTATTCTTCCTCATAGTTTTAATACCAGTATTAACCCTATGGGCTCATGTCAGATATTTGTATCAATGCCATATTGGCAAGTATTAATTGTCTCTTTTATGGTCTTCTGTTTTCTACAACTTACAAATCTCTTATAGCTCCTTTAAACTTTCAGAATTGAGTTGTGACCAAGACAAAATTTTATAGTTTTTTTTTATTTATCTCTTTTCTAAAAGTATTTCAATAACTGATTATAGAGCTGTATTTATTCTAATGTTGATAGGTACTGTTGTCTGACACTTCAAGAATCAAGAATGTTTATTCACACTTAAGTCAAATTGTTACCATTTAAATGTTCTGTAGTGGAAGGACACTATATCCTACACTTACTGTCAATTTATTCAGAAAACATAAGAGAGGGATGCTTGATTTTGCTATCGTCTGGGAGATGGTCTTCTGGACATACCTCTGAAGGAGTATCTTGATTATATTAACTGTAGTAGGAAGCTCTAATCTATGTGTGGCACTAGGCCTTGGCTGAGATCTGGGAGTACATAGTAAGAGAGCTAAGCAATTTCATGTACTAACTGTTCTCTGCTTCTTACTTGTGAATGTGACCAGTCACTTCAAACTCCTGCTGACTTGAAATCTCTGCCTGATAAACTGTGTCAGAATGTATAAGCCACAATAAACTTTTTCTGTCTTAAATGGCTTTAGGCAGGGAATTTTAAAACAGCAACAGGCAAGAAAACTAAGGCACTGACAAAAGTTTTTTTATCAAGTGTTAAGCCCTAACCTGCTTTGATTATTTCCAAAGCATGAACATTCTAGATTCTAATATAGTGCACCTAATATTTAACTAAAGTAAACAATATCCAAAATTTAGTGGAAACCACAGTTTAGATCTTAAATATGATATAAGAACTCATGTGTCAAAAGCTCAATTCCCATTGTAGTATAGGCAGTACTGAACATTTTAAGAGGTAGCAGTTGACCAGGATATTTTTTTATCATATGTCTTTTATTTTCAAAGGGAACTGTAGAACCCTGTTGTCTCTGCTTTCACTCTGTTTTCTAACCAGTGTCTAAGATGGAGTAAACTTCATTCTATGAAACTCCCCAAAGTTCCATCCTAGGTCTAAAGCAATAGAGCCACTGTCTCATGAGCTGAGGTCTCATTACTGTGCACCTTGGCAAACATTTTCCCATTTTTATGTTTGGGTATTTTAACAACCACAGAAACTTGACCACTCCATAGAGCATTTCAAAAAATGTGCCAGGCTAAGCATGCTGAATGGAGGCAGGGCCTTCACAAACTTTTAGCAGTATGTGCTGTGGTTTTTAACAATGCATAGAGCCATTTGTTTGGAGTCACAGTTAATTAATTTTTAAACAATGAATCATGAGTGTATCAACTTCAGTCTGTGCATCATCAGAAAGTTCTCCACCCCATGAAAACAGATTGATGTAAACAAGGCAGTTTAGGGCATAGTTTTTGTTTTCATCTTTTTGTAGCTGTAATTCTAACCAATAAATTTAGTACTCAGTGAAAAATTCTGTGACATGTGTCTGCTTTCAATGATCAATCACAGAAGTATGCCGTTCTAAATCAATGAAGTAAAAAAACATTACAATCAGTAGCTGGTAGATTTTAAATACACATGAAAGCCTTATTTTCATCCTGGATTTTTTTTTTCATTTTTTATTGGATATTTTAATTACACTTCAGATGCCATCCCCTTTCCCCATTCCCCCCAACCCCCTTAGAAGGCCCCTATCCCATGCCCCCTTTTCCTTTTTGGACTTATCCATTTTTTAAAAAATATTAATCAAAGGCTTTATAAGTTTGGTAATGCACAATCAGAGGTGTAACCCACTATCCAACCTAGATATATCAACTATCTTTGACTGGTGGAGATACATGAACATCTGCCTCCCTGTCTCCCCCTTCTTTCTCTGTCTCATCACCTAGCTTCTCCTCTCCTGCTTCTCCTCCCCTCCTTACTCCTTCTCTTCCTCTCAGTACTCCTCCTACCTTAGCTCCTCCTACATATCACCCTTCCTGTTAAAATAAAACTTTTCTCTCAAAATACAGTTAGAGCATAATTATGCCAATTTGTACCAGTGAGGTACAAGATAGTACTAAAACCCAGTCATCATTTTGTTGACTAACCAGAACCTCTGTCATCTATCCTAACTAGAACACTTAGTTCTGAACCTGGCTTTTTCCTTGGCTTTAGAATGAATGTCAGCTGAAGACCATCCATTCAAATCTTTTCTCTCAAGGTAAATAGCCGTGATTGGCTATGAGGCTATCAGTTTTCAAACCCATCAGAAATCCAGAATGACTGAGTTAACTATAGTTGTGGGAAGCACAAAGCATAGCTTCTAAAATTAGCCAATTTATAGAGACCTCTGAACACCTGGATACTCCCTCTACTACAAAATATTGGAGCATCTGTTCTTCTGCCTTCCGGCCCAGGATCATCTGACAAACCTTAGTGATGCATAAATATTAAGGACTGATTACTCTGTATAGGCAGATATAATCAGTTGACTATTCTACATGTGTGTCCTTTTCTGGACAGTAATTTGTCTGTAGATGGAGAGAGGCAATTCTTGTCTAGTGGCTGTCTCACCACAACTGGAGTAACTCCAAAGATGCTCAATTTCTTCTTAAAATTTAATACAGGAAGCTGTCAGGAGCAGACAGGTCTCTAATAAAAATGAACATTAACACAGAAATGTTTGTCATGTCAATTCTGTGGACTTCTGACGTTTTTAAAAACAACTATCCATGTAAGGTAATCTGGACTGTTGTCTGTTAACTCCAGTCAGCTATTTCTAAATAAAACATAGAAAACACCCAAACAATAAACTCCAAGCCATAAATTTGCTATAGTCCCTTAACTCACAGGCTAACCAATTCAAATCTGTTAAAAAAAGTTAAAGAAGGACTGGGTCTAAGCCTTGTATTCTTAAATGTGTTATACTGGTACAATGCCTATGAGAGTAACAGTATTCATCTCACTTTTATATCAATAGGAAGCTCATACCAATGAAAACCTAAAAATTTGTAATCAAAGTAAACTGGTGCCATTTAAGAAATTATATCTTCATCTTGATAATAATTGTACAGATTTATACTATTAAGTTATGGGTATGCAATAAATCCTAGCTAATCCTCTCTAGTCCCACAAAACCACTATTTTCCCCTAAAAAGACAGCCCAACATTTACCACCTTAGTCCCCAAGCCCAGGGAATAGGGACGATGACCCTTCATTAGCTTCTTCAAGCTGATTATGGGCATTGAGATATTAGAAGAGGAGTGGGGGGGGGGAAGAGTAAATTGATAAGCCTCTGATACTGTGTCTTCACTGAATCCAGATGGAATTCCTGGACTTCAGAGGTTTGAGCAGGTCTGCCCAGCTTGCTTAATGAGTAGATACACCAAGGCTGTGTATTCTGCAATATACAATTCTCAAAAAAAATTTAGTGTCAAGATAATTTTTTTAGAGGGCTGGCATTTTATTAAAGATCTTGGTTCTAACAGCTCTTCTTTTTTCCCCCTCTTTTATTGGATATAATATATACATTTCAAATTTTATCCCCTTACCGAATTCCCCCCACCACCCAGGAACCCCTTATCCCATTCCCCCTCCTCTTGCTTCTATGAGGGTGTTTACCCACCTATCCCCCAATCCCCCTCCCCACCCTCAGATTTCCCCGCCCCCAGTGTTCAGCCTTCATGGGACAAAAGATCTCCTCTTCTACCTCTGCCCAACAAGGCCATCCTCTTCTACATATACAGCTGCAGTCAAGTACCCCTCCATGTGTGCTCCTAGACTGGTGGTTTAGACCCTGGGGAGCTTTGGCTGGTTGGTATTGTTGCTCTCCTCATGGGGCCACCAACCCTTTCAGCTCCTTTAGTTTACTCTCTAACTTCTCCATTGATAACCTTTGATCAGATTAATGGTTAGCTGCAAGTATCTGCCTCTGAGTATGTCAGACTCTGGGGGAATTCTAAGGAGACAGCCTTATCAGGATGCTGGCAGCTTTCCCTTCCTGTCATCCATATCAGTGTCTATTTTTGGTGACTGTACATGGAATGAATACCCAGGTGGAACGGCCTCCATACAACCTCTCCTTCAGATTCTGTCCCACACTTTGTCTCCATATTTGCTCCCTTGGGTATTTAGTTACTCCTTCTAAGAAAGATCTAGGCATCCACACTTGTTCTTCCTTCTTCATGAGCTTCATGTGGTCTCTTAGTTGAATCTTTGTTGTTTCAAACTTTTGGGCTAATCTCCACTTATCAGTGAGTAAATACCATGTATGTTCTTTTGTGATTGGGTTAGCTCACTCAGGATATTTTCTAGTTCCATCTGTTTACCTAAGAATTTCTCGAATTCATTATTTTTAATAGCTGAGTAATATTCCATTGTGTAAATGTACCACATTTTTTGTATCCATTCCTCTGTTGAAAGGCATCTGGGTTCTTTCCAGCTTCTGGCTATTATAAATAAGGTTGCTATGAACATAGTGGAGCATACATCTTTGTTATATGTTGGGGCATTTTCTGGGTACATGCCCAGAAGTGGTATAGCTGGGTCCTCATGCAGTGCTATGTCCAATTTTCTGAGGAACTGCCAAACTGACTTCCAGAGTCGTTGTACCAGCTTGCCAACCAACCAACAATGAAGGAGTGTTCCTCTTTCTTCACATCCTCCCCAGTATCTACTATCACCTGAATTTTTGATCTTAGCCATTCTGACTGGTGTCAGGTGGTATCTCAGTGTTGTTTTGATTTGTATTTTTCAGATGACTAAGGATGTTGAGCATTTCTTAAGGTGCTTCTCAACCATTCCTGTTTCCTCAGTTGAGAATTCTTTGTTTAGCTCTGTGCTCCACTTTTTAATGGGGTTATTTTGTTGTTTGGCGTCTAACTTCTTGAGTTCTTTGTATATATTCAATATTAGCCTTCTATCGGATCTAGGATTGGTAATGATCTTTTCCCAATCTGTTGGTTGCCATTTTGTCTTGTTGACAGTGTCCTTTGCTTTATAGAAGCTTTACAATTTAATGAGGTCCCATTTGTCAATTCTTGATCTTAGAGCATAAGGCATTTGTGTTCTGTTCAGGAACTTTCCCCCTGTGCCTAGGTATTCGAGGGTCTTCCCCAACTTCTCTTCTGTTAGTTTCAGTGTATCTGGCTTTATGTGAAGGTACTTTATCCACTTGGAGTTGAGCTTTGTAGAAGGGGATAAGAATGGATTGATTTGCATTCTTCTACATGCTAACCTCCAGTTGAGCCAGCAAGACTTGTTGAAAATGCTGACCTTTTTCCTCTGGATGGTTTTAGCTCCCTTGTCACAGATCAAGTGACCATAAGTGTGCGGGTTCATTTCTAGGTCTTCACCTCTATTCCATTGATCTTCCTGCCTGTCTCTGTACCAATACCATTCAGTTTTTATCACTACTGCTCTGTAGTACAGTTTGAGGTCAGGAATGGTGATTCTCCCAGAAGTTCTTTGTTGAGAATAGCTCTTGCTATCCTAGATTTTTTGTTATTCCAAATGAATTTGTAAATTGCTCCTTCTATCTCTATGAAGAATTGATTTGGAATTTTGATAGGGATTGCGTTGAATCTGTAGATTGCTTTTGTCAGGAATGCCATTTTTACTAAGTTAATTCTGCCAATCCAGCAGCATGGGAGATCTTTCCATCTTCTGAGATCTTCTTCAATTTCTTTCTTCAGAGACTTGAAGTTCTTGTCATACAGATCTTTCACTTGCTTGGTTAGATTCACTCCAAGATATTTTATTTCATTTGTGGCTATTGTGAAGGGTGTCAGTTCCCTAATTTCTTTATTAACCTGTTTATCCTTTGAGTAGAGGAAGGCTACTGATTTTTTGAGTTGATTTTATATCCAGCCACTTTGATGAAGTTGATTATGAGGTTTAGGAGTTCTCTGGTGGAAGTTTTAGGGTCACTTAAGAATACTATCATATCATCCGCAAATAGTGAAATTTTGACTTCTTTGTTTCCTATTTGTATCCCTTTCACTTCCTTTTGTTGTCTAATTGCTTTAGCTAGGACTTCCAATACTATACTAAATAGGTAAGGTAAGAGTGGTCAGCCTTGTCTAGTCCCTGATCTTAGTGGGATTGACTCGAGTTTATCTCCATTTAGATTGATGTTGGCTACTGGCTTGCTGTATATTGCTTTAACTCTGTTTAGGTATGGGTCTTGAATTCCTGATCTTTCCAAGACTTTTAACATGAAGGGATGTTGAATTTTGTCAAATGCTTTCTCAGCATCTAGTGAGATGACCATGTGATTTTTTTCTTTGAGTTTATTTATGTAGTAGATTACATTGATGGATGTCCGAATATTGATCCATCCCTGGATTCCTGGGATAAAGCCTACTTGATCTTGATGAATAATTGTTTTGATGTGTTGCTGAATTCAGTTTGCAAGGATTTTATTGAGTATTTTTGCATCAGTATTCATAAGAGAGATTGGTCTGTAGTTCTCTTTCTTTGTTGGGTCTTTCTGTGGTTTAGGTATGAGTGTAATGGTAGCTTCATAGAACAAATTGGGTTGTGTTCCTTCTGTTTCTATTCGATGGAATAGCTTGAAGAAGATTGGTATTAGGTCTTCCTTGAAGGTCTGATAGAATTTTGCACAGAAACCATCTGGTTCCAGACATTTTTTGGTGGGGAGATTTTTAATGACTGCTTCCATTTCTTTAGGAGTTATGTGACTGTTTAGATGGTTTATCTGCTCCTTGTTTAACTTTGGTACCTGGTATCTGTCTAGAAAATTGTCCATTTCATCCAGGTTTTCCAATTTTGTTGTGTATAGGCCTTTGTAGTAGGATCTGACGATTTTTTAAATTTCCTCTGTTTCTGTTGTTATGTCTCCCTTTTCAGTTCTGATTTTATTAATTGGAGTACTGTTTCTGTGCCCTTTGGTTAGTCTGGCTAAGGGTTTGTCTATCTTGTTGATTTTCTCAAAGAACCAGCTCCTGGTTTTGTTGATATTTTGTATAGTTCTTTTTGTTTCAACTTGGTTGATTTCAGCCCTGAGTTTGATTATTTCCTGCTGTCTACTCCTCTTGGGTATATTAGCTTCTTTTTGCTCTAATGCTTTCAGGTGTGCTGTCAAGTTGTTAATATATGCTCTTTCTATTTTCTTTTTGTGGGCACTTAGAGCTATGATTTTTCCTCTTAGTACTGCTTTCAGGGAGTCCCACAAGTTTTGATATGATGTGTCCTCATTTTCATTTAATTCTAAAAAGTCTTTAATTTCTTTCTTTATTTTTTCCTTGGCCAAGTTATCATTGAGTAGAGCATTGTTCAGTTTCCAAGTGTTTGTGGGCTTTCTGTTATTGTTTTTGTCCATGTCAAAGACAAGTCCTAGTCCATGCTGGTTTGATAGGGTACAAGGGATTATTTCAATATTTTTGTATCTGTTGAGACCTGTTTTGTGACCAATTATATGCTCTACTATGGAGAAGGTACCACGAGGTGCTGAGAAGAAAGTATATTCTTTTGTTTTAGGATGAAATGTTCTATAGATGTCAGTTAAGCCCAATTGGTTCTTAACTTCTGTTAGTTTCATTGTGTCTTGGTTTAGTTTCTGTTTCCATGATCTGTCTATAGCTGAGAGTGTGGTGTTGAAATCTCCCAATATTATTGCATAGGGTGCAATGCATGTTTTAAGCTTTAGTAAAGTTTCTTTTATGTATGTGGGTGCCCTTGCATTTGGGGCATAGATGTTCAGAATTATGAGTTCCTCTTGGTACATTTTTTCCTTTGATGAATATGAAGTGTCCTTCTCTATCTTTTTTGATTACTTTTGGTTGAAAAATGATTTTATTTGATATTAGAATTGCTACTCCCACTTGTTTCTTGGGACCATTTGCTTGGAAGATTGTTTTCCAACCTTTTACTCTGAGGTAGTGTTGTCTTTTTCACAAAGGTGTGTTTCCTGAATGCAGTAAAATGTTGGGTCCTCATTATGTATCCAGTCTGATAATCTATGTCTTTTTATTGGAGAATTGAGTCCATTGATATTAAGAGATATTAAGGAAAAATGAATGTTGCTTCCTTCTATTTTTCTTATTGGCAGTGGAGTTATGTTGCATAGCTACCTTCTTTTAGTGTTGTTGGAAGATTACTTTCTTGCTTTTTCTAGGTTGTAGTTTCCCTCCTTATGTTGGAGTTTTCTACCAATTATTCTTTGAAGTGCTGAAATTGTAGTGAGATATTGTGTAAATTTGGATTTGTCATGGAATATTTTGGTTTCTCCAACAATATTGATTGAGAGTTTTGCTGGGTATAGTAGTCTGGCTGGCATTTGTGTTCTCTTAGGGTCTGTATGATATCAGTCCAGGATCTTCTGGCTTTTATGGTCTCAGGTGAGAAGTCTTGTGTAATTCTTATAGATCTGCATTTATATGTTTCTTTACCTTTATCCCTTACTTCTTTTAGTATTTTTCTTTGTTTTGTACATTTGATGTTTTGACTATTATGTGGTGGGAAGTATTTCTTTTCTGGTCTAAACTATTTGCAGTACTGTAGGCTTCCTGTATATTTATGGACATCTCTTTCTTTAGGTTAGGGAAGTTTTCCTCTATAATTTTGTTGAGGATATTTATTTGTCCTTTAAGTTGGGAATCTTCCCCCTCATCTACACCTATTATCTTTAGGTTTGGCCTTCTCATTGTGTCTTGGACTTCCTGTATATTTTGGGTTAGCTTTTTGTATTTTGCATTTTCTTTGACAGTTGTGTTAATGTTTTCCATGGTATCTTCTGCACATGAGATTCTCTCTTCTCTCTCTTGTATTCTGTTGGTGATACTTGCGTCTATGACTCCTGATGTTTTTTTTTTAGGTTTTCTATCTCCATTGTAGTTTCCCTTTGTGATTTCTTTATTGTTTCTACTTCCATTTTTAGATCTTGGATGGTTTTGTTTAATTCCTTCTCCTGTTTGGTTGTGCACCCATCTATGGGCTTAGGGTAGTGTGTGGGTCTTCCTACCTACGGATGTGAGATCCCTGGAGCCTCCAGGATGTCTTCGGCAGAATCCGGGGTCCGCACAAAAACAGACCAGGCAGAGGTCTGGTCCAGGCCTCAGATCCGGGAGAGGTGCAGAAGGGGAGTCTTTTCATCCTGTCTTATCTACAGACACATCTCTAAAAAGAAAGCCTGTCCATGGAAGAAAAAATTTTAAATGTGTCTGTGTATGTTTGTGTGTGAATTTTTGTGCATGTGAGTATGGGGTGCTTACATTTATGGCTCATGCATAGGTGTCAGAGAACAACCTTGCATATTGGTCTTCATCTTTCATTGTGTTTAATAAAAGATTTCACATTGATTAGTCATTACGATATATACCAGGTTAAATATCCTGTGAGGTTTTGGGGAGTCTCCTGTCTCAAATACTTAGAACACTCTATGGGATCTGAGATTACTGACACCTGATTCTAAGTATAGCTTTATGTGGGTTCTGCTTTTCATTTTTGTTTGTTTGTTTGTTTTTTAAATCTGAATTCAAGTCCTATACTTTACTTACTGAGCCATAAAGATGAAGTTTTAACTAAAATGGTGTGCTGGTTAATTTTTGTCAACTTGATATACACTAGAGTCACCTAGGAAGAGGTAGCCTCAACTTAGGAATGGCCTGCATTAAATTGACCTATGCACTTCTGTGTATGGAATTTTCTTGATTAATGATGATTGATGTGGAAGGACTCATCCCACCTTATGTGGGTAACACCCATTGGCAGGTGGTCCTGGGTTGTATAAGAAATAAAATGACCAAGCCAAGGGAAGCAAGCCAGTAAGCCGTATTCCTTTGTGATCCAGACTCTACCAGTGCATTAGTGTCTATCCAGCCTTGCTGTAGGATGGACTGTTAGACTGAGTTTCACAAGTGGAAGCAAATAAACTCTTTCCTCCCAAAATTGTTTTTGGTAGTGGTGTGGGACAGGAAGAAAATAGAATAGTCTATATTTCACAATTTGAGGATTTTTATGCCTATGGGTTGAGCAAATTTTCTTATTTATAAATTATATTGACATAAGTAAAATTAAATAAAAAAGTCATATTTGCAGAATGATTAGAACATGAGTCTGATTTGAACTTTTAGTTTGGTCACAGTGTCTGTGATATAGCTGTCATTTCACCAATCACATGCAAATATATCTGCGACCTCAGAGAATGACACTTCACTTCTCAATGCAACAGTAACTACTTATAACCCGTTTGCTAGGATGATAAGTATCACTTAACAGTTTAAAGATGTTATAGGTATCAGCACCATTACCATCAACAGGCACTCTTTTCCCATAGATTTTTTGTTCCATCAACAGGCACTCTTTTCCCATTGATTTTTCGTTCCCTTTGCCTTTCATTGTCCCCATGACAATGGTGCTATTGGCTACCAGGTTGTTTTGTCTTTTTTATAGAACACCTATAAAATGGATGGAAAATGCCTCTTCGATGAATAAGGCTTGGCTTTTTATTATAGAAAAGATGCAAGTTACGTGGGTACTAAAGGTGAAGGAATTAACACATTAGCCAGTTAAGTAGATTTATGGGAAAAGGTGCTTAAATGAGCATGATTGGGTCTCTGACCAGTGATGAATCAGACACATTTGACACCAAAAGAGACACCAACAACCTACATTCACAATCTGTGAGAAATATCTTAGTTGTAAGTAATTATTTAAAACTCATTAAATAGGGATTTTAGAAAGTTAGGTAAAGAAAATAAAAATAAATAAATTGGTATAAATCATTTCATGTCAACTTAAAGGTTACACAAACAAAGCAAAACTGTTGCATGGTTTTGTTTTTGTTGTTTCCTGAGACTGGTGTTCTCATTCATCCCAGACTGGTCAAGAGTTGATTATGCTGTTGAAGATGACCTTCAGTTTGTAACTGTCATGACTCTGTCTCCAAAGCTAAGAACATAATAAGACATCTCCATGCCTCGTTTATATGATGCCGGAAAGCAAGCTATGTGCATGTAAGGTAGTTATTCTACCACTTGACCTAGATCAAAGCCCATGTAATTCTTCTTACAATTGTTTTTCTCTTTTTAAATGTATTTTAGGCAGAAAGTAAAATTTAAAATAGTCATGAAGAATGACATGATTAAAGATACATTCCTTGCTTCTCACTTCATAATTTTTTCACTTTAAACATTGTTTTTTGATGTTTTGTTTTGGGTTTTGTATATGTTGAGGATAAAACCCTTTGTTTCGAACATTATAGTTCTATCATTGAATCATACCAACTATCAAATATATTTTGACTCTCTGTTTTAAACACAAGAATACACAGTCCCAAAGTCACTGGAGGTACCAAATACAACCTGTTAATCTGTGGGGTAAGTTTCCCTGACTCTCAAATCATCATCAATTGTAATGAGATATAGAATATAGTCTATATCTGGCTTTAGATAAAATATGTAGTAAGGGCTTTGTAGTTGGCTTTAAGTGAAGTGTTTCAGCAAATCCTTTGCTATGTTTACATAATCAGTAGAGGCTGAGAAATTGTTTCGAGACTGGTTGAACCTTTAAGAAATATATCTTCTCCATCCCCCTATGCCTGCATTTCTTATATTCAGAATAAATTTTGGGTTGAAAGTTTTGTGGTGAGTTGGTGTCTCTACCACTTTGTTACCCTCTTCATTTTCCACATACCAAATGTATTGCATCACAGCTACAGTTACCCTTATTGATTTTTGGGTGCCTCCCTTATCCCAAGTCTCTGTCTTATCCTGGAGATGCTGCTCACCTCCTCACTTCTACCGAGAGAATGGCCAATCAATAATCAGTCCTAATTGAGTCCCACTACATGGTTAAACAACAATTCCTTACACTACTAATAATAATCTATTGCGCTTTCAGACAGGAGCATGTTGTCCTCTGAAATGTTCTACCCAGCAACTAACTGAGACAGATAAAGACACCCACAGCCAAATAGTAGATGGAGCTTTGGGTCTCTTATAGAAGAATAGGAAGACAAATTGTGGACTCTGAAGGTGATAGAAACTCTGCAGGAAGAATGAAGAGTCAATTAACCTAGAATTTTGGGGCTTTGGTAGTCTGAAACAGCAGTCAAAGAAAATAACACGGGCTGGACTTAAGCCCATGCCAAGACACATACATAGCAGAAGTGCAGCTTACACCTCAGCTCATCCCAAACAACTAAAACAGAGACTATCCCAAAAGTTGCTGCCTATATGTGAAATATGTTCTTATAGCTGGGTTGCCTTGTCTGGCTTCAGTGGGAGGGGAAATACTTAGTTTTACAGAGACTTGAAGTGCTAGGGTAGTGGGATACTCAGGGACCTTGCACCCATTCATAGGAGAAGGGAAAGGGAAATTGGAGAAAACTTGTGGGAGAGGTGACGAGAAGTGGGGCAGTAAGCTGGATGTAAAGTGAATAAATAAAAAAATAATAATAATAAAATTGACTTTAAAAAAACAGAAATGTTGTCTCTTTAGAGGTCTGCACTTGGTACTACATGATAGCTTGCAGCTGCACTGATCTTGGCTCTAAAATATCATGGGAAACCTGTAGTTCTTACTTTTGTTTATGTCCAGTCATGGTCAAAAGGGACTAAGATGTGTTTGGGTTCTCTGCTCTCATGAGCCATAAAGAACAACATAACTTTGGTAGTTGGAACCTTTCACAGCCCCAACTAACCTTTTATGATATTTGAGTAAAGTAACTGGAATGAGCTAGCTGGGGCTTAGTCTTAACCATGAAGGCTGAAATCACTACATCGTCAGAAAATAAAGGTTTAGCAACTTGGTGAGCTTCTATCTCTACTGCTGCATCTACATCAAGCATCAATCAATAAAACACCCTGGTTGTTTCTCTTTATGTTGTGTTAGTGACTTTTTATTGCTGTGATGGTTCCATGACTAAAATCATTTTATGTAAGACAGAGAATATCTTGTCTTATAGTTCCAGAAAAGTAGTGCCTATCAAATAAAAGGTATTACAGCAGGAGTTCAAGACTAACCTGGCAGAATTGTATCAGAAATCTCATATTTCAACCATACATACAGGAAGCAGAAAGATTCAGTATAGGTGGAGTCAGGGTCTGAAACCTCAAAGGCCACTGCAGTGGCTTACTTTCTCTGCCAAGGCTCCCCCTCATAAAATTCCCTAACTTCTCCAAACAGTGCTATGAACTGAAAACCAAGTGTTCAAATATATGAGTCTATTGGGAGCATTTCTCATTCAAACTATGCAGAAACCATATGAATGACTGATGTTTTTAAAAATAATTCCAATGTTGACTAATGATAATATAATAAAAATGAGCCCTATTGCCATAATATACACATAATATCACATAATATCACAACTCAATATCTATAAATCATTATAATTAAAAATAAATGCTTATTTCAGGAGTAATGCTTTGGTTTGATATTGTTTATTAATGATAAAACTTACTGATAATGAGAAGCAAGCATATATATATATATATATATATATATATATATGTATGTATACGTATATATATACATACACACACACACACACACACACACACACACACACATATATATATATATATATATATATATATATATATATATATGCTTATATAAGGGTATGTATGTGTGTGTCAATGTTGTCTTTTATTTTCCTATAACTGTAATAAAATTTCTTGGCAAAGGCAATACTAATAAGAATGAATTTATTTTTGTCTCAAAACTCAAGAGTACACACCATCATGGCAGAGAGGTCCTGTTCAAAAGAAAATGAAGCAATCAATTTCATTTCAATCAATATCATTTCATCTTCAGTTTCAAAGCAGGAAGCAATAGATTATTAGATAATGCCACACAGGTAAATCCAGTGACTAACCTCCCAGGTGATTCTAGATGTCATCAGGATGACAACTGAGGTTACATTTCAGAGTCATCACCATCATTATTTTTAGAGCATATTTTCTGTGCATGAGAATTACATTATCCTACATCCTAGTTTTGCCACTAGCAATTTTCAGTAAATTTTATGTTATCAGTTATTATATGCTGTACATTTTTCCTCCTTACTTGCAATTTTCTCTTTCCCACTGCTACCCTTCTCATTTTCCCGTCTGTTTCCCTAGACAATTTTACTTCTACATTCATTTTATTTGTTCAGGTAAAATTTTACATGACTATATAAAACTATATCAAACATGAAGCTACAGCAACACTTAAACATTAATATTTATTGCAGAATTAACAATAGCTAGATTACAGAACCAACCTAAATGTTCAATAACAGATGAAAAGATAGGGAAAATATATGAAATGAATTTATTTAGTTATATCCCAAATACTGTTCAGCCTCCTAATTTTCCCCTCCCCAAAGCCCTTCCCTAAACCCCATTCCTTCTCATTTTAGGTGGCGGTGTTTCTAGATAACCCCCCAAACTGTCTCATTAAGTCTTTGACAGATTAGGTGCATCCTCTTCCACTAAGGCCAGAAAAAGCAACAATGGAGACTGAGCTGCCCATCTGCTACTTAAGTCCCCGGTGCCACATTGTTGTCTGTGTCTAATTCTTGGTTGGTCAGTCTTGAAGAGCTCTAAAGGGTTCAGGTTAGTTGACACTGTTAGTCTTCCTGTAGGGTTAGCATTCCCTTCTGTGTCATCAATCCTACTGCCAACTCTTCTGTAATAGGCCCAGACCTCCATCCAATTATAGCTGTGAGTATCTGCATTTGATTCAGTCCATTGCTGGGTAGAGCCTCTCAAAAACTATGTTATGCTCCTTATTGCAAGCATAAGAGAGTATCATAAATAATGTCAATAACAGGTGCTTGTTTATGAGATGTGTTTAAATTAAGCTGGTTATTGATTGGGCATCCCTTCAGTCTCTTCTCCATCTTTTACCACACCATTTCTTTAAAGATGGAAAATCTTGTGGTCAAAAGTTTGGTAAGTGTGTTGCAGTCCTTATTTCTCTACTGGAGGTCTGGCCTGGCTACAAGAGGTGGCATCTTCAGGTTTCATATCCTCACCCTTAGGCCTTTAGGTTAAGGTCACTCACATTTACTTCTGGGGAGCCTCTACCATTCTAGGTCTTTCGGCCTTCCTAGAGATTCCTCACCCATCCTCAAGCACATACAGATTTCCATTCCTCTTCCTTATCCTTTGGGTCTCTCTCTTATTCAACCCCCCATACCTGATCCAGATTCTCCCATTCTCGTCCTCATCCTCTCACCCAATGTTTTCCCTCCCTTTGCCTCCTGTAACTATTTTATTCCTCCTCCTAAGTGAGACACAAGCATCCTCACCTTGACCTTCCTTCTCGTTTAACTTCTATGGGTCTGTGTGGTATATCGTGGACATTCTTTACCTTATGGTACCACTTATCAATGAGAACATACTATGAATGCCTTTTTGAGTCTTTGCTACCTCACTCACAAAGATATTTTCTAGTTCCATCCATGTGAGTGCAAAATTCATGCTGTTCTTTTTTTTTCAGAAGCTGCATAATATTCTATTACATAAATGAACCAAATCTTCTGAAGCCTGTCTTTGCTTGAGAGACATCTCAGTTGTTTCTTGTTTCTGGCTATTATAAATAAATTATTATATTATATTATAAATAAATTATTATAAATTATATTATAAATAAAGCTTTTATGAAATAGTGGGTCTTATGTCCTTCTGGTATGGTGGAGTATCTTTTGTATATATACCCAGAAGTAATATAGCTGGGTCTTGAGACAGAACTATTTCCAGTTTTTTTGAGAAACTTCCAAATTGATTTCCAGCATGGTTATTTAAGTTTTTACTTGCACTTACAATGGAAGACTGTTGTTATTTCTCCACATTCTCACCAGCATGTGCTGTTGTTGCTTGACATTTTTGCCTTAATCATTCTCAATGGTGTAAGTGAGCTGTAATCTCAGGGTCATTTTGATTTCCATTTTCCCTTATGATGAACATTTCTTTTAGTACTTCTCCACTATTCAAGCTCTTTTGAGGATTCTCTATATAGCTCTTAACCCCATTTATTACTTGGATTATTTAGTTTGTTGGAATCTAACTTCTTGAGTTTTTTAAAATATATTTTGAATATTAGTCCTCTGTCAAATGTAGAGATAGTGAAGATATTTCACAATCTTTAGGCTGCCATTTTGTCTTATTGATAGTGCCCTTAATCTTATAGAATATTTTCAATTACATGAACTACCATTTATAAAGCACTGATCTTAGAGCCTGAGCCATTGATGTGCTGTTCATGAAATTGTCTTTGGTGCCAATCTGTTCAAGGCTATTTCCCACTTTCACTTCAATTAGATTTACTGTATCCATTTTTTTGTTGTTGTTGAGGTCCTTGATCCACTTGGACTTGAATTTTGTGCAGGGAGATAAATATTAATGTATTTGCATTGTTCTACATGTGAACATACAGCTAAACCAACACCATTTTTGAAGATGCTTTCTTTTCTCCATTGTATGGTTTTGGCTTCTTTGTCAAAAATCAAATGACCACAGGTGTGTGGGGTTATTCTGAATCTTCAATTCTGTTCCATTGATCAACATGTGCTTTGGTACCTGCACCATGAAGGCTTTTTTCTCTGTTGTACAGCATGAGTTCAGCAATGATGATTTGTCCAGAGATTCTTCTACAGTTGAAGATTGTTTTGGCTCTCCTGAGGGTTTAGTTTTTTCGTATGATGTTGAGATTAACTATTTCAAGTTCTATAAAACATTTTGCTTGAATTTTGATGGACATTACATTGAATGTGTAGTTTGGTTTTAGTAAGATGGCAATTGTCTCTATGTTAATCCTACGGATTCATGAACATGGAAGACCTTTACAAATTCTAATATCTTCAAGTTATTTCTTCAGGGACTTGAAGTTCTTGTCATACAGATATTTTCCTTGCTTGATTAGAGATATAACAAGATATTTTTTTTTTATTATTTGTGGCTAAGGTGGAGGGTGTTGTTTTTTAAATTTCTTTCTCTGCTTACTTGTCATTTGTACTAAAGATGGCTACTGATTTCTTTGAGTCAATTTTATATCCAGGCACTTTCCTATAGCTGTTTATCAGCTGTAGGAGTTTTCTGGTAGAATTTTGGGGATTATTTCTGTACAATATCAAATCACCCACAAATTTGGATACCTTGACTTCTTCCTTTGAAATTTCTGTCCCTTTAATCTTATTTTGTTGTCATGTTGCTCTTGCTAGAACTTCAAGTACTATATTGAATAGACAGGGAGAGAGTAGACTGCCTTGTTTTGTCCCTGATTTTAGTGGGTTTGTTTCTAGTTTCACTCCATGTATTTGATTTTGATTATTTCCTTGCTATATATTGATCTCATTATGGTTAGGTTTGTGCCTTGAATCACTGATCTCTCCAAGACTTTTAACAGGAAAATGTGTTGGAGTTTGTTAAAGGCTTTTTCATCATCTAATAAGATCAACATTTGATTTTTAGTCTTTGACATTTTTTCACAGTAGATTATGTTGATGGCTTTGCATATATTGAACCGTTTCTGCATCTGTAAGATGAAGCCTACTTGACTGTAGTAAATAATATTTTCGATGTATGTGTATTCAATTTGCAAGAATTTTATTGAATATTTTTGTGTCAAACTTCTGAAGAGAAATTGGTCTGAAGTCCTCTTTCTTTGTAGAATCTTTGTGTGGTTTCAGTGTCAGCGGAACTGTGCCCCCATAGAGTGAATTAGTTTTCCTTCTGTTTCTACGTTTTGGAATAGTTTGAGGAGTATTGGTATTAGCATTTCTTTGAATATCTGGTGGAATTCTATATAAAAATTTTCTGGCCCTGGGCAATTTTTTTTGGAGGGTTAGCTGGGAAAAATTCAGTGATTGCTTCTATTTGCTTAGGGATAACAGAAATGTTTACATAGTTTACCTAATTTTGATTTAAATTTAGTATGTGATATGTGCCTGGAAAATTATCTATTTCATTGAGATATTTCAGGTTTTTTTGTTAAGTAAGTTGTAATGATGTGTTGGATTTTCTAGGTTTATGTGATTTTGTCTCCCTTTTTATTTCTGATTTTGTTATTTAAATATTGTCGCTATGGTTTTGCATTAGTTGGCTAACTGCTTGTCTATACTCTTGATTTTTTCAAAGAACAAGCTTTTGGTTTTGTTAATTCTTTTCATTCTTTTCTGTGTTTCCAATTTACTGATTTCAGCCTCCGGTTTGACGATATACTGCTTTCTACTCCTCTTGAGTGGTTTGCTTCTTTTTGTTCTATAGCTTTTAGGTGTGGTGTTAAGTTGTTGGTATAAGATCTCTCCAATTTCTTTATGAAAGCACTAAGTGGTATGAATTTTCCTCTTACCACTGTATTAATTGAGTCCCATAAGTTTTGGTATGTTGTGCCTTCATATTGATTGAATTCAAGAAAGTTTTTTTTTGTTTTTGTCACTGACTATGTGATCATTGAGTAGAAATTTACTCAATTTCCATGAATCTATAGGCATTCAAATGTTTCTATTGTTGTTGAAGTCCAGCCTTAATATGCAGTGATCTGATAGAATGCAAGAGGTTATTTTGATTTCCTTGTATCTGTTCAGGATTGCTTTTTGCTTCATTATATGTTCAGTTTTGGAGAAGGCTCCCTGAGGTGCTGTCAAAAAAAAAACATATTATTTGGGTTTTGGTAAAACGTTCTGAAGATACCTGTTTAATACATTTGTTTAAAAACATTTGATAGTTTTATTGTGTTTCTGTTTAGGTTCTGTTTTAATGACCTGTCCAATGATGGGAATGGGGTGTTAAAGTCTTCCTCTTCCACTTTGTACTATGAAGTTCAATGCACTTTAGTAAAATTTCTTTTATCATATGGTGTCCTTGAATTTGGGAAATAAATGTTCAGAATTAAAATGTCATCTTGGTGGATTTTTCTTATGATGACTATGAAGTGTTCTTCCTCATCTCTTGTGATAAATTTTGGTTGATAGCCAACTTCAGTATTTACTAGCATGTCTACTCTAGCTGGCTTTTTGGATTTCTTTGCTTGGAAAACCTTTGTCTTAACATTTAATCTGAAGTAATTTCAGTCTTTCTTACTAAGGTATGTTTCTTTTATGTAGCAGAGTAATGGATCCTGTTTAATTATCCAATCTGTTAGCCTGAATATTTTATTGGAGAATTGAGTTCATTGATGTTGAGAGGTATTATTGGCCAATGATTTTTAGTTCCTTTTATTTTGATTATTGCAGTATTACTATGTGTACATGATTCTCTTATTTGGAGTTTGCTGTGACATAAATAATTTCTTGTAATTTCTTGGGTGTTGGAGTTTTCCTTCTAGTATCTTTTCTGCAATTAAATTAGTAGAAAGGTAATGTTTTATTTCATTTTTTTCATAAAATATATTGGTTTCTATATCGATGGTGATTGAGAGTTTTGCTAGGTATAGTAGTCTAGGTTATCATCTGTGGTGTCTTAGGGTCTTCAAGACATCTGTGCAGGATTTTCTGACTTTTAGAATCTCTATTAAGAAGTCAAATGTAATTTTGATAGGTCTTCCTTCATAGGTTACTTAATTTTCTTCTTTTATTGCTTTTGTTGTGGATATCCTTGGTGCTGTTTGTATTTTGATGTTAATTCAGCTTCTTTATGAGGAGCTGTCTGGGACAAAAGTGAATCCTGTACTCAGGACTTCATGTGACTCTTCTAATGAATAAATTAACCAATCACTGGGCAAGTAGGTGGGACTTCTGCATCAGAGATAGAAAAAGAAAAAGCAAGAGAGAGAAACTGGCTTTTGGACAGGGTCAGTGGGATGATAAGATGTAGCTACCAGTAACTCTTGGTTTAGTTGTTGAATCTGCCAGGATTTGCCACCAGAGGATTAAGACTTATTATGAATTACAGGATAAGTATTCTAGTTGTTGCACCTAGCGATTGAGTTACTATTGATTCTGTACTAAGTCTGCATGGTGTTTTCCTTCATGTGGTGGCTTGACTAGGTTTCAAATAGAAAGGCACAGCAACAAGGCATGGATTTGCCAGAAGTACACACTAAAAGGCCTTGGGAACTTTGAAGCATGTGGTTGGAATGGTAGGGAACCACCAGTGAGAATTTACTGAGCTGGGTGAAGAGATTTTAGAGCTCTGAGTCAGTCTCCAAGAAATGAGAACAGACCAGCCATGCCTGCCAGTTCCTGGCCAGCCAGTCTAAGTCTACTGGGGCTTATCGGAGTAGCATGAATTGCATTTTAAAATATTTTCCACAAAACTTGTAATATTCTTTCTTTGTTCTGTCCATTTAGTATTTTAATTTTTTGTGATGAGTGCACTTTCTTTTCTGGTTTAATCCATTTGGTGTTTTCTAAGATTCTTGTACATTTATAGCCACCTCTTTCTTAGGTTATGGAAATTTTCTTCTATGACTTTGTTAAAGGTGTTTTCTGGCACTTTGAGTTGGGAATCTTCATCCTCTTCTATTCCTAGTATTCTTAGGATTAGTCTTTCCATAGTGTTCCAAATTTCAAGCAGTAAGTGCTGACTGGAAGGAAGATGGATCTCTGACAGTGCCGGGCAGAATACAATACTACTGGGCTTGCTTGGGTCTCAGCAGGTGGGGGACTTTTGGTATGGAAGAGTTATCTTCCCTCTGTGTCTGAGGTTAATGTAGGCCTTTTTGGATTCAGGCAGATTTGTAGAGTGGGGAAAAGCATGCAGATCTACAACACCACTGAGACACTTAAACATAAATGTTTATTGTAATATTCACAATAGCTAAATCTCAGGGCCAAATTATGTGTTCAACAACATAAGAAAGTATGAGGAAAATATGATTTATATGCACACAGGATTATTTTTTATACATAAAGAAGCATGTTGATTGTAGGAAGACAAGTCCAAATGGAGATAATCTTGTTCAACAAATTAAAATATCCTTAGAAGGACAAATACATGCTTTATATCCATGGTGCCTTTTCTATAATGGTTCTCAAAGATGTGAGAGAAAAAATATTTTCCTATATAAAATACTTTCAGTCTAAAATATTTTAAGTGTTCACAATGCATTGAACAAAGTTGAACAACACACAGACTTGCAGAATTTGGAAAGGTATATTGACTAGAGAATATGTGACATGAATATAGGACAAAATATAACTGTTGGGAACATATGCTCTAGAAAAAAAACTGAGGTGACTACAGTTATAGGGATGAGAAAGTAATGTGCCTAGTTATAGGCCATACAGAGTGAGGATTTTCTCTTGAAAATCATTCTTCTTAAATATGCTCCAGATCTAATCCAGCTGGGCATTAGCTGTACGATCAGGTCTGGGAGTAGTAGGATCTGCCATACCAAACAGAGCAAATCAAAAGATTTTTCAGTAAAAGAAATTCTGTTAGACACACACACACACACCACACACACACAAAAAAAAAAAAAAAAAAAAAAAAAAAACATAGAAACTTCCCCCTAGGGAACCTTAGCTTAGCAACATAATCATTAGTATTGATAAGCAGCTTCATTAGGTCTAGAATTAATTAAGAGATACTCATTATTGCTGGTCTGTGAGGAATTTATAAAAGGATTAATTGAGGGATGAAGGCCCTCTCCAGAAATTTGTGGTACTTTCTGGCAACAGCACAGATATAAAGAGGTCTAAAACCAAAGAAGTGCTACCTGTCTACCTACTTTCAGTGTTCCGTGCTTGCCCAACTTCAGTGCTTGCTGTCCTCTCATGTTCAGTGCTCCATGACTACCCACCTTCAACATTCACTGCCTCATCAAGATTTCTCTATTGTTGCCACTGCTCTGCTTTACTGTCATTGGAGTCTAGATTCTTAGGCCTTCAAAAGTGGGCTAAGGAATAGTAGCCTCCATAAATCCCACAAGTCTTCTACACTGGATTGAAACTGTTTTGTCTCCCACTTCATGAAGTGAGTCTCTTCTAAATGTAGATAGCCATTGATGACTACACATATTATATCTTGTAAGCCAACTGAATCATCTATTTTTATAATATATTTTTATAATATATATATTTTATGTATCCCTAGACAAATGTGAGGTGTCTAGACATCTATACAAATATCCAGTACTACAGAATTATCAGACATATAACTGAATCATATCTAAAACATATCTGCCAAGTAGCACATTTATCCAATAGTGTGCTTTCTCTAGCTGTTGTAGCAATAACAATGACTTTGTAGGGTCAGAATCCCAGTCACTTACGAGAAACCCAAAGCTTTAACTGCAGAGCTAGTAGAAATTAGAAGCCAATAGATGTGACCCCTCTATGGTCTTTCATTTTGTTCAAATCAGAGAGATGGGTCACAAGAATTATTTTCGATTTTCATTTGCTAATGGCAAACTATGGCTTCTGAGCTGGAATTTAGATTTTACTAGAGTCTTTTCAATTTCCTGTAAGGCAAGGTTATTGTTACTGAACCAAATACTGTAAGTTATGTTTACACTGTCATCATCTTTTTGATTTGTCTCCTTCACAGCTGTGTGTGTTTTCACAGCTGACTCACACTATTTTCATAGCAGTATCATTTGGAGCTCTATTTCTAATCATAATTACATCAAATGAATCTTCAATATTTTGTTTGATTGCATTTGGGATCTAGTAGTTAATTAGAGGCAAAAGAACAAAGTGATGCCAATTTTAATGTTTAATAGTGATTGTAAAACTATCAGGATCTAGAATCAAGATAGAGATGAGTTTCTGGGTGACCCTTTGAAAAATTATCTTAACTAGGCTAATTGTCATTTAAAGATTTACCTTAAGTGCAGTACCATTCTTTGGATTGAGATTCTGTACAGAATAACATGATGTAATAAGAATAACCATGTCACAGGCTTGCCATTATAATTTCCTCAGTGTGATGGACCATATCCTCACACTGGTAGTCAATATAAGCCCAGATTTCTTTATTTGTTTTGTGTAAAATATTTAGTTTTTATAACAATAACAGCAATCAGTATATTGGTGGCACTGACTCATTACCCTGATTTTATGTGATTTGAATTTCCTTATCCTGAATGGCCATCAAAATACAGATATCTAAGGAATATTTGCAAAAGTCTTTCTATCTGATTTTTAATGTTAATACTATGTTATATGAATGTAATTATTTTCAGAATACTAAATGGTAGTGCTGGAATTTCTCTGTTTTTCTTCAGAAGGGTACATTGTTTTCTACCCATTTATTCATTTATTTACTCAACAAGCATTAATTTATTACATTTTATAGTCAAGGTCTTAGAACTTTGAACAAAAGCGGGACTCACAGACTTTCAATATTTATGAAAATACAAACCATCACACATAGTCCCAGTAGTTATGAGAGGATTGCATAATATGCTCAAATTTTGGAAGTTTACAATACTGAACATTGATTTTTCATGTTCATTGGCTATGGTTTGCTGAAAAAGAACATGTCAGACTGTTTTCAATCAAAGATCATAGTCTCTCTTCTCTCTTCTTCCTTGAATAAACACCTCCATAGCACCCCCTCCTCTAGAGATGAATAGGAATGTTGGAGTATAATAAGCTTCTGGTGCTTCTTAAGGTTTATGAAGGTGATTTTCTAGTCTAACAATCATCTTTGGTTTCTAACCAACTAATGTTTTCAGTCAAGACCAGGATTAACCTGGATATGATGGGGACCCACAGTTCACAGAAGGTAACAGGCAGAGGTCTGATTACAAAGGCATAGGTGCACTGTTCTATTGAGGGAAATCCCTAAGAATTGAAGATTCCATGCAATGTTTTGTATAAATAAGGGGAAGGAGTAATATCAGAGGAAGGATTTACAGAAATATCATTACCATGTCTTACAATAGTTGCATAAATCACTTAATAGCATATTATTTGAATGGGGACTTTAGGAGGTTGAAAGAAAATTCAGGAGGAGTTTTGAGAGATATGGCAAACTTACTAAAGTGACTACTAAGCAAGCACAGAGAGTTAAGCTCAGATACCCAGTACTCAGGTAAAGCCTGGCATGGCAATATGTGCCTGTAACTTAGACCTTAGGGGAGTAGAGGTAGGATTCCTGGCAAATCAGTCTTCCCAAATCAGCAAGATCCAAATTCACTGAGATACTCTGTGTAAACAAATAATATATAAATCAGTCAATCAACCAGTTTAAAGGATGTCACAGAGGTGCTGCAGGAAGTATTAAAAATGATTTGCAGTTCTGGCACTATTGCCAACCCCAGTGGGCCACATGGCACCAGAGGTCCAAAATCTCTCCTTCCAACTCTCTAAGTTCTCACTGGTGGGTTACTAACATGGCAGCCCCATACTTCAAAACTTCCATAGCCTTTGTGGTGCATATCAGGCATACTCATTCTTTGCTGCTGTACCCTTCTCTCTTGAACTCAGTCAAGTCCCCACAAGAAGAAAAGCACCATACAAAATTAATTCAGAAACAATGGTAACTCAATATCTGGGCACAACAACTAGAATGCTAATCTTGTAAGCTAAATTAAGTCTAAACCCTCCAGTGGTGAATCTTGGTGGATTTGCCATAAACCAGGAGACACTAGTAGCTACAACTTGCCCTTAAGCTATCTCCATCCAAAAAGGCCCTCTCTCCTTCCTGCTTACTCTCTCCCTCCCTCCAACCTGGAAGTCCCTCCTCCTCTTTGCTCATTATTGGCTCCTTTATTCACTAGGGGATTGGTTCACAAGAAGTCACCTAAGTTCATGACCCACTGGAAGTCGACAGCCCCTCTCAGGAGAGCAGAATTAGCATTAAAATACAAACAGCACCAGACCCATCCACAACACAGAGGTTATGAGCACTTAATCCTCTTGCAGAGAACTTGTGTTCTATTTACAGCCCTGACATTTGGAACCTCACAACTTTCTGTAATTCCAGCTTCAGAGGATCCAGGATCTTCTTCTGGCCTCCCTGAGAACATGTAAACTTAAACTTACATACATACATACATACATACATACATACATACATACACACACACACTCACACACAAATACCCATTGCCATTCTCAAATAGTATTTTGTGTTTATATATATTCTACAAAGATCTAACTTCTGTATCATTATCAGCCATGTTTAAGTACACAATGATCTTTGATATACTTTAACTGTAAAAGTGATGTAGAAACCTAGAAATAAATTAGAAATTGCATTTATGTTACTTTAACCAATAGCATGCCATTAAAAGCAGACTGTGAAAACAGTTCAATTTTATTTTTAATTACCTTCTAGATAAGGAGTTGACAACTGTCTTTGATAAATCATATGTTTAGCTTAAGTCCCAGAAGGTTTAGAAACTTTTAATGGGTAATCAATGACAGTCATGGCCTATAATATGTCATAACCTTTATTTATAGAGTGAGAAAAAGGGATTAACTATAAATTACAAACCACTCTCCAGATAATGTTCTCTATTTCATCCAGGAATTTCACAGTGCTGATGTATTATTTCTTACCTGAAACACCCAGCTTCTAGATGCCAGTTCCTTGTACATTTGCTCATAATTCCTTTTTGCCATTTTGTTCACCAATAAATCAACAATCTTTCTTTCTATATCCAGTGACCTTCCCATGTTGCCCTCAGATACACACATGTGCACATGAGCACACACACAAACACACCCACAAATATGCATGTCACAATCCTCATACATGGTAGTGATATTCTTTGTAAAAAGGCACTTTGTAAGTAACAATTTTAAAAACACACATATGCAAATTATCTTCCTATATTTTTCTTCTTTTGCAAATTTTGTTTGAAAAGATTCTTGGAATTAGTACATACAATTGGAATCATCAATATGTTCAAATGGTTCAGTGGGTAAGCCACCTGCTGCAAACCTGATTTTCCAAGTTTGATCTTCAAGACCCACTGTATAAAATATAGAACAAACTTCTAAATGTTTTCCTCAGACCTCCATGTGAGAGCTAACAGAAATGTGTGCATGTGAGTGCTAATGCATGTATAGTAAATCAGTCAGTCAGAAAGTTAATCCTTTAAAAGTGGAGTTCCTCAACCTAGAACTGACCTTAATACTTGCATGTAATTATAATGGTATAAAAGCAAAAAGGAGGATAGGGGATAGGATAGGGAATTTCTAAAGAGGAGAAATGAGAAAAGAGGATGGTATCTGAAATGTAAATAAATAAAATATCTTAAAAAAGTATAAAAGGAAAAGAATATTATCAAGTTTTGGGAAATGATGTTTTAAAATACAAAATAAATTTTAAAGTGATATTGATGTTTTAACAAAAAACGTGGAATCAGGACAAGTTTATGATACTTAGTTCTAGTCAGTATCTTGCTGGAACATGAAAACACCAAATCCAATGATGCATGAGGAAAAATCTCCTTTTGTGTGTAATGGTTCTAGTTCACTGGGAATGACAGAAGGTGATATGTCTTCAGTCCTTCTCCTACTTTCTTCATTACAGTACACATGCTCAGTCTGATGTTTGACCTCAAGCTTCTGCATCTATATTGATCAGGCTCTGCAGAGCCTCTCAGTAGACAGCTATATCAGTCTCCTGTCAGCAAGGACTTCTTGGCATCAGCAATAGTGTCTGGGTGTGGTGGCTGCAGATGAGATGGATTTCTAGGACCATATTTGTCCATTGGGTCTGGGTTACCTCACTCATGATGATATTTTCTAGTTCAATCCACTTGCCTACAATGTTCATGAAGTCTTCAGTTTTAATTGATTAGTAGAATTCCATTGTGGAAATGTATCAGAACTTTTATATTTATTCTTCAATTGAGGGACATCTGGATTGTTTCCAGATTATGGCTATTATAAATAAGGCTGTTATACACATAGAGGATCCCTTGTCTTTGTTATATGTTGGAACATCTTTTGGGTATATGCCCAGGAGTCGTATACCTGGGTATTTATGTAGAACTAATTTCAATTTTCTGACAAACTGCCTGATTAATTTCCAAAGTGCTTGTACATTTTACAATCTTAGATTGTACAGTTTACAATCTTAGCAGCAATAGATAAGTGTTACTCTTTCTCCACATCCTTGCCAACACCTGTTATCACCTGAGTTGTTGATCTTAGCCATTCTGACTGGTGTGACATGGAATCTCAGGCTTGTTGTGATTTTCATTTGCTCATTTCTTTGGGTACTCTATAATTGGAAGTTCTTGGATTTTAACATGGAATGTGACTGTGTGTTTGTGTCTGTGCACACACAGACTGCATATCCCAAAAAATTTTCGTCTCTGCTCCTCACAACACTGAAGTTAGAGCCACCACTTCAACCAAGCAAGATTTTTATGTACATACTGGTGATCTATGCTCAGGTACTTATATTTTGGAGTAAGCACTTTTGCCTACTGATCCATTCTCCAGCTCCAAAAGCAGTTAAAATGTTCTTTCTCCTTTAGTATACCTTTAAGGGGAGTGAAAATTAAGAATCACTGGCTGAACAATCAAAATCATGTCTTTGAAGTTTATTTGATGGCACATCTTTCCCATAAGTCTGCTGTCATTTACTGAGCTCAAAGTTGTAGGTTACAGTTCATCATTTCTGGGTGGTCAAGAAGTGTAATCAAACAGCGAGTCACAGGGGAAGTAGCTGACAGTAAGTCATCACATTGAATCCATAGTCAAGAGTAGAGAGAAATGGATACATACTTGGTGTCTCTCCTTTTTTATATAGTTCAAGACTTCTGCCTAGAGCAAGAATTTCCCCACAATAGTCTGTGCCTTGCCACTAAATACTCATCAATACAATTCCATAGAGATATGACACTCTCACTACCCTGATTTAAATATTTTCTCATAAGACACTCTTTTCAGAAAATTGAAAATTAATATTTAAAACAAACAAGAAGAGAAGAGAATTTTTAAAAGGACATTTTTTTTTTACTAGACATGGCCAAAATATCTACTTTATTTTAGAAATTCAATGTATTTTCCACAAAATTTTTATATCTAGATAATTTTAAATCAGCATTGTGTCTTTGTAAGAAAATAGAAATTATAGAAAATAATATTTCACTGATCAGTTTGATACATGGCAGACATTTGAATATATAAATGAAGAAAAAATTAAGGTTCAATTCTAGCTCTTCCTTCTTTGACATAGACCCTAGAACTCTTTCCCAGTTTGATTTGGATTTTCAATATGGAAGAGAAATATGATATAAAATGATATGTACTAAACATTTATGCAACTGCCCAAGTTACCACTGCAATTTCTCTGTGGCACATAAAATTTTTGTATTGTAAGAGTTGTAAAAAAATATTTACCCTGATTGGACATGAAAAGATACAGGAAAAAACACGAGTTTATTGGTTTTTTTTTTTTTTTAATTCAGCTTCAAAGAAATTGGATTTCTTTTCTTGAGCAATGGACAGAACAACTGGAATCTGAAGGCTCCAAAAATATTGCTCTATAAAGAATGTTAAATTATTTTTACATTTAAAAATGTGTAGCAGATACAGAAACATCTGCTTAAATAGTGAAATCTTTAACCACACATCTGGATGTTTTTATCATAAGATGTCAGCCATGAGGATAATTGTAACTATAAAACTAAATTACTTAAATATTAAGTTTCCTGCAGATGTTTGATGCTCAGAGCAAAAAAAAAAAATCTAGATAAAGACTTTCTTTACATTAGTAGTGACCATGTGTGTTCTCTGGTGCAATTAACTTGTAAGACCTAAGTCCAACCTTTAGTACTCCTTCCCCCCACCCCTCTTCTAATATCTTAACATTCACAATCAGCTTGAAGAAGTTAAAGAAAAGTCAGCTCCCCTATTCCCTGGGCTTGGGGACTAAGGTGGTTAATATTGGTCTGTCTTTCTAGGGAAAAGTAGTGGTTTTGTTGGAACAGGGAGGATTAGCTAGGACTTATTGCATAGCCATAACCTATTGGTAGAAATCTGTATAATTAATATCAAGATGAAGTTATAATTTCTTAAATGGTACAAAATTTACTTTGATTTCAAATTTAAGGTTTTCATTGGTATGAGCTTCTTATTGATAAAAAAATTGAGATTTATATTGATACTCTCATGGGCATTGTGTCTGTATAACACATTTAAGAATACAAGGCTTAAACCCAGTCCTTCTTTAACTTTTTTAACTGATTTGGGTCGGTTAGCCTATGAGTTAAGGGACTATAGAAAATTCAGGGCTTTGAGTTTATCATTATAGTGTTTTCCATATTTTATTTAGAAATAGCTGAGAGGAATTAACAGACAACAGTCCAGGTTACCTTACATGAATAGTTGGTTTTCAAAACGTCAGAAGCCCATAGAATTGATGTTACAAATATTTTATATTAATGTTCATTTTTATTAGTGACCTGTCTGCTCTTGACAGCTTCCTGTCTTTAATTCTAAGAAGAAATTGAGCATCTTTGGAGTTACTCCAGTGGTGTGGTGACAGCCACTAGGCAAGAATTGCCTCTTTCCATCTACAGACAAATTACTGTCTAGAAAAGGACACATTTGCAGAATAGTCGACTGATTATATCTGCCTAGACAGAGTAATCAGTCCTTAATAATTCTGCTTCACTAAGGTCTGTCAGATGATTCTGGGCCAGAAGGCTGAAGATTTGATGCTCCAACATTCGGTAGTATAGGGGCTTTCCATGTGTTCAGCAGTCTCTATAAATTGGCTAAGTTTTAGAAGCTATGTTTAGTGCTTCCCATAACTTTAGTTAACTCAGTCATTCTGGATTTCTGATGGGGTTGAAGACCTATAGTCTCATAGCCAATCCTGGTTATTTACTTTGAGAGAAAAGATCTGAGTGGATGGTTTTCAGCTGACATTCATTCTAAAGCCAAGAAAAAAGCCAGGTTCAAAACTAACTGTTTTAGTTAGGAGAGATGACAGAGGTTCTGGTTAGTTAACAAAATGATGAACTGGGTATTAGAACTATCTTATACCTCACTGATACAATTAGGAATAATTATGCTCTAATTGCATTTTGAGAGAAAAGTTTTATTTTAACAGGAAGGGTGAAGCTAGGTGATGAGAGAGAGAAAGATAGAGAAAGAGGGGGGGCATAGAGTTAGATGTTTACTTGTCTCCATCAGTCAAAGATAGTTTATATATCTAGGTTGGGTATTGGGTTACACTTCTGATTGAGCATTACCAAACTTATAAAGCCTTTGATTAACATTTAAAAAATGTATAAGTGCAAAAAGGAAAAGGGGGCATGAGATAGGGGTTTTCTAGGGATGGCAAATGGATAAAGGAGATGGTATCTGGAATGTAAATAAAAGAAAGAAAGAAAGAAAGAAAGAAAGAAAGAAAGAAAGAAAGAAAGAAAGAAAGAAAGAGAAAAAGAGAAAAAGAAAAAAAAGAAAAAAACCTTTAGTACTCAATGAGATAAGAGGCACCAGGGCTCAAACATGGCCAGTTGTCTAGCACAACACTCAACCAGCAACTGCTGGAACATTAACATAATGTCAGGTCTTTATTACCAAATGGACCACATTGTTCTGTTTTGTCATGTGGCACTGAAAACATCTCTACATTAGTTACCTTATTATACACTGGAAAGGAGTAAACTTCCTTGCAGGTGGAAATATTTATTTAGCTCATAGTTCAAGGCACAGTCCAGCATG
The DNA here is from genome assembly GCF_011762505.2 of Arvicanthis niloticus. NCBI lineage: Eukaryota > Metazoa > Chordata > Mammalia > Rodentia > Muridae > Arvicanthis > Arvicanthis niloticus. Next base: position 4,431,299 of record NC_047667.1, read on the forward strand.
AAGGATAAGTCAAGGCAGTAGTACCCTGAAGCTGCTGTAAAAATTACTACCTCTATCAGAAGATAAGAGCAGTATTTCCTTAGTCTCAGTTCCCACCCATAGATAATATTGTTTTCTCCAACTCCCACGTAATATGTGTCATTCTACATTAATTACCTTTTCTCAGATTATCTTCCAAAGGTCCACCACTCAGTTGCTTCTGGATCCTGTCAATTAGATAGTTAGCATTGACCATCAAACCATTTATTCTGTCAATGAATTATGATAGTATTTTAAATGAACTATAATAGAACAATTTTGAGCTGAAAAGTAACATGACTTGGCTTCAGTTTTAGAAAAATATTGGCACAAATGTGTCACTTCATAACAGGTGACACCACCAATCTATTTTATCTAATATTTAACAAATATAATTTAAAGAGATGTGTGTGCTCTTATCTTTGGTTTTATATTTGGAACTTGGTAAATATAAAATGGCTGTCTGCTTGAGAACATTAATTTTATAACTATGTCTATGTCCACAAATAGGTATATTTTATTATTCATCACCATGTTTCCCTCAACTTCATAGTCAGGATAATGTATGTATATTAGAGTATATAAATATTTCATTCAGGAATGTATTTCAGTCTTAACCTAAGTCAAATATCCTACTCTAAAAGACACAGGTCAAAACATAATAATAATGTCTAATTTTAGGGACCTACATGGGCTTCACATTCTGCACCTCATGCTGTTAGCTAGGTTACCATTGTAGAGAGAAAATTAAAATTATATCTTCTTTGTTACAATGAAATAACATATACACTAAGAGTCTTAAAAATAATTATTAACAATGTTTTAACTTTTGAGATATGATAGATTTATCTTATATTCTGTGTGTTTGATAACTTTTAAGTTGGGGTTTGTGAAATAGAAAATGAAATTTTGAAATTTTGGTTAGAATCTGGATTCTGCCTATTTTTAAAAAATCAACTGTGATTGTTTTTTTCCTTTTAAAGTGTTTTATTTCTAGTTGTATTTGTGTGTTTGCAAGAATGAGAGTTGTGTGTTTGTGTGTGTGTGTGTGTGTGTGTGTGTGTGTGTGTGTGTGTGTGTGTATGTGTATGGATGTGTTTGTACAAGTAAGTTCAAGTGGTCTTAGAGGCCACAGACATTGGCCTGGATCTGGAATTAAGTACTTCTGTGAGAAGGCTTTTGTCGATTCTGGGAAATGGTCTAGGGTCATCTGCAAGAGCAATAAGTGCTATATACTGCTATGTCATCTCTCAAATCCCCCAACAACAGATTCCTTTATTTTCATTATATATATGTACATTTGTCTATATGAGGGTATGTATAAATTTCTGCAAGTGCGTTCTAAGGATAAAGGGGGAAGTTGGATTTCCTGTGTACTGCAGTTATAGGACATTGTAAGATGTCCTTTGGGTTCTGGTGACCTATCTCATGTCTTTTGTAAGAGCAATATATACTCTTAATTTTAAAGCTTATGCCTGTGCAAGAGAAACAGACATTCCAGTTGGCACTGGTGATTAATTTTTGCATCTTTTTATGGGAGGCCAGTGAGAACATTTCTAGGGATGGCAGGCAGCAGTGGCTTCCACAGCTCTGTCACCATAATCATCTACAACCCCATTTCATAAACTCTTTGGAACCTCATAGGGAGTTGTCAAATTGATGTATGTTATTTCAAAACAAATGATGTCATCATTATAAATTTTCTGAACTGTAATGACCAAAACTCAATTCAAAATAATCACATAATAAATCAGAGGTCTTTTAGGCTTTGGTCTGTCATGTTGCTCCCCAAGACTATTAAGGTATTTGTTCTGAGCACATGTCACACATTTAACACTGTACATTCCCACACAGAAGTCACTGACCTGTGCTGTGGGAAACAGTTCAGATCTAAGAACAATGAGCACTGTATTGCTTTCTCTATGCACACAGCTGTTTCTGTGCTTATGGAAACATGACTTAATTATGGAATTCAGAATGTTTAATATTTTTTACCACAATTACCCAGCCTGTAAATTTCAGATTTGTGTGCTTTGATTGAATCATTACAATGTTTGATATAGCATTGTGTGTGGCCAGGAGGCCTTGAAGTATTGCTGTGTCTCACCTATACAAGTCAAAATCCATAGTAATAATCACATTCCAAGCCCCTCACAATTTTGACTTGAAAATGTGCTGTGTGATGGCAAATGGGATAGATAGGTCAGTGAGTAAAGGCACTTGACAAGCCTCATGACTCACTAAAGTCTTTCAATAAATTTTGGCTTGAGATCCAGGACAGAATTTTCAACAATTTCTGAAATGGCCCTAAATATCCTGTCATTTTGTTCCGTGTGCTCTGCAAAGGGGCATTCTTATCCATGACTATCATGAGATGTAAATATTGGTAAAACTCTAAAAGTACTCAGGATTGTCTCTGGTGTGTGGATCAAATATGCAGACAAGACATCCTTCTTTATGTGAAAACAAACACATTCATGCAAACTTATTTTTGTCTTTAATACATGACAATGTTATATGTATAGGAACTTCTTTAAACTACAGTTTCTTATGATTTTTAAAATCAGTAAACCTTTGAGATTTGTATAAATGCTTTATACTTACCCTGGGGTCATATAAATTTTCTTAGGTAAATGAAGTTACAAGTGGAAAAACTGGTGGTTAAAGAGGTGACACTGCAGTCAGGAGGTTCATCACTTGATTTCCACTGTACATTTGACTGGCTGACTATGTCATGTAACTTCAGCTCCAGGGTTTCAGTCTGATACTCTTCTTTTTCATTTGAACTAGAAAGTGTGAAGAATGCAGCTGAATTCAGTAATTGGCTGTCATATACTGGTCAGATGCTGCTTTGAAGATTAAGCACTCTCTCCTCCACTATTCTGTCTGTGCCACTAAATATTCACAATGGGTAGATCAAAGTAACGTTTTCATTTTCATTTTATCACATTTCTTTCATTTCTCATACTGTTTTGAGTCTTTCTTTGGGTTATAGTTAAATACACCACCAAAGTTTTGCACAAGGATGGATTGTATCTGTTGACCACCAGATGGAACCAGGAAGTCATTGAGGAGAGCTGTACCACCTGAAATGTTCCTATGACTTGTAATGACATTTTTCAGGAGTCAAAAATAGAAATTTACCATCTGAGAGAGGAAAATTTCAAGTCTAGTGAGGGCAAAAATCTGGAAGACATTCTCATGGGTATGTTTACAGAATGTTTTTTAAACTTATTGATTGCATGCCTGTATTTTAAAATTGAATTCCAACTCTAAGAGAATGACTTTGATGACACCTGAAAAGTGTCTCCTAGAAGGTGGGAATAGCCTATAAGGAAACTCTCTTCATTTTACAGGTACAAGGTGTCATTAGATAACAGACAAATGTAATATTCTCCAGCATTTCAAAATCTAACAATTAAATGTTATTTGTCCTTGTGTTGAAAAAAACCAAGGCTTTGTGTTGGCTTCTTTCTTATGACCAAACACTGATGAAGAAGTCTCTCTCTCTCTCTCTCTCTCTCTCTCTCTCTCTCTCTCTCTCTCTCTCTCTCTCTCTCTCTCTCTCTAAATAAGTAAATTTTAATGAGATTTCTACGTGTGCAAACATATGTTTACTTCTGGACCTCTAGCCTCTTCCTTTTGGCAATTTTTCTTCATTGGCCCCCTATCTAGATTGTGTTTATGTTATTTAATTTAATTGTATTGTTGTTATTATCACTTTTAGGTTTCTGTTTCTATTCTAATGAATATGAAGGGGAAAAGTGTGATTTGGGTGGATATAAAAGTCAGGAGGATCTGGGAAGATTTGTATGAGAAGAAACCATAATCAGAGTACAGTATATAAAAGACATTTAACTATTTTAAGTTATTAATGATAGAAAGATATAGTATTAGTGTTGTAAAAAATGATTTTTATAATCTAATTTAAGATTATATAGGAGTGAATTCTGAGTAGTGAGACCAAGACTTTACTGTCCTACTGTCTACCACCCAAGGTCAGGTATTACTGGGATATGAAGCTACTATATTGACTATTTCCCATTTATCAGTGACTTGTAGTTAAATGTGTATTAGAATGGTTTTAAGAATTTCAAATAGCTAACACTCTGAATCTGACAGAGAGCTTTGCTTCTCTGTGTCCTCTGAACATAATGATTGAAGATATTATCAATGTCTAGTTATTCTGAACAATGCATATCCTCCTCAGGGATGTTTTCTGTATCTTTATAGAATAATGATTATGTAAAGAGCTAAGGTGTGGTTTGGGGTACTTTTATAGTTGATAAGGATGAGTCTCCACTCTACATGGTAACAAATAATCTGTATGTACATGATATTACAAGTTTAGTGTATACACTCTTCAAGATCTGTTTATACTGATTAATATTCTCTAACCAAAATTGCCTTGGCATAGTTCATAGTATATATTAGAAGACACCAATTAGACTCTGTTTCCTAAAGTGCCTCTGGCCAGATAATACCAAGATAATTATGAAAGAATGCAATAGATGATAAGGAGAGAGGTAGCAACAGCATGAAACTCAACTCTAAGCTGACCATAAAACCAGCAAAGCAATTCTGCACTCTGGAATGACTGATAGCCTTTATCTCCCAGCCTGTAGGTAACTTGTTTGTATAAATTCTGGAAATGAAATTAAGCCAGATCTTATAGGTTGTGGACCTTCTATTTTCTCAGAGCCCTACTTTTCTGAACAAAAATCATCTTGAATTGTGAATTCTTATCCTTGCTTACCTGTGAAGTGCCAGACAGCATGAAATATTGTATTATTCTTACAAAAACAATGAGTAGTCATTTACAATTCTCTTTAAAAATTATATATTTCTTTATTTTAGTAATTTAATAAAATAATCAAAACAAAAATGGCTAAAGTTCACTATAAAGACTGCTATCTGGGCTCAGTAGATGTCTTATGGTTTCCATTACTGTGAAAAGACACCACAACCATGGCAACTCTTGTAAAGCAAAACATTTACTTGGGACTGGTTAACAATTTCAAAGGTTAAGTCCATTATCATGGCAGGAAGCATGGCATGGTGCAGGCAGACATGGAACTGTAGGAGCTGAGAATTCTACATCTTGATTCACAGGCAAAAGAATGAGACTCTGTGTCACACTGGAAGTAGCTTGAGCATTGGAGACATCCAACCTGCCTCCACATTGATACACTTCCTCTAGCAAACCAATACCTACTCTAACAAGGTCACATTTCCTAATAGTGCAGCTCCTTATAGTCCAAACATAAAATACAGGTATATATAGGACAATACCTATTCAAACAACTATGGTGTGTAAATAAAAGCACCTGCCAAAAATCCTGACAAACTGAGTTTGAATCTTGGGACACAAACAGTGATAGAAGAAATAAGACTTGCAAGTTGTCCTTGGATGTCCACATTGTGGCACACAACAACCCACCCCTAAACAAACACACAGAGAAAAAAACAGATTAAAATTTTATAATATTTTAAGTTATATACTAATTTAGTCTAAACAAATATTCTATTTGGTTTAGAATTGAAATGTATATGTCAGATAAAAACATGGTCCCAATTTTGAAGATTATGTACAATAGTATGTTCCTGTCTTGCATGTTACAGACCATTTGATAAGGATTTTCCTTGCTCATTTTTTCATTGTGTTTCATTATAAGAGCAAATTTCACTGTAAGGTGAAGTCAGATTATTGTCCTCATTTGTACAGCAATATAATTGTAATGGCTTTGTAAAGTTTGTAGTGTTTTTATGTAGTTACTATGTTCCAAGTGTTTGTGTCTCTCTAAGTTAAGGTGCTTTCACTTAACCCCAAATCAATGTGTTAATGAATTGGTACCTCAAGAGAAAATTTAATCTTGAAACCTATATTGTGATTGGAATTTTTATTCTTATTAATTTGTTCTCATGCAACCTATTCTCTGTTACCATGTAGGTACACGAGTAGAAAATTCTGATTGGTCAGACTTTCATCTGTGTGACAAAATGCTTAACACAAGCAACTGAAGAGATGAAGAGTTCATTTGGTTCCTAGATTCAGAGGCACATTCTACTGCAGTCATCAGCTGCCATTGTTTTCAAGTCATATGATGTAGAGATTGATTGTATAAATGCTCTGAATGAGCAGAGTTTACTACCTACACATGGCAGACATGAAAAAGACAGGTATAGTATTGAACCATGGCAAGACACAGGACCAAGCAGACAATTCTGCCAATAATCTTTACCTGCCCAATTCCAGGACTGTACAGTCAATACAATCTATTCATGGTACAATGAATTTTATATTGCCTATCTTCTGTAAAGATCCCCAAACAGGATCCTGTTATGCATATTTTTAGAATGAGTCTTTGGGTATCTTGATCTAAAATTTCTCAACCTTCAGAACTAAGAGTTCTGAGTTCTGGACCCTGGCATAGCTGTAGCCATTTTGCTCCAAGACCACCAACTATTTCATATCATTGCTATAATATGCTCACCTGTTATTGAAGCAGAAAAATAAGTAGGCTCAGAGGAGGGTCATGCAGACCACATACCCTGTCATGTTCTCCATGTTCTCAGATTTCTTAATCATTTTTTGACAATTTAAATTTGATATTATATTGACACTTCAGATTTTATCCCCTTACCCCATTCGCCCACCACCCAAAAACGTCCTATTCTATCCCCCCTCCTCCTGCATCTATGAGGATGTATCCCCATCAACTCCCCTACTCTCACCTCCCCACCCTCAACTCCCCCCACTCGGTGTTCAGTCCTTATGGGACCAAGGATCTCCTCTCCTACCTATGCTTAACAAGGCCATCCTCCCCTACATATGAAGATGGAGTCAAGGGTCTCTCCTTATGTGTGCTCAGGCTGGTGGTTTAGACCCTGGGGAGCTCTGTTTTTGTTTTTGTTTTCTCCTCATGGGGCCACAAACCCTTTAAGCTCCTTCAATCTTCTCTCTAACTTCTCCATTGGGAACTCCTAGATCAGATCAGGGGTTAAGTGTGAGCATCTGCCTCTGAATATGTCAGAGTCTGGAAGACCTCTAAGGAGATACCTATATCAGGCTCTTGTCAGCATGCACTTCCTGACATTCACATCAGCATCTAACTTTGGTAAATGCACATGGGATGGGTACCCAAGTGGAATGGTCTCCAGACAGCCACTCCTTCAGTTTCTGTCCCACATTTTATCTCTATATTTACTCCCTGGAGGATTTTGTTACTCCTTCTAAGTTGGATCGAGGCATCCACATTTGTTCTTCTTTCTTCATGAGCCTCATGTGGTCTGTGAGTTCAATCTTGGCTAGTTCAAGCTTTTGGACTAATATCCAGTTATCAATGAGTAAATACCATGTGTGTTCTTTTGTGATTGGGTTACCTCATTCAGGATGGTATTTTCTAGTTCCATCCATTTACCTAAGAATTTCTCGAATTCATTGTTTTTAATGGCTGTGTAATATTCCATTGTGCAAATGTACTACATTTTTTGTATCCATTACTCTGTTGAAGGACATCTGGGTTCTTCCCAGCTTCTGGCTATTATAAATGAGGCTGCTATTAACATAGTGTAGCATATATCCTTGTTATATATTGGAGAATCTTCTGGGTATATGCTTAGGAGTGGTATAGCTGGGTCCTCAGGTAATGCTATGTCCAATTTTCTGAGGAACCACCATATTGATTTCCAGAGTGGTTGTACCAGCTTGCAATCCCACCAACAATGGAGGAGTGTTCACTCTCTCCACATCCTAGCCAGCATAAGGTAGTACTCAGGTGAGTTTTAGATCTCAATCATTCTGACTGCTATGAGATGGTATCTCAGGGTTGTTTTGATTTGCATTTCCCTGCTGACCAAGGATATTGAGGATTTCTTAAAGTGCTTCTTGACCATGCGAGTTTCCTCAGTTGAGAATTCTTTGTTTAGCTATGTACCCCATTTTAATAGGGTTATTTGGTTGTCTAGAGTATAATTTCTTGAGTTCTTTGTATATATTGGATATTAGCCCTCTATCAGATGTAGGATTGGTAATGATCTTTTCCCAATCTGTTGGTTGCCATTTTGTCCAATTGACAGTGTCCTTTGCCTTACAGAAACTTTGCAATATTTTGATGTCCCATTGGGCAATTCTTGATCTTAGAGCATAAGCCATTGGTGGTTCTGTTCAGGAAATTTTCCCTGTGCCCAGGTTTTTGAGGGTTTCCCCAACTTCTCTTCTATTAGTTTCAGTGTATCTGGTTTTATGTGAAGGTCCTTTATCCACTTGGACTTGAGCTTTGTACAAGAGGATAAGAATGAATTGATTTGCATTCTTCTACATGCTGATCTCCAGTTGAACCAACACCATTTGTTGAAAATGCTGTCCTTTTTCCACTGGATGGTTTTAGCTCCTTTGTCAAAGATCAAGTGACCAGTGGTGTGTAGGTTCATTTCTGGATCATCAATTCTATTCCATTGATCTTCCTGCCTGTTTCTGTACCAATACCATGCAGTTTTTATCATTAATTCTCTGTAGTAAAGTTTGAGGTCAGGGATGGTGATTCCCCCAGAAGTTCTTTTATTGTTGAGAATAGCTTTTGCTATCCTGGTTTTTTTGTTTGTTTGTTTGTTATGTCAAATGAATTTGCAAAATGCTCTTTCTATCTCTATGAAAAATTGATTTGGAATTTTGATGGGATTGCATTGAATCTGTATATTCCTTTAGGCAAGATGGCCATTTTTACTAAATTAACCCTGCCAATCCACAAGCATGAGAGATCTTCCTATCCTCTGAGATCCTCTTTGATTTCTTTCTTCAGAGACTTGAAGATCTTGTCATACAGATCTTTCACTTGCTTGGTTAGATTCACTCTAAGATATTTTATATTATTTGTGACTATTGTAAAGAGTGTCATTTCCCTAATTTCTTTCTCAGCCAGTTTATTCTTTAAGTAGAGAAAGATTACTGATTTGTTTGAGTTGATTTTATATCCAGCCACCTTGCTGAAATTGTTTATCAGCTTTAGAAGTTCACTGGTGGAAGTTTTATGGTCACATAATTATACTATCTTATCATCTGCAAATAGTGAAATTTTGACTTCTTCCTTTCTTATTTGTATCTCTTTGGCTTCCTTTTGTTGTCTAATTGTTCTGGCTAGGACTTCCAGCACTATATTGAATAGGTAAGGAGAGAGTGGGCAGCCTTGTCTAGTCCCTGATCTTAGTGGGATTGCTTCAAGTTCCTCTCCATTTAGTTTGATGTTGTCTATTGGCATTCTCTATATTGCTTTTACTATGTTTTGGTATGGGCCTTGAATTCCTAATCTTCTCAAGACTTAACATGAAGGGATGTTGAATTTTTTAAATGCTTTCTCAGCATATAGTGAGATGATCATGTGTTTTTTTTCCTTTGAGTTTGTTTATGTAGTGGATTACATTGACGAATTTCTGAATATTGAACCATCCCCATAGGGTGCAAGGGATTATTTCAATTTTTTGTATCTGTTGGGGCCTGTTTTGTGACCAATTATAGGGTCTATTTTGGAGAAGGTACCATGAGTTGCTGAGAAAAAGATATATTCTTTTGTTTTATGATGAAATGTTCTATAGATACCAGTTAAATCCATTTGGTTCATAACTTCTGCTAGTTTCATTGTGTTTCAGTTCAGTGTCTGTTTCCATGATCTGTTCATTGCTGAGAGTGGGGTGTGGAAATCCCCCACTATTATTGTGGGAGGTGCAATGTATGCTTTCAGCTTTAGTAAAGTTTCTTTTATGTATGTGGGTGCCCTTGCATTTGGGGCATAGATATTCAGAATTGAGATTTCATCTTGGTACATTTTTCCTCTGATGAGTATGAAGTGTTCTTCCTTATCTTTTTTGATTACTTTTGAAATCAAAATCAATTTTATTTGATATTAGAATTGCTACTCTAGCTTGTTTCTTGGTGCCATTTGCTTGGAAGATTGTTTTCCATCCTTTTACTCTGTGGTGGTGTCTGTCTTTTTCACAGTGGTATGTTTCCTGTATACAGCAAAATTCTGGGTTATGTTTATATATCCAGTCTGATAGTCTATGCCTTTTTATTGGAGAACTGATAGTCTATGCCTTTTTATTGGAGATTCCATTGATATTAAGAGATATTAAAAAATGATTGTTGCTTCCTGTTATTTTTGTTATTGGAGGAATAATTATGTTTGTGTAACTATCTTATGTTGGGGTGTTGGAAGATTACTTTCTTGCTTTTTCTAGGTTGTAGTTTCCCTCCTTGTGTTGGAGTTTTCCATCAATTATCCTTTGAAGTGCTGGATTTGTGGGAACATATTGTGTAAATTTGGTTTTGTCGTGGAATATTTTGGTTTCTTCATCAGTAGTGATTGAGAGTTTTGCTGTGTATAGTAGTCTGGACTGGCATTTGTGTTCTCTTAGGGTCTGCATGATATCAGTCCAGGATCTTCTAGCTTTTATAGTCTCTGGTGAGAAGTCTGTTTTAATTCTTATAGGTCTGCCTTTATATGTTACTTTACCTTTTCCCTCACTGCTTTTAGTATTTTTTCTTTGTTTTGTACATTTGATGTTTTGATTATTATGTGACAGGAGGTAGTTCTTTTCTAGTCTAGTTTATTTTAGAGTTCTGTAGGCTTCTTTTATATTCATGGACATCCATTTCTTTAGGTTAGAAAAGTTTTCCTCTATAATTTTGTTGAATATATTTACTAGGCCTTTAAGTTGGAAAATCTTCACCCTCATCTATACCTATTATCCTTAGGTTTGGCCTTCTCATTGTGTCCTGGATTTCCTTGATGTTTTGGGTTAGGAACTTTTTGCATTTTGCATTTTTTGACAGTTGTGTCAATGTTTTCCATGGTATCTTCTGAACATGAGATTCTCTCTTCTATCTCTTGTATTCTGTTGGTGATGCTTGTGTCTATTACTCCTGATCTCTTTTCTATCCCCACGGTAGTTTCCCTTTGAGATTTCTTTATTGTTTATACTTTCATTTTTAGATCCTGGATGATTTTATTTAATTCCTTCACCTGTTTGATTGTATTTTCTTGCAATTCTTTAAGGGATTTTTGTGTTTCCTCTTTAAGGGCTTCTACCTGTTTATCTGTTTTCTCCTCAAATTCTTTGAGAGTGTTATTTATGTCCTTCTTAAAGTCCTTTATCATCATCATGAGAAGTGATTTTAATTCTGAATTCTCCTTTTCCGGTGTGATGAGGGTGTTTAGGGTTTGCTATGGTGGAAGAACTGGGTTCTGATGTTGCCAAGTGAGTTTTGTTTCTCTTGCTTATGTTCTTGAGCTTGCCTTTCACCATCTGGTTAACTCTAGTGCTACCTGCACTGACTGTCTCTGACTGGAGCCTGCCTTTCCAGTTATCTTGTTTGTGTCAGGACTTTTCAGGGTCTGGATGTCTCTGTAATCCTGTGATCCTGAATTCAGCTGCTCTGAGTATAGTGGTTCCTCTAGGATCTTTCAGGATATGGTGTCTTTATGGTAGCAGACCAGCTAGTTGTCTGCTTGTTTGGATGCAGTGTCTTCTTTAGGATGTATCAGGATAAGGTGTCTTCATGGAAGCAGATCAGCTATGTGTCAGCTTCTCTGAGTGTAGTGGCTTCTCTAGGATGTCTACGGATATGGTGTCCACTGCTCTGAGTTCAGTTGCTCTTCTGGGATGTCTCAGGGATAAGGTGTCTTCATGGGAGCAGACCATCTAGTTGTCTGCCACAGCTGCAAGGACCAAGTAAGGGGCATAAGGGGAGTAGTATTCCGCAGTAGTGAGGTTTGGGTTCCTGGTAGGTCCTGAGCACTCCCTGCTCTCAGTTGTAGCTTGTCGCACCCCGCTTGTCCAGCAAGGAAGACGCGACAAACCGGATTCTTCTCAACAGCCTTTATTGGAAGCGCTCTTTTAGGTTTCTGGGAGAGACTAACTGGAATGCTCAGAATGGGCTACTTATATACCCCCAGCCCTGGGCGTGGCAAAGCACATGGAGGTGTCCAATTGGTCAATTTGCAATGACTCATTAGCATACTCATTAGCATACCCCGCCCGGACAGGGTGATTGGCCAGGTTCGTGGTACCCTAGTTGTACCTTATTTGCATGCCCCGTTTGGGAGGGGCTGGAGTCAAGTTCCTAAGTGCACTGCGCATGCGCAGTGCACTGATGGTTTTCCCTGAAAGCCTTGAGTTAGCCGCCATCTTGGATAGTCGCCTCAGCGGTTGACGGGCGAATGTCAGCCTGTCAGCCACTTTTGAGGCTGCGGCGCTGCTTCTCTCGGCTGGCAGCCACAGCCGCTTTTAGTCTGTGGCGCCGAGAGCAGAAACGGGGCAGCCGTTTTGAGTCGGCGGCTGCGCCGTAAGAAAAAACGGGTAGCTGCTTTGAAGTGGCGGCAGTTCCACCGCTTTTAGCAGCTTTGAAGCGGCCCGCTTTTCAAGCTGACATGACAGACCTGCGGTGCCTTCCAGCCATCAGGTCTGTCAGGTCAGCTTCCTACAGTAGCTCTGCTGCATAGGGCAGTTGGTGACTGTTTTTACCTGCTGCTCTGAGTTCAGTGGCCTCTCTAGGATGTCTTGGGATTAGGTGTTCACAAGGGAGCAGACCAGGTAAGTGGCTGCCCCAGCCACCAGGACCAGGCAAGGGGCAGAATGGAATTGGTATTCTGCAGGGGCAGGGTTTGGGTGCCTGGTGTGTCCTGAGCACCCCCTGCTTCCAGTTGTAGCTTTGGAGAGTATGGCAGTGGGCAACTGTTCTTACCTGCCGTTCTGAGTTCAGTGGCCCCTCTAGGATGTCTCAGGATAAGTTGCCCTCACAGGAGCAGACCAGCTAAGTGTTTGCCCCAGCCACAAGGACCAGGTGAAGGGGAGAAGAGGAGTGGTATTTTGCAGGGGGGTGGGATTGGGTGCCTGATGGGTCCTGAGACCCCTTGATTCCAGTTGTAGCTCTGGGGCATAGGGCAGTCGTCAATTGTTCTTACCTGCTGCTCTGAGTTCAGTGGCTCCTCTAGGATGTCTTGGGATACAGTGCCCACAGGGGAGCAGACCATATAAGTATCTGCCCCAACCACAAGGCAGGTTTTTAATCTTAAGAAATTCCACAGTTATGAGCTCCACCTAGGATCAATCAGAATAAAGGTCAGTTAGATCTGTTCTGTCTAGGAAGCCAAAATGGCTTGAGTGAGAGTCAATGACTGTTTCACCCTTCCTGCACCAACAGATATGATTGTTTTTCCCCTCTATTATCTGGTCCAGGGAAATGTTCTGGGTCATAACTCAGCTATCAAATTCTGAACCACTGTTAAGATCTTAGGGTATGCCTTCAATAAACCATTTGTGTCTGACTGAGATATGAGTTTGTATGTTTTGTAGGGCAACTATTGGACCCAATCAAGAGTAGTATATGCTTTTTTTTCTAATATTTGGTCAGGTGAAGATGTTCTAAGTACTGTAAGGGATTAAGTCAATACCCAAATACCTGTATTCTATTATATCAGTGGGTCATAAAACCATACTCTGAGAATAAAGTTGTAATTATCTCTTTAGCACTAATATCTAGAAAAGTGATACCTTTGAAGGCATAACAATTTCGGAATTGCATACATTACTTTTCTTGTTGCTGTTACAAAATAACTGATAAGACTGTTAGATCACTGTTTAAGCTACATCATGATAAGAACATAAGGCATCAGGTTACATTGCATCTATAGGCATGAAGCAGAGAGTGTCTAATGCTGTGCTCAGCACACATTCTTTTTCTTCAGTTCAGAACCTCAGTTCATGGGATGGTACTCCCCATATTCAGAGAAGATTTATCTTATTCAGTTAAATGCTTGCAGAAATAATTTCATAGTCATACACTTATGTAATTCATAATCCAATCAAGTTGACAATGAAGATTAATCTACACAAAAGTTACTGTTATAGTGATTATTTTATTTCAATGCTTTTCTCAAGACCCTCATGCAAGCCGGATGTTGCTAAGTATAAAGAAAAAAAAAAAACTGATAATTGCTGTTGCATGGTTAAAAATACACTTCAAAATAGCCCAAATGGAAGCATCATTTATCATTCTGAAGAACATTTGTGACTTTTTAAAAATCAAATTGTACTAAGAAGATAAAATATAGATTTCCTGATGTGGTAATCACATGATATTGTATGTTATTTTTAAATGGCCAACATAAGTTATTTTTGAACTATCATATTGTTTTGACACTGTCTCAGATTAAAAATCATCAGGTAGAACTTGAGCTGAAGAATTTTCAAGATTTTTTGAACATATCTTATAGTGATTTCATGATAATGCATCTATTTACAGTTTTATAATAACATCTTTGAATTTTTAATTGTTTTATGAGCACACAATATAGAGGTAATCAGAAACTCCATAATAACATTTTTCCTGAGCTTCACAAAAGTAGTATTTTTCTATATTATTATGATTTTTGGGAAGAAAGTAAAACTGGTACCTCTTAGTCATCACTCTCCAATGTGTTCTGTTCTGTGTCATTAGTTAACATGCAGCTGGTGAAGAAGGTTGGTCCACATCAAAGATGATGATTTGTTTTAATATATGCTCCTTTCTGGTGCCTTTCTGAACAATGGATTCTGCTTTTAATGGGTGAAATTCAGAAAGGTTAACTCTCAGGTTATTAATATATAATGTTTCTGTGAGTTAAATAGTGAAGAGTCAATTAAACCGATCTGGTCTGTTGTGTTTACTACAAATCAAATAAAATTTCACCTTGTCATTCAGCTATGTTTTTTTTTTTCCTGGTGAGTTATGAACATCTATCAGGCTCAGATAAAGTACCAATGGCTGAAAAATGTATTATTTCTACTCGGGACTAACTTAATATATAAGTGAGTTTATTGGAGTTCCTTACAACACTGTCAGTGACAGGTTACTTACACAGACATTTGTGACTCTCTGTATAACAACTCCATCAATGAAGTCAACCCTACAATGATGTAGAACAAAATGAAAGTTATATCCCTAAAGACCTCTACATAACTAGGAAACCATTCTACTAGTCAGCAACTCTCCTTTTCCCAGAAGCCTCTACTTACTTATTTAACCATGGAAACAGTCTTGTGATTATGTAAGTTTTAGGAGTTTCCATAGTGTGATAAGATTTGTCTGCCTAGATAGAATTATTCATTTAATATTCATCCTGAGATATAAGTGCCTTCTTCCTCCTCATCAAAAGAATGCCTTAATTCTAAGGCAATAGCTGCAGAAGTGCTATGGTTTAGAAATTAAGCATCTATGGCCACTTAGAAACCAGCAGTCTTGCAATGGTTCTGAATGTAGCAATGGCAGGCATCATAGCAGACACTCTTCAGCACCAGTGCCACCTGAAAATCAGCAAGTTACTCAAATCATTAGTCTCAGACACATCATCCTCCAGACAGCAATCGTAATGAATAATTTGTAGGAGTAAATGAAGATTAAATATTACAGTGCACACACAGCATCTTTCAAAATGGCAAGCACATACTGTTCAATCAATCTGTATTACATTCAAATCTCCTTTCTGGAACAAGCTTTAGAACTCAACATTTTCTTGGGAGTCTGAGAATAATCAAAGCTGGTGAGACTTGTTTAAGCTCTTCTCTTTCTCTGATATGCAATAGTATAGAAAAAAATACGTCATGAATTGGTATAACTTTTGCTTTTAATATCAATATCCATACCCCTACAATTTGACCATGTTATATATCATTTCATGAGTATTAAAGAAAAGATAAAACAATGCATCCTAACAAGCAATAATAAATAATCATCACAAAAGTAAGTACATTTTCTTATTAAAGTATTCAAAATTGAGTGAGGCATAAAGAGGCAGATGGCTTGTCTGGAAACAAAAAATTATGTTTTCATTAATCATCTGTCAGCTGTAATTTAAATAGTATAAAGGCAAAAAAGCAGGAGGAGGGATGAGATAGGAGATTGATGGGGGATGGAATGACGAAGGGGATGGCATCTGAAATGTAAATCAATAAACTATTGAGTTAAAAAAAAAAAAAAAGAAAAGCCACTGTTTATAAAAAAAAGCAATTCCATAGTCCCTGTGGCTTGTAGCCACAAGTCCTCATTTCTTACTCATGTCATCTTGCAGTTTAATGCACTTCACAACCTTATTTTTTAACTGTTGGTGATGACAAGAAATTTTGGTTTTAGCCAAACAAGCTTTTTTGGTTTTTTTGTTTTGTTTTGTTTTAATTATTTTTTCTACATATAAAATTCATGTCTTCATAAAAGAATAGCAATCACTTTTTGACTGAACTATTTTCTCAACTCCCAAATATCTTTCAATTGAATATTCAATTTACATTGTGTCTACTTGTTTCCAGTTGGTGAACATTCATTTATTCCTACCTGACACTGTCAGAAGAAAAGCTGTTACTCACCATGTAGATGTCCTGTGTAAGTGCTTGTGGTTCTTTTGAGAAAATGCTTGTCAAAGAAAATGGCTGGGAATAGCACAACTTTTCTCCACCGTGAATGTGCCAAGTGCCTTTAAAAGTGAACAGGTTTTACATTTCAAGACTTCCAAAGGATACCAGCTTATTTTTCAGCTGGAGTCTGGTGTCATATATGAGATTTTTACCTGGCTTAGTTTCTTCAAGTCGGTTTTAAAAAGTTTTTTGTTCAAGTTTATATATTATACTTCTTTTAGTTTATTTATTTTTTAATTCTGGTATGAGAATGGAAAAAATTAAGATTTTATTTGTGTCCTTTCTTTTTTTTTTTTACTTGCCTGTATTTACTTTTGTTCTCTTTTATATGTCAGTATCTAATCTTCTAGCAATTTTTAGACAAGACTATTGTTTCTACTCTTCAAAGTTTTGTTGACAGTAAGTTGTTCTAATTTTGGGGTTTTGTTTCTTTTAATCTCTATATTATTTCATTGATTTATCACTATTGAATCAAAAATGTACATGCTTGCTATTGTTATTTTATATTTATAGTGTGTGTGTGTGTGTGTGTGTGTGTGTGTGTGTGTGTGTGTGTGTCAAGTGGGTATATCCAATCATGTCACTGTGTACATGTGAAATTCAGAGGATGTGTTACAAATTCTCTCCTTCTATACTGAGTTCCAATATAAAAATTGTGTTTTCAGGCTTGGTGACAATTTCTTTTAGCCACTGAAACACCTCAGTGGCCTATTGTTATAACTTTTGAAATTATCCCACTTTAGTTCTCAACTTTGTTTTCTAATAAATTATTCTAGCTACTATAATTCCTTAGACATTCTGTATAAACTTTACACTTAGCTTGCTAATTCTAACAATAAATCTTCAATTTGTTTGAAGAGGAATTGTTCTAATGTTTTGATGAATTTTAGTAAAATTTCTATTTTATTATGTATTCCAATTCATGACCATTGTGTTATTTTTTCATTTTAATTAGGTCTCCTTAATTTTCTTCCAGTAATTATTTTATTTTTTTAGGGCATACTTTTCTATAGATGTCACCAATGTTCTCAAATTTATTAAAAATACTAAATAATTTTCCTTTATTTCTTATTACTTTAAGCAAGTATGGGCAAATGAAATTTATCCTTTAAAAAACACTGTATGTTCTGTTACTTTGAAAAATACACTTACTAACTTTAGTACCTTTTTTGTACATACCATTGAATTACCTACAAGAATATCAAGTTTTTATTTGGTTTTTATAGTATCTTTTATGTTAAAATTATTCTCTGTCTGTCTCTGTCTGTCTCTGCCTCTCTCTCTCTCCCTTCTCTCTCTCTCTCTCTCTCTCTCTCTCTCTCTCTCTCTCTCTCTCTCTGTGTGTGTGTGTGTATGTGTGTGTGTGTTATACCTTCCATAAAATATGAGATCAGAAAATAATATTTTAGTGGCAATTTTCTCTTTATATCATGTTGATTTAGGCAATTATATTCAGGTTGAATGACTTTTCCACAAATACTTTTATCTGCTTAGCCATCTCACTATTTCTGGTCATTAATATTGTATCAACACAATAAGAAATGTATCTGTTTGTGAGTGAACTCAACAGTGTGGTATTTAGTATGTCATTAAGATAGTATTATGATTACACTGACCAAATTGCTGCAACTATTGTGTTATAAGCACAATAGTGTACTTACAAAATAAAATCTTAGAACATATTAGATATTTGAATCTGTGCTGTAGTAAAGTAAGTCTGGGTGATGTTAAAAAATGTTTATCTATCAATAAATGAAATTACCAATTAACTCCAGATTGTTTGAGCAAATGCTCTTATTGTCATATTTCATGTGAGGAACATAAGTTTGCAGTCCAACAGCTGGGGCTGTGCTTTACCAAAGGAAGTGTGAATTGTATTTCAGCCACAACTTCCTCTCTGGTTTTAATATTGTGGTTTGAATGTGAAATGCCCACCCCCTATACTCAATGTAATTGGAAATATTTGGCTCCCCACTGGTGGTACTCTATATGGAGATTATAGACCTGTCAATAATTGAAGCCTTGCTAAAGGAACTGAGTCACACAGGGTTAAAAGTGTACTTTGACAGCCCAATTTTACTTATTGTTCAGTCTGCATTTTGATATAGGGTGCAGTATTATCAGCTAGCATCATTTTTCTACTGCCATGCCTTACATGCAATGATAGACTCCATTACAGAGTCTATAAACTAAAATATACCCTTTGTCTTTGAAGTTATTTTTTTCAGAATAGTTTATCAAAGAACCATGAAAAAAACTAAGACAAATATGTTCACTTTGAGAGACACCAGGAAGGTGACATTTCATATTTACTAAAAATGTATTCATGAAGTTTCAGAAAAAACAGTCCATATTTGTATGAAATCAGAAATATTCTTCTTATTTGTGTTAACTTCCGTCATGACCACTGATGAGATTTAAAAAAAAAAAATCTACTTAATATGTTCATATCACAAATGTTGTGTCCCTAGGAGTGAGGGTTTGAAACAGCAGCATTATTTTCAGTAGTGAATCTTAAGTTACCTGGTCTCATTATATACAAGTTCCAGACCTTGTGTCCTCCTGCTTCAAACATGCACATTCAGATACAGTTATACCAAGGCTATATTTTTGTGTAGAGATAGGATTCATCACATGGGAAATTGTAGTTTAAAGGATGTAGCACTCTATGTCATTCAAATATTTTAGTGTACATCATTCTCCAATTTTTTACATCTGACATAATATTTAATACTGCATTACTCAACAGTTAATTTTAATTATTAGAGTGATAAGATACAGAAACACCTAGAAAATAAGTCTCCAGATATCACTGAGATTATATAGACTAAAGTTAGTTTCTAAAGTGTTAGAAAGTATACTGAGTAGGCTAAGTCAATATGAAGACCCATCTTAACTGATTTTAACTGAGCAAGGCAAATCTTGGGGAGGGTCCCAGACTATACTACCATGAAGAAAGTGAGCTGGACATTAGCATCCTCTCATCTCTTGTCTACTTCTTAACTTTAGATATTATGTGATCAGTTGCTTCAGCTCCCTGACTTTCTTGCCATTAATCATTTATCTGCTACATGAATGAAATCTTTTTTTCCTTCAGTAGCTTCTATTTGGGTATTTTATCACAGTGACAGTAAGTAAACCAATACAGCTGTAAAATAGTAGCCTTCACTTTTCAAGTTTGCTGAAGAAGCTCACTGATTGAAAACCATGTTTATTAATGCATGCTGATCCTTTGTTGAACCATTGCTACAACTATAAGCCCAGCAAAATGTAGCAGCAGCATAATTTCTAGAGCTTGTGCAACAACTCCATAATGTGGGTTGTCTTCTGCTAATCAATGATGCTTTGTTGTTGCCAGGGTGAGTTTTTGACATCCAGAGCCATTCCTAAAGAGGGCATTATTTTATGTTTATTGGGACCTACTACACAAGAAAAGAGAGTTTATCATAAGCCAAAGACTTACTGACAGCTTTCTGTGTTCCTAAGTCTGGCTGAACATTTAGGAATATTTACCCTGATCAATTCATCACAGGACAAGAGATTTCAACTTCCCTAGATAAGTGGAGTGCAAATTTATGACTTCTAGTTGTTTCCATAAATTGTTCTGCAGAGCAATCGTGATTCACTTTATAAAACTTTGTATAACCTCAGTCAACATCTAAAAAAATGGATTCAAAGTTAGATTGGTGGGCAAATTTGCTTCAATTTATTCTTTTACTCTCACTCTCTGTGTGTCTGAGTCCCTCTCTC
Organism: Arvicanthis niloticus; assembly: GCF_011762505.2. Taxonomy (NCBI): domain Eukaryota; kingdom Metazoa; phylum Chordata; class Mammalia; order Rodentia; family Muridae; genus Arvicanthis; species Arvicanthis niloticus. The sequence continues at coordinate 4,451,510 of NC_047667.1, forward strand.
CCTAACTACTTTCTCTTTCTGTGAGTGTGTGTTTCTTTATGTCATAAAAGTAGAAAGAAGATCATAGAGAAGAGGTCTAAAAGGAAAACAAACAAACAAACAAACAAACAAAAAATAACACCCAACCACACAAACAAAGAATAACAGTATAATAAAACACATGTGATATGAAAACAAAATTGGGTTCTCTTGGAGGATGGAAGGGAGCTAGCTAGTAATGGGCAAGGGGCTTATAAAACATACAGTGAAATGGAATGGGAGAGAAGAAAATGTAATGATATAAACATTCTATTAAAATACAATTATAAAACAAATTATTTTGTATTTTAATTAAAAATTAAAAGCAATACCATATGATTTTTCAATCTACATGATAGAAAATATACTGAACACAATAATTGCTCAATATTGTCTTCATTTAATTCCAGGAAGGCTGTATATGGATCGTGTGTTTAAAAATATTTTCATTTCTATCAGTCTTACTTGTCTGGTATCATTAATAACAGCAGCAGTAAAATGATCCTAGCACTAGAAGATCACCAAACAGTGAGCAAGAATTCTGTTATCAGCAGTAACAAATCACACCACATAACTAGGTATATCTCAAACTATTTGAAACTCATTCGGTCAGCATAATCAATGTCCTGACATTTTTAATTTGTTGAACCTGTCTTCATTACATGATAGTCTGATTATATCTGTAGTTAAAAGTCCTAAAATTTCCATGTTGAATTTTCTCAAACATTAATCATTATTGGCCATATTTTAATTCAGACATACAAATGACACAAACCCTTGACACAAACCCTTTTACATAGCTTTAATGCCATATGTCTGACACAAAGTTTTCCTGCTAAGCATAGAATTTCCTTTTCCATGATCCAGACTAACAGTGATCCACTGTCTATAACCACTATTTATGTTTCTGAACAAAATCCACAAGGGGTTGGTTTTGTCTTTCCATTTTGTGTGTGTGTGTGTGTGTGTGTGTGTGTGTGTGTGTGTGTGTGTATTATGTGTAGTGCATTTATAAGTTTCCCAGTACATGAACCCATAAGTGGGCATATAGAGACCAGAACAACATATTAACTATCTTTCACAATTGTTCAGCACACTGTGTTCAGATAACAGGTACCTAATGTTGTATCTGCTTTTTTGTTCCTTTTCTTTTTTGTTTTTATTTTTTTTTTCTGTACTTACTGGGAATTCAAATTTAATACCTTAAGTCCTCATCAACTACTCTTTCTAACTGAATTGTCTCCTCAGCCACTATCCTAACATTTTTTCAACCTAATATTTTTACTGAATCTTTGTAAATTTCACACTATGCACTCCAACACACTCATTAGGAAGCCCTTCCATGTCTGTCATCCAACACTTGTCTATCACCTTCTCCCAAATAAATTAAAATTAAATTAAATTCAATAAAAATACAACTCCAATTTGGTGTTATCTATATACTCACTGGAGCATAATCAAACTCTAATTGGTCTGCCTCTTGTATAGAAATAAGTTGTCACCTTTGTGGAGAGCTACACTTCAATATGCTCATCACGTTTTAAAAAGTTTTCTTCTATTAAGTAGGGCAAATTTGGGGTGAAAAGTTTTTGGGAGGGTAGTGTCCTTATTCCTCCACTGAGAGTCCTACCTAGCTATAGTAGATGTCAACTTTAGGCTTCATATCTCACATTGTTAGGAGTTTTCATCTAAAGTCCTCCCCATAGACTTCCTGGAGTCTAGAGATATTCTTATATGTCATAAATGTGCAGCTTGGTCTTCAAGGAGGTACCTCAGCAACTGAAGTGAGGACTGTCTCTGACTCTGTTGCCTGCCTATGGATCCTGTTTTCCTAACTGGGCTGCCTTGTTTTGCCTCAGTAGAAAAGGATGTGCCTAGTCCTGCAGTTACTTTGATGTGCTTGGTTGAGTTGGGGACTTTCTTCTTATCAGAGGAGAAAGGGAGAGGACATGGAAAGATAGGATTAGAGAGACTGGGAGGAGAGTGGAGGGTAATGATAAGGATATTAAATAAATAAATAAATAAATAAATAAATAAATAAAAGAGTTTTCTTTGATGGCTTTTTAATTAGGCTGCTACTTTTTAGGGGAAGGGTTGGAACATGAATGGGATGTGATGTGAAGGTAAGGATTTCATAGAAGTCTTCCATGTCCCTCTTTCACAACTACCAATGTGCAATTATCCATATCCCTATAAAATACATGACTTCTTAAGTCTTAATGATGATCCTATAAGAATTCCCAAAATTATATCAATGATCACTAAGCTCTTTATACTGTTATAAGTCCCTCAGGCATAGTCAAAACTGCAATGAGAACTCTGCCACACTCCAGAGTGTTATCAGTTAACTGCCCTGAGAGAGCTGGTAACTGGACCTTCTTCTGCTCAGAGCACATTCCAAGAAGTTGTAAAGCAATTAACCTAGGTCACTATAGGGAACCCACAATTTATTACAGGTACCAGGACAGAAGAGAAAATATTTGCCTGGGTTTATCTATACAAAACTTCACTAACTTCTTAAGTTTATAGTTTCAAACTTTCAGTGAACCTGTGGAGCTAGACAGGTGATGAATGTCTAGTTAGATATTTACTCCTAATGGATATGCATGTAACATTCTGTGTTGTAAACTTCTATTTCAATTTATGACTCTAATTTTGGTGTGAACTTGTGATGAACTTTGTAACATGTGATCATGTACACTGAATGGTGTATAAATACTGAAGACAAAGACAATGAGTTAGTGAGTGAGTGAGTGAGTGAGTGAATGAGTGGGTGAGTGAGTCAGTTAGTTTGTTAGGAGCCCTTCCTACTTTCCTTTTCTTTTCCCCCTGCCTAGAATTTTTCTCCTTTAGAATTTTTACTGTTAGAAATTTTTCTTCTTTCCCACTCAGGACTTTCCACTCAGATAGCTTTCCTAGGATATTTTTACACTTAGTAAAGTCTATGGCAACTTTACTAAGTGTCTTTTCTTCCTGCCCAGCAGTTCCTGCTGAGATAGAACAAAGGCCACCTTGCCGAATACATTGCTGTTACGCTACAGGTGTTAATCACCTAAGACTGCAGTCTCTTACCCTCAGAAGTTTTAAGGATAATACAAGGCTATTGACTTAACCCCTTGCTGGTCATAGGGTCAAGATGCTGACTGCAGGTCAGCTACAGTAGCATAGGGCAGCCTCAAGAAGAACCTGATGGAGGTAGAAGAAAAGAAGAAGCAGCTGCATTCTCCCCTCTCACCTACACCAGGGCTGGCCCCCAGCAAATTAGCATTTTACAATCAGTGGGAAAATATATCACGGACATCTATTTGATTTCTGTCAACAACACAGACCAAGTACTTGATCTCCAGCTCCAGTAGAACCCTGAAACCACACAAGTCCATTAGAGGTATCCTGGAATAAGGACATCACCATAGATTGATGTGACCAAGAAGAGTACTTACTTCAATACAGCTCCCAGAGTCAATACAGTCTGTGGAAAGTAACATGGCTTCAGTTTTGAACATGAACCACAGACACACTCACATGATCTTTGGTGGTAGTGCAACTACGTAAACCATCACAGTCCTCAGCTACATTAGGGCCTCAGACACAGACATAGTCTTCAGTGGTGGCATGGACCCTTGACCCAGATATTATCATGGTCTCTAGTGGTAGTACAGGCCATTCACGTCAATAGAACTTGTTCTTTAAACAACAATTTTGAGAACTTCATACACAAACTTATCATCTCTATAACTTCTTGCTCCCTTTTTTTTCTAACTCCTCATCCGCATACCTATCTCCACATACCAATTTCTCTTGTTCAGTTACATTTGTTACTTGTATATTCCTCTTCTTACTATTTCAAAATGTCTTTTTTTTTTCTCTTAAACTTTGGTCATTGTGACCTTTCTGTCATTTTCCCAAGTTCTGACAGTTTGTCCTGACAGCTTCTTCTAATTGCTGTGGGGAAGACAAAGGCAGGTTTGGCTTGTTCTCACATTTTATACAACAGAGAGATTTTTGTTATTTTTGAGACTTTCTTCTCTCTCACTCTTTAAAAGTCATATGAAGACACTTTTTGGCTTATTACAGTTCAAGTTATTATCTTTACCTTTACTATGGTGAGAAAGAAAGAAAGATACATGTAGAAGAAGCCAGACTTCTATGTTTCCTCAAGAGATTTCCTAGGCCGGCTGTATGTCTCATGATGCTGACCACACTACAGTCTAGCCAGAGCCCTCAAATATCAATAAAATCAAGAAGAGAAACCCGATACCAAAAATATGTAGGAAACTATTTTCATAATCTGAGTAAATTGTTGTTTTGACTAATGTTACTTTCATCTTGGGATGGTTGATTGAAATGACTATTTAAAACCAAGGAATTCTTATATAACAAGGTCAGTGATGTAGCACAGCCCAGTGATATCATTTCTATTTTATCTTCTCATCATTGGGTTTCAGTGTGTATGTGTTTGTGTGTGTGTGTGTGTGTGTGTGTGTGTGTGTGTGTGTGTGTGTGTAGTATGTGTGTATGGTAATTAGAGGTCAGCCATTTATATTATTCCTCAGTATGTTTCCTACATTCTTTTCTTTAAATCATGTTTGACATCTATTTATGTGTTTTTATTGTTTTTTATTTATTATATGTCAGGAGGTATATGGGTCAGTGGGTATGTATAGAGATCAGAAGGTAGCTTTCTGAAGACTGCTCTTTCCAAAGTGTGGGTCTAAGTTATCAAGATGAAGAGGCAAGTATCTATTCAACTGAGAGATCTAACCAGTCCCATGTTCTTTTAAAAATAGTGTCTTTTAATCCCCTAGAATTCAACTATACTAGGCTTGCTTGGAAGGCTGCTTTTATCTCCTCAGAACTGAAAATACAAGCATGTCCCCCATCATCGTATGGTTTTTATATGGATTCTGGGGTTTGAACTAGGTTATTCATGCATAAGTTGCAAACACTTTAACAAATAAGCTAACTCCAAAATCTTGCTTTATTTTTTTTAAATAGTATTTTCAAGCTCAATGGAACAACTCTAGCTCCATGCAATTTTTTAATGAATTGTTCATGTAAACTTTTCATTTTATATATTTCTTTGACCTTTCATTTTTTCTAATTTTATTCATTTCCACAGTTTCTTCATCTATTGTTTAGCATTCCAATAGATATATTTTCTTTATTTATGACATAAAAGTCCATGTTATATTTTAATTTATCTTTGAGACAAAATTTTTTATCCTGACTTTTGATCTTGTTGTTCTAAAGATATTGATATATCATAAGATATGTAAAGTACTTATAAGATATATAAAGTACATATCTTAAAGCTTCATTTTTTTCCTTATGGCTTTAAGGTGCCTCTGTATTTTTTTTTCTGATCTGCATCCTCATTTCACACCAATTACACAGTATGTATAATTACATGTATTATAAGTATAATACACAGTATGCATAAAAATTTGCTTACAGTGTAAATGTACTGAAGTTGAAATTAATCAACACAAGCAGTATTTTAAAAATCTTGCATTTTAAGCAACAAGGTGGCTTAGCAGGCAGATGTGTTTGCCACCATTGAGCCCACTGAGGGCCACACATGTTAGGAGAGAAAATTTTCTCATAACTTTTCCTATGACTCCTATATGTAGCCCAAAACATACCCAAACCCTCATGCATACATTCACATGAAGCCATTAAATAAATGCAAACAAAAATTAAATCCTACCCCTTTTCTACATGAATCAGTTTATTTAGAGAAAATTCATCTTTCTTTCAAGATTTCTTTTTTAAATGTAAAGTAAAGCAGATAAAATACCCCCACACACACACACACTTGCAGGATACTTCTCAAGATTAAACAAAAAACAACATAAATTAGTGCCTGGCATTCATTAGAAAGTCATTAAAGTGTAATAGTCGTTATTTCCTTCTTGGCTTCAACTTCATTGTTTTTGATTTATTTCTGCAAATAAATGAAAATTATGTTGTTCAATGGTAAGCTAGTGTCATGAACCTTTTAATATAAAATAGCCTGAAAGTTGAGTAACTAAAAGTTAGAACTTCTTTTGTAAATCCTAGATTTCTGTACTTGGGATACATTTTCATAGAAACCTGGAAGGTGAGCCTATGACCCTCTCTAGATGATAAAATGACTGCAAGGAGAGAGTTGACAAGACCAGCATCTAAGCCTGGTCCTGAGTCTCTTTTATTCTCACTGTGCTTTTTAATTGTCTGATTCTAGATTCTTTAACAGCCATCCTAGAGTAACTCAACTACCCCATCTTTTTAGGCCAACAGACACAAACAGCCTCAGGATTTTTATTCATTTCATCTAATGCATTATAAACACGACTGATTTGCTGTTTTACAGCTTTCTGTGTTGTGTTTATGAGCATCATCTTATGCTATATACATCACCTCTTGTGTTTGTTTCCAAATATTTTTTTACTCAAGTTGTTCTTTTTTTCTGAGGTGTGTTATTTACACTATCTTCTAATTTAATCCTAGTTCAGGGAAAATTAGGGTATAATGGTCAAATTTTATGGATCTTAGAAAATTTATGCCAAAAATATTTACCTAGCATTAGTAACTTTCTTTTTCTAAAGTCATGATCATATGTATATAAGATTGTCTGTCACTCTACTATCTCTATTATCTATCTATCTATCTATCTATCTATCTATCTATCTCTCTATCTATCTATCTTCTGTCCATATATTTATCCATCATTTATCTATAGATCAATTTTACTATATATAAATCTATATTTATCTATAGATATTTATCTATAGATATCTATAAATATCTATAGATATAAGATATCTATATAAGATTATCTATAGATATAAATTTATCTATAGATATATTTATCTATAGATATTTATCTATAAATTTATCTATAAATATCTATCTCTCATCTATTTCTGTCATCGACTTTCAATCATTTATCCAGCTACTCTGTATTATCTGTTCATATCATCTTCCTGTTATCAGTCTATGTTAGCTATATTATCTATCTATCTATCTATCTATCTATCTATCTATCTACCTATCTATCATCTATTTATCTTGTATCCATGTATTCATCTATCTATAAAGCTATATTGTTCTGTGAGTAAAAGTAGTATTTGTATAGTCTTGGTTCCACTCATAGAAAATATAGAGTATATTCCTCTTTGATAGATCTTTAATGTGTATGCTATTGATAACACCATATAAATTGGTTGCTACATTTTACAAAAATTTACTGGTCTCAACCACCATTTGTCTTCTATACATCCAAATAAGATTTATGCTAATGAATTCTCTAATCTCAAATTTGTTTTTTAAACTTACAGGCCATATGGTAGCAAGCAATTGAGAAACACAACCAAATTTTGACTACCAGCCTCATCATGCATATAAACCTGCAGATATAAGTGCATACACTGACACACACACACACACACACACACACACAAACACCAAAGCTAATAGTATAGTTATTTATACTTCCTCTGGTCACAGCTGTCAAATGGGAATTTGGAGGATGTTCTATATATCACATTGTGGAAGAATCAGAGCCCAGAACCCCTCCCAACCACTGTAGAAGTATATGGAATAGCTGGGTGAAACTGAGAGATTGAGTACTTTCACTAGTCATGCAAATTGATTTAGCAGGACAATGGTGCCCCTGACAATTCTGTAAATTGTTTATATGTGAGTGTGTGTGTATATGTGTATAGCTGCATGTGCATTAATTGAATGATTTCTTTCTCCATCTAGCTTCCAAATGAACGAAACTCAGACTAAATTTTATTAATTTAGGCTTTGTGCAATTTCTTGGGGGATTATCTGTAATCTAATTTTCTAATACTAGACTAGGTACATTCACAGCTGTGCTCCCTAAATACTTGTTATTTGTGTCTTTCTGGGTTATTTCTGTTTTGTTACTCTTCAGTGGGGATGCAGTTTACTTGGGCATCTGCTGCTGGTATATCACATCTAATGGGGACCTTCTGTTCTCTCCATATTCTTCCTCCTTCTCCTCTCCTTTCTGTCCTTATGTTCCCCTCCTGGGACCCCAGCTCCATAACTCAAACACTGTCTCCCAGTATTCTCCCCAGAAATTGGCTTTCACTACGTTTACTTAAACAATAGTTTTAAATTGGGGAGCAAGGTTTATAAAACAAATGGTGGTATATGTAGTAATTTACTAGTCTTGGGATAATGAGATATTCTGGTGATAAATTTAGCATTTGGATACATAGCAGCAACAGTGCAACCCTCAACATCTGCACAGATCATGTGCTTTTTTTCTCTCTCTCTCTAAAACTGGCAGAACTGTTGATTCCTGAAAAATAGTCCCTCTTCAAACTTTGAAAATAGCTTTGGAAGTAGAAGAACATAGTTTTATCTCAGAGTAATGGAGTGTGACTGAAATCTTCTTCTTAAGTCCCAGGAAGATGAAGTGATAGGATATAGTAAAGAAACATCTGAAATCAGACTTTAAATAAGTATGTGGCTCAATCTCTTGAATGGAGCCATCAGTCCTCAGATATTTGCTTTAAAAAGTTTGAACATATGCTCTTTTTCTGTGGCTGAAATATATTTTAATGAATTCCTTAACAGAGCTTAATAGACAGAGTAAATTTAGTGAAATTAAAATTGTCATTTTTTTTGGGTATTTATTAAATAATAATAGTGATTAAATAGTGATTAAATAGTGATAAAATTAAAAAATTAAAAAATAAAACAAGTAAAAACCCAAATCATGACACCAAAAGAAAGAAAGAAAGAAAGAAAGAAAGAAAGAAAGAAAGAAAGGAATATAGCAACCAAAATGTTCATAAATTTGCAAAAAAAAATCTATTACTCAATATTAGTACTGCTCATCTGGTAAGTAAACATTATTCAATAAGTATAAAAATAATCAGAATAGGAAAACACTGTTTACAATCCTAACACATGTATTAAGGCTACTGTGAATCAGATTACAGGCAGGTCTGCAGCTAAACCTGTGAATTGTGCTGTGTACAGCTGCCCTTAAGCTATTTCAACTGTTGTTACCTGGGAGTTGCTGGCTTCTGCTAACTTTCTGTATAATGTACTGCCATTCCCAAGATGCACAGAGGCTGAAACCATACTCAGGTGCTTTTTCACTTAAAACAAAGAAGTAAGATAATTTCCAACCTTCTTTTCTTATGATTTAAAAATACACAATGCAGCTATAAAATTATCAACCTTGGACTACATTTTGAATCATATATTCCTCCACATTTCAATAGAAGTTAGCCATAAATAAGTGAAATATTCTTTTTCCATGCTAGGTAGATTTTACTTGGGTTAGCACAGTTTATCTTTCCAATCATGTGGAATGCTTAATTGCCATTACCTTTTTATGATACTCTCTATCATTGTGAGTTATCTGACATTACTTTCATGTTTGACTGAGATAATTGAAGGTTGATAGTCTTTGGTAACTTATACAAAGAGAGTTCCTAAATAACTCCAGTGATCTCAGAACTAAATGCCTTGATTTCCATGGTAACTATTCTGACCACTGTACTATATAAAATAGCGAGAATCACTCTTGTTTCTAAATGAATCCCAGACTGAGAGAAACAAAAGAGTGTTCTTTTTGAAGATTATTTTATTATTTCTAAGTGTGTGTGTGTGTGTGTGTGTGTGTGTGTGTGTGTGTGAACACTCACAGTTTATTGTCCTCTCCAAGTACAGAGACTTCAGAGCCCTTGTAACTGGAGATGTGTGCAGTTGCAAGCTGCCAAAAATGTAGGCTAGAAACTGAACTTGCATCATTGACAAGAGCACTATCATGTATAACCTCTGAACCACCTCTCTAACCCTCATATTTCTCAGCCTAAACTTTGTTACATATACTTAAATTCTTCTTTAGCTGATTATACATCTTCACTAACAAACTATTCAGAATTTTAACTTGATAAAGATGTATTGGTATTGTGTGTAGACATATCTAAAACATGATGGTTATTATGTGAACATACTTAAAACCGGACATAATTCTGTGTAGTAGTTCCTATGAGTTGAATCCTTCCATCTTGTAGGGCAGCTCATTAAGATATAAGATGTTTACAAGGAGATAAAATGAGAGGATATTCTAAATAGAGGCAATAGCCAGTAATGTTCCGTGCCCCTTCCGAGTCCCCTTGCCCACAAGAGAGACACGGGATGCAGTGTTCGGGTAGTTACTACAGCGAGGCTTTATTCTTGTATCAGCTGAAGCGGAAGACCCCAAGCCTGGAAAAGGCACTGCTTATATGCACCCTAGAGTAGCGTGTTCACTTCTGATTGGCTGTTCACTCATCACCCCATATTATGCCCTGGGATGGGCAGTGACTTGGAGCGCTTTCGCCTCTTGCACCTGCGCAGTTTAGTTGTTTACTTGTGGGAGCACCGGATGCCAGCGCCATCTTGTAATGGTGAATGTTGTCACCACTCGCCGCGGCTCCCTACATCTCCCCCTTTCTATTTTATTAAGATGGAACAGCCTTTTGCCTATCAAGTGCAGCACCAACTCAGTGAGGGAAAGCAGAGGCCTGATCCCCTGTGCAAAATGAGATATTGTAATGGGTTTTTTCTTTTGTCGTCATGCAATGAGTAATACTTCCCATACCCATCTCGATGCCTTTTTTCGGGGAAAGGGAGCCTCCACGCTGGGGCGCCACCAGGGGAGGAGGTTTCTTGGCATCAAACCTTTGTACAATCAGGCATACTTTCGGGAAATCTATCCACACTCGTGGAACATTCCCTGTCGAATACCCACTTGCAAACACCTCTAAATATTCAGGTACCACAGCTATTCAGGCAAGCGCTGGCTAGACTTAGACCTCTCATCGACCCAGTGCAATGGGCTGAACCATTGGGGTGCATCGACTGAGGGTCTCAGTCATCAGTTACTTTCTTAGCATAGATAGCCAAATTTCAGGGGAAGATCCTTGTTCCAAGGCTACGAGTGCTTGGGCGATAGCGACCTTGTCACGTTTTTGTTGAGCTCTGAGCTTCCAGACCAACCATAACATGAACACTAATCCACAACATAGGGCTGCACCAAACAGGCCTATCCACACTCTTTCTTTAAAGAAAGAAAAGGCAGAAGAAATTCAAGAAGAAAGTCCTTTAATGATGGAGGGATCCAGGCAGGTGGATTTGACAAGAATAATTTCTCTGCGAAGTTGTTCAAGAAGATTACCAAAATTTTCAGACCAATTTCCTAGAAGATATAAGGACAATTTACGTGAGAGATTGGCTGCTTTTGTAAAGTTTTCATATTGAATGTTGATAATACACAAAGCTCCAAATTTCCTTTCACAGCCAATTTATGTCAACTGAAATAAGATATCCAGTTTTTCCTCAACCAAATCTAATCTCTGATTGAGTATCATAATACCTCCTTTCAATTCTGCTGTGGAGGAAGAGTGGGTAGCCATTGCCTGGCTAACTCTTTCTGCCAAATATTGACAAATTCAGTGGTTTGTACTTGGTGAAACATGGCAATAGCTCCAACAGTAGCACCGTCTGCTCTGAGCATAATAGCTGTGACAATGGCTGCCATTATATCAAAATCTCTCTTCTGTCGAAGTAAGGTCCCAGACGTCTGAACAGGGATAGGGATCCATTGTGGTATTCTGGCTATTAGGGCCTGCTTATAGACAAGAGCAGACCAGCACTGGGACATAAAGCAAGTTACATTGGTACAAGTATTAAAGGAGTGGTTGGATAAGATGAAAAGAAATGGAGGATACACACAAACTGGAGTGAGGCATTAATTCGCTCGGTATAGTTAAAGGTATAGGAGAAATTCTGTTTAGCAGAGGCGGCACCTTTTAAGAAGGCAAGGGCATAGGTTTTGGAAAAGCAGGTAGGATAGCCCATCTAAATTCACTATATATACTAGGAACCCAAGCTTGGAGAATCCATGTAGCAATCAAAAGCATTCGTAGGGGAACCCACTGAGGAATCATCGTCCACAACTGTGAGGTGTCATATCAGGCATTCCGGCAACCAAAGCGGGTTGTCTTCTTCCGGTGGAAAAACACAAACTGCTCCCCTGGATCTTATTAAAATAGGATCCTGGCATTTCCATTGACCAGTCAAAACATCTTTCCATTTTATCATTTCTTTTGGCCTAGTTGGTTCCAGGCAATGGCGATCAGCCGCCGTGTTGCCCTGACTGTCCAAATTCAAAAAATTAAGAGTAAAAAGTGCCAGAGAGACAATAACCCATGGCACTGTGGGCAGAGCTTCCTCAACTTCTCCTTTTTGTTTTATCAAATAAGTTTTAAGGGTACAATGAGCACGATCAATGATGCCCTGTCCCTGAGGGTTGTAAGGAAGACCCGTCAGGTGTGTCACCTCCATTTGGCGACAAAATTGTCCAAACTTTTGAGAAGTGTAGGCTGGTCCATTGTCAGTTTTAAGGATTTTAGACTTTCCCCAGGCACTCCAAGCCTCGAGACAATGTTGAATAACATGGGCCGCCTTTTCTCCGGTCAATGGAGAGGCGAACATAACTCCAGAACAAGTATCAATGGAGACATGCAAATATTGTAATTTGCCAAAGGATGGGATGTGGGTAACATCCATTTGCCAGATCTATAATGGCCTAATTCCCTGAGGGTTAATTCCCGTATGGGGAACAGGTAGGAATTGACAGCAGTTTTGGCATTGAGTCACGATATCTCTAGCCTTCTTTCTAGTGATGTTAAATCGACATCGTAGCGTCTCAGCTGTCATATGAAACCTTTTATGAAAGGCTTTAGCCAAATCCAATTTTGGCGAAAGGGCAATTGCAATCAACTTTGTGGCCTGATCTGCCAGGTCATTTCCATGGGACATAGGTCCCTGTAAGCCTGAGTGAGCCCTAATATGAGTTATAAAGACAGGGAATCTTCGCTTAGCCAGGATAAGCTGAATCTTTTGAAAAACTTCTACAAGTCTGCTAGATGTCTTAATTAACCCAGCAACTTCTAATGCTTTTACTGCATTAACCACATAGAAGGAATCTGAAACAATATTTAAGGGACCTGGAAAGATTTCCAGAACCTCTGACACCACTAGGCATTCCACAATTTGAGGTGAGGTTTCATGGTATTGATTGGATGTAACCTTGTCATTAACCACATAGGCACCCACTCCTGTTTTTGACGGTCTGTATAAACTACCATTCCATCTGGGAGTGGCTCCTGAGACACAATATGTGGAAATATGATAGCTTGAGTTAAGGCAAATTGTAAGATGGGATGCTTAGAATAATGATTATCTACTTGACCATTGAAGGAAGTAACCAGCACTGCCCAAACATCAGAGGTCGCTGTTAATATTTGGACTTGATGGGCAGTATAAGGGACTATCAAAACCTTAGGCTCCCTTCCAAAATGGGTAATGGCTGCTTTTATTCCATGAAGGGCAAGCTGAGCAACTGAATCTGCATACCATTCAATAAGGTCAACCACCAGATGAGCGAAGTCAGTTCCTGAGGAACCAAGCCTGTGAGCACCTCTAAGCTTCCCGGTGGATGGAAAACAATCATGCAAGCTTGGAAGGACAACCAATTGAGCAATCCTGTCCCCAGGGGAGATGTAGAATATGCCTTGTGGGCTAGAACAGAGAACTTGAAGTTCTCCGGTATAATCTTGATCTATTACACCGGGGTGTATCACGAGTCCTTTTAAAGTAAGAGAGGAGCGGCCTAAAATAAGGCCGACACTTCCCCCTGGCAGGGGACCTCTATAATCAACTGGGATCGGCTGCACCCCCATGTGTGGCATTAGTAGGACTTGGAAGGTGGAACGGAGGTCCACTCCTGGGGAACCCCTTGTGGCTCTGCAGTGAAGAGTCCCCTGAGTGTTCAGCAGTGTCCCATATCTTTTGGGGCCCTGGGATCTTGGGCCTGTATGTCTGTTTTTTGAAAATTTTTCTTCCTTAATGGCTGAGGGATTTGGAGGGAGGATCTGAACTCTTATATCTCTAACAGAGCGGCAATCCCGAGCCAGATGATAGCCCTTTCCACACCTGGTGCACAGTTTTCATGGTATTTGATTATTTGGGCACTCTTTCTTCGTATGTCCCACCTTCCCACAGGCAAAGCTTCGGGTCATATGTTTTGAAGGGAATTTTCCACGATTCTGACCTTTAAAGAGGACTGCAGCCATTTCTAAGTTTGCTGCTGCAAGTCTGGCATTAGTAAGGGGACCTCCCAAGCCGAGACAGGCTCTCAACCAGTCTTGTAACCCTCTGTTCCTATGAGGGGCAATGACTGTGCAGCATTCCACTGTAGCATTTTCAAGGACCATTGGTTCTATCAATGGCATCACCTGTTCTGGGTCACCAAAAATCCTACCTGCTGCCTCGGTCATTCGGGCCACAAAATCAGAAAAAGACTCATTAGATGTCTGAATTATATTGGACAAATAAAGGTTACTGCCTTCCTTCCTAGGGAGAGACTTCCATGCCTTTATTGCAGCTGATGCTATCTGTGTGTAGACCTGCCAGGGATGAGTGGTCTGGTCGTTCGCGTGCACGCCAACTCCATCTAGCATGTCAAAAGTCCATAATTGTTGACCCTCAATGCTTGCATTAGCTCTGGCTTGTGCTTGTAACTGCTTATGCCAGAGTGCTTTCCATTCCAAATATTGGCCCATATTGGTAAGTACCGCCTTCACTGTGTCCTGCCAGTCTCCTGGTGTCATAGCAGCTGCACTTAATCTCTCCACTTGGGATACGGTAAAATTAGCCCCAATTCCATATCACGTACTGCCTCAGCTAATTCTTTGACCTGCCTATACTCTACTGGGGCATGAACATGGGCTCCCTCTGCCCCTTCAAAGACCAGAAATGCCAGCTGTAGCTGTCTCCGATCTCCTGGGCTGAGAAATGAAGTAGAAACGCTGCCCGGGGCGTAGGCCAGAGGCAAGAGCGGGGCCGAGAAACTCAGTCTTTCTTAGTCTTATCTCAGGATGGTTATTTTTTGGTCCATATCTGTTTTGTTCATAGGCGGCTGCCTCTTCCTCTAGGCTTTTTTCCTTTCCTTGTGTTAGATCTTCTTCGGAGCTGCTAAGGTCTATGGCAGCAAGCTCCTTAATGGGGTAAAGGGGGGGTTACTTTTGACCTCCACTCTCTCTTCACCAGCTGGTGAAGGGTCCTTATTCTTAATAGGCCCTGCAGTGGCCTCTGTTTCTTTTGAGTACTCTCCCTTTTTACCAGACTCCTGGGTCTGCTTCTTTTGTCCAGGCCTTCTTGCCTGCTTCCCTTTCCCAGGCTCCTTGGTCTTATCTTTTTCCCCAGGCTCCTTGGCCTGATGCCGGCTAACATGCTCTGTTTTTGATACACTGGAGTGGACCTCTTCTAAAACCTCTTGACTTGCATTAATAGCTGTGCTGCAAGCTGGATCTTCACAACACAAATAAGCTAAAAGTGAAATCAACACAAACAAGAGGCCAACTAGTGTAGCGGTGGCAATGGGTGAAAATCCAAGGCTTCCACCCCAAACATACCTCTCAGAGATGTACCTCAATCCTGTAGTCTTTTAACCCACCCCGAGTCTCGGGGGTCTCCGCAGTGCCTTGAAGTTCCTGGGTTTCAGCACCAGATGCTCCACGCCCCTTCTGAGTCCCCTAGCCCGCAAGAGAGACACGGGATGCAGTGTTCGGGTAGTCACCACAACGAGGCTTTATTCTTGTATCAGCTGAAGCGGAAGACCCCAAGCCCGGAAAAGGCACTGCTTATATGCACCCTAGAGTGGCATGTTCACTTCTGATTGGCTGTTCACTCATCACCTCATATTACGCCTCGGGATGGGCAGTAACTTGGCGTGCTTTTGCCTCTTGCACCTGCGCAGTTTAGTTGTTTACTTGTGGGAGCACCAGATGCCAGTGCCATCTTGTAATGGCGAATGTTGTCACCACTCGCTGAGGCTCCCTACACAGTACTCCTTCATGGCTTCTTTATTAGATACTACTTCAGGCTCCTGCCTTTTGGGCCTTGAATGAGGTAACTCCATTTAACCTGCGACCTTCAGTCACATAGCACACAGGTAGAGGGTGTGATTAGCAAGTCTCCACATCCACAGACTAAAATATTAACGAGTTATCTAAAGGCCAGGAGGCATAGCTAATTAAGTTATTCCCTCCCCTTTTCACCCTCCCTATAAAGCCAGGGGAGCCTGGCTTTTGGCAGGAAGCACAGGCCATCTACACCCACTCAACATGCCATGAACAATAAAAACTTTGGAAAACCGGACTCCACATGTCTCCTGGGCCTGCCACTGCCAGGTTCCCAGGCTTTGGAACCTTGAATTACAGCTGCAGGCCTGTTCCACAGCAGCTGTGTGAATATGGGACCCTCTGCCTGCAGTGTGGGAAGCCCACCCAGGGCCCTGCTGCCAGACCGCCATGGGACCCAGCCGTTAACACTCCCCTCTCCCTGGTGAGTTTTTTTTTCTCACACCTGCCTAGAGTTTCTACTGTGTCTTCTTTGTGAAGATTGACTGCAAACTATAAGTTGAAAAAAAAAATCTTTTCTTCACCAAATTGCTTTTAGTCATGGTCTTTATCACATCAATAGAAAACTAACAAAGACAAAATCATTACAAATTAACCAAATTGACTTGTTCTGTTTCTACTCCAAGAATCTTCATCCTGATAACTCAAGGTTTTATCTACTAATCATATTGACTTTTATAAAGAAAATAAAATATTATGAACAATTTTTTAAGTAATGTCTTTTGTTTGGTCATGTTGGAATTAAACTGTGAGTGAAAATCATTCACTTATATATATTTCAAACACAACTTGAAGTGTTGGGAAGACACTAAAGTTATTGACCATGTAATTGAGACTACTGTAAATATCTGTTAATTGAACTATTAAATGAATAAGAAAATACTTTTTTTTATTAACCTGAAAAGTGAGGTGAAATGAGAGATACTATGAAAGTAAAGAAACAGAAAACTTTTCTGGGACATGATTGGGCTTTGTATTAAGTGTTTGCTTACCATTGAGAAGGCCTTAGTGGCCGGGAGGTGATGGCACATGCCTTTAATCCCAGCACTTGGGAGGCAGAGGCAAGCGGATTTCTGAGTTCGAAGCCAGCCTGGTCTAGAGAGTGAGTTTCAGGACAGCCAGGGCTATACAGAGAAACCCTGTCTGGAAAAACAAACAAACAAACAAAAAAACCAAAACAAAACAAAAAAGAGAGAAGGCCTTAGTGTAGATCCTTAGCACTCAAATAAATAAGTAAATGCATAATATTTCCTGCTTATCTCATATACTCTGAGCAGTGATATATACCTTTTTCAGATCTTAAAGCATTCACAGTTCCTCATCAGACAAATCTACAGTATGATCTCAAAGAATAATTCTTTGTTGGATCTTGTGTTATGACTCAGTGGTTACAAGCACTTGCGGTCCTCACAGAGGATCTGAGTTCAATTTTCAGCATACACACTCGCAGTCCACAACTAAATTTGATTCCAGATCTAGAGACTGCAACATCCTTTTATAATCTCACAAATTACCTGCTGGAGACCATACACATGAACTAATAAATACACACAAACATCAACACACACAAAGGTATGTTGTATGTATTTTTCATTAATTATTTGAGAATTTCACACAAAGTATTTCTAACATTGTTAGCCCTTACTCTTCCCAGATCTGTCACCTTATCCCAACTTTTTGTTCTTTTTATTCTTCTAATAAGCCACCAAATCCAGTTTGTAGTGCATGTACACTCCTAGCAGGTCGGCCACCCCCTGGAACATAGTCAACATTCCAGGGTTAATAGCCTTACAGAAAAGTAACTCTTCTTATCCCCCAAACCATCACATCTCCACATCTCCTCTGCTGAGTGCAAAGGTTTATGAACCATGCTTACCACTCTGCAAGAACTCTGACTGGCTTGAGCTGGGGCAGCTCTTGTGCAATCAATTGCAGCTGCTGTGAATTCATAAATGCAGGAACACTGTCATATCCAGAGGACATTATTTTGCATAGGTTCCCCCTGACCTTAGTCTGCAATTCTGCATGAATAAATGCTTCTTTAGAGAGCCCTTCCTTGCACTGGCTGAAATTAATAGACAAATCTTTCTTTCTAATCTTGTGTCGATTACATTAACATTTGGTGGGAAATAAAGGTGTTTTGTATTTTGTGCTTTGCTAGATGTCTCATACATAACAATTCATTTAAGACAAGCTTTAGCTTTACAACATGCCTGGTTCTGTTTTCCAAAGGAGGCTGAATCTTCTGCTGGAGAACCCAGAATCTACAAGTGATAGACACTTAAGTAGGGTTTAGCACTCCATAAAGCCAGGCTGGTCTCCCTAATCTGTGCATTACCCCTCATTGAGTTTCGTCAACATTATTCCTGGGCAAGTCCTCAGCTTTTTGAGTTAAAAATCCAACAGCTCACACTGGTCAGATCTTCATGGCTACAATCAAGGCTTTTTGGAGAATTAAGGTGAGATTGTTGCTCTTTAGATGACTATTGAGCCCCAGAAACCATTAATTCATGTATGTCCTACACACCAAATAAAATAAACATAAATCTACTATAAAATGTTTATGATTTATTTTATCTTTACTCTGTGTGTGTGTGTTGTGTGTGTGTGTGTGTGTGTGTGTGTGTGTGCTATACATTAAACCTTTGATTCTTAAGTGGTATGTTCTTGTGAAATAAAGAAAATACTGATTTCTCTAAACTACTCCTTATTTCTGGCACAACACTGAACTTCTCAATGTATGTGTATTTACTTATCCCAGTAGATATAACATTATAGCCTATAATGTTGGTCACCTAGACTGTCAGTCTGTGTCCAAGATCTGCCTGTGTCTCCTGTGTTTGTTAGGTTTTCATGGCTCTAGCAAATGCCTCAGATGACAAACTCTAAAAAGTGGAACATCAGCTGAACACCATCATTCCCTTTTCTCTGATTCTTTGAGAGATGAGATAATAGTCTTCTATTATAATAGACAGGGGTTGTCCTTGCACCATACTCTCCACCATGATGGCCTATAGCCCATAAACTGGATCTACATTAAATTTTCTCTTTCAAAAAAAAAAAAAGAAGAAGAAAAGAAAAAGAAAAGAAAATTAAAAAGGACATTATTTCTTTTCTCAGGGGCCTCAGTCTTGAGTTGTTTGATGCTGCTTCTTTTGTTCTATGGCACTGTTGCAGTTGAGTATCAAAGTACAATAGGTATAGACTAGGATTTTTATGTACTTATGTTACAGATAATACAATAGACAGGGTCAAGTGAATGGGGGAGGGCAGATTGCTTTCTAGAGGAGAGAGCACTTATAAAACAATGCTAGTTCATAGGTGAAAAAAAGATTTAGAATGGCTGGCTTTCTTGATGCCAAGAGGTCTGTGGCACTTTGTAGCCCATTTTATGGCTCTGACTTTTTATGTGGCTTTCCCTAAACTTTGCTTTGTCTTTGTAGGCTTGAATTAGTTTGAGAGATTCCGAGTTTTTATTTCTGTAAATTTCTTTCTATCATGGTCTGACTAAAATATGTGAGTGTGTGTGCATATGCATGTTCATTTATGTGTGTGTGTGTGTGTGTGTGTGTGTGTGTGTGCGAGCGCGCGCACATGCATGTTGTTTACATTATATTTGTAAAATTTTACAGGTTGTTCTCAGTTCATTCAGTGATTATTAAAATCCTCAAATTCTGAGAACAACTAGAAGGTAAAACATTTCCAAACTAGATCACTACAGTTTTTCCAGTGGTACAAAATTGAGAAATATTAGCCAGAATTTTAGGAACTTGAAGCTCATCGATCAAGAGAACCCAACAAGAAACTATGGCTGATTCCTTCAACTAAGCTCATCCAGTCAACTTCTGTTAGATGTTGTAAGTAATGATTAGATGAGGTTATGTTTTTTTGATCTCAGGCATCTCTGCTGATATTGTGAGTTCTTGATTTGACAATGTTTTGTTATTAATCTGCTCTTTCTTCTATCTGCTACTTGCTTTCTCTATGCCCCCCTGATACCCATGGCTAGCATCATAAATGTTTTAACTTTATTCACTCAGCTTTTATATGTATACTGCAGTCCAAAACTCAAGTCTTTATCCTTATGTAACTAAAATATCCCCCAGTGCCTTATATGGTAAGTTTGAACTCAGGATTTTGTGACAGCACCACAGAACATTATGGTGAACTCCCAGGAGATCTGCTATCTTATGATAACACAAAACAAAGAGGAAAGAATGGGAAGAGAAATGTTTTACTATTTCCTTAAAAGGCATGCTCCCAGTTACCTAACTGCCTTCTATTAATCACTGATTATTCCACCAGATCTTTACAGTCTCATAGCTTAAACGAAGAAGCCTTTGTCAGATGTATGTGTTAACACTCTAGTTTCAGAGAGAAGAGATGCCTGCAGCTAAGTTACTGAACACAGCCTGACTATGAGCCATCTTCTGGCTGGGCAACCTGGGTAAAGCAGCTGATAAATTTTGGTCTCCTCTGGGAACATCACTTTGTGTTTACCCCACAGACAATCTACATGCCAACCTTGCAGCAGACCTCTAACTAATGCAGAAACAACCAACAAATTCCTATTATCTGAACAAGGTAACAGTCTGTGGGAAGTAAGCACAAGTGCTGTAGACAGTTCTTTTAATCTCAGGAATTCTACAGAGTACTCAGGCTTTCTCTAGTCCTAGTCACCAAAGCTACACCGGTGCAGGGCATAACCCACAGGTGTCTTCTTGATGAAGTGGTATTTATTTATTTATTTATTTATTTATTTATTTATTTATTTATTTATTCTTTACATCCTGATCACTGCACACCTCTTGGTCACCTGTCCCACAATCCATTACCCATCTTCCCTCTCTTCTACTCTGAGCATGTGGGGACTCCTTTGATTATCCCACCATCCTCGCACCTCAAGTCTCTGCTATGTTAGCCCATCCTCTCTCACTGAGGCCAGACAAGGCAACCCAGCTAGAAGAACATATCCAACATACAGACAACAACTTTTAAGATAGCCCTCCAGCTGCATAGCTGTTATATATATGTAGAAAGGTCCAGCTTTACCACAACTTGCTGAGGTAGCAGAGGTGGAGTTAGATAAGTGGAGTCAAACCCTGCATTATAAGCAGTCTTACCCTGTGGTAGAGCAGATGTGGATGCACAAAACTGGTCTTCAGGCAACATTATAACTCATCTGTAACAATACAGTAGACAAACTTTTCAGGAAGAGTGTAGAAAAGCAGACCAAAAGTAAAAGCTTCCTATTTTCAAATCCCAGTTTGTGGGTTCTCACCAGAAAATGTGGCCCAGACTTAGCGTGGATTGTTCAGTTTAAATTTGATCAAGAAGAATCCCTCACACCAGTGCTGATCATCTTGTTGTTTACTTGATGTCAGATGTACTCAAGTTGATAACCAAAATTAGCCATCATATGATGCTAAAGGTCTGAGTGGTGGTTGTGGTAGTGATGCTGAGTAACAGTGTTGGGTGTGAAAAGTTTATTATACATGAAATAGGATGCTAAAACAACATAAATGGTTTGCAAGGAAGAGAACACTTCTGGTGAAGGACTTGTTTTCAGAAAATAAGAGACTTGGCTAAGAAGAATTTTTAGTATTCTCTTTTTTATAATTTAAATGTCATTTTAAAGACTAAAATTTCAAGACTGTGTTTGAGAGATGTGCTACAGAAATATTCTGAATGCCCCAACTAAACACCTGACAAGGGAAAATTAATGAGAAGAGAGGGTCATTTTGCCTCAGATGTTGAAGGGACAGATTCTATCCAGGTGGGTAAGGTAAGGCTGTGGGTAGCTTTTTGACAGAAGAGTGTAGCAGCTGCTTGTACATAGGAGCAGATGAAAGAGTTGCAGTGGGAGTTTTTTAATTTCTTCCTTTGTATTCATTGCAAGACCTCAGATCACTAGGTTCTCCCCAAATTTCATTAGATTATCCTCCTCAGTTACCATAAGATACCTCCCCAACTGAACCAAATACTCCTCCTCAAATCATTGGATGCGACCACAAACCAAACAGGCTATTTTTCTCAGATCATTGGAAGTACCCCCAGTAAACCAAAGAGTAATCTCCTAAGATCATTGGTTAGGCTCCCTCACAGACAAACATCCTTAGTTAATCTTCTCACAGAGTTCTCTTACAGTTACATCCAAAGCTGAGCATCACTAACACCTTCGGGATTTATTGATTTAATCAGTTTGGTAGTCAAACCAGATGGCTTGCAAAACACTTGTATTTGTTTTTTCCAAAATCCATAATTTATGTGTGAAAACAAGTATACATACCTACACAAAGTTTTCCAAGTCCATTCATTTACAGGTATCCTAGAGTTCTCTCATTAAGGGTAACCATGTAGCCCAGTTCAAATAGCTTTTAACTGTCATAATTTTTAAATATGTCTTATTTTCTGCAGTACTCAGGTTTTGTTTATTTCATCATAATAAACACAAATCTCCCTTCTTTATAACTTTGTTATGGGATTTAAATGAGAAAAATTGAATAATGCTGTACTTTCTATCTAGAAAGATAAGAATGATTAAGTATCATAATCCAAACTGAAAACCACTGAGTTCTAAAATAAACAGTATATATTTTCACAAAGTCTAATGAATTTAAGCCACATATCTCTATCTATCTCTATCTCTATCTCTATCTCTATTTCTATCTCTATCTCTATCTATCTTTATCTCTATATATTGAGGTGATATGAATATGTTTAAAACAGCTAGTAGCACCATTATGAGATATGGTCTTGTTGGAGTAGGTGTAGCCTTATTGGATGAAGCATGTCACTGTGGGGCTGGGATTTGAGAACCTCCTCCTAGAGGCTTGGGAGTCAGTCTTCTCCTGTTTGCCTTTGAAGCAAGATATAGAACTCAACTCCTCCAGTGCTATGCCTTCCTGGATGCTTCCATGCTCCTGCCTTAATAATAATGAAGTGAACCTCTGAAGCTGTAACATAGCCCCAATTAAATGTTGTCCTTTGTAAGAGTTGCCTTAATCACAGTGTCTCTTTATAGCAAGGGAAACCCCAACTATGACATGTATGACAGTTTTATCACAAAACAGATATTCTTTATGTGGGGAAATGATGACTGTTGACATTTGTCAATAGATCATTACAGATTTTATCTCAACCTCTCAGATTCTAGTCTTTGTTAGCACTGTAAATTATAGAACCTCAGTCACATTGACATAATGATTTTCTGGAGATTTATTTTTCCATATTGATCTTCAAATGTTAATGTTTATAAATACTGCCTTATAATCCAATGGATGATGGTTAAACATCTTAAAAAATAAGGTTCTTATTTGATTGATCTGTAAAATTGCCTCAGACCTTAGTAGACCCAGAGACCTTTGAAAACCTGATTCCATAGTGGAAGTAGTATTCAAGCTGTAAATGTCAGCATGTAAACAATAACACCTTCCAAATCTAAAACAAAGGCCTAATCCATCAAAGTCCATAGTTCTAGAAAAGTCTCTAAATATACTGACCTTGATTTTGGGCTTCTATGGTTCTGCTTCTGGCTAACTGTCTTATTAACTGAAGTATGTCAACTCAGGGCAGTTTTGTGCTTAAAAGCTATCACCCTGAGAAAGTGTAGAATTAAACTGGGATCCTGAATACCCAGTGTAGTTGTCAGCTTATCATATTAATAAAGTATTTCTACTGGCTTAAACTCATGTCTACATAGTATTCACTGGTGAATAATTCACAACACTTCAGACCTAATATTCAAAGTTAAATGATTGTTGTTAGTAACATCTTGATTTTGTATGATGCAAAAGTCTGGAATAACAGTATTTGTCTCCTGGGGAATCTTCACATAGACAGACATCTGTACTCTGAGCCCTTCCTGTCCCTTTCTGCCTCTTGGCTGTCCTGATGTACTAAACTCTGCTCCATCTTACACAGTGTTGCTACCTTAATATTTGGCCTTACCACAGAGCAAAACTGTGGAACATTAGAATATGGACAGAAACCATGAATTAAGTAAAACTTTTCCCCTTTTCAATTTTTCTTTCAGGTGCCTGTCACAGTGACAATGGGTCTCAGTAACACATAATCTGGAGATAGGAATGCCTAGCTCTGAGCATCACATATAATCTAGAGATAACAATGCCTACTTCATAGTTCTTCCCTCTTACCTTCAGGGTACATGCTTTAAACCATAGATATTGCCAAAATGAGTACGTACAATATTTGTTTCTGTATTTACATACATGTTTCATATTTAAGCTAGGTAAGATCAGGCACAATCAACCACTATCAACATATTTTTAAAGTACTTTCCTATGATATAAAATAAAAATTATGTGAATATGGCCTCAGTATTTCTGTCAAAATATTGTGTGTTTCTACATATGTGCATCCATGTACTTTATATGTGGCATGTGTGTGTTATAGGTGTGCAGGAATGTTTTGTAGGTTCTACAAGTCTATATGCATGTGCCTGGGCCACAGGAGAACACTGGCTTTTCTGCTCTGATAGCCTCAGTCTTACTCAATTGGGACAGGATTTGTCTCTGATCCTAGAGCTAGGCTGGAAGCCAGAAAGCACTAGATATCCTCCTGTCTCAGCTTCTAAAGAACTCTTGAGCTACAGGTGCATGTACAGCCATGCATAGTCTATCATACTGGTGCTCGGTGCCAATCATGACTCTATGAACTTATGCAGCAAATTCTTTTATCCATTGTGACATCCTCTGTCCCTCTTTCAAAACATCTTATTGAGTTTTGCAGACCACAGTTGCTCTTGTGGACAAATTGTGGAAAATTATCCAGTATATGTAAGTTACCTAAACATGAAGGCTATATTGAACACTCTGTAGCATGGATGGCACAGTGTGTATATCCTAACTACTTGCTTAATCACTAAGTCCTTTGAGTCTGCCTATGCCTTGTAAATGCATCAGTTAACCTCAATGATGTCAACCAGCATCCCTGGTCTCCTTCCCACCAGCACTGTGGTGTCATGCACAAGTACAGTGGCACCAAACACTTTATAGTTTTAGGATCAGAACTCAGATCCTCATGCTTGTAAAGCTCCAAGATCACAAGGCCCTGGATGGTTTTCATAAGCAGTACAATTGCCTAGAAATGGTTATGAACATATGAGCTTGCTCAAAAAGTGCTACTGACTCTTACCCATCAAGCTACTTTTGCTACCTCTTTCTTCTATGAAGAGAATGTGTTGTGTAGCTCCAGTGATTGCATCTGCAATGGCTGTATGCTGTCACACTGGCTGTCCTTCCAGTGACTTAATAAACAATCAGCTAAACAAGTGTCCAGATTGACTAGATCAGCCAAATGTGGTCCTGGGGAACTTAGTTTATCCTAATGGAGTCTCTGCTGGACACAGGCTGTGTGACACAGTAGTTTAATAGTATTTATGGTACACCATAATACTGAGAGTTGCAATCTCTGTTAGTTCCACAATGCTTAGAAAGAGTGTGTCTGGAAATTCATTATTTCTCAGTGATGATTAGTCCTCATTATTCTAATTGCTGCCTTATCCCCTCAGAGCAGCTGGTGCCTGGAGCAGAGGGTCAGGAGGGCCATGGCAGCTGTATAATCTATGCACTGCTTCCCTGTGAAGAGTGTCTAATTGCTGCTGCTATGGTCTTGCTGTGTCACTGGCACAGCCTTGTGGCTCACAGGGGTTTCTGTAGTTCTGGTGTTTATAAGGCCTTTTACCTTCTCAGGGGAGAAGAACCATTATTAAGTGCAGAATCATCTTCTCAACTTGCTTCAGGATGCAGCAGTTGTCTGTTGGCTGTGCCTCTTACTGTTCACCTGTCCTTTTTCCAATGGGAATTAATGACAAGTGGCAAAAAAAAAATACCTATCTCTTCCTGCGCTCTACTAGGTGTCAGAAAAAAACATTTATTGTCAAGTGCGCTCTGTCGGTATGCTACAGTTTGCAGGTTATATATTGTGGTTTAAAGTGGCTGTTTCATATTATTCAAGAGAATAACAGCCTCCAGGCATTTCCTAAGCCTGAGTTCTTTCCACATAGGTCTAGTCTTCCCCACACACAAGACCGGCAGGAACACTCCTGTGATCTCTCAGCTCAGATGCTGTTGTGTAGCTATTCCCTGTGAACTGAAACATTCTTTATTGAAGGGAGGCTAATAAAGACTAAGGAAGTGAGTGAATCTTATAAATCCAAGGAGTAGAAAAAAGTCTCAGGAAGCTCCTGAAACTTAGGACTTTGCAAGGCTGTATGCAGTTATATACAAAGTTATATAGGAATCCTGGAGGAGGCTCTTCAATCAAACTGCTGCAAGGTGTGCAGAAATCTCCAGGTGTCCAGCTTTCATGAGCTGTCACTGATTCCAGGGTGCCCCTTTTGGAGATTCAGCTCTCTTAAGATCACTGATGTTCTATTAAGTAACTCTACATTTACACTACGAGTAACTCCAATGAATTAGCTGGTTCACTAAGCTAGACTTGTGTGGAACTCTTTTTATACTCTGTCATTGATGTCCATTCTCAGTTGAATAGACACTTGTTCATCTCTGCCTTAAAAAAAGTAATGTGGCAACCATTTTGTCTTGGGTGTACCTCCTCAGCCATCTGTGCTGGCTTAGCATATCAGCTTTCTGAAGACATGAAGTCTTGCTGTATGAATGTTGGCTTGGGAGACGTACGACTGTACCTTCCTATGTGATTCACCACCTTGTCCATAACCAGTCCTTCTTTGGACTCTGGCTATGCCATGAATTTTTCCATGATCCACATATGTGTATTTATTCCTTAATTCATCTATTACACCCTATTTCATTAGGCAAAGTGGAATTCAGGAAAACCACAAAGCTCTGCCTCAGTCCTCCGTCAGTGAGCTTCACCAATCAATATCATATGAGCCCAAACTCACTTGGGAAGATGAACACTTAACTGAAGAATTAAGTTTGTCCATTAGGAATTTTTGTGAAGCATTCTTTTGATTGATAATTGTAGGATGATTTTAGCTTTGGTTATTCTTCCCCTAAGTGGATGTTGTTGAACCATTTTAGAAAGGTGGTTGAGAAAGCCAGTAAGCAATTTTCCTCTATAGTTCCTACCCATTTCAGTTCCCACCTCCAGGTTCATCTTGTGAATTGCCTTGGCTTCCCTCAATGATGGGAAACTATAAGTCAAGTAAATCTTTTCCTTGCCAGGATGCTTTTGGCTATGGTGTTTTATTATTGTACCAGAAAGCAAGATGAAAGAATTTCTTCAAAAATAGTATTATCTATGACACATAGTATATTCTATGTGAGGAGCCTGAAAATGTATTTGAGTGACCAAAGGCAAGGTGACATTGAATTTAATCCCAGTATTTGAAATATTTAATGGAGAAAAATATCAGAGTATGTCTAAGGAGATAGTAAAGTACTTGCTGGGAAAGTACAAGTTAGACCCACACAACCCACATACAAAAGCAGCAGGCATAGTGGACTCTGGCTATGGTCTCAATATTGAGGAAGCAGGGACAGGTGGTTCCTGGAGCACACTGACCAGCCAGCTTATTTAAATATCCAAGTTTATTAGCAAGTATGAGAGCCTGTCTTCAGTAACAAGAAGGATAATGACTAGAGATATCAGCTGAAGTTGTCTTTTAGCTTCCATAAGAATATGAATATGCACCGAAATAGAGCCACTGTGTCTAAATGGTGATGGTCCATTTCTAGGAGTCTCTGAAGCCCTAAGCTGCATTTTGGGAGAAACACATTATATTATTTAATCTCTCAGACTACTTCCATTTCTTTCAGATATTCTCAAAACTCTGTATCATAGCACATTCACTTTTGTCTCTTCAATACCACCAACAATAAAAAACAAACAAACAAAACAAAATACCAACAAAACATCTCACCAAGGATGCTTACCCATGTACTTTCTATTTTAATGATACCTGGTGGCTTCTTGAGGCTGTGGGACAAAAGTCTTATTTGTTATTTTTTACAACTGACACTAAAGTTGTAGTGTGAGGCAGCATCTGTCAATGTGCCTTCCAAGAATTGCAGCTGTGCAACTTCAGGAAGACCATCACTTCACATTCTTATGAGATGCTTGGTCATATGTGACAGTGATCTATAAAAATTCATCCTGAGAAAGTAACTATACAACCACTCTTTCAGTAGTAACATATGGATCAGAGAAGTAAGGAAAATGACTAAAAACCCTCACTGGACAGAAAGACTCCAAGAAAGATTATGATGTATGCACATTACACATAGACACCACAAACACATATGCACACATCAGGTGGATATCACACATACATGCAAATATACTGATACAACATATACATATACAATACAGATACCACACACACATATATATATATATACATAAAGATCACACACACACACAAACACAGATACTATGCCCACAGACACAAAGTTACTGTGAATATAGGTAAATACATACATATGCACAGATATCATGCACACAATACACAGACATAAACATATACACAACATACACATACAACACAAATATACAGACACCACACACACATATACAACACAGATACAGTCTTCACATGCAAACATTCATACACATACACACACACACACACACAGCACACAAATAAAAACAATTTTTTTATGAAATGAATTAGTAAAAAAAAATAAAGTAAGATGAGGCATCCATATAGATAGAGTTTTATGTTTAGTTATTATTCAGTTAACTACATGAACTCGAGACTGGTTTCGTTTGGTCCCCATTCCACACCATAAGCTGTTTCCGCTCAAACTTTGAGAGCCTGAGACTGATAAGCACCAGGCTGATCATATCCAACTTACATCCTTCAGAGTAAACCGATTAGCATGATGTTATGCTTAGATGAACACACTATATAACATTTCAATTAAAATTTTAAAGGAAATAAAATTAATGATATTATTTGGTTGCCCAATTGAAACATTTAATATTTCTTTTTGTTTTTTTTTAAGGATGGAAGTAGTAAAAATAATTCAAGCTGTTGTTTTCATTTTACCCAACAAAGCTCTATAGGTTTTTGGCTGGTCCTTAACAAGGTGTCTTATTTGTGGACACCACCAGAGACAGGGAAAACTAATTCCTTTTTTTAAATTTTATTTTATATTTTATTTACATTTAAGATGCCATCACCTTTCCACATTTCCCCTCCCTAGAAAACCCCTGTCCCATGCCCCCCTTTCCTTTTTGCTTTTATACAATTTTTTAAAATGTTAATCAAAGGATTTATAAGTTTGGTAATGCTCAATCAGAATCGTAATGCAATATCCAACCTAGATATAAAAACTATCTTTGACTGGTGGAGACATGTGAACATCTGCCTACATGCCCCCTCTCTCTTTCTATCTCTCATCACCTAGCTTCTCTTCTCCTTCATTTTCTCTCCTTACTCCATCTCTTCCTCTCAGTACTCCTTCCCACTTAGCTCCTCCTACATATCACTATTCCTGTTAAAGTAAATTTTTTCTCTCAAAATACAATTAGAGCATACTTATTCCTAATTGTACCAGTGAGGTACAAGATAGTCTTTACCCAGTCCATCATTTTGTTGACTAACCAGAACCTCTGTCACCTCTTCTAACTAAAACACTTACTTTTGATCCTGGCTTTTTTTTTGGGGGGGTGGGGGGGTCTTTAGAATGAATGTCAGCTGAAAACCATCTATTCAGATCTTTTCTCTCAAAGTAAATAGCCAGGATTGACTATGAGACTATAGGTCTTCAACCCCGTCAGAAATCCAGAATGACTGAGTTAACTGCAGTTATAGGAAGCACTAAACATAGCTTCTAAAACTTAGCCAATTTATAGAGACCGCTGAACACCTGAATAGCCCCTATACTACCAAACATTGGAGCATCAAATCTTCAGCCTTCTGGCGCACAGTCATCTGACAGATCTTAGTGATGCAGGATTATTAAGGGCTGATTACTCTGTCTAGGCAGATATAATCAGTCGACTATTCTGCATGTGTGTCCTTTTCTGGACAGTAATTTGTCTGTAGATGGAAAGAGGCAATTCTTGCCTAGTGGCTGTCACCACACAACTGGAGTAACACCAAGGATGCTCAATTTCTTCTTCGAATCCACAACAGGAAGTTGTCAGGAGCAGACAGGTCTCTAATCAGAATGGACATTAATATATAAATATTTGTAGCGTCAATTCTATGGATTTCTGATGTTTTGAAAACCAACTATCCATGTAAGGTAACCTGGACTGTTGTCTGTTCACTCCTCTGATCTATTTCTAAATAAAATATAGGAATCCTCGTAACAATAAACTCAAAGCCATGAATTTGCTATAGTCCCTTAACTCATAGGTTAACTATCCCAAATCAGTTAAAAAAGTTAAAGAAGGGCTTAGTCTAGGCCTTGTATTCCTAAATGTGTTATACATGCACAATGCCCATGAGAGTATCAATATTCATCTCACTTTTATATTAATAAGAAGCTCATACCAATGAAAACTTTAAATTTGAAATCAAAGTAAATTTTGAACCATTTAAGAAATTATAACTTCATCTTGATAATAATTATACAGATTTCTACCAACAGGTTATGGCTATGAAATAAGTCCTAGCTAACAAAACCCTGTTCCAACAAAACCACTACTTTTCCCTAGAAAGACAGACCATTATTAACCACATTAGTCCCCAAGCCGAGGGAATAGGGGCACTGACTCTTCTTTAACTTCTTCAGGCTGATTATGGGTGATGAGATATTAGAAGAGGGGTGGGGGGAAGAGTAAGTTGATAAGCTTTTGACGCTGAATCTTCACTGAATCCAGATGGAATTCCAGAACATTGGAAGTTTGGGCAGGTCTGCTCAGTATGCTTGATGAGTAGATACACCAAGGCTGTGTATTCTGCAATATACAATTCTCAGAACAAGTTTTAGTATCAAGAAAAAAAATTTATTTCCCCCTAGGGGGCTGACATTTTTTAAAAGATGTTGGTTTTAACAACTTTTCTTTTGTTTTCCCTTTGTAAAATTGGTTGTAATATTTACATTTCAGATTTTATTCCCTTACCCCACTTCCTTCCACCACCCAGAAACCTATCCCATCGCACTCCTCATGCTTCTATGAGGCAGTGACCACGCCTACCCCCCCAACTATTCCCTCCCCACCCTCACATTCCCGTCCACTCTGTGTTTATTTTTTTATGGGGCCAAGAAATTCCTTTCCCACCTATGCCCTACAAGGCCATCCTCCCCTACATATACATATTCCCCCCCCCTTAGAAAACCCCTATCCCATGCCCCCTTTTCCTTTTTGCGTTTATACATTTTTTTTTAAAATGTTAATCATAGGCTTTATAAGTTTGGTATTGTTCAATCAGAGGTGTAACCCACTGACCAACCTAGGTATATCAACTATTTTTGGCTGGTGGAGATACATGAACATCTGCCTCCCTGACTCCACCCTCTTTCTCTCTTTCATCACCTGGCTTCTCCTCTCCTTCTTCTTCTCCTCTTCTTACTCCTTTTCTTCCTCTCAGTACTCCTCCTACCTTAGCTCCTCCTACACATCAACCTTCCTGTTAAAATGAAACTTTTCTCTCAAAATACAATTAGAGCATAATTATGCCAATTTGTACCAGTGAGGTACAAGATAGTCCTAATACCCAGTCCATCCTTTTGTTGCCTAACCATCACCTCTGTCATCTATCCTAACTAAAACATTTAGTTCTGAACCTGGCTTTAGGATGAATGTCAGCTGACGACCATCCACTCAAATCTTTTCTCTCAAGGTAAATAGCTATAAGTTTTCAACCCCGTCAGAAATCCAGAATGACTGAGTTAACTATAATTGTGGGAAGCACAAAGCATAGCTTCTAAAATTAGCCAATTTAGAGAGACCTCTGAACACCTGGACACTCGCTCTACTTCAAAACGTTGGAGCATCTGTTCTTCTGCCTTCTGGCCCAGGATCATCTGAAAGACCTAAGTGCTGCAGAATTATTAAGGGCTGATTACTCTGTCTAGGCAGATATAATCAGTCGACTATTCTGCAAGTGTGTCCTTTTCTGGACAGTAATTTGTCTGTAGAAGGAAAGTGGCAATTCTTGCCTAGTGGCTGTCTCACCACAACTGGAGTAACACCAAGGATGCTCAATTTCTTCTTAGAATTCAATATAGGAATCTGTCAAGAGCAGACAGGTCTCTAATGAAAATGAACATTAATAAAAAAATGTTTGTCATGTCAATTCTAAGGATTTATGATGTTTTGAAAACCAACTATTCATGTAAGGTAATCTGGACTGTTGCCTGTTAACTCCACTCAGCTATTTCTAAATAAAACATAGAGAACACCCTTATAATAAACTCTAAGCCATGAATTTGCTATAGTCCCTTAACTCACAGGCTGACCATCTCAAATCAGTTTAAAAAAAAAGTTAAAGAAGGACTGGGTCTAAGCTTTGTATTCCTAAATGTGTTATACTGGTACAATGCCTATGAGAGTAACACTATTCATCTCATTCTTATATCACTAAGAAGCTCATGCCAATGAAAACCTTAAAATTTGTAATCAAAGTAAATTGGTGCCATTTAAGAATTTATATCTTCTTCTTGATATTAATTATAAAGATTTCTACTAATAGGTTATGGCTATGCAATTAACCCCTAGCTAATCCTCTCTATTCCCACAAAACCACTACTTTTCCCTAGGAAGACAGTCCAACTTAGAGCACAAGCCATTGGTGTTCTGTTCAGGAACTTTTCCCCTGTGCCTAGGTATTTGAGGATCTTTCCCACCTTTTCTTCTATTAGTTTCAGTGTATCTGCTTTTAAGTGAAGATCTTTTACCCACTTGGATTTGAGCTTTGTACAAAGAGATATGAATGGATTGATTTGCATCCTTCTACATGCTGACCTCCAGTTGAATCCGTACCATTTGCTGAAAATGCTGTCCTTTTTCCACTGGATGGTTTTAGCTCTTTTGTCAAAGATCAAGTGACCATAGGTATGATGGCTCATTTCTGGATCTTCAGTTCTATTCCATTGATCTTCATGCCTGTCTCTGTATCAATACCATTCAGTTTTTATTACCATTGCCCTGTAGTATAGGTTGAGGTCAGGGATGGTGATTTCCCCCAGAAGTTCTTTTGTTGTTGAGAATAGTTCTAGCTCTCCTGGGTTTTTTGTTGTTCCAAATAAATTTGCAAATTTCTCTTTTTATCTCTATGAAGAATTGGTTTGGAATTTTGATGGGGATTGCATTAAATCTATAGATTGCTTTTGGCAAGATGGCCATTTTTACTATATTAATCCTGCCAATCCAGGAGCATGGGAGATCTTTCCATCTTCTGAGATCTTTGATTTCTTTCTTCAGAGACTTGAAGTTCTTGTCATACAGATCTTTCACTTGCTTAGTTAGATTCACTCCAAGATATTTTATGTTATTTGTAACTATTGTGAAGGTTGTCATTTCCCTAATTTCATTCTCATCCTGGTTATGTTTTGAGTATAGGAAGGCTACTGATTTGTTTGAGTTGATTTTATATCCAGCTACTTTACTGAATTTGTTTATCAGGTTTAGGAGTTCTCTGGTGGAAGTTTTAGGGTCACTTAAATATACTATCATATCATCTGAAAATAGTGAAATTTTGACTTCTTCCTTTCCCATTTGTATTCCTTTGACTTCCTTTTGTTGTCTAATCGCTCTAGCTAGGACTTCCAGTACTATATTGAATAGGTAGGTTGAGAGTGGGCAGCCTTCTCTGGTCCCTGATCTTAGTGGGATTGCTTCAAGTTTCTCTCCATTTACTTTGATATTGGCTACTGGCTTGTTGTATATTGCTTTTACTATGTTTAGGTATGACCTTGAATTCCTAATTTTTCCAAGATTTTTACCATGAAGGGATGTTATATTGTGTCAAATGCTTTCTCAGCATCTAGTGAGATGATCATGTGGTTTTTTTCTTTGAGTTTATTTATGTAGTGGATTACATTTATGAATTTCCAAATATTGAACCATCCCTGCATTCCTTGGATAAAGCCTACTTGATCATGATGGATGATTGCTTTGATGTGTTGTTGGATTCGGTTTGTGAGAATTTTATTGAGTATTTTTGCATCAATATTCATAAGAGAGATTGGTCTGTAGTTCTCTCTCTTTGTTGGGTCTTTGTGAGGTTTAGGTATGAGCGTAATTGTACCTTCATAGAGCAAATTGGGTATTGTTCCTTCTGTTTCTATTCTGTGGAATAGTTTAAAGAGAATTGGCATTAGGTCTTCCTGGAAGGTCTGATAGAATTCTGCACTAAAACCTTCTGGTCCTAGACTTTTTTTGGTGGGGAGGTTTTTAATAACTGCTTTTACTTCTTTAGGGGTTATGCGACTGTTTAAATGGTTTATCTGCTCCTCGTTTAACTTTGGTACCTGGTATCTATCTAGAAAATTGTCCATTTCATCCAGATTTTCCAATTTTGTTGAGTATAGGCCTTTGTAGTAGGATCTGATGATTTTTTTTAAAATTTCCTCTGTTTCTGTTGTTATGTCTCCCTTTTCAGTTCTGATTTTATTAATTTGAGTACTGTCTTTGCACCCTTTGCTTAGTCTGGCTAAGGGTTTGTCTATCTTGTTGATTTTCTCAAAGAACCAGCTCCTGGTTTTGTTGATATTTTGTATAGTTCTTTTTGTTTCAACGTGGTTGATTTCAGCCCTGAGTTTGATTATTTCCTGCCATCTACCCCTCTTGGGTATATTAGCTTCTTTTTGTTCTAACTCTTTCAGGTGTGCTGTCAATTTATTAATGTACAATCTTTCCATTTTCTTTTTGTGGGCACTTAGAGCTATGATTTTTCCTCTTAGTACTGCTTTCATGGAGTCCCACAAATTTTGATATGATGTGTCCTCATTTTCATTTAAATCTAAAAAGTCTTTAATTTCTTTCTTTATTTCTTCCTTGACCAAGTTATCAATGAGTAGAGCATTGTTCAGTTTCCACCTGTATGTGGGCTTTCCGTTGTTTTCGTCCAAGTCAAAGACAAGTCTTAGTCTATGGTTGTCTGATAGTGTAGAAGAGATTATTTCAATCATTTTGTATCTGTTGAGGCCTGCTTTGTGACCAATTATATGGTCTATTTTGGAGATGGCACCATGAGGTGCTGAGAAAAAAGTATATTCTTTTGTTTTAGGATGGAATGTTCTATAGATGTCAGTTAAGTCCAATTGGTTCATAAATTCTGTTAGTTTCATTGTGTCTCCGTTTAGTTTCTGTTTCCAGGATCTGTTCATACCTGAGAGTGGGGTGTTGAAATCTCCCACTATTATTGTGTAGGGTGCAATGTATGCTTTAAGCTTTAGTAAAGTTTCTTTTATGTATGTGGGTGCCCTTGCATTTGGGGCATAGTTGTTCAGAATTGCAAGTTCCTCTTGGTACATTTTTCCTTTGATGAATATGAAGTGTCCTTCTTTATCTTTTTTGATTACTTTTGGTTGAAAAACTATTTTATTTGATACTGGAATTGCTACTCCAGCTTGTTTCCTGGGGCCATTTGCTTGGAAGATTGTTTTCTAACATTTATTCTGAGGTAGTGTCTGTCTTTTTCACAAAGGTGTGTTTCCTGTATGCAGCAAAATGTTGGGTCCTGTTTATGTATCCAATCTGATAGTCTATGTCTTTTTATTGGAGAATTGATATTAAGAGATATTAAGGAAAAATGAATGTTGTTTTCTGTTATTTTTGTTATTGGTAGTAGAGTCATGTTTGTATAGCTACCTTCTTTTAGGGTTGTTGGAAGATTACTTTCTTGCTTTTGCTAGGTTGTAGTTTCCCTCCTTGTGTTGGAGTTTTCCACCAATTATCCTTTGAAGTGCTGGATTTGTGGTAAGATATTGTGTAAATTTGGATTTGTAATGGAATATTTTGGTTTCTCCATCAATATTGATTGAGAGTTTTGTTGGGTATAGTAATCTGGGCTGGCATTTGTGTTCTCTTAGGCCTGTATAATATCAGTCCAAGATCTTCCGGCTTTTATAGTCTCTGGTGTGAAATCTGGTTTAATTCTTACAGATCTGCCTTTATATGTTACTCTCCTTTTTCTCTTACAACTTTTAGTATCTTCTCTTTGTTCTGTGTATTTGATGTTTTGATTATTTTGTGACAGGAGGTATTTCTTTTTTTGGTCTAGTCTATTTGAGGTTCTGTAGGCTTCTTGTATATTTAAGGACATCTCTTTCTTTAGGTTAGGGAAGTTTTTCTCTATAATTTTGTTGAAGATATTTCCTGGCCCTTTAAGTTGGGAGTCTCCACCTTAATCTATACCTATTATTCTTAGGTTTGGTCTTCTCATTGTGTCCTGGATTTCCTGGATGTTTTGTTTTAGGACTTTTTTACATTTCATATTTTCTTTGACTGTTGTGTCTATGTTTTCTATGGTATCTTCTGTGCATGAAATTCTCTCTTTCATCTCTTGTATTCTATTGGTGATGCTTGTGTCTATGACTCCTCATCTTTTTCCTAGGTTTTATATCTCCAGTGTAGTCTCCTTTTGCAATTTCTTTATTGTTTCTACTTCCATTTTTAGATCCTGGATGGTTCTCTGTAATTCCTTCACCTGTTTGGTTGTGGGTTTTTTTGCATTTATTTAAGGGCTTCTATCTGTTTACCTGTGTTCTCCTCAAATTCTTTGAGAGTGTTGTTTATGTCCTTTTTAAAGTCCTCCATCATCATCATGAGTAGTGATTTTAATTCTGAGTCCTCCTTTTCTGGTGTGATGTGGTATTTAGGACTTGTTATGGTGGGGGAACTGGGTTCTAGTGATGCCAAGTAACTTTGGTCTCTGTTGTTTACATTCCTGTGTTTGCCTTTCACCATTTGGTTAGCTGTAGTTGTACTCACACTCACTGGTTCTGACTGGAGTCTGCCTTTCCAGTTATCTTGGTTGTATCAGAACTCCTCGGGGTACGGATGACTCTATGATCCTGAGGTCCAGCTGCTCTGGGTTCAGAGGCTCCTCTAGGATATTTCAGGATATGGAGTCTCCACAGTGGTAGACCAGCTAGGTGTTTGCTCTTCTGAATGTAGTTGCTCCTCTAGGATGCTTCAGGATATGGTGTCCCCTGCTTTGCTGCTCTGTGGGCCATGTCCTCTCCAGGATGCCTGCAGCTCTAGGGTTCTTGACCTCTCTTGGGTGCCTCTGCAGCTCTGAGGTCTGTGCCTTCCCTAGGGTGCCTCTGGTCTCAGTTTCTAGAGGGGAGTAGATCAGCTGGAAGACTGCTTGAGCCACAGGTATCTGGGCCAGAGGCAGAAGGGGAGTGGTTCTCTGCAGGGGCAGGGTCTGGCTGCCAAGTGCCCTCTGGGGGGCTCTCTACTGCCAGTTTTGCTTCTAAGGCCTAGGGCTGTGGGTGGGTTCTTCTACCTTCTGCTCTGTGATCCATGCCCTCCCTAGGGTGTCTCTGGACTCAGTTTCCAGAGGGGAGCAGATCGGCTGGGAGACTGATCGAACCACCAGTATCTGGGCCAGAGAGAAACATTTGATATTTATTAATAATATAATCAAACTGAATGGAATTCAGGTGAAATATTAAACTGCTCTGTACATGGAAATTAGCAATTAGTTTCAGGTTTTTAATTTTTTTATAATTATATTAATGATTTAGATATTTTTGTACTATATCTCTAGGGAACAATAAAAATTTTTAAAAAGCCAAACCAGGGTACTTTGCTTTTAAGACTGACTGCAGAGAAATTGATGGTCTGTTTTCTGGTAGAAATTGAAGTGGCATTTGCCTGCATCTTTATATGCATTTTATGTACATGCCACAGGTCAAATTTGGATGCATTCCTTTGGCTTGGATCTTTTTTTTTCCTATTGACATAGTGATTCTCATTGGCCTGAAGCTTGCTAAGTAAACTAGTGACCTTCAGAGATCTCCCTGTTTCTTCTTGCCTCATTCATTGAGACTCTAAATGTGTGCCATCATAACCAACTTTTTACATGAATGTTGGCATCCAACTCAGGTCCTCCTGCTTGTAAAGTAAGCACTTTCCTGACTGAGCCATCTGCACTCCTACAAAATTAATTGCCTTATGTTCATTTAAAAATGTTGGCAGGAAGCTGGCCAGATAGTGGCATTTTGCATGCAGAGATAGCATTGGCCCATTCTTTATTTTCCCTTCCTTGGTTTTAGCTTTGTGGTGGCTGAGCCAGTAGTGGATTTCATAGAAGAACACTTAATACCTAAATCTATCTTGGTACTATGAATAAAACACTAGTATTCTGAGAATGTTTTCTAAAAAATGTGACCCTGAAATTAACCAACAATCCCCACTATAAAGACAAGGACAAAGCTGTGTGTCAAGTGACAAATACCCTTTGGTCTTACCTAACACAGTCACTAAAGCTGATTTCTGCCTAGAATCTGGAGCAAAGTCAAAAAATGATTACATTTTAATTGATATTAGAAAGGACTTTTTTAGAATTTTAAGATTTTGTACATGGTCACTGTAATATGTTGAAAGCAGAATAAACTGATTATGTGAGACATTTAGAAAACAGAGTAACTAGGCTGGTAGAACAAATCAGTAGGTAATGAACTTGCCCTCTGAATAAAAAGACTTGAATTTAATCTTCAGTGCACACATTCAAAAATTCAAGTGTGGTGTTATGTGCTTGTAATCCCAAAGCTAGTAATGTGAAGACAGGTAGATCCATGGGTGGGTTAGTCTGCTAGGAGATTTCCAGGCCAGTGAGAGACCCTGCCTCAAAATAAAACTGTGGGACATTCATAAGGAACAACACCCAATTGTCATTTGGTGCAACACACAGACACAGACACAGACACAGACACAGACACACACACACACACACACACACACACACACACACACAGAGCATGTACCAGGAAAACAAGGGAAGGAACATATTCTCTTAACATTTTTGGTTAGAATCTACAATTCTCTCAGAGTCACATATAAAAGTTGTTTACTAAGTCAGAGATATAGCTAAATATATCTCATTTTTATATTATCCACACAACTTTAGAATAAATCAGACATTGTACAATCTGACTTTGATGATGTGTAATATGCTAATACTATAAACATTATGAATATTTAAATGCACACATATTCCATTTAAGAATAGCAGTAAAGAAGAGAATCATCAACATTTCATTACAGAAACAAATCATTTCCACTCCAGCATATGATTTTTCATGTTTCTTATGTTTTATATGATTCTTTCAGTACTGATATCAGCCTAGTGCATCATAATTTTTCAATCACAAGCAAATTAAAAGCCCAGCTTCATCTTGGAGACCACCCAGAAGAGGTCCATTCACTGGAAATAGCCGAGAAACCTTAAGTTAAATGGCCCTCAAGGGTTTTGTGTTTTCAACTCTAGATGTTTAACGAAAGGATGTGGTTATGCTCCACTTACTAAGAGAGCTGTATGTCAGTCAAGAGCACTGGGAATGTCTGTTGTTAGCAAGCAGAGGTCAGTACATTCTGTCACAGAAAAAGAACACTAGCCAAACCAAGACATTTAGTATGTTATGGTATACACGCTGTCAGAATAAGCCTGTCAGGAAATGGAATGAAGTACAGGTGATACAGTGCTACACTACAAGGATATGGAGTTACTAGAAGTCTTGTTTAGTATCTGCTGTAAGACACATACTAGCTTTTTTTTGTAACCCTATGAAATAGGATCCAGTTTATAAATGACAAAGTATTGAAATTCCTGAAATTAAATAAAAGGATAAAATTGCTTATTAGAGATTAGTTATATACTACGAGAACAAAATTTGACCTGTTCTAATAATATTTCATATTTTTAATTTTTTACCTCCTTCACAAAAGATAAATGTTTTAAAATGTGGGTCCCTTGGTTATTCCTGTGTGAGAAAGTTGGAGAAATAATTTGTGACTTTTATCATGTTTTTGAAGAACTACAACACTGTCTCAATAATTGGTTACATATTTTCTTAAATTTTTTGTCAAATGTAGACATTTCTGATAGTTATGAAAGCAATTTTCCCTGTCTGTTTGCTAATCTTGTGTTATCTCCACTCAGCAAAATAACATAACAGAAATAGTGGCCCTACATCTCTCTGAGAAATGTCAGGTGAATGTGGCTAGGTGTTCCTTACTTCTAGCCTGCTTTGATGAATGCTGAGTGTAGAGTTTTGCCCTAAAGGTATACTTTTCATTATCATAGCACAGAAGTCAGCCTATCTTTAATAGCACTGTTTTATAGATAAAGCCACTGTAGCTGGACTCACATTGCTCATTTTAGTTGTGCTGAGCTCCCTTTCTCACCAGTTTGCTTGTTTTTCAAATGTTTTTTTCTACTTTTTTTCACAATCCTCATAAACCCAAGCTAAAAGCTGCTAGCAACAACCATGCCACAGTGTGAATCTAAGAATGCTTTCAATTTTTTCTACCAGGTTATTTTTCCCATAATTTTCCAAGTCCGACTTACTCGGTTCTTCATAACTATAAGAGAATGTTCCCCAAATTCTTTGCAAAAAACATACCAAGAATTATGTGTACTTTAATTCCTGACAGAGTACTTCATGGCATATGAAACATCATGAGCACAGTCCTTCCAGTCCATATTTCTCATGGTGTTTTCATAATTGCCTAGTAAGCTCTGGTTATAACAATCTAGTGTTTCTTCATGCCATGTCTGCTCCACATTCACCCCAAAACAAGCTCTAAAAACATAAAAACCATTTGGTCAATACTAACATAGGAATAACTCCAGCTCTCTGAAGACAATTTTTGTATTAGTTCCTTCTCTTGTTGCTGTGACAAAATTGATGATCCAAGAAACTTAAGGGAAGAATAGATCCTTCATTACAGTAGGAGGGTTTCAGCCATCATTTGGTCAAGTTAGAAGAAAATCCACAGCACCGGCTTATTACATAAAAGACACTATTTAGTTTTAGAAGTTTAACACAAGATTTGTTTTCTCTGACATTTTTTTCTTGTTCTTGCTTTTCAGGCATAAATTGGACAAGGAAAGATATTTCTAAGCTTTCTATAAGATAACAAGCCATTTTATAGTCTGTGTAGAAACAGAATATGGCTAACATTTTCTACATATTTTTTAATAAAATAAAATATTTGTTCTGAGGTTCCTGTTTTCAGAGTAAATACATAGAGAAAAATTCTTCCATTTCTCTCCCTTAGACTGGTTCCATTCCCTGTCTGTATTTCTCTGTGGAAGATGTCTAATAGTTCTCTTATTCCCTAAATATTGAGATTCCCAGTGCAGTTCAGGATTCACTTTCAAAACTTTATTCTATGGCCTCTCAGGGCCTCCATTCAAGGACTCCCCTGTCACATGCCTAGCTTTAGTGGGTTTTTTTTTTTTAGCTCAAAAGAGGGTATTACAACCCATCTATTTGTGTATCCTTCGTGACTCTAACACCAGAATCCTGTGTATAGCATTGACAACTTGGCCAATTTTAGCCTGTCTTGAAATCCTTCACACTAAAAATATTAATGCAATCAATTTTAATTTATCTTCAGTCTGGTGATTAGAACAATGGCAGAAACCAACCACATCTTTTCCAAAATACTACAAGAATGGTCTTGTGCTCAGTTGGCTAATATCCTTCCTCTTTGAGACACCTTGAGTTGGAGCTCAATAGTTCATATGGCTGTCAGCAATACTGATTACAGCATTGAACTGCTCTCTTAGCTTCAAGTCAGAGTCATGCATATTCCTATAAAACCATCATATCTGACACAGCAATGCCATCTTCTAGTACCAACCTCCATTTTAGTTTCCTTTCTATTACTGTGATAATACATCATGACTCATATAACTTTTAAAAGAAATTATTTAACTTGGAAATTATGAATTAGAGATCATTAAGGCAGAAAAAAGCAAAGTGACAGGCAGACCTGGGAGCTTAATTATTATCTAGAGAGAGAGAGAGAGAGAGAGAGAGAGAGAACAAGTGAGAGAGAGAGAGCGAGGGGGGAGAGAGAAATTGTGGTTTTGAGATAGTCTCTCTCTGTATCCTAGGTTTGCTTTGTATTACCAATCTCCTTGCCTTACCTTTCCAAGTACTAAAATTACAGGCATCTAACCCATAATTAGAAAATGCAATACCTGTGTTTTGATGGTCTGTTTCCTCTGAAGATCCCTTGAGATAAGTTAGAAAAGTCCATTAAGAAATATACAGTAACACCAGCAACAGTATTGTTTCATGTAAATCTTCAAATTCTCTGTACCATCTTTCCAAAATGCTTTTTGTAATCTTGCATATGTAGAAGATCTTTTCAACAGTATAGGGTCATATATACAATGATTTTTCTAGAAAATGAATGAACATCTTGTGGATATTTATTAAGCCTTAAACATACAAACTCACCCTGGTTATGAGTTCTCATCATATCCTTCTTTCTTAAGTGTGACTTTCTAGTAATCAATAAGAACAGTCCATTAACAGAGCAGCTGATGTGGCACAGACTCTGTTGTAAAAAAGCATTCTAGATACAGCTAATGACAGCAAGTGAGAAGAGGGAAGGGAGATGAATTGAAGCTGAAAGTAATTTATTTCATTAGTTAGGACTAGACATAAATTGCAGTCTAGTAGAATTAATCATTTAAAATGAATTGTTCACTTAAATGTTATAAAAATACTAACATTTTACTTGGTGCTGTCCTTTTTTTTCTTCTCTAGTGAATAAATTTTGTTTTAAATGATTTGTTTTTACTTAACACAATAATTGATCTGGATAGGTGGCTCTATATTTAAGAGTATGTACTGCTTTTGCAGAAATGCTAAGTTATATTTCTAGGATGCATATTATGCAGCTCATAAGTACCTTTAAGGCCAGGCTCTGGAACTCTAACACCCTGTTCTGGCATTCAGGTGCACATTTGGTCATACATACACACCTATGTAAGGACACAAATGAATATATTTAAGTGTGCAAAATAAAATAATGTTTTGAATTAAGAAAATAAAATAAAGAAAATTGCAGATTTCACATAGATCATCTTGGGAAGAAAAAAGATACAGCATTTTTTCCAGGTAAAGCCTCTTGGACAGGAGGGCATCATCAACAGGTGCAATGAAGGGAACAAGGAAGAGCAGTGTCTTACTGAATGAGATTATGTGAATGGAAACTCATGTAAATCTTCTCAAGCATGGTTTAAAATTCTACAGTAGCCAATGAATGTTGTGAAATGGAAACACAAAACTGCAGCCCTGCACACCATGACCTCAATGAATTTCTTTTCAGAAATCATATTAAATGAGTTTCAATGTAAACTCATTTGACAAGCTATGGAATCACACAGAATCTCAGTGAGCCATTATATAGGTGCATCCAGAAGGAAGTCGCCCACAGAGCTGGTAATGGAGGGAGGAAGTTACAATGCCTAAGGCACAACCATCAAGAAACCATCAGGTGGTTGCCTGTAAAGTCCTCCAAGTCAATGACTCTCAGTGAGCAAAAAACTAGTAAACATTGCTCTCCAGTACCATTTGGTCTGGACTTACCAACATTGAGAATTTATTCCAATGTTTTAAAAGATATTTTGTCCAGAGGAAGTCCAACATGAAACATCAAATTATGTATGCTTTTATCTGGTATTCACTGATGCTCACCTAAATTCCCTGATTTATTCATCTGTTCAAGCCTGTTCCTTCTTGTACCCATTCTCCTCTGTGCTATTATTTTCTAGTATTAAATTACAGATGTTCCTACTTTTTACTTCCTCAGTTTTACTTCAATACTTTAGTGCCTAGATAATATGTATGTCATAAAAAACATTCTTTCTGTGATATGTTAAAGAAATTGTGAAAATAGTTTCTCACACCGTCCAATAATGAAATGTAGTAATCTGAAATGATTTGTTGCAAGTAGTGCTCAACAATAGTCAACGTGGAGAGATATCAGGGTCTCAGAGGTCAACAATAATATACAATTGTGTTAGAAGCAAGATCTACAGATAATACAACAGACGTAGCAATATAAAGATATATATAAGCAAAGGTCTCTCC
Organism: Arvicanthis niloticus; assembly: GCF_011762505.2. Lineage (NCBI taxonomy): Eukaryota > Metazoa > Chordata > Mammalia > Rodentia > Muridae > Arvicanthis > Arvicanthis niloticus. The sequence continues at coordinate 4,495,503 of NC_047667.1, forward strand.
TATTATGCACAGGAAAGTTCTGTTTATCTGGAGATCTGTGAGGTATTGTGGGTCACATCCAATGAGGATACAGGAATTACACAGGTTGTCTGAGATCATAAATAATATTAAAGTACAAATAGTTTTGAACCCACTTAAACTTGTACAACTTGCATAGGAATAAAACACTAATGGGATAAAGTTTTAGAGACCTACACTGGGTTTATAAATAATATTAACAGATTAAATATAAAATGTCCATTTATTGTTGAACTTGAAATTAACACTGAATAACTTCTGTATAAATATATCCCAAATAGTATATGATGAATACTTATACTAAAAGAAATCATATCTGAAATTCAGATGTAATCAAGTATGCTATATTTGTATGTTCAAAAAGTGTAACTTTCTTTCCAGAGATAGTTAGAAATTGCTTATTGCCAATAATTTTGAGATTCAATATTCTTTTACATGTGTACATGTATATAGTGTATACGTTAACTGTGCACTTGTGCAAAAGCACAAGTTCATGCAAGGAAGCCAAAATACGATGTCCAGTGTCTTCTTCTGTCATTCTCTACTTTAATTTGTTACTTTAATACAAGGTGTCTCCATGAAGAAGAACCTAGGCTTATAACAATCAATCCCCAGGGATCCTGCTGTCTCCATCCTTCATAGACCTGGCTTTACATTCTTCCATTTGGTCATACTCAGCTTTACAGCTGCTAGGTATTTAGACTTGAGTCTTCATGCTTGCATAATAAAAAATCTAACTTACTAAGCCATCCCCCTAGCCCAGGAATTGATGTTCTTTGAAAGGCTGATGATGGAAATAAAGACAAAAGGAACAAGGGAAAACTATGTGAACTTGTTCTTTTGCATTGTGGAGATAACAAAAATAGGTACAAGCTGGGAAGATGGATCAGCCATTTAGAACACTTTTTGATCTTGTACTTGTTGCTCTTGCAGAGGACTGCTATTCAGTTTCCAGGAACCACTAATGTTGGGCAGCTCTCAATCTTTTATCCCCAGCTCCAGGGACACACACACACATACACACACACACACACACACACACACACACACACACACACACACACAAATACAAATGTTTTAAAGGTAATTATGACTATTTATAACAAATGTTGAATGCACTACTCCTTGTGAATGGATCGCTGAGTATAGAGCCATCCTTTGTAAGGAGGGCTAAGCACAGAGACATCCTACCTAGAGGCACCCAAATCCACACACCTCTTATGTAGATAGTGTGCTGAGCATTTACCTCAGTGAATGTTGAGCACAGATGCCCCATGTGTAAGAAGTACTAAGAACAGGAGCCTCCCCTGTATGAGATGCAGAGCTTATATTGTTCCGTTGTATTGCATGTTGAGTCTAGGTTTCTGCTATGCATAAAATGCTTGCTTGGAACATAGCATGTACTCAATAGATAGCAGGGACTATGATAGTCAGGGATCCATAAAGACAAAAATGGGTGAATGAGGAAATGAATACAACATTCTTCGTATTGGATCTCATCCTGAAAAATCTCACTACTATTCAACACAATCCACTGACCACCAGAAGCCTAGTGTCCAGTGTCAAGCTTCCTGTATGACAAGCAACCAGAACACATTGACACAGCCAGGAGCCCACAGAATCACACTTTCTTCTTAAGGAGAAGCAGTAGAGATTCCCTAGTGCCCTTTGTGCCTTTGAGAAACAGGAGCCTGGCAACATGTTGATGTGATTGTCAATTACAAACTAGAATTCAGTAGACAGGTCCTGGAGAGGAACAGACACTTCTTAAGCATCATTGTCTGTGTTCAGCCAAACTATGAAGGATAGGAAACTGTCTATGTAGGAATTAAGAAGATACAACTCTGACAGGACAATATGTTTTCTTTTTTACAACAGATTATTTTCTGAAAACTTCTAGTATTTGGTCTAAGATATGGGATTGTGTTGGGAAATTAGTCCTAGAAATCAAAATTTATCAAAATTTGCTGGATAACCTTTCTTCTTTGTCATAAACATATAAATAATCTATCATGAACATCACAAGTTGTTGGAATCTTCTGCTTGGCTTTAATATTTTCTTTCAGGGAGAATGTAGTCCTGTTTTCTGAACCTTTATTGAAAACTGAAAGACACCTGTAAAATGTATTTTAGACCATTTAACCTTCCAATCCTCTTTTATGACCCAATGCATTTATGCATGCTAGCAAGCCAAGTTAAAGCTAAATACTTTAGGATTGTGATGCAAAGGCTCAGAACAAGAATTAGGGTCAATAAGAGAACTTACATATTTTGCATATGCCTTTTCTACTACTTTCACAATATGCTGCAATGTAGAGGCAGAGTGTAAAGAAATTGGATGGTCCCCTCACTTGGTCCTTTTGGCTGGGGCAGACACCTAGCTGGTCTGCTTTTGTGGAGACACCATATTCTGAGACATCCTAGAGAAGCCACTGCACTCAGAGCAGCGGATAAGGACACACTCTCCCACAACCATATACCCCAGAACTACAACTGAGAGTGTGGGAAGCTCAGAAACTATCAGCAACCCAAACTCTGCCCCTCTGAAATAACTCTTCCTTTCTGACCCTTGGTTCTTTTGGCTGGGGCAGATACCTAGCTGGTCTGCTCCTGTGAAGACACCATATCCTGAGTCATTTTAGAGGAGCCACTATACTCAGAGCAGAACGATTTCAGGATCCTAGAGGTGGCCTGAGTCCCAGAAGTTCTTCCACCCAGGAGCTCAGGATCACAGGATCACAGAGACATCTGGACCCTGAGGAGTTCTGACACAAGCAAGATAACTGGAAAAACAGACTCTAGTCAGAGACAGTGAGTGGAGGTAGCACTACAGTTAACCAGATGGCAAAAGGAAAATGCAAGAATATAAAAAACAGAAAACAAAGTTACTTTGCATCATTAGAACCTAGTTCTCCCACCATTGCAAGCCCTGGACACCCAATCATACCAGAAAACCAGGATTCAGAATTAAAATCAGTTCTTATGATGATGATAGAAGATTTTAAAAAGGACGTAAATAACTCCTTTAAGGGAGAACACAGGTAAACAGGTAGAAGTCCTTAAAGAGGAAACACAAAAATCCCTTAAAGAATTAGAAAAAAACGACAACCAAACAGGCAAAAGAATTAAAAAAAAAAAAAAAACCCATCCAGGATCTAAAAATGGAAGTAGAAACAATAAAAAAATCTCAAAGGAAGACTACCCTGAAGAAAAAAAAAAACTTAAGAAAAAGATCAGGAGTCACTGATCACCAACAGAATACAAGAGAGAGAAGAGAGAATCTCATCTGCAGAAGATACCATGGAAAATATTGACACAACTGTCAAAAAGTGCAAAATACAAAAATCTTCTAACCCAAAACATCAGGAAATCCAGGACACAATAATAAGACCAAATCTAAGGATAATAGATATAGATGAGAGTAAAGATTCCCAACTTAAAGGGCTAGTAAATATCTTCAACAAAATTATAGAGGAAAACTTCCCTAACCTAAAGAAAGAGATGCCGATGAATATACAAGAAGCCTACAGGACTCTAAATAGACTAGACCAGAAAAGAAATATCTCCTGTCACATAAAAATCAAAACATCAAATGTACAAAAAAAATGATAAAGAAAGAAAGAAAAAGAAGAAATACTAAATGAAATAAGGGGAAAATGTAAGGTAACATACAAAGGCAGACCTATAAGAATTGCACCAGACTTCTCACCAGAAGCCAGAAGATTCTAGACTGATATACAGGCCCTAAGAGAACACAAAGGCCAGCCCAGACTACTAAACTCAGCAAAACTCTCGATCACTATAGATGGAGAAATCAAGATATTTCATGGCAAAACCAAATTTACACAATATCTTTCTACAAATCCAGCACTTCAAAAAATAATTGATGAAAAACTCCAACACAAAGTGGGAAACTACAGCCTAGAAAAAGCAAGAAAGTAATCTTTCAACAACCCCAAAAGAAGATATCTACACAAACATAACTCCACCTTTAATAAGAAAAATAACAGGAGGCAACAATCATTTTTCTTAATATCTCTTAATATCAATGGACTCAATTCTCCAATAAAAATACGTAGACTATAAGACTGGATACATAAACAGGACCCAGAATTTTGTTGCATACAACAAACACACCTCAGTGACAAAGACAGATACTACTTCAGAGTAAAGGAATGGAAACAATTTTCTAAGCAATCTCCCTTATAAATATCAATGCAAAAATACTCAATAAAATTCTTGCTAACTAAATTCAAGAACACATCAAAACAACTATCCATCATGATCAACTAAACTTTATCCCAGGAATGCAGGGATGGTTCAATATTCGTAAATCTTTCAATGTAATCCAGTATATAAACAAATTCAAAGAAAAAAAACCACACATGATCATCTTACTAGATGCTGAGAAAGCATTGGACAATATTCAACATCGCTTCATGGTACAATATTGGACCAGAAATTCAAGGTCCATACCTAAACACAGTAAAAGTAATATACAGCAAATCAGTAACTAACATCAAACTAAATGGAAAGTAACTTGAAGCAATCCCACTAAGATCAGGGACTAGACAAGGCTTCCCACTCTCTCCCTACCTATTCAATATAGTACTGGAAGTTCTAGCCAGAGAATTAGAAAACAAAAGGAAGTCAATGGTATACAAATAAGAAAGGAAGAAGTTAAAATTTCACTATTTGTAGATGATATGATAATATACTTAAGTGACCCTAAAACTTCTACCAGAGAACTCCTAAAGCTGATGAACAACTTCAGCAAACTGTCTGGATATAAAATCGACTCAAACAAATTAGTAGCCTTCCTCTACTCAAAAAATAAGCAGGCTGAGAAAGAAATTAGGAAAATGACATCTTTCACAATAGTCACAAATAATATAAAATACCTTGGTGTGAATCTAACTAAGCAAGTGAAAGATCTGTATGACAAGAACTTCAATTCTCTGAAGAAAAAAATCAAAGAAGATCTCAGAGGATGGGACAATCTCCCACCCTCATGAATTGGCAGGATTAATACAGTAAAAATGGCCATTTTGCCTAAAGCAATCTACAACAGATTCAATGCAATACTCATCAAAATTCCAAATCAATTCTTCATAGAGATAGAAAGAGCAATTTGCAAATTCATTTGGAATAAAAAAAAAAAAAAAAAAAAAAAAAAAACAGGATATAGAGAATAAAAGAACTTCTGGGGGAATCACAATCCCTGATCTCAAACTATACTACAAAGCATTAATGATAAAAACTTCATGGTATTGGTATAGAGACAGGCAGGAAGATCAATGGAATAGAATTTAAGATCCAGAAATGAACCCACATACCTATAGTCACTTGATCTTTGACAAAGGAGCTAAAACTATCCAGTGGAAAAAGGACAGCATTTTCAACAAATGGTGCAGGTTCAACTGGAGGTCAACATGCAGAAGGATGCAAATCAATCCATTCATATCTCCTTGTACAAAGCTCAAGTCCAAGTAGATAAAGGACCTTCACATAAAACCAGATACAGTGAAACTAATAGAAGAGAAGGTGTGGAAGACCCTCGAATACCTAATTAGACACAGGGAAAAGTTCCTGAACAGAACACCAATGGTTTACGCTCTAAAATCAAGAATTGACAAATGGGACATCAAAATATTGCAAAGCTTCTGTAAGGCAAAGGACACTGTCAATTGGACAAAATGGCAACCTACAGATTGGGAAAAGATCTTTACCAATCCTACATCAGATAGAGGGCAAATATCCAATATATACAAAGAACTCAAGAAATTATACTCCAGAACACCAAATAACTCTATTAAAAATGGGGTACATAGCTAAACAAAGAATTCTCAATTGAGGAAACTTGAGTGGCCACGAAGCACCTAAAGAAATGTTCAACATCCTTAGTCATCAAGGAAATACAAATCAAAACGTCCCTGAGATTCCACCTCATACCAGTCAGAATGGCTAAGATCAAAAACTCAGGTGATAGTAGATACTGGTGAGGATGTGGAGAAAGTGGAACATTCCTCCATTGTTGGTGGGATTGCAAGCTGGTACAACCACTCTAGAAATCAATCTGTCGGTTCCTCAGAGAATTGGACATAGCATTACCTGAGGACCCAGCTATACCACTCCTGAGCATATACCCAGAAGATGCTCCAACATATATCAAGGATATATGCTCCACTATGTTTATAGCAGCTTCATTTGTGATAGTCAGAAGCTGGAAATTACCCAGATGTCCTTCAACAGAAGAATGAATACAAAAAAATGTGGTACATTTACACAATGAAATATTACTCAGCTATTAAAAACAATAAATTTGAGAAATTCTTAAGTAAATGGATGGAACTAGAAAACATCATCCTGAGTGAGGTAACCCAATAACAAAACAACACACATGGTATTCACTCAGTGATAATTGGATTTTAGCTCAAAACTTGAAATACCCAAGATTCAACTCACAGACCACATGAAGCTCATGAAGAAGAAAGACCAAGTGTGGGTGCTTTGGTCCTTTTTAAAAGAAATAACAAAACACTCAGGAGAGTAAATATGGATACAAAGTGTGCGACAGAAACTGAAGGAGGGCCTGCCTGAAGACCATTCCACCTTGATATCCATCCCATGTGCGGTCACCAAAGGTAGATAGATGCTGATGTGGATGTCAGGAAGTGCATGCAGACAGGAGGCTGATATAGCTGTCTCCTTAGAGGTCTGCCAGAGCCTGACATATTCAAAGGCACATGCTCACAGCTAACGATTGAACTGATCAAGGGGTTCCCAATGGAGGAGTTAAGAAGACTGAAAGTGCTGAAAGGGTTTTGGTTCCATTAGGAGAGCAACAATATCAACCAACCAGAGCTCCCCAGGGTCTAAACCACCTTCCTGGGAGCCCATAGGGATGGATCCATGGCTCCAGCTATATATGTAGGGGAGGGTGGCCCTGTCCTGCATAGGAGAGAGAGGAGATCCTTGGTCCCATGAAGGCTAGATGTCGAGTTTGGGGGAATTCGAGAGTGGAAACCTGGGAGTGGGGGTGTAGTTGGGGTCACATTTTCACAGAGGCAGGAGGAGGGGGATGGGATAAGGGGTTCCTAGGTGGGATGGGGTATGGGGTAAGGGGATAACATCTGAAATGTAAATAAAATATGCAATAAAAAAGAAATTGGATGCTATTTTAAAAATGATGTCCATAGAAATTAGCAACAAATGTTTCTTTTGTTACAAATTAAGGTTGACCAAAGAGTCACAGCTCTTTAAGGACTCCTATTTTGGGATAATAAATCAATTGCTTGCCATTGTATTTTTATACCTCAGGTCCATTCTGTAACTGATTTAAAAAAATGAAGCCCATCTGTGGAGTGTAACAAATCATTCACAGACTTCAGTTTCCACTAGTCGGGTTATCTACAGGGTCTGAGTACACAGGGGAAAGCTCTACAATGGCCTGTGCATAAACTGGGGATTCGGGAACCATAGTGAAGTTTCACAGGTTCATCTAGAATCCATCTAAAAGTTTTGACAACTGAAACTTTCTCCAGGAAAGGTGTTGGAGGCTCATGAGACTCATAATGTAAAGAAAGTACACAGGCTTTGAGAAGGTAAAACAGGCAAGATTCACGAGGAACCTCTCCTGAGGATTTTAGAAGCAGCAAACAACATGGAGGGTGGTGAGGGTTTAACCAATGGAAAAACCGTAAGTTACTTCTAACTATTTAGCCAGTCATGTGGAGTCATCTATGGAAAGCTTTAATGAGTCACCAAGCAGGCTGGGATGAGCTTTCAGTGACGTAGCTGCCTTCGGGTCATGCATGTTTGTGCACATAGCATCTCACTAAATTTCTAAAACCAAGTTGGAGTTTTATATAATCTCCATTTTAGTCCATCATGAACTCTTTTTCCAGACATGTATGTGGCATGCTTTTCCTGGAAGGTGCTCATACAATATAGTGAAAAGGAAACTTCAGGCTGTGTGGGGCTAGGTTTGTCATCTGATTGAGGCAATTAGTGTGAAGGGGTATATGTTGTTATTTTACCCACAAGACAGAATATTTGCCAAGCATAGACGGAAACGACTTAGGAAAGGGATGAGTGCTCTGACCCACCCTCTCCTTTTTCACTTTGAGTTCCATGTTGGTCTGCAAACAGATATATTTCTTATTCTTCTCCATAAAGTGTTTTACAATACCAAATGTGTCTCCTTCCTTGAACAAACAGGTACTGATATGTAGAGTTTGGTTTCTCTGAAAGAATGGCCTCCAATGATGCTTTATAAGATGGAAGATCACATGGTAAAAATCTCTGTGGTCTGCCCAATGTACTATTTTTTTTTTAACTTTAATAAACGGCATCCTTTTTTTGCTTTACTACCAACAATTTTTTTCAGTCAGGAGCCTGCCACACTATTCTCTTAATTGACCTAACAAAACATGGTAATTTGGAGCTTTCTTTGAGAGATTATTTCAATACATACTTTCCTGTATTGGGAAAACAAGCACAGCAGAACAGGTGTGGTCAGAAAAGGAGCTTTCACATCAAGATTAAGAGAAAGTGGAGAAACAGAGGTGGGGAGAAGAAAGGGAATGCTGCTAATATAAATGATCAAGAAAGTTAATGCTGGCACTATGAAACACCACCCTGGTATATTTGATTCTAGAGATGGACCCCAGACATCATGCATGCCAGACAAACCCTAGCAACAGCCTGATCCATAGCCAATTGTAACTTTTCTTCTTGACCCTGGAGTTTATTCCTCTTTTGCAGTGCTGCCAGCTTTCTGGTGATGAGGAAGTAGAATGAATGAGTGGAACTAACCTTGAACACTCCTTCCAAGAGAGTCAAGGTCTGGAGGTATAGAAAATAAAACAGAATTATACACAGATGGAATAGGCATTTAATTATTCAGTAACTAAAATTCTTAGGAAGGTTTAGAAACAACTATTTGAGACATGGCCATGCATTAGAAAGTGAAGAAACAGAATATAGAAAGAATTTATAACTGGAGTTGGTAATCTCAGTATTCTGAAAGCTGGGACTGGAGGATAACAAGGCCTTTGACAGCCTGAAATTCATGCTACATGGAGAGACCCTAACTTCAACATAAACAAACAAATAAATAAACAAACACAGAAGTGGAAAAACACACTCCAAATTACATTTTCATATTTTAAGATTGCAAATGAAGTTACAGAAAACTTAGAGATAAGAACAAAATGTTATAAATTTTTTTAGCCAACCTCTAAATTTAGTATATTTGATAAACTGCCAGGTGCTGAGTTCCTCACTATGTTCCCAAGACAGAGCAGGAGCAAGATAAAAATAAGCAGCTGGTTGGTATTTAAAATATAGGCTGAAAATTAAATGATGCTGGAGAGCTTGCCAATTATAAACATGTCCTCCAATTTTAGAGTTGTGACAACTTTTCATGAAAGCTAAAAAGCTAAAGACAGATGAAGGTCAGATTGTGGTACAGTGCAAAAGTGAAATCTAGTTAAAACTGTTCTTCAGCCACATCCAGGGTGTCTGTTTGCTCCTTCCCCAGATAATTAAATGTCCACAGCCCTGGTGAACATTTTTGGCTATTATAAATGTTCTAAATCCCTGATGTTCAATCCTGGATTATCTCAGATAAACTAGAATAGGCAGGTATTATAAAAATCCCCTGGGGCTGACAGGAAACTAGATAAACCAAATCAAAATAGCTGCTGTCAAGGCCAGGATGGAGATTGATATTTAGCTTTTCTAGGGTATTTCTATCATGTAACTACTATAAAGAACATGGTGTGGAGATGGAAATATGGTTCAGAGCATTTGCTCCTCTTGCGTAAAACTCAGGTTCAGATCCTAACACAATTATGTGCACAGTGGCACATAGTTGTCTGTAACTCCAGTTCCTGGTGATGTGATGCCCTCTTCTGGCCTCTCTAAGAACACTACATGCAAACAAAACACATAGGCAGGTTAAAGAAAATTAAATATATCTTTTTAATTAAAACCGAAAGATCAGGGGCTTCATAAGAAGCTGAGAAGCATTGCCCTTCAGATGCAAGGTATTAGGAAAGTTCCAAGACTACCTAAGAGAGTAAGCATGCCTGAAGGCCTGAGGCAAATTTTTGTTTATTTACTTTTAAGAGGAACAGCCATTGTGGAGAATGGGTTAGGCAGCCTGAAATGATGTCTCCTTCAGTTTCCAGAATATTGGGAAAGACAGTGTATTCTGACCAAGAGTCATATTTGAGGGACCCTTAAAGAAGATGTGGCCCCTGAAATAAGATCTTCTTTATATACTAGTTCCCTTCAGATTGCAAAAATCGAACAAGTTTCTTTTTCCTTGAGATGGAAGTTAAGGGGTGATAAATGCCTCAGCATATGGCCTAGGCTATCTGTTAGAAGTCACAGGGCACAAAGTATAGTTATACCTTAGGGTCGTCTCACAGCTGCAAGGTCATAGCATTCCTGCTTATTCCCTCTCCTTTGGGAGAGAGGCTACAGACACATGGCTTGGAGTGTTGTAGAAGAAGCAGGTACAACTGTAATCTCACAGTCAATAGCACTGGTAACTTCTGTAGTAAGTGTCTTATGTTCCCTTTCCCCTATATACCTTCCCATCAGTCTCTCTGCTTGACACTTGGTGTTTCTACTTAGACTGGAAGACACTGTCATGTGAGGAGTAAGAGACTACCCAAGTACTGCTGTTTCCTAAATTAGATGTCCAGTGTTATGCCCTGGAGAACCTCAAAAAGAACTCACATTTGAATGTTATATAATCTTTTTATGGTGTATTAAATGAAACAAAAATATTTAATGCCTGTGAGAGTCAGTGTGACTCATCCACCTGACAGAATTTAGAATCATCTAAGATACCAACTTCCAACCTCACCTGTGAGAGACTATCTAGATTGGGTTGACTTCTGGGGATGTGTATGAGAGATTCACTTGATTAAGATAATTAAGGTGGGAAGACACACCTTAAGTGTAGAAGGCTCCATTCCTGAGCCTAGAGTTTCAGCCAGAGTGAAAAAGAAATAGGAAATTGAGCACTCTAGAACTCTTTAGATCTCTGTTTGACTGACGCTGCCAGGAGATCAACACTTCAGCCTCTTGTTAATGTGACTTCCCTTTCATATTGAGTTGTAACCTAGATCTGTGATCCTAAGCAATCCCCTTTCTTTCATTGCTTTGTCAAATTATGCCATCACAACAGGAAACATAGTGCAGAGAGGTGATTCCAGGTTGTGGCTTAGTTGAAGAACCCTTGTCCCTGAACATTTTTTCAGTATTAGACTCCTCAGTGCTAAGTCAGGCGCAATCAGAACATAGAAAAAATAGCTAGGAGCACAAATACATGTGGCTTTAAGTGGTGAGCTGAGGAAGAGATCAAGTAGGGACTGTGGAGGACTTGGAGGTTCACATTTCCTGGGATCCAACCAACAGAAGTCAAATGAAACTCTGCTATATCAGCCTCCTTTTCCAAAGTAAAAGATGGACTGCATCTGTATGTGCAGCTTGCCAAATTTTATTTTTTGGAAACAAATTCATGCTTATAAAAAGTACTGAATAATCTTAACAAAACCTGTCTATTATCTGGTTTCAGCCAAGGAGATTGACAGTTTGTCATTTTTCTCTCAGAAGAATCCTTTATATTAGTATGACACATTTAGTTTTTACTATTCTTTCTTTTGGTGTGTATGACATACATATGTGCATTTATGTGTGTCATTGTGACGTACATGTGCCACTGAGGCTGTTTGTTGATGAGGGCTCTTCCCCTCATTGTATAACTTATTTGAGACAGTATCTTTAGTTTCTTGAATTGTTTACAATAGGCCAGGTAGTCTAAGAACTTCTGTGGATTCTGTTATTTCCATGTCTTTCTCAACTCTCAGTAGGAATTCTGGGATTACAGATGGTCACCACCAAAACCTGCCTTATGTAACTTCTGTTACATATTTCTCACCCATGTGTCACACGTGCAAAGATTCTATGAGTCATTCTCTTAGACCAGTGTGCTACATTTTCACCTAACTTCTTAGATGATATTTTCCAGAAACTTCCTTTCCTCTTTGCCCTTATTTAAATGTGTATCTGCTATGTCTCATCTGCTAATACCCAGTTGAGGAAACTTCCCCTCTGAGTTCAAAGACATATTCTTTGTGGAGACATTAGGCTGGTTTCTCACCTTAGATTTTCACCTCAATGAAAGAATGTTATTTCATTAATGACATATACTAAGTGCCCACACAAAATTTTGCAGTGCTCATGGATTCATGATGAGATAATTAGCAATTACTTCACTTCCCACTGAGTGGCATGAGCTGAGGATTAGCTTCTCTCAGTAGCTTACACATTAGAAAAATGGCAAGCAGCAAAGTAAAATGAGATGCTAAGTCTTCACATAGAAGCATCTCTGCAGTACTAATGAGCCAGCCTTTCTATCACACTTGCAACTAGCAGGAGATGACCTAAGAATAAGTCAGAGGAGCTTTCTATTGAAAGAACTTTATTTAGTCTCTAAATATAAATGGAAAGTGGGTCAATTGGCACTTAATGAAGCTATTTTAGTTCAACTCAAGGAAAATCAACTATTTTGGAAATAAACTTTGGAAATGCTAGTCTCATTATTTCACATTTAATTAAGAAACATACTTTTCTTATGAGGTTGATGACGATTTTCTCTTTCTCTGCCTCCTCTCTCTCCTTTGATCTCTCTCTCTCTCTCTCTCTCTCTCTCTCTCTCTCTCTCTCTCTCTCTGTGTGTGTGTGTGTGTGTGTACATGTATAGGGCAGAGTACAAATTTGGTTGCTATTCCTCAGGTAACATCTAACCCCAGTTTCAAATTTTCAGTATAGTTTCTTTCAGTAATGTGGAACTCACCAAGTACTCTATACATGTCAGTGATGCTCTGCGATCTACCTGTCTCCACTTCCTCAGCACTGAGATTACAAATGTGTGTCAACAAATTTGCCAAGCAACCACTTTACTAATGAAGTCATCTCCCAAACCCATGTTTTAACTAAAGAAATACTCTGTTGCTTTCTTGTGTCATGAGACTACTTTCTGACGCATGTTCCCAGCCACTCTTTCACAGTCTGTTCCCATCCCGCTGTTTCTTTCCCTCTGTCTAACCACATATACCAATCCTATATATAAAACCAAATAGTTATAGGACTAGACAACAAGCCAGAAGCAAGCTGAGACCAGTGATCATATCACTGAGTTATTTATGTTAGTCTGTGCCAGGAGATACGCACTTATCCAGCTTGTACCCTTGGTATAGCATGAAGCACTTCTCCATATAACTGTGTTGAAGAGAAATGCTATAGGGATGCACCTGTATGCGTACAATTTTAGTTCAATTTCTTCTGGCTAAAACAAGATTTCTGAGACAGAGTGTTATGGTTTGAATGTAAAACGCCCCACATAGGTGTAGTTTGATAAGGTTGAAGAACCTTAAGGAGGTTGATTGTTGCTTGGAGATGTAAGTTCACTGGGAATGGGACCTAAGCCTACAAAGCTTAGTTCCTCTTTCTATCCACCCTTTAATTCCTAACCAATAGACTTATCTCTGCTTCCATGCTTTCCCCTCAGTCACTCAATGTATCTACTACATGAATAACTAGGAAACTAGAATAACTCTTCATTTCATTGACTTTTCTCAGCTACTTGTTATAACATGAGATGTAATAACTGAAGGTAAATAATACACTGGATAAAATATATTATGAACCACTTAATTTGATTAATGACCTTGTAGACTCACACTTATTTTCTGGGAGTCTCAAATGAGGTGACAGAACAAGCCAGACTTCACTTTATCCCTGAGAGCCATTTTGAGTCTGTAGTTAAATTGAGAAATCATGTTTTATATTTTAACTCTAAAACATGACTTTCCATTTCTCAGAGATGAGCTGCCCTCCACCCCAGGAACCATAGAATATTCAATTACAAATGTTACAGGAATTTTTCCTTAATTGCCATGTCTTCCTTCTGTAAACTGTCTTGCTGCCAAAACTCCCATTTTATGATTTTACCCTATAAAAAAAATCCCAAGAAATTGGCTCAGGGCCAGTCTGATAAAGCTTATTTTAGGAAGGAACAGCCAGCATTTCAGCTTTGATATGTGCATGAATAACATTTTTTTTTTAATTTGGACAATATCTCAATCATCTTTCTTCTTCCATCTGCAGCATTAAAAGTGACCCTATATGGTAAGAGCCTTCTGTTGCTTTAAACCCATGAGGCAAATTAGAAAAAAAAAGTGAAACATGGGTAGGAGAGAGAATAGAGGTAAAGCTACTTTATAGCAAAGCCCTTAACCAAGTCCAACTGGCTCAAGAAAGCCTTGTTACTACTGTATGGTGTGTCTAGAAGTGGAACTAGGGTGTCTATTTCCTCCGAATTGAAGCACTTTGTCCAGAATGGAAGAGAGAATATAGAGACTTTTCAAGATCCAATAATCAGATGAAACTGAAAAACATCAGAAAACTTTCAGATTCACAAGGTTCCTCTCCGAAAGTATCAAATCAGAAAGCTATTTTCAAGGAACAGACTATTTGGCAGGAGCTATATTCCAGTTTTAGAGGAAGGTCAAATGATACATGTCTACATTCCTCCAGAGGCGTTACCCATGCTTGGTGGGTTTTCAGTGATGAAGCTACCTGTGACTCACCTTTTTTGCTATAAGTAACTCCACTTGCTGTAAGTTGCCCATAATCCCTGCTCCTATAACCCCAGTATACTCACTGGTTCACTAATGTAGACTCAGGTGGAATCGTTTCTTTGGTTTCTAATCAGTACCCTAGCTGTGTGAACAGACAGTTGTTCTTGGCACCATAGGTGTGGGGGGGGCAGGGCATGAACATCCTCATGGAGATGGGTTGGGGGGGAGAAGGAATGGGATATGTAGCAGTCAGAGGGTAGACCAGGAGGGGTGTAAAATCAGGACTGTAAAAATTATTAAATGAAATAAAAAGAAAAAAGAAAAAGAAAACTCATATTGTGTTGGTTACAATTGATGGTCAACCTGACAAGATCTCCAATCACATAAGCTCTGAGCATGTGTGTGAGAGGGCTACAAACTTATATTAACTGAGTTGAGAAGACCCACCCTAAATACAGGTGCACCTTCTATGGGCCCAAGACAGTACAAAAGAAGTAAGCTAAGCTCCAGCATGTGGATTTTCTGCTGACTGTGAAAGCACAGTCAGCATGCATAACTCCAGGAAGAGTCATATAAATTCTCCCCTCTCTATTTTGCTTTTTAGCAGTTATTTGACCACAACAATGAGAACTTTAATTAGGACAATTATCTAAGACTTCAAAACCCCCTGACACTGATGTATGCTTCAACATGAGTTTTAGTGGAGACAAATCACATACAAAGCCTAACATTTGCTAATTTTTTTTTTGGTTAAAAAAATGAGTTTTATTGGGGTCATTTACAAGAATATGGGTGAAGTGTTACTTATAGGAGCAGAAATAACTCCAAGATAGCTATCCCACCAAAGCCCACCCCAGCATGGATGACAGCTTACAAAAGCTGGGAACCTGGGGCATACTGTACAGCTTGAAGGCTTCATAACAGGCTGGAAAGTGTCCTTTCTAGATAGGTTATCATGAATCTCTCTGTAGGCAGCATGGCTTATCTGATTCTTCTAGGCTGTTTAGCTGGCATGAGCCTCTTCTAGACAGGCCAGCTTGAGAGTATCTCAAAGGGACCTAGTGAATCTTGTCTATTTCAGGAACTTCCTGATATCACTGAGTAGCTTACTTCTTGAGTTTAAGGAGCTTCCCTATAGGACAGAATATTTCACTTCTCAGTAAATAACTTGTGACTTAAAGAACGTCTACTGTAGGACATTCTGTGTCTTAGAAGCTGATGTGCCCAGCCATTGCTCCTAGGAGCACACAAGTGTATTAGTCACGTGCAGAACAGTGTTCACAACACTCCTTTCAATTCTCCAGCTTATATTCTTTTAACCCTCTCTTCTTTGATGTTTCCTGGGCCTTGGAAAGAAGGATACTGATTTCCTATTTAAGGCTGAGAACTTTAGAGTCGCTTATTCTCAGCACTTTGACCCATTATAAGTCTCTGCATTACTCACTGCCCACTGTGGGGGCTTGCAGGGTGGGGTGGGGGAAGGACTGAAAGGCCAAGATTGAGAGCAGCATCAATATATGGGTATAAACATTTAGAAGGCAAATTAACAGCAGCACCATTTATCAAAATCATAGTAGTAGGACTCTCCCCTCCCCCAGAGCCTGTACCTTATCTTAATTTTTCTGGGTCTGTTAGCAAGACAGACAAGGTAGACTTACTTCTTCAGGCTTTTCCTACTCATGTCCCCCAAATTTTCATTTTTCTCTTCTGCTTTAATAGAGCTCTAGGAACACATAGTCACTAGAAGAGTGTTATGACAGGAGAGGCTGCAAGAAGCTACACCAATATTAGACATATAAAAGCCAGTTGGCAGGAAAAGACTTCCTTATGGGGCTTTAACATGTATAACATATATAAAGCATGCTCAAAAGAAGCCCTCACATACTTATGAGAGGCAGATACTATATACATGTTATGTTAAGGGTCATAAGGCTCTTGGCCCAGCGCTTTTGGAACAGATTTATTTCTAGGCTCTCTGCTCTCTAGGTCACTCCCATTTTCAGGAGTGCTCCCCACCCCCTTTAAATTTTTTCCTTCCTTACTTTCTTTCTCATGTGTGTGTCCTTATATCCCTGACTAGTTTGAAATTATTTATGTAGACCCGACTGGACTCAACTCAGCTTCTGACGCCTGTGAACTCTGGAATTAAAAATGTGGGTCGCTATGCCTGGCCCCAATTTTCTTTTAGTTATTATTTTGTATAATGTGGTTGAGAGTGAGAGTATACATGTGATGGTTAGAGGACAACTTGTGGAGGTTTGGCTCACTGGGTCCTGAACTGAGGTTATCAGGCTTGGAGGCAAGCTCCTTTACCCTCTGAGCCATCTCATCTATCCTACTTTCTTTTCCATAATAAACTGTCTTTACATCTAATGATGTGTTTTTCATCTAAATCTGTGACTAGAGACACAAGTACCTGGATACTTAAGTAGGTGCATTAGGACTCACAAACCTAACAGGAAAAAAAGCCCTCTCAAGAATGTGGTGGTGAGGAAGTTAAGTCATAGTTATTTTTCTAGTTAGAAATATAAATCCCTTCTACATCATGTTTTATCAGATTATCAAGGAAGAGAATTTGGAATACAATCTTCTGCTTCTCACATTCTCCATCATCCTCCTAGGTCCAAATAGCCAAGCAGTAACATGCTTCATATGTTTGGTTGGTGGCCCCATGAGGAGAGCAACAATAACAACCAATCAGAGCTCCCCAGAGTCTAAACCACCAGCCTAGGAGCACATAGGGAGGGACCCATGACTCCAGCTGTATATGTAGGGGAAGATAGCCTTGTTGGGCATAGGTGGGAGAGGAGATCTTTGGTCCCTTGAAGGCTGAACACTGAGTGGGGGGGGGCTGTTCTGAGGGTGGAGAGGTGGGAGTCGGTGGTAGTTGGGGCACACCCTCATGGAAGCAGGAGTAGGGGGGATGGGATAAGGGGTTCCTGGGTGGTGGGGGGAATGGGGTAAGGGAATAAAATATGAAATGTAAATAGTATATCCAATAAAAAAGGGGAAAAAAAGAAAAGTTGTTAGAACCAACATCTTTAATAAAATGTCAGCCCTCTAAAAAACTTATCTTGATACTAAAATTTGTTTTGAGAATTGTATATTGCAGAATACACAGCCTTGGTGTATCTACTCATCAAGCAAGCTGAGCATACCTGCTCAAACCTCTAATCTCCTGGAATTCCATCTGAATGCAGTGAAGACACAGTGTCAGAGGTTTATCAATTTACTCTTCCCTCTACCCCTCTTCTAATATCTCAATGCACATTTGCTAATTCTCCTCAATTCCATTGACAATTTGCCAGGTCTAACATCTTTCTCATCACAGTTTTATTTAAGTTTATTTAAGGACAGATCTGAAGTCAGCTGTGAACTTAACTCATCACATGTTCTTGATTGAGAATTGTCATTCAGGTTTAAAAGTGTTAGGAAAAGCAACAGACAGATGTAAAGTTGCAAAACAGGGAACCCTATGATTGCTGGCATCTACTGAGGTACAGGAAGAGGCTATGAGAAAGAAGTGACAGAGAGGATTCAATAAGGTAAACAACTTTGATCAATATCTGAATGTCAAACAGCTGTCACAGATAATATTATAAAGCTTGTAAGTTTGGAACCAAGTCAGCAGTTGAGACATGTCTTTTGGTCTGATTCCAAAACCACAACAGCTAATTAGTTACAAAGGAGAAGTAACATTTACTTTTATTTTATGCAGGGGCATAGCTCCTCTTTTGGGAAGACATGGTCAGCTCCATTGAATTACATTGTTTCTTCCACTGAACTATTTCAATGGGTTTTGTTATTTGTTCTAAAGCATTCTGTATTTAACCCATAGCTACTCACACTTACTTTCTGCCTCAATTGCCTCCTGGCAACTGTATCAAAGCACAGTTCCAGCTCTAGGACAATTTTGTAAATAAGAAATATAGCAGGGCTCACTGTTCTTTGTTCTCCACACGTGTACCTGCGCTTTCTGGCATAATCTGTTTAGTAACAGCTATTTGGGTCTAATAAGATGGCTGACCATGTAAAGATATTTACCACAAACCTTGATGTCCTGAATTGCATACTTGAATTCTAGATGGTAGATGGATAAAGTTGGCTTTTGAAGCTTGTCCTATGGCTGCCACACACTTATGCAATGGCAGATGCATATATACACATGTACAGATTAATAGTTATAATTTTAAAGTTAAAAATAACAGCCATTCTCTCAGGTGTGTAGTCATGGCTTACTATGGTTATGCTTTTTTAATTTATTATTATTTTCTGGATTACTTGAGATTATTTGTTGTTCTCTTTGTTTTTTGGGTTTGAGGTATATTAGTGTTTTATATATTTGGAGTATTCATTCAATGCTATGTTTGCAAATATTTATCCCAATTCTATCTGTTGTTATGGTCCTGATGATGTGCCTTGATGCTTTCTTACTGTTTAGTTTGATAGAAAGGAGGTTTAGTTGAGGCAAACATGTCTAGCTTTGAATTTGTTTTCTGCTTTTGACATATTTTCCTCTCTCTCTCTCTCTCTCTCTCTCTCTCTCTCTCTCTCTCTCTCTCTCTCTCTCTCTCTATCTCCCAGTGTTCTTTTTGTTTGTTCACATTTCTGTGCATGAATATACAGGCCAGATTTCAATCATGGATATGTTGTCCTCAGGCACCATTCACCTTGTTTTCTGAGAAAATGTTTGTCTCTCACTAGCCTAGCACTCACAGTCTAGGTGAAGCTGATTAGCCCCTAAAGTGCTGGGATCTACCTACCTCTGCTTTCTTAGTGCTGGATTACAGATGTGCAACACCACAGCCCCTGCTGCTTTTTTAGTGTGTGCTACCTCCTCACAGCTTCTCTTGCTTACAAGGCAAACAGCTTACTCACTGAGCTATCTCTCTAGCCCCTGATTTTTATATATTAACTAAATATTGTTGATAAAAGAAACATTTTGCCTCATCTGTTTCCTTTCAGTACTGTCATGATCTGGAAACTGAAGTTTATGTCTTCAATACATTTGGGGTTTACCACTTTTATTCTGGTGATAAGAATACGACTTACCCATTTGAAATCTAACTTCTCAACACCACTGATTATGTAAAGATATCTTTCTCTTATGTATATTGTTGACACAGTTGGGAAAAATCAGATAAATGTGGAGCTGTATTTCTGGGCTTTTTATATACTATGGATCTGTGTGTGTCTTATGATAGCATACTGTTTGATAACTTTTACTTTGTAGTAGTATACTTTGAAATCATTAAGTGTGACTCCTTCAGCTTTGTCTTTTTATTCTTAAGATTACATGTACAGATCCATTTGAATTGTAAAAGTTCTGCATTTTTCACAATACCATTGTGAGTTTCTTTAGGAGTGTGCTAAGCCATTTGAGGTAATATAGACATTTAAATAGTATTCATCATCCTAATCCATGAGTATGGCTGTAACTCCATCTGCTTCATGGAAAACATCACAGAGAATCCTCTACAACTGCAAAAGCAGAAGCAGCACATGATCAGAAATGATACTATTAGATATGTGCCAAAGGAAGTCAAAAATGGATCTTGAAGGGAAGTCTTCGACTTCATATTTATTTGACATCATTCAACATGCCTATCCACACCAGAGTGAAGTAATGGTATAAAATTCTGAGCATATGAATATTATTCAGGCCATCATTTTCTGTAATACTGATAGAGATTTTTTTTTTAAGTTAGAATTTTACAGATAGGTATGGCATGACATTACATATAAGTGAAATTTAAAACCAAGCTTATCGAAGCAGAGAGTAGAAAGGTGGCTAATAAAGGTATACTAGGGTGGGTGGAGATTAAGAAATATGGATCAAAAGACAGAAAGTTTGCAGGTGAAGTGGTTCTAGAGGTTGAGAACCTGGGTGGGTGAACAAAGCTTATAGTCAACCTCAAATGAATTTGATGAACTCTAAAATCAACTCGAAGATGCACATTTAGGCATCTTTGTGTAGGATGGTGGTGTACTTTGATTAATTAAAATGATGGAAGACCTGTGCACTGTTTGTGGTATCATTCCCTCAGGTGAGCTTCTGGACTATGATAAAAGGAGAATATGAGCTGAACACTAGCATCCTTTGTTCTCTACATAATAACTGAGGAATCAGGGTGACCAGCTGCCTGAAGCTTCTACTGCATTCACTTTCCCATGCTGATTTTGTGTACTGAGCCCGAATAATACTTTTTTCACTCAGGTTACTTTTTTGGGTTTTTTTTTTGTTTTTTGTTTTTTATCATAGCAACAGGTAAATAAACTGAGAAATAAGTAAGTCCAAGTATTATATACTTGAGTTTTCAAGGATAGTTTCTCAATGCAAAACTAACAATTGAAAATAAATTAATAAAATAGTTAACTGTGGAGCTGGTAGATACCTAGTTAAATAGTTTGAAAACTTATCAGTATGTATATTCATCAATGGAACACCTAAAATATACATATGTGACAATTATACTCCAATAAACTAAACATGTTCTGAAAAAAAATTTGCTAAGGAGATTCTGAAAGAAAGAAAAAAATATGTGGTATTATCTCAAATGAAAGCTAGATATGTAGTTTTAAATAATCTAGTAGCCACACTAACAAAAATTAATTAGAGGACTTAGGAAATGGCTTATTGTGTAAAGAGCTTCTTGAATATATGCTAAGGCTTTGAGTTTTTATCTGCAGTTGACATTTAATAAAGCAAGATTCAGAAGGCTATGCCTTTCATCCCAATGCTATAGATATAGAGGGAGGCAGATCCATGGTGTATACTTGCTAAATTGGTGAGCTTCAGTTTTTCTTAGAATCCCTGTTTAAAATAATGTGAAGATGACAGAGGAAGACTTCATCATAGAATGTCTTCTGCCCTCCATGTGCATACACACATTTACATGTTCTCACATTTATACCAAGAATACATATGTGTGTACAGAAATGACACATATAATTTTAAGTAATACAAAAATATCTTAAATATTTTTTTATTTCGGTAGTTACATCATAATTTTAATACATAATTTGTAGGAATGATCATTGAAATATTATATATTTTCCTATAAAAAGTTTCTAATATGTAATGTGTTTTTATATTTTCAGCATACTGCTATTTGCATACCCATATTCAAAATGTTCCATGGCCTCCGGCTACTGACTATGACATATGCAAGCAGTCCCATAAGCAGGAAGAACAAACTTACAGTCAATTTAATGGGTGAAAATAAATTTTCATTCACATTTTAGAACATGCAGTCACTCTTAATGTTTTAAGACATGTCAATAAACTCTAGCCAAGGTTTTGATTTCA
The DNA here is from genome assembly GCF_011762505.2 of Arvicanthis niloticus. Taxonomy (NCBI): domain Eukaryota; kingdom Metazoa; phylum Chordata; class Mammalia; order Rodentia; family Muridae; genus Arvicanthis; species Arvicanthis niloticus. The sequence goes on from NC_047667.1 coordinate 4,517,493, forward strand.
TAGATGTAAATCAGGTGCCACATTTCATTTCTAATGACTTGCCAGGCAATGTGAAGTCTCTTGGTCATGCACATTGTTTGGAGTAATACTGATGAAAATCAGGCTTTAGAAAACTTATAAGTTATTTCTAATTTGTTTTTTGGGGGAAAAGGTCTTAGGAAATATATTTCAGACTGGCTTTGAACTTGGTAGAGAGCTGAGGATATTCTTGAATTAATAGAGATTCCCTATCCACTTCAAAAGGATTGCTACCATAGCAATGCACCACCATGCCTGATTTACATGCTGGAGATAAAATCCAGGGCTCCATGTATGCTAGATGCCAACAAAACATTTCACCAACTGAGCAATGTTTCCATTTTGACCTAGTAAATGATTAATTAGCCCAAGGTTAAATGTTTTTGAGTCTGATTTGTACAACTCTTTTTTTTCTTTTACCATCTTTTTTTTTTATTAGATATTTTATTTACACTTCAGATGGCATCCCCTTTCCCCATTCCCCCCCCACCCCCGTTAGGAAACCCCTATCCCATGCCCCCTTTTCCTTTTTGCATTTATACATTTTTAAAAAATAATGTTAATCATAGGCTTTATAAGTTTGGAATTGTTCAATCAGAGGTGTAACCCACTGTCCAACCTAGATATAACAACTATCTTTGACTGGTGGAGATACATGAACATCTGGCTCCCTGTCTCCCCCCTCTTTCTCTCTTTCATCATCTAGATTCTCCTCTCTTTCTTCTTCTCCTCTTCTTACTCCTTTTCTTCCTCTCAGTACTCCTCCTACCTTAGCTCCTCCTACACATCACCCTTCCTGTTAAAATGAAACTTTTCTCTCAAAATACAATTAGAGCATAAATATGCCAATTTGTACCAGTGAGGTACAGGATAGTCCTGATACCTAGTCCATCCTTTTGTTGACTAACCAGCACCTCTGTCATCTATCCTAACTAAAACATTTAGTTCTGAACCTGGTTTTAGGATGAATGTCAGCTGACGACCATCCACTCAAATCTTTTCTCTTAAGGTCAATAGCTATATGTTTTCAACACCATCAGAAATCCAGAATGACTGAGTAAACTATAATTGTGGGAAGCACAAATCATAGTTTCTAAAACTTAGCCAATATATAGAGACTTCTGAACACCTGGACACTCACTCTACTTCAAAATGTTGGAGCATCTGTTCTTCTGCCTTCTGGCCCAGGATCATCTGACAGACCTTAGTGCTGCAGAATTATTAAGGGCTGATTACTCTGTCTAGGCAGATATAATCAGTCAACTATTCTGCAAGTGTGTCCTTTTCTGGACAGTAATTTGTCTGTAGAAGGAAAGTGGCAATTCTTGCCTAGTGGCTGTCTCACTACAACTGGAGTAACTCCAAGGATGCTCAATTTCTTCTTAGAATTCAATATAGGAAGCTCTCTAGAGCAGACAAGTCTCTAATGAAAATGAACATTAATACTAAAATGTTTGTCATGTCAATTCTAAGGATTTCTTTTTTTTGAAAACCAGCTATCCATGTAAGGTAATCTGGACTGTTGCCTGTTAACTCCATTCAGCTATTTCTAAATAAAACATAGAGAACACCCTTATAATAAACTCCAAGTCATGAATTTGCTATAGTCCCTTAACTCACAGGCTGACCATCTCAAATCAGTTAAAAAAGTTAAAGAATGGACTGGGTCTAAGCTTTGTATTCCTAAATGTGTTATACTGGTACAATGCCTATGAGAGTAACAATATTCATCTCACTCTTATATCACTAAGAAGCTCATGCCGCGGTCTGGGCCAGAGCACTGAGCAGATCTTGGGTGGCAGCTCTGCCCCCAACATCCAAGAACCCAGAGGAAGCAGGGATCCCAAGCACTCGAACTCAGGCAGTATCCTAGGTAAGCAGACAGCAGGGCCCGCCCTAAACAGGGAGTAACTGGGAACCAAAAGGACCCAGGAAGTCACTCCCGGCCTGGAACACTGGTTCCTTCCAGTCTGGGACAGAGCACTGAGCAGATCTTGAGTGGCAGCTCTGCCCCCAACATCCAAGAACCCAGAGGAAGCAGGGATCCCAGGCGCTGGAACTCAGGCAGTATCCTAGGTAAGCAGACAGCAGGGCCCGCCCTAAACAGGGAGTAACTGGGAATCAAAAGGACCCAGGAAGTCACTCCCGGCCTGGAACACTGGTTCCTTCTGGTCTGAGCCAGAACACTGAGCAGATCTTGGGTGGCAGCTCTGCCCCCAACATCCAAGAACCCAGAGGAAGCAGGGATCCCAAGCACAAGAACTCAGGCAGTATCCTAGGTAAGCAGACAGCAGGGCCTGCCCTAAACAGGGAGTAACTGGGAACCAAAAGGACCCAGGAAGTCACTCCCGGCCTGGAACACTGGTTCCTTCCAGTCTGGGACAGAGCACTGAGCAGATCTTGGGTGGCAGCTCTGCCCCCAACATCCAAGAACCCAGAGGAAGCAGGGATCCCAGGCACTCGAACTCAGGCAGTATCCTAGGTAAGCAGACAGCAGGGCCGCCCTAAACAGGGAGTAACTGGGAACCAAAAGGACCCAGGAAGTCACTCCTGGCCCAGAACACTGGTTCCTTCCAGTCTGGGCCAGAGCACTGAGCAGATCTTGGGTGGCAGCTCTGTCCCCAACCTCCAAGAACCCAGAGGGAGCAGGGATCCCAGGCGCTCTAACTTGGACAGTGTCTTAGAAACTAGTTCTCAGATCTGAGGCCTAGATCAGATGTCTGCCAGGTCTGCTGTTGTGTGGACCCCAGATTCCACCTGAGACATACTGGAAGGTCCACTCAATCCAGATCCACAGAGGAACAAATGAACTCAGAGCTTCAGACAACATATCCTGAGATATTCTAGAGGAGACACTGCACCCAGAGCAGCAGACACCTAGCTGGACTACTACCTTGGAGGCACCATATCCTGAGGCATCCTAGAGGTACCACTGTAATCAGTGCAGCTGGAAAAGATTACAGAGACATCTGGACCCCTAGGAGATCAGACACAAGCTAGATAACTAGAAAGACAGGCTTCAGTCAGAGACAGCAAGTACAGGCAGCACTAGAGTTAACCAGATGCCAAAAAGCAAGAGCAAGAATGTAAGCAACAGAAACCAAAGTTACATGGCATCATCAGAACCCAGCTCCCCCATCAGAGCAAGCCCTGGACACCCCATCAAACTAGAAAACAGGAATCAGAATTAAAATCACTTCTTATGATGATGATAGAGGGCTTTAAGAAAGATATAAATAACAGTCTCAAAGAACTTAAGGAGAGCACTGGTAGACAGATAGAAACCCTTAAAGAGTAAACACAAAAATCCCTTAAGGAATTTCAAGAAAATGCAACCAAACGGGAAAAGGAATTAAACAGAACCATGCAGGATCTAAAAATGGAAGTAGAAACAATAAAGAAATCACAAAGGGACAATACCCTGGAGATAGAAAACCTAAAAAAAAGATCAGGAGTCATAGACACAAGTATCACCAACAGAATACAAGAGATGGAAGAGAGAATCTCATGTGCAGAAGATACCATGGAAAACATTGACACAACTGTCAAAGAAAGTGCAAAATACAAAAAGCTACTAACCCAAAATATACAAGAAATCCAAGACACAATGAGAAGGCCAAACCTAAGGATAATAGGTATAGATGAGGGGGAAGACTCCCAACTAAAAGGACCAGTAAATATCCTCAACAAAATTATAGAGGAAAACTTCCCTAACCTAAAGAAAGAGATGTCCATAAATATACAAGAAGCTTACAGAACTCCAAATAGTTTAGACCAGAAAAGAAATACTTCCTGCCATATAATAGTCAAAACATCAAATGCACAAAACAAAGAAAAAATACTAAAAGCAGTAAGGGAAAAAGGCAAAGTAACATATAAAGGCAGACCTATAAGAATTACACCAGACTTCTCACCAGAGACCATAAAAGCCAGAAGATCCTGGACCAATATCATACAGACCCTAAGAGAACACAAATGCCAGCCCAGACTACTATACCCAGCAAAACTGTCAATCATTATTGATGGAGAAACCAAAATATTCCATGACAAATCCAAATTTACACAGTATCTCAACACAAATCCAGCACTTCAAAGAATAATTGGTGGAAAACTCCAACACAAGGAGGGAAACTACAACCTAGAAAAAGCAAGAAAGTAATCTTCCAAAAACCCCAAAAGAAGATAGTTACAGAAACATATCTCCACGGATGTTAGCCCAAAAGCTTGGATTAGCGAAGACTCAACCCACAGACCACATGAAGCTCATGAAGAAGGACGACCAAGAGGGGATGCCTCAGTTCTACTTAGAACGAGAAATAAAAATGCTCAAGGTAGCAAATAGGGAAACAAAACATGTAACAGAAACTGAAGGAGGGGCCATCAGGAGACCTTTCCACCTGGGTATTCACCCCATGTACAGCCACCTAATCTAAACACTGTTGTGGATGGCTGGAAGTGCATAATGTGAGGAACATGATATAGCTGTCTCCTTAGAGGTCAGCCAAAGACTAAAACACTCAGAGGACAATGTTCACAATTAACCACTGATATGATCAGGGGTTTCCCAATGGAGAACTTAGTGAGATGACTGAAGGAGCAGAAAGGGTTATTGACCCCAGGTGGAAAGCAACAATACCAAACAACCAGAGCCCCCCAGGGTCTAAACCACCAGCCTGGGAACACATAGGGAGGGACCTAAGATTCCAGAGGTATATGTAGGGGAGGATGGCCCTGTCAGACATAGGTGGGAGAGGAGTCCCATAAAAAAAAATGAATGAAAAATGAATGAATGAACACACAGTGGGGGGGTGTGAGGGCGGGGAGGGGATAGTGAGGGGAGTAGGTGTGGTCACTGCCTCATAGAAGCATGAGGAGGGGGATGGCATAGGTTCCTGGGTGGTGGGAGGAAGTAGGCTAAGGGGATAAAATCTGAAATGTAAATACTACAACCAATTTTAACAAGTGGGAAAAAAAAAGTCTTCAGAACCAACATCTTTAAAAAAAAAATGTGTCAGCCCCCTGGGGGTGGGAAATTTTTTTTTCTTGATACTAAAACTTGTTCTGAGAATTGTATATTGCAGAATACACAGCCTTGGTGTATCTACTCATCAAGCATACTGAGCAGACCTGCCCAAAACTCTGATGTCCGGAATTCCATCTGGATTCAGTGAAGACACAGCATCAGAGGCTTATCAACTTACTCTCCCCCCCACCCCTCTTCTAAAATCTCAACGCCCTTAATCAGCTTGAAGAAGTTAAAGAAGAGTCAGCGCCCCTATTCCCTGAGCTTGGGGACTAATGTGGTTAATAATATTCTGTCTTTCTAGGGACAAGTAGTGGTTTTGTTGGAACAGGGGGGATTAGCTAGGACTTACTGCATAGCCATAACCTACTGGTAGAAATCTGTATAATTATTATCAAGATGAAGTTATAATTTCTTAAATGGTACAAAATTTACTTTGATCTCAAATTTAAGGTTTTCAATGGTACAAGCCTCTTATTAATATAAAAATGAGATGAATATTGATAAACTCATGGGCATTGTGCCTGTATAACACATTTAGGAATACAATGACTAAACCCAGCCCTTTTTTAACTTTTTTAACTGATTTGGGACAGTTAACGTATGAGTTAAGGGACTATAGTAAATTCATATTTTTGAGTTTATTGTTAGGGTGTTTTCCATATTTTACCTAGAAATAGCTGAGAGGAGTTAACAGAAAACAGTCCAGGTTACCTTACATGGATAGTTGGTTTTCAAAACATCAGAAGTCCATAGAACTGATGCTACAAATATTTATATATTAATGTTCATATTGATTAGAGACCTGACTGCTCCTGACAGCTTCCTGTCGTGGATTCTAAGAAGAAAACGAGCATCCTTGGAGTTACTCCAGTTGTGTGGTAACAGCCACTAGGCAAGAATTGCCTCTCTCCATCTACAGATAAATTACTGTCCAGAAAAGGACACACATGCAGAATAGTCGACTGATTATATCTGCCTAGACAGAGTAATCAGTCCTTAATAATCCTGCATCACCAAGGTCTGTCAGATGATTCTGGGCCAGAAGGCTGAAGATTTAATGCTCCAATGTTCGGTAGTATAGGGGCTTTTCAGGTGTTCAGAGGTCTCTATAAATTGGCTAGGTTTTAGAAGCTATGCCTTGTGCTTCCCACAATTATAGTTAACTCAGTCATTCTGGAGTTCTGATGGGGTTGAAAACTACTATTTACCGTAAGAGAAAAGATTTGAGTGGATGGTCGTCAGCTGACATTCATCCTAAAGCCAGGTTCAGAACTAAATGTTTTAGTTAGGATAGATGACAGAGGTGCTGGTTAGTCAACAAAATGATGGACTGAGTATTAGGACTATCTTGTACCTCACTGGTACAAATTGGCATAATTATGCTCTAATTGTATTTTGAGAGAAAAGTTTCATTTTAACAGGAAGGGTGATGTGTAGGAGGAGCTAAGGTAGGAGGAGTACTGAGAGAAAGAAAAGGAGTAAGAAGAGGAGGAGAAGGATAGGAGAAACTAGGTGATGAAAGAGAGGAAGAGGGGGGAGACAGGGAGGCAGATATTCATGTATCTCCACCAGTCAAAGATAGTTTTTATATCTAGGTTGGTCAGTGGGTTACACCTCTGATTGAACAATTCCAAACTTATAATGCTTATGATTAACATTATTTTTAAAAAAATGTATAAATGCAAAAAGGAAAAGGGGGCATGGGATAGGGGTTTTCTAAGGGGGGGGGGAATGGGGATAGGGGATGGCATCTGAAGTGTAAATAAAATATCTAATAAAAAACAAACAAAAAAAAGAAAAAAAAAGAAGCTCATGCCAATGAAAACCTTAAACTTTGTAAACAAAGTAAATTGGTGCCATTTAAGAATTAATATCTTCATCTTGATATTAATTATACAGATTTCTACTAATAGGTTATGGCTATGCAATAAACCCTAGCTAATCCTCTCTATTCCGACAAAACCACTGCTTTTCCCTAGAGAGACACCCAACATTTACCACCTTAGTCTCCATGCCCAGGGAATAGGGGCGCTGACTCATCATTAGCTACTTAAAGCTGATTATGGGTGTTGAGATATTAGAAGAGGAGTGAGGGGAGAGCAAATTGATAATCCTCTGATGCTGTGTCTTCGCTGCCTCCAGATGGAATTCCCGGACCTCAGAGGTTTGAGCAGGTCTTCCCAGCTTGCTTGTTGAGTAGATACACCAAGGCTGATCATTCTGCCATATATAGTTCTCAAAACAAATTTCAGTATCAAGATAGTTTTTTTTTTTTTTAAAGAGGGCTGACATTTTATTAATAATGTTGGTTCTAACCGCTTTTCTATTTTTTCCCCTCTTTTATTGGATATAATATTTACATTTCAAATTTTATCCCCTTACCATATTTCCCCCACCACCCAGGAACCCCTTATCCCATTCCCCTCCTCCTGCCTCTATGAAGGTGTTCACCCACCTACCCTCAGCCCCCCTCCTCACCCTGAGATTTCCCCCCCCACCTCAGTGCTCAGCCTTCAGGGTACCAATGATCTTGTCTCCCACCTATGCCCAACAAGGCCATCCTCCCCTACATATACAGCTGGAGTCATGTGTCTCTCCCTATGTGCTCCTAGGCTGGTGGTTTAGACCCTGGGGAGCTCTGGCTGGTTGGTATTGTTGCTCTCCTCACAGGGCCACCAGCCCTTATGGTTCCTTCAATGTACTCTCTAACTCCTTCATTGGGAACCTTTGATCAGATTAATGGATAGTTGTGGGTATCTGTCTCTGGGTATGTCTGACTCTGGGGGACCTCTAAGGAGACAGCCTTATCAGGCTGCTGTCAGCTTTCCCATCCTGACATCCCTATCAGCGTCTATTTTTGGTGACTGCCCGTGGAATGAATACCCAAACGGAATGGTCTCCCTACAAACCCCCCTTCAGATTCTGTCCCACACTTTGTCTCCATATTTGCTCCCTTGGGTATTTAGTTACTTCTTCTAAGAAAGACCTAGGCATCCTCACTTGATCTTTCTTCTTCATGAGCTTCATGTCGTCTGGTAGTTGAATCTTTGTTGTTTCAGATTTTTGGGCTAATCTCCGCTTATCAGTGAATAAATACCATGTGTGTTCTTTTGTGATTGGGTTACCTCACTCAGGATGATATTTTCTAGTTCCATCCATTTACCTAAGAATTTTCCAAATTCATTACTTTTAATAGCTGAGTAATATTCCATTGTGTAAATGTACCACCTTTTTTGTATCCATTCCTCTGTTGAAGGGCATCTGGGTTCTTTCCAGCTTCTGGCTATTATAAATAAGGTTGCTATGAACATAGTGGAGCATATGTCTTTGTTATTTGTTGGGGCATTTTCTGGGTATATGCCCAGGAGTGGTATAGCTGGGTCCTCAGGTACTATATCCAATTTTCTGAGGAACCACCAGACTGACTTCCAAAGTGGTTGTACCAGTTTGCAACCCCACCAACAATGCAGGAGTGTTCCTCTTTCTTCACATCCTAGCCAGCATCTACTATCACCTGAGTTTTTGATCTTAGCCATTCTGACTGGTGTGAGGTGATATCTCAGTGTTGTTTTGATTTGCATTTCCCTGATGACTAAGGATTTTGAGCATTTCTTAAGGTGCTTCTCGGCCATTCAAGTTTCCTCAGTTGAGAATTCTTTGTTTAGCTCTTTACCCCATTTTTTAATGGGGTTATTTTGTTGTTTGGCGTCTAATTTCTTGAGTTCTTTGTAAATATTCAATATTAGCCCCCTATCAGATGTAGGATTGGTAATGATCTTCTCCCAATCTGTTGGTTGCCGTTTTGTCATGTTGACAGTGTCCTTTGCCTTACAGAAGCTTTGCAATTTGATGAGGTCCCATTTGTTTATTCTTGATCTTAGAGCATAAGCTATTGGTGTTCTGTTCAGGAACTTTTCCCCTGTGCCTAGGTATTCGAGGGTCTTCCCCAACTTGTCTTCTAATAGTTTCAGTGTATCTGGCTTTATGTGAAGGTTCTTTATCCACTTGGAGTTGAGCTTTGTGCAAGGGGATAAGAATGGATTAATTTGCAATCTTCTACATGTTGATCTCCAGTTCAGCCAGCACCACTTGTTGAAAATGCTGTCCTTTTTCCACTGGATGGATTTAGCTCCCTTGTCAAAGATCAAGTGACCATAGGTGTGCAGGTTCATTTCTGGGTCTTCAATTCTATTCCATTGATCATCCTGTCTGTCTCTGTACCAATACCATGCAGTTTTTATCACTACTGCTCTGTAGTACAGTTTGAGGTCCAGAATGGTGATTCCCCCAGAGGTTCCTTTATTGTTGAGAATAGTTCTTGCTATCCTAGGTTTTTTGTTATTCCAACTGAATTTGTAAATTGCTCTTTCTATCTCTATGAAGAATTGATTTGGAATTTTGATGGGTATTGCATTAAATCTGTAGATTGCTTTTGGCAGGATAGCCATTTTTACTAAGTTAATCCTGCCAATCCAGGAGCATGGGAGATCTTTCCATCTTCTGAGATCTTCTTCAACTTCAGAGACTTGAAGTTCTTGTCATACAGATCTTTCACTTGCTTGGTTAGATTCACTCCAAGATAATTTATTTTATTTGTGGCTATTGTGAAGGGTGTCATTTCCCTAATTTCTTTCTCTTCCTGTTTATCCTTTGAATAGAGGAAGGCTACTGATTTGTTTGAGTTGATTTTTATATCCAGCCACATTGCTAAAGTTGTTTATCAGGTTTAGGAGTTCTCTGGTGGAAGTTTTAGGTTCACTTAAGTATACTATCATATCATCTGCAAATAGTGAAATTTTAACTTCTTCCTTTCCAATCTGTATCCCTTTGAATTCCTTTTGTTGTCTAATTGCTCTAGCTAAAACTTCCAGTACTATATTGAATAGGTAAGGTGAGAGTGGGCAGCCTTGCCTAGTCCCTGATCTTAGTGGGATTGCTTCAAGTTTCTCTCCATTTAGTTTGATGTTGGCTACTGGCTTGCTGTATATTGCTTTTACTATGTTTAGGTATGGGCCTTGAATTCCTGATCTTTCCAAGACTTTTAACATGAAGGGATGTTGAATTTTGTCAAATGCTTTCTCAGCGTCTAGTGAGATGACCATGTGGTTTTTTTCTTGGAGTTTATTTATGTAGTGGATTACATTGATGGATTTCCGAATATTGAACCATCCCTGCATTCCTGGGATAAAGCCTACTTGATCTTGATGGATAATTGTTTTGATGTGTTGTTGGATTCGGTTTGCGAGAATTTTATTAAGTATTTTTGCATCAATATTCATAAGAGAGATTGGTCTGTAGTTCTCTATCTTTGTTGGGTCTTTCTGTGGTTTAGGTATGAGTGTAATGGTAGCTTCATAGAATGAATTGGGTAGTGTTCCTTCTGTTTCTATTCGATGGAATAGCTTGAAGAGGATTGGTATTAGGTCTTCCTTGAAGGTCTGGAAGAATTCTGCACTGAAACCATCTGGCCCCGGACATTTTTTGGTGGGAAGATTTTTAATGACTGTGTCTATTTCTTTAGGCGTTATGGGACTGTTTAGGTGGTTTATCTGCTCCTCGTTTAACTTTGGTACCTGGTATCTATCTAGAAAATTGTCCATTTCCTCCAGATTTTCTAATTTTGTTGAGTATAGGCCTTTGTAGTAGGATCTGATAATTTTTTTAATTTCCTCTGTTTCTGTTGTTATGTCTCCCTTTTCAGTTCTGATTTTATTAATTTGAATGCTGTCTCGGCGCCCTTTGGTTAGTCTGGCTAAGGGTTTGTCTATCTTGTTGATTTTCTCAAAGAACCAGCTCCTGGTTTTGATATTTTGTATAGTTCTTTTTGTTTTAACTTGGTTGATTTCAGCCCTGAGTTTGATTATTTCCTGCCATCTATTCCTCTTGGGTATACTAGCTTCTTTTTGTTCTAATGCTTTCAGGTTTACTGTCAAGTTGTTAATGTATGCTCTTTCCACTTTCTTTTTGTGAGCACTTAGAGCTATGATTTTTCCTCTTAGTACTGCTTTCTATGAGTCCCACATGTTTTGATATGATGTGTCCTCATTTTCATTTAAATCTAAAAAGTCTTTAATTTGTTTCTTAATTTCTTCCTTGACCAAGTTATCATTGAGTAGAGCATTTTTCAGTTGCCAAGTGTATGTGGGCTTTCTGTTGTTTTTGTCTATGTCAAAGACAAGTCTTAATCCATGGTGGTCTGATAAGGTACTAGGGATTATTTCAATCTTTTTGTGTCTGTTGATGCCTGTTTTGTGACCAATTATATGGTCTATTTTGGAGAAGGTACCATGAGGTGCTGAGAAGAAGGTATATTCTTTTTTTTAGGATGAAATGTTCTATAGATGTCAGTTAGGTCCAATTGGTTCATAACTTCTGTTAGTTTCATTGTGTCTCGGTTTAGTTTCTGTTTCCATGATCTGTCCATAGCTGAGAGTGGGGTGTTGAAATCTCCCACTATTATTGTGTAGGATGCAATGTATGCTTTAAGCTTTAGTAAAGTGTCTTTTATGTATGTGGGTGCCTTTACATTTGGGGCATAGATGTTGAGAATTGCGAGTTTCTCTTGGTACATTTTTTCTTTGATGAATATGAAGTGTTCTTCTTTATCTTTTTTGATTACTTCTGGTTGAAAACTGATTTTATTTGATATTAGAATCGCTACTCCAGCTTGTTTCTTGGGACCATTTGCTTGGAAGATTGTTTTCCAACCTTTTACTCTGAGGTAGTGTCTGTCCTTTCCACAGAGGTGCGTTTCCTGAATGCAGCAAAATGTTGGGTCCTGTTTACGTATCCAGTCTGATAGTCTATGTCTTTTTACTGGAGAATTGAGTCCATTGATATTAAGAGATATTAAGGAAAAATGAGTGTTGTTTCCTGTTATTTTTGTTATTGACAGTGGAGATATGTTTGTGTAGCTACCTTCTTTTACGGTTTTTAGAAGATTACTTTCCTGCTTTTTCTAGGTTGTAGTTTCCCTCCTTGTGATGCAGTTTTTCACCAATTATCCTTTGAAGTGCTGGGTTTGTGTTGAGATACTGTGTAAATTTGGATTTGTCATGGAATATTTTGGTTTCTCCATCAATAATGATTGACAGTTTTGCTGAGTATAGTAGTCTGGGCTGACATTTATGTTCTCTTAGGGTCTGTATGATATTGGTCCAGGATCTTCTGGCTTTTATGGTCTCTGGTAAGAAGTCTGGTTTAATTATTATAGGCCTGCCTTTATATGTTACTTTGCCTTTTTCCCTTACTGCTTTTAGTATTTTTGTTTTGTTTTGTTTTGTACATTTGTTGTTTTGACTATTATGTGGTGGGAAGTATTTCTTTTCTGGTCTAAACTATTTGGAGTTCTGTAGGCTTCTTGTATATTTATGGACAGCTCTTTCTTTAGGTTAGGGAAATTTTCCTCTATAATTTTGTTGAGGATATTTACTGGTCCTTTAAGTTGGGAGTCTTCCCCCTCATCTATTCCTATTATCCTTAGGTTTGGCCTTATCATTGTGTCTTGGATTTCTTGTATATTTTGGGTTAGTAGCTTTTTGTATTTTGCATTTTCTTTATCAGTTGTGTCAATGTTTTCCATGGTATCTTCTGCACATGAGATTCTCTCTTCCATCTCCTGTATTCTGTTGGTAATACTTGTGTCTATGACTCCTGATTGTTTTTTTAAGTTTTCTATCTCCAGGGTATTGTCCCTTTGTGATTTCTTTATTGTTTCTACTTCCATTTTTAGATCCTGCATGGTTTTGTTTAATTCCTTCTCCCATTTGGTTGCATTTTCTTGTAATTCCTTAAGGGATTTTTGTGTTTCCTCTTTAAGGGTTTCTATCTGTTCTTTGAGAGTGTTATTTATGTCTTTCTTAAAGTCCTCTATCATCATCATGAGAAGTGATTTTAATTCTGAATCCTGCTTTTCTGGTGTGATGGGGTGTTCAGGGCTTGCTATGATGGGGGAACTGGGTTCTGATGATGCCATGTAACTTTGATTTCTGTGGCCATCTGGTTAAATCTAGTGCTACCTGTACTTCTGTCTCTGATTGAAGCCTGCCTTTCCAGTTGTCTCGCTTGTGTTTGGTCTTCTAGGGGTCCAAATATCTCTATGATTTTTTCCAGCTGCACTGATTAAGGTGGTATCTCTAGGATGCCTCAGGATATGGTGCCTCCAAGGTAGCAGTCCAGCTAGTTGTCTGCTGTTCTGGATGCAGTGTCTCCTCTTGGATATCTCAGGATATGTTGTCTGACACTCTGAGTTTAGTTGTTCCTCTGTGGCTCTGGGTTGAGTGGACCTTCCTGTATGTCTCAGGCAGAATCTGGAGTCCACAGAACTGCAGACCTGGCAGAGGTCTGGTCTAGGCCTCAGACCCTGGAGATGGGCAGAAGGGAGGTGCTAGCCGGCAGGGGCGGGGGAGGGGGGTATCTGCTGGATTCTGAGCACTCAGGGTACCCAGCTATGAGCTCATGATGGTATGTGGGTTTTCTTACCTAAAGCTGTTTGTGGGATCTTTGGAGCCCCCAGAATGTGTCTGGCAGCGGTAACCAGGGTGCACTCACCAGCAGGCCTCAGACCGGAAGAGGGGCGAGCGGCGGAAGAGGAGTGCTAACTCTGGCTATGGGTTCTATGGATCCTCCAGAATGTGTCTGGCAGAATCTGGGGTGCACTCACAAGCTGGCTGGGCAGAGGTCCGGCCCAGGCCTCAGGCTGGAAGAGGGGCACGTGGCAGAAGGGCACAACTCTTTATTATAGTTAGATTGTGTTCAAGAATCCAGCTTTGGGCTTGAGACATGGCTCAGCAGGTAAAGAGCACTGACTGATCTTCCAGAGGTTCTGAGTTCAATTCCCATCAATGACATGCTGACTCACAACCATTTGTAATGAGATCTGATGCCCTCTTCTGGTGTGTCTCAAGAGAGAAATGGTGTACTCATAAAATAAATAAATCTTTTTTTTTTTTTTAAAGCATCCATCTTTGTTCATCAGTAGAAGAATCCACAGTGGTGTTTTTTGGGGAATGAGGCTCTTGTTAACTATTAGCAGTGAAGATACTTTGCATTAAACTTATATGCAGAATTTTATATTATCTGTAACTCAGAGTAATGCTCTAGTCTTGCTTAGATTGCTGTTCCCTAAGGGAAACAAGTTAGGCATCATTTAAGTGAACAATTACTGTGAACACTATAAGGCTATAATATGAAGACTATTATATTTCTTTTCAATTTTCTATAAATTTTAAATAGTTGTCTAGTCACGTTTTTAGGTAAACCCTATCTTATATTTACAGATGAATCACAGGTTTTTAGATGTTAAACATTATGAGTATACTAACAAAAATTAATAAACTAAAACTGTAAAATATCAGGTACAAATGTACTAGGTTTTCACCTGAAAAGGGTATTATTATATTTTCACTTAGATTTTTCTTTTTTTTTTTTAAATTGAGAACAAAGATTTATCTTACACAAAACATCCCAACCACAGTTTCCTTTTCTTTCACTCCTATTAGGTGCCCCCATCTCCTTTTTCAGAAGATCCACTGTTGTTGCATTTACTATTGAGAAAAAGGCAGGTCTCCAAGAGACAACAACCAAGAAGGTTGCAAAAAGATACAATAAGATGAGGAAAAAAACTCCAATTGTGACTGGACAAGGCAACTCCATAGGAGAAAAAGCATCTCAAAAGCAGGTAAAAATATCAGAGACACGTGCACTCCCAGATAGGTGTCCTACAAAAACACCAAGCTAACAACCATAGCATACATAAAGGAACTTGTATAGACCTATATAGGCCCCATGCTTGTCTTTTCTGTCTCTGTGAGCCTTGCTTAGTTGACTCCCTGGGCCATGATAGAGGACACCAAAAGTGCATCTCAGTTTTAATTAGGAGATTATATTAGCAATGCTGAATACTAGTATATAGCAGTTACCTCAATGACAGATGAAGTGCTTAATGTATTTATAATGTGCTCTGTTTGAAATTATAGCCACTAGATGCTCTGAGTTTTTTCTTATATTGTTTATTTGTGACCTTGAATATGCATATGATCATGCATGTGAATCTGTATATGTATGCATAGGAACCTGTACATTTATGCAAAGACTAATAGAGATGAGAGGTTAGTCTCAACTGCTGTGACTTAGGTAATATTTTTACTCTTTTCTTGAGTCAGAAACTTGTATTATCTTGAAACATGTCCAATAATTTTGGTAAGCTAGAGATCAAACCCAGGAATTTCCCTGTAATGACTCTCCAGGGTAGGAAATACAAGGTTATGCCAACATATATAGATTTGGAAGTATTGAGCTCAGCAATACTTGTAAAGCAAGTATTTTACCAAGTCAACCTATTCTCAGCCCTGAAAATTTTAATACATATTCTCTTAATAATAGAGAGAAGATGTGGGATGCTATCTAACCACATTGTTGAAGTGGTATGAGAAAAAGAAACATATGTATGTGTAAAAAATATTATAAATCATGATACCATGTTCATTTGTGTCTTTGAAACATGGAATAAAGTACACTTCAGAGTGAAAGTTCTAATGTCATTCACATCTTTTTGACCTCTGCTTCTTCAGGATATAATTATAGAGTCTATTTCCAAATCTTCCCTAAGGCCACAGGAGTATGGGGCTGAATTACAATTACCTGATGTTTTACATTCACACAGCACAGTGTGATCTCATGATGCATCCTAAGGAGAGTCAGCACACATGAATTTTTAAATGATTAGAAAGATATCTCTAGTGATCCAAGTAAAGAATCTTATGAATCAAACATTTTCCCAAAATAGATTTCACAAATGGATTTAGAAAATTTTAGTCAAGTAGAAACTAATATGGAATTATTAGTGACTAACAGGCATAATTTTTTCTCAAATTGCTCATTTCCATTGAAAATGCTTGGTCTAAAGTTGACTGTTAAGACCTTCTTCTGACTAAATTTTCATGGCACATGTAAGAAAAACCATGTGAAATAATTTTATACTACAGTTCAAACAAGGAAGTATTCTGCTTAGGTTGACTGAGAGCAGACACAATGCCAAGTAAGTATTATTCATGTTCACAGTCACCATTTGAAAAGCAACCTGATTATTCTAAAGTCATACAGGAAACTTTGAAACGCAGGGAAAGGAGTAGTTTTTTGATGAGTCATTACAGTAATTGGTCAAGTCACCTGTAGGGGAATCATCAGACAGCTCATTCTACACGTCTATTCTTGGGTTGTTCTGATCATCTGAGAGCATAGACTCACTGTTTCCAAATGTTACTAGAGAAAGTTCTAAATCTCTAGTTACCTTCTTCATTGCTGGCCAAAACACCTGACTAGAAACTAATTAAGAGAAGTAAGGTTTATCCACTGAGCTTTTCAAGGTCTTCATCTTTTAATGATAGAAAGGGCATGCTGGAAGATGAGGGATGCTACCTAACACTATTGCATTAATATCCAGAGAGCAGATAGTAAACAAGAATTGTGCCTATGTCATGTCTCAAAACCCAACCCTACCCATCTCCCAAAGGTTTCAGATTTTCTCAAAATGTGCTAGGAGCTGGAGGTATTCAAATAAAATTCATCAGGGAATGTTCATATACAAGCCATACTAATAAATAGATGAGCACCATAGGTCATATCCAAATGTAACCAAGTGGGTTCAGAAGCAAGAATTTCTTTATAAATAGAACTACATCTCTCTTTCTGTTCCTCTATGCCATTTAAATGGAAATAAGATGATTAGATATACAGGGGTGTTGAAGCTGAACACACTAGGCTGCAGAAACTGAATTGTTGGTATTCTCTTTGGAGGTCAAGGAGAAAGGCTTTTCTAAGTGGCTTGACATTTGTTTCTTTTTAAAAGTCTTAGATAGATTATCATATTCATTATTCTATTTTTATCTGACAGAGGCTATAAACATCCTTAATTTCTCATCCCAAGAACTGTGAGGTCATGAGATTATTTTATTTTTTGATGTCATGTGGTGTGCATGTCTATAGTGAAAATTTCTATGTTTTTTTGAAACTCAGTTGACTCATGTAAAGTTTTTCTGAAAGCTTTCTTGTGTAAAATTATGTGATTTTTTTTAGAAGCTGTCTTGTAAGAAGGTGTTTACTGAAATAGATGCTTAAGAGGATGTGCAACATTTGGAAAGAGAATATGTAGACTGTCACAGACTGTAAAAGGATGCTCTTGCATTGTGATCCCATGCAATATTTCCCTAGTCTTCACTGGTCTTGCCTGATCTTTGCTTGTCTTAATTCATAGAAAGAAATGAGCCAAAAAATTTCTAATGATATAATGGCTGATTCTTGCCACTTTCACTGATGTGTGCAGATTCTTCTGGATCAAGCCACTTCTGCCTATTCTTGTTTGGTGTTTTTGATATTTCATTGGGCTGCTAGAATCCT
Source organism: Arvicanthis niloticus (assembly GCF_011762505.2). Classification (NCBI taxonomy): domain Eukaryota; kingdom Metazoa; phylum Chordata; class Mammalia; order Rodentia; family Muridae; genus Arvicanthis; species Arvicanthis niloticus. The sequence goes on from NC_047667.1 coordinate 4,534,933, forward strand.
GAAGAAAAAAAAAGCAGTGGAATTGTCCCAAAGATCTACTTCTAAACTGGTCCACACCCCCCTATTCTTACAAACCTATTTTTTACCTACCTCTGATTGGTGGGCTAGAAGGGAGTTGAATTCAAGAACCAAAAATAAAGTGGTTTAAAGAAGCATGTAAGATTATAGGTGTAGCCCAGCACAGATTAGACATAACAGGTCTCTTCCCTTCTGAGTTAGTAAAGGAAAAGTCAGAATTTGATAGGTTGGTAAGGCTATTTAGGGAGGTTGGAAACATAGCAGCTACTGCCCTTGAGTGTTCTCCTGCCTTGCTCCACTAGCATGTTTTCTTTTTTTTACTTCATGTTCTTCATGTAGACCATTTTCAAAAAGATTATAGGGAAAGTAAAAACTTAGAAGATTTATACAATTCTGTTGTATTAGAAAAGGTTACACAGTTATCTTTCCACTTAGATAGTTTGCAGATAGAAACTTAAGTACTTGGAAAGCAAAAAGAGACAGTGGGAGAAGAATAACAGGTTTCAGGTGTTTTGGCCTGAGCTGCCCAACAGTAGGTGCCAAAAATGTTGAGAACTGCACTACCCTACGTTTGGGGGCCAAAATATCTAGGATCGTTCTGTCAATGTTGGGACCCACACTGCCAAAAGCCTTGGGGACTAACTTGTTAGCCCACACTGTCCCAAGCAGCTCTGGTCTGCGGGTCAGGGTTCAGCAAGAGAGAGTGAGGACAGATTCGAAGAATGGAGACAAGACAGAGTGTGATTCAATCCTGTTTATTCTTCAGTCTCTCTTCCTAGTCCAGGTCCCAAGTCTTGAGTTCCTAGTCCCTAGTTTCTAGTCCCTAGTGCCTCCAAGTTCCAAGTGTCTTCCCAAGCTCCCTTCCAAGTGCCAAATACTTAATAATCATTTCTTCTGAATTCTCTAGTCCAAGTGTCTTCTTCCTCAATGCCTAATTCCTACACCAAGTTGTACTGCACTCTTCTGTCTGCCTCTCACCTTTATATGTCTCACTTCTAAGCCTCTCTCTTAAGTCACGCCCTGGAGTCTCACCCTTAGGTCTTATCTCTAAATCTGATCTCTAAGTCACTCCCTTAAGTCTAGGCTCTAAATCACAGCTTTAAGTTTCACATACCCAAGGGAAGATCCTGGGTATCTAAAACAAGATGTTATCAGAGTGTGCTTAGCGGTTGCAGCCTATTGTAATCAAATCTCTTTTCAGGGTATATGGCTCAAGATGGCTGCAAGGATGATAGGTGCCTTCTGTTGGCTCCCCACATTCAGGCTTATGTCTGCAACTGGACATTTACTACATAATATTGAAAAAAAGAAGCAAAATGGGCTGGACAGCAAACTGCTACCACACCATACTCCAAAAATTTTTACTTCCAGTTGCCCAGAACATCTTCATGAGACAAGGGACTCAGAAGATCAGAAGGCAGTATACAGGGACAGTGGGTTAATGTCCAGCCAAGTGAAATGCTAGAATATTTGCCTGTGACTACACTGGCACCTTTAGGCTTCCCTGTATTTGTGCAGGATATTCCTACTAATGATAGTTCCTGTGCTTATAATGATTTGAAATAGCACTCAATAGAAATGCATGACCTACACCATTTCAAAGAGTCAGTTGTATTACATGGTTTTCATTTTCCATTCATAAAAGATATGTTAAATAAATGGGCTACACATCATAAGGATATTCCTCAAAATTTAAAGAGGTTGATGTCAGTTGTGCTGGAAGCTACTCAACGATTATAATGGATTTCATTTTGAAGGTACAAAGTCATGAAAATAGAATAACATGATATTCCAGGGAATAAATATTTGTAGACTTCAATTTTTCTTTATTTTATTTTTATTAAATTATTTTATTTATTTACATTTCAAATGTTACCCCCTTCTAGAAGTAGCTAAGAAAGAAAGTTATTGGAAATGTGGGGTTGTGGACCTGTTTAAAAGTAGTTTTGGGGGGCTATTCCAATCTTCATTGTCAAAATATATACAGTCTATTTCAATAGCAAACAGCAAACTTGAATCATATATAGCAGCTCAATCCATCAGAAACTGCAAGGTCCACTAACTTGTCATGTGTCAGCAGAAGCAGCAAGAATTAGACACAATTCCATGGGAAATTTTGATGAGTTTTTTTTCTATGAGGCTAGATAAGAAAAGCCAGCAAAGTGTTATATAGCTAGTGAAGACCAGAGAAATGTTGCATGATAGAAGAATTCAAGAGTGTCCTCTCATGATCTGTGGGGGTATATTAATATTCTTTCAAAATATGACATGCCCTCTCCTGTATCCACTCCAGCAAAATATCATATACCTTCTTGCATGTCTGCTTCATCAAAATATCCTCTCAAAAGATAGCTTCCAGAAAATCAACAAGTGAGAAAATTAAATTTTGAAAGCAACCAGAAATTTCCAATTCAAATATTACTAAAGACTAACTGCTTTGTAAAGGGCATAATGCTGACCTACAAGAACAAATCCCATCTGATGTGGTCATAATTGAACAATGTCAGGTTCTAGCTTTAAGAACTTAGGGTATAATTGAAGATCCACGGAGAAAACCCACTTCATTTACTAAGGTAATTCAGGGTCCTGCAGAAGCCTTTATTGATTTCTTACAGAGATTTGACTCAGCTGTAAATAGAACTCGACCTGGCTATAAAATGAGCAATATTGAATGCATGAGAGCAAATCAGCCTTTGAAAGCACAAGAAGCCACAAGAGAGATAAGGATAAGAAAGATAATTGGTATAGGTTCTCAGGAGTATCACACCAATATCTTAGGGTAGACCTAGCTAGACATCCCAGAAATCAAAATACCTGGAACTTTAATTGTGGTAAATTTAACCATTTCCAATGTGATTTTAAAGCTAAATAATTCAAAGTTAAAAATATCAAGCACATTGACTCTAGAGAATATGGTATTTGTAGAAGAGAACAAGCATGTACTACCTGCCATGAACGGCAAATGCTTCCAAAGTATTGTAGCTGCCATGAAAAGGGAAAGCACTGTTCTAAGGATTATAGATCCAAGAAAGATATACAAGAAAACCTCTTGTCATTGGGGAAGAAAAATAGGGGCTTGTTGTCTCAAGGTCTCACAACAAAAAATAGGAGTTGTCCTCCGTTGATAAACTAGAATGTACTAAGTGGGCAAGAAAATCAGTACTAAATATTGTTGGTCTATTACATGCTACAGAAGGAAGGCAGCTTGGGTCTGGCCACAGATGCCCCTCTTACAGTATCCAGAAAAGTTGAATGTTACAAGTTAAACACTGGTGTTTATGAGGCTTTATTTTAAAGCATAGTAGGAATCATTTTGGAAATTATTTTGGCATTGCTTGAGAGAAAAGACAACTCCATATATGGAGTTGTATGAGCTGAGAGGTGTGGTTACCCAATCACCTTACCTTGAGTCATTGAGAGTGGCCAATCAGTAGTGACATCGTGGCAATCACTGATTGGAACAAGGAAAAGGTTTTAAGGGGATGCACGGAGAGGAAAACGGGGAGAGAGGAAGTGGGCTGTACAGGGATAGCTGAATAAACCGCTTGAAGAAGAACATGGTTGTCATTGCCTTATTCCGCGGGTGAGACGTGGGTAGCAACAAGTAGTGCCGAAACCCGGGATCCATCAAAACCTTTAGGACAGTCGACTGGGTAAGTTCCCAGGTAGTGGGACAAGTTAGGTTCTCATGTAGGAGACAAGATAGGTTCCCAGTATTGGGACGAGTTGAAAGCAAAAGTTGAAAGTAAATGTTGAAAGTGACAGTTGAAAGTGACAGTTGAAACTGAATGTAGGTTCCTGGTTAGTGGGACAAGTAAGGTTCTCGGAAGAGACGATAAAGTGCTAAAGTGAAACTAGCCAATAAAGTTCCGGGTTTTCAGACAAGTTTCTTATAATATGGAAACATCACAAAGTCATCCAATATTTTTTTTTTTGCCCTGAAAGAGCTTTTAAAAGCCAAGGGGCTGGGAATAACGTCCTCTACATTAGAAACATTTTTACAAGAAATTGATAAAGTGGCCCCATGGTTTGCTGTTTCAGATCACTTGACACTTAGAAGTTGGGATAAGCTTGGGAGGGATCTTGATCTTGTATGGGAGGAAGGAGAGTTAAAAGGTGGTGTCTGCCCTTTGTAGAAGTTGGTGCATAGCTGCATACAGGATAAAGAAGGAAGATGTCAGAAGGAACTTAATAAAGGATCCGAGGCATTAGAACAATTAAAAGAGGAGAGATCAGCAAAGTCAGAGGAATCAGAAGAAACAGATGAGGAGGGAGAGGACACTGATACTGAGGAAGAGCTAGAAAAATTAGTAAGAAGGCTGGAGAAGGCAGAACTTAATGTGGAACCTTCTGCCCCAGGGCTGCCAAATTTGCCACAGCCACCACCCTATGCAGAAATAGTTACATATAGCTGACGAAGTTTCTGTTCAGACTCCTGGAGAGAAGCTAGGGCGCAGCAGTGCTTCTCCAATATTTCAGGATGGAGGGGGAAATAGAGTACATGAGCCCTTGGAATTTAAAATAATTCAATGGCTTGCAGAGGGGATCCATGCTTATGGCACTAGTGCAGCTTTTGTCAGCACAATTAGAATCTCTTCATCAATTTTGCATGACCCCAAGTGATTGGATGAGCCTAGCCAAGGCCTGCTTAACTCCTGACCAGTATCTTGATTGGAAAGCATTTTTTTTTCATAGAGTTCTCAGCAGAGCAGGCCATTGCTAATGCAGCTGCAGGTCAACAGGCCTGGAATCAAGACATGCTACTAGGACAGGGTAGGTTTGCCAACCAACAGATTAATTATCCAATGCAGGTGTACAAGCAGATTAATCAATTAGGCACCAGGGCATGGAAGGCCCTTCCTAATAGGGGAGAAGTACAAGGGAACATAACAAAGATAACTCAGGTGCGGGCTGAGCCTTTTGTTGACTTTGTGGCCAGAATGGTACAGGCCGCTGGTAGAAATTTTGGGGATCCCGATGCAGCCATGCCATTAATCAATCAGCTAATTTTTGAGCAGTGCACCAAGGAGTGCCAACAGGCTATCAACCCCTATAAAAGTAAGGAATTGTAGGTCTGGATGAAGATATGCAGGGAGATAGGCAGACCGATATCTAATGTTAGTTTAGCAGCTGCAGTCATGCAACTTATGAGGAAGCAAGGAACCAATTCTGGGAATTGCTTTAGGTGTGATCAGCCCAGCCACCTAAAGAAGAACTTCCACCAAAAAGGAGGGAGTAGGAGAATTTCGAAATCCCTCCCCAGGGCTCTGCCCTCGTTGCAAAAAAGAGAACCATTGGGCCAATGAATGTAGATCAGTCAAGGAAATAAATGGGCAACTGCTTGCTCCCGGATTTGGTGGCACTAAGCCAAAAAATGGGGCACAGGGCCCTCGTCCTCAGGGCCCTCAAATATATGGGGCAATGGAGGAGGAGAGATCCTGGCCATCTCTCAGAAGGCCAATGGCATGGAATCAGCAAGACTGTCAACAAGAATAAGTGCAGGGCTTGACCTCTGTGCTACCACCAGACTTGTACTAGCACCCCATATGGGTCCCCAGTTGGTAGACTCAGATTTCAAAGGACCCTTGCCTGAAGGAACAGTGGGACTCTTGATTGGTAGAAGCTATACCACTATGCAGGGGGGGCATTGTTCACCCTGGAGTAATTGATTCTGACTATACTGTCATTGTAAAAATCATGGTATCTTCTCCCAGGGGAATAGATGTGATCTCCCAAGGTGATAGAATTGCACAATTACTTGTGCTACCAAGCTGCCATTCTTTGTTTCCCTCAGCCTATAAAGAGAGGCAAGGTCGAGGGTTTGGATCCTCAGGCATGCCTTATATAGGCTATGCCATAGATTTAGAACAGAGACCCCTTATTGGGTTACAAATAGAAGGAAAAAGTATTCTCGGCCTCTTAGATACAGGAGCAGACAAAAGTATTATAGCCATAAAAGACTGGCCTAAAGGTTGGCCTATTCAAAAGTCAGAACAATTATTACAAGGGCTAGGATATAGCAAATCCCCTGATATAGGTGCCTGATCTTTAACATGGAAGGATAGAGAAGGTCATTCTGGCACTATGCAACCCTATGTTTTAGAAATTCCTGTGTCATTGTGGGGAAGAGATCTGTTGAAAGACATAGGTTTTATATTGACTAATGAAGCAGATTATGGAACAGCTGCCCCAAAGCTTATGAAATGCATGGGGCACCACCCTGAACATGGGTTGGGAAAGTACCTACAGGGCAGGAAATCTCCTATACTACCCAACCCGAAAAAGGGAAGAACAGGTCTGGGTTTTTCCCAGGGGCTGCTGAGGAAGCATTACCCATAACATGGAAAGTTGAGGATCCAGTTTGGGTTCCTCAGTGGCCCTTCTCCTCAGAAAAGCCACAGGCAGCCACAGAATTAGTAAATGAGCAATTGGCTTTAGGACATATTCAATCATTCACATCTCCTTGGAATACACCAATTTTTGTTATCAAAAAGAAATCTGGAAAATGGAGACAATTGCATGATCTTAGAGCCATTAATGCCCAGAAGGAAGTTATGGGACCTGTTCAGAGGAGCTTACCATTGCCCTCTACCTTACCAGAGGAATGGCTGCTTATAGTAATAGATATAAAAGATTACTTCTTTTCCATTCCCTTGTGTAAACAAGATGGCAAGCGTTTTGCCTTTACTCTTCCCTCCATTAATCATGCCCAACCAGACCAGAGATATGAGTGGGTTGTTTTGCCTGAAGGTATGGCCAACAGTCCTACCATGTGTCAACTTTATGTGGATAAGGCATTAGTTAACCTAAGACAAAAATTCCCAAAGCTTTATTGTTATCATTATATGGATGATATTTTATTGGCTATAAAGAGTAAACAAATTTTTGAAGAAGCATATACATTGATGGTTAAGGAATTGAGATATTTTGGCCTAATTATAGCCCACGAGAAGGTACAACAACACAAAGTAATTAATTATTTGAGATCTGTCATTACTGCGAAAGAAATAAGGCCACAAAAATTCAAGTACCTAAGGATGGATTGTGTACCTTAAATTATTTTCAGAAATTGCTAGAAGATATTCAATGGATTCGGCTTTATTTAGGATTATCTAATAGCCAATTACAACCACTATATGATAGATTGCCAGCAAATGTTGATTTGATGTCTCCTAGAAGTTTGACACCTGAGGCTCGGGTGGCCCTAGATGAGGTAGAAAAGACCCTGTCAACCTTTTTCTTGCGTAGAAGTGTTTTAACAGCCCCTTTAGAATTGTGTATCTTATCTAACCCAAAGCAACCCACTGGAGTTCTTTGGCAGGGAGGAACTTTGCTTTGCATACATCCAAAAATATCACCTGGAAAGATCTTGGAGTATTATCCAAGTGTTGTGGCTGCTTTGGCCTTACAAGGGTTACAACAAAGCATACAAGATTTTGGAAGTAAGCCACAAAAAATTGTGGTGCCCTATACAGCCCAGCAACAAGAGGTATTATGTTCCACCATGGATGATTGGGCTATATTGAGATGTACCTTTTTAGGTATTATTGATAAACATTTACCCAAGGATCCCTTATTACAATTTATAAAAGAACATCCAGTGGTTTTTCCAAAGATGACTAGCGCTGTTCCATTAAAAGATGTAAAAATAATATTTACTGATGGATCTAAAACTGGCTGTGGCTTATATGTGGTTTCTGGTGATAGCCCCAAAGTTGTCCAGTTTGCCATAGAGTCCCCACAGGTAATTGAATTACGAATTGTATTAATGGTATTTAAAAAAAATTAAAGAATCTTTTAATTTGATTTCTGATTCCCAGTATGTGGTAAATATTCTTAAGATATTGGAAGCAGTAGGAAAAATAAATGTTAAAAGTACAATTAGAGAAATTTTAATTCAATTACAGCAAGAAATTTTAAATAGAAAAAATCCATTTTATGTACAACATATTCGAGGTCATACTGGACTTCCTGGTCCATTGGCAGATGGAAATGATTTGGCAGATAAGGCTACCAGAGCCATCTTTATATTCTCTGCTCATACTCCTGTTCAAAACGCTAAGACATTACATGAACAATTTCATGTCAATGCACATGCATTGGTTACTCACTTTAAGATCTCTCGTGAGGAGGCTCGTAGCATTGTGAAAAGCTGTAATTCCTGTCTGCCATATATTGCTGTCCCAAATGTGGGTGTTAATCCCCGGGGTTTATGCCCTTTGCATATTTGGCAAATGGATGTTACACACTTTTCTGAATTTGGAAAATTAAAGTATCTACATGTATCTGTAGACACTACCTCTGGAGTCATAGCTGCTTCGGCAATGACCGGAGAGAAAGCAAGACATGTCACTGTGCATTGCTTTGAGGCATGGAATGCCTGCAGAATGCCAAAGTCCTTAAAAACAGACAATGGCCCAGCTTACACATTATCCCAATTTGAGAGCTTTTGCAAAGCCATGGGAATATCTCATTCCACTGGACTCCCATATAACCCCCAAGGACAGGGCATAGTTGAGCTTGCCCATAGAACCTTGAAGGAGTGTTTAATAAAACAAAAGGGGGGATTAGGTATGGGAAAGACACCTAGAGAAAGACTTGCTATTGCTCTTTTTACTCTCAATTATTTTCAATTGGACAAAGAGTGTAAGTCCGCGGCAGAGCGACATGCACAACAGTCTCCAGCAAATAAAGGACAAGTGTTATGGAAGGATATCCTTACTGGTCAGTGGAATGGCCCAGACCCAGTATTGGTGTGGGAGAGAGGGTCTGTTTGTGTTTTTCCACAGGATGGGCAACAGCCATTGTGAGTTCCAGAGAGACTTACTCATCCAGCACAAAGCTGACAACAAAAGCTCCTAACTAATCATGACGTTGCTAGTGAAGATGATGTTCATGCTGATGGTGTTGGGGGAAAAGATCCTGACCGTGCAGGGAGAAACTAAAACATTTAAATGGGAATGCCTAGATTTGTTCCTTGGCCGGTGGAGGCCCCATCAGCTATGACCCTGTTTTGGACATGTAGGGATTTTGGTATCACTGCCGCCATCGTGACACCTATTGCAGTGTCAGCTACTACTGCTACTGCAGCAGGCCAATGCGGCTACGGCCCTGGATACACAGAGGCAGATTAATTCTCAATTGAGAGCCAGCATTATGCTGGTGAATCAAAGAGTGGATCTAGTCCAGGAGCAAGTTGACGTGCTCATGGAATTAGCTCAGTTGGGCTGTCAGTGGAAGTATATAGGTCTTTGTGTGACATCTGTAAGATATGAAAATGCAAGACAAGCAGCTCATTTGTCTAGAAATTTGTCTCAGTATTTTACAGGAAATTGAACAGAAGATTTTGATGGCTTGATGCAGAAGCTGCAGCTAGCCATGGTGCATGTGAATTCCACCCATGTTGACCGGTCTGTTGCTGAGGGCCTGGCCTCCTGGATTCGATCTGCAATGAACCACCTAAAAGAATAGGCAGGAATTGCAGCCCTTAGCTTTTGCCTTGTTCTTGCCAGTTGCCTAGCACTATGGTCCATTTTAAAGATGTATATGCAACAGTGCAATACTAATGCCATGATTGTTCAAGCATTTGCTGCTCTTGAAGGAGGCCAGTCCCCACAAATATGGCTAAGCTATTTGAAGAGCTCTGAGTTGTAACATGCAGCAGGATGTATGGCATAGCACCACAGAGGGTGCTGTATGCCCTCAGACATATGTCTGACTGCATACAGGTTTTGCCATAGTTCCTGTCCCCTGGAAAACAGCATAGGGTTGGGTCGCCCATGGTAACCATACTGTAGACTGCAGGTGGTGAAAATGGGGTTGATAATCTCCCTTCATATAGAGGGGGTCAGATCTCTATGTCCTTCTGCTTGCATAAAACAAAAAAGGGGGGAGCTGTGGGAAGTGGCTCCGCTCTTGCCATTACAAGGTGGTGCTTGGCATAGGCATTGCTTGAGAGAAAAAACAACTCCATATATGGAGTTGTATGCGCTGAGAGGTGTGGTTACCCAATCGCTTTACCTCACATCATTGAGAGTGGCCAATTAGTAGTGACATTGTGGCAATTGCTGATTGGAACAAGGAAAAGGTTTTAAGGGGATGCAGGGGGAGGAGAATGGGGAGAGAGGAAGTGGGCTGTACAGGGATAGCTGAATAAACCGCTTGAAGAAGAACACAGTTGCTGTTGCCTTATTCTGTGGGTCAGACATGGGTAGGAACAGTTTAGGATCAGAGACCAAAATTAAAGGCATGAATAAACCACATTGGAGCAAAAGGTTGTGTGGATATAGAAGCTAATGTTATTATAATTTCCCAGTAGTCATGGAATCAAGATTGGTGAATTTAGAAAGTATGCACATAGTTTATGTGAATTCATTAATTATCAGAAATAAGACCAATTGTTTCATGGATTAACTGTGTGAGATCAGAAATGTAAACTGGGAACTAGAAAACTTTTAAGGCTGGCATATCCATAAATTTATGGAGAGGAAATCCTTTACAACATTGGGGCACTCAAATTAAAATTCCTGAAATTCTGGGGACAGCAAATGAAGAACTAGGTGTGGTATGGTAGATGCTCCCAGGAAAGGCATTGATATGGGAAATCAAGAATAATCATAAGTTGTGCCAATTGTCCAAGAAAAGGATAACATAGGCACTGGATTTCCAAATTTATAAAAGAAACCACTGTGAACATACCAATACTGCAACCCTTCTAATGGCGATCAAACCAATGTGTTTGGCAAAAGCAGTGGCCTACAACAAAACAAAACTGTAGTCACTTGAACAACTGGTAGAAGAGCAGCTGGATGCTAAACATATATAAGAGTCTATCAGCCCATGGAATTTCCCTGTATTTGTTCTAAAAAAAAAAAAAAGAAAGAAAGAAAATGGAAGATGATACTGAATTTAAGATAAGTTAAGAAAGTAAGTCAACCAATGGTCTTTTACGGCCTTGACTTCCGTTATTTTCCTTGTTATGAATCATGGTCAATAATCATAATTGACTTGAAATATTGCATTTTCAGAATACCCTTGTATGAACAGTAAAGGGAAAGGTTTGTTTTCTCAGTACCTATGCTGAATAACATTGGTCCAATAAAATGATACTATTGAAAGATACTTGCACATAGTATAAGTAGTTCAACTTCATGTCAATAGGGTGTGCAACAACCTTTAGAAATAACATATAGGCAATTTTTTCAATCTATCACTTATCATTATATTGGTAATATTTAGTTGGTTGATTCTGATGAAAATGCTTTGGAGAAAATATTTAAGGAAACACAAAGTATTTTGCCATTCTACAACTTAGAGATTGTTGCAGAAAAAAATAAAAAGAAGAGATTCATTTAGCTATTTGGGTTATGAAATCAATTGACAAAAATTTGGCCACAAAAGGTAGAGATCCATATGGACGAATTGCAAACGATTAGCATTTTTTAAAGTTTTTATTGTTATTGGGTATTTTCTTTATTTACATTTTAAATGTTATCCCCTTTCCTGGTCCCCCCAAAACTTCCTATCTCCCTGCTTCTATGAAGGTATGCCCCCACCCACCCACCCACTCTTGCCTCCCCACCCTTGAATTCTCCTATAGTTGGTCATCAAGCTTCCACAGGACCATTAATGCCCAACAAGGCCATCCTCTGCTTTATATGCAGCTGGGACCATGTGTCCCTTTATGTGTACTCCTTTGTTGGTGCTTTAGTCCCTGGTAGCTCTGTGGGGGGGTCTTGTTGGTTGATAATATTCTTCTTCCTTTGGGGTTGCAAGCCACTTCAACTCCTTCAGTCCTTTCTCTAACTCCTCTATTGGGTTCCCTGTGCTCACTTCGTGAGTTGGCTGAGAGTATTTGCCACTTTATTTGTCAGGTTCTAGCAGAGTTTCTCAGGAGACAGGTGTATTAGGTTCCTGTCAGCATCCACTTCTTGGTATTCACAATGGTGTCTGGATTTGGTGACTGTATATGGGATGGGTCATCAGGTAGGGCAGTCTTTGGATGGCCTTTCCTTCAGTCTCTGCTCCACACTTTGTCTTTGCATTTGCTCTTATATTTTGTTCCCCTTTCTAAGAAAGACCAAAGAACCAACACTTTGTTCTTCCTTCTTCTTGAGCTTCATGAGGTTTGTGAATTTTATCTTCAGTGTTCTGAGCATTTGGGCTAATGTCCACTTATCAGTGAGTGCATACTATGTGTGTTCTTTTGTGATTGGGTTACCACACTCAGAATGATATTTTCTACTTCCATCCACTTGCCTAAGACTTTTGTGAATTCATTGTTTTTAATAGCTGAGTAGTACTCTGGTGTGTAAATGTACCACATTTTCTGATTCCATTCCTCTGTTGAAGGACATCTGGGATCTTTCCAACTACTGTCTATTATATATAAAGTTGCTATGAACATAGGGGAGCCTGTGCCCTTGTTATATGTTGGAGAATCTTTTTGATATATGCCCAGAAGGAAAAGCCAGTGGTAACTGGTTGAGGCTTACAATTGGTCCAAGCACTTATGAGTTAAATAATTTGTTTCAAACATTGCAAAGAGATTGAAATGTAAACAGTCTAAAGTGCCTAAGAGTTGTGGATAACTTTTTCTTGTAGAAAAAAGACCACGGGTTGCATGAGTGGATCAAATTGATCTGAAAATTGCTTTTATTTTGGTCATTGTACCTTTAACTCATTATCCTACTGGGCTCCTTATGGATAGAATAGATAGTTTAATAAAATGGATATTCATAGCTTATAAATAATGTAAAAATGTAAGAAATATATAGAAAATATTTCTGAATTAATTGTAAAAAGCAGAAAAAGACTATGTCAATTGCTAGGAACAGATCTGACCAAAATTGTTGTTCTTCCTAATTACTATGAGATTATTTTATTTTTGATAATCATTAAAGTTCATCAAAGAGCTTATAGTAAATAGTAGTACAAAATCAATTACAAATATTTGAATAGCAAACTTGTATAATTCAATGTATTATAAAGTGAATGTAATTTTCAGAGGCACAAATATTTTATATTGATTCAAACAATATATAGATGGCTGGTTATAAATAAGATAAAATAAGCAAAGTAATCATAATTTTATATACATATATCAGTTCAAATTCAAAATTGCATGCAGTCCTTATGGTTTTATTAGGTTATTGTGAATCTCTTGACTGGAGACATTGGTAAAATGGTTAGTTTTGTGTATAGAGGCTGCTGAATTTGTTCCTGATAACTGAAAATTAACTTTGTTGTTTATACAATTGCAGTATGACATCCTAAGAACAAAAAATAAACTCACAATTGGTCTCATGTAGATTTGTCAGGTCCAGTGTCACAAAGGAATTAATAAGTTGACCAATAACAATGACCTATGAATAAACTAACTGAAATTGTATTAAAAACTGCAAAATTTCTTGAGAATTATCTTATTGATGGCAAATGTTTAAAAAAATCTATAACAATTTTTGGAAATAATGGCAACTATGGAGATACCTGGGCAAATTAAAAGTGATAATGCTCCTGGATATGTATTCAATAAGATAATACAATTATTTTCATATTTGAATATGTAGCATCTTACTGGTATACCACCCAGTCCCACAGAACAAGTAATTGTAAAAAGAGTCTAGTTTTTTAATTGATGAATGAATTGAATTTTTTACTTTTTTACTTGACATCAAGTTCTCTGCCTACCTCCTCCTGGTCACTCCATTCTATAGTCCTTTCCCTATTCCCTCCTCTCTTTCTCCTCTGAGCTGATTGGGACCCCCTTGTGTATCCTCCCCCACCCCCAACCTTGGAATTTCAAGTCTCTGTGATAGCCTATGGCATCTTAAACAGAAGCTTATTAAACAAAAGTAATAGTAAACTCCACCATGAAAAGACCAAATTGTGTTTTGTTAACTCAAATTTTCTTAATGTTAGTGAAAAGGAGACAACAGTATCAGAGTTATCCAATAAATTAAAGAGGTAGATCAACCAATATATTATAAAGATGATTTGAGCTTAGAATGAAAACATGCAATAGTTTTAAGGTGAAAGAAATGGTTATGCTTATGTATCTTCAGGGAATGAAAAAATGTTACCAACAAAATTTATAATAATATATCTTAGCAGAAAAAAACCTCTTATCAGGTGAGACATGAATGTCTTCACAAAGCAAATATTCTAGGCAATTCAATCTTATGGTTACTTATTTTTTCAAAATATGCATACAAATCAACTTTAAAGAGGCTAGCTGGAATGATCTATCACAAAGAGACTATACAGACCACAGAGAGATTGGAAAACAAATGCTAAGGCTAGATTTTTTTAAGAGTAAAATTTTTAGCCCTAAATTTGCCACAATTCAGCAGAAAACCATTATAAGATGTTCATTTTCCTAGTCCCTGAAGTTGTGTTGTATCGTATTTGTTGTTTGATGTGTTATGTTTTTATCATCTAGGGTGGTAGATTATTATTGGTTACCATTAAGGAGGAAACAAAATAAAGTTTAAACCATGGATTTCTCTCCTCTATTTTTCTTTTTTCCTTATCTTTCCCTCTGATATAATGATGGGAAAAAAGAGGGAAAAGGGGGATAACAACAAAAATTATCTAATAAGTAATTATTAATTAATTAATAAGTAATTATCTATCAGATGAAAATATTTTACTTATAAATTAATTTATATTGATAAAAATTTAAGGTAGATTTGTTTGACTATTTATAATACATTACATATAAGCAGCTTATTTAATATGATATAATGTATTGTTCTAGTTCTATGGCTCTCATAATTATTTCTATTGTGTGTAAATTGCTAAATTTCTCTATTTTTTAGAGAAAAAAATAGAGAAAGAGTGATATGAAGTGGAAATTTCTGTTTTTTTTTTTTTTTATAAACTCTGGTGTGTCATGTGATATTTTGTTGAAAGCTGCCTTGTAAGAGGATGTATTACTAAAACAGATATATGCGAGGATACTGTGTTGAGGGAGCCATTTGAGAGGTCATGTGATGTTTGGAAAGAGTATAAGTAGAACCCCAAAGACAGTAAAAGGATGCTTTTGCTTTATGATAGACAACATGCAATGCTTCACTTGTCTACCAAGGTCTTGCCTAAACTTTGCTGATCCTTGCTAATCTTGAACTCATAGAGAGAAATGTATCAAAGAACTTTTCAAGATCTTCTGGCTGATTTTGTTGCTTGATCTGGGTCAAGTGAATTCAGAGCAGTCTTGCATTTTCTGCTGGATTGAACCACTGCTACCTATTCTTGTTTGGTGTTCACTATTGGACTGGGCTGCCAATAGTTACTCATCTTTGTTATTTGCTATTGGAGTGAACTGCTGGTATCTTGAGAGTGAAGAGTAATACATCATCAAATAATATATATATATATATATATATATATATATATATTTTTTTTTTTTTTTTCTACAAACCTTCTCTTCTCCTACCTCTCCTGGGCTAGACAGTAGGTGTTCAAGAATTTTTTTTTTATATATATTTATTTATTTATTTATTTTTATTAGATCTTTCATTTACACTTCAGATACCATCCCGTTTCCCCATTCCCCCCCCCTTAGAAAACCCCTATCCCATGCCCCCTTTTCATTTTGCATTTATACATTTTTTTAAGAAATGTTAATCATAGGCTTTATAAGTTTGGTATTGTTCAATCAGAGGTGTAACCCACTACCCAACCTAGATATATCAACTATCTTTGACTGGTGGAGATACATGAACATCTGCTTTCCTGTCTCCCCCCTCTATCTCTCTTTCATCACCTAGCTTCTCCTCTCCTTCTTCTTCTCCTCTTCTTACTCCTTTTCTTCCTCTCAGTACTCCTCCCACCTTAGCTCCTCCTACACATCACCCTTCCTGTTAAAAGGAAACTTTTCTCTCAAAATACAATTAGAGCATAATTATGCCAATTTGTACCAGTGAGGTACAAGATAGTCCTAAAAATAAGATATCTATGTCTTTAGTTTTATTTTCTACTAATTCACTTTACATGTCACTCATTGACCCCCCTCTCAGTTACCTCTTCCCCCCAATCCTTGCCCACCCCACTTCTCATCTCCTCTGAACAGATGAACCCATATAATTCCAAGGACTGAACTCATATTTTCAGTCTTAATTATGAGTAGCTTTACTTGATGAGCTATGTTATCTCCACATTCATTTTTAAGCTATACTATCTTATAGAATATGGATCTCTGTTCAAATAGAGTCAGTGGCTGGTGAGTGAATTCCAAAAATCTAGTTGTCTCCACCTTTCTAGTGCTGAGATTACAGACTAGGATCACTACATCTGGCTTTTATATGGATACTGGTATTCAACCCAAATCCCTATGCTTATTCCATGAACACTTTACCATTGATGCCCTATTTCTACCCTCTTGCTAGAAAGTTTCATGAAGATAAGACAACATGAAAAAGAATTTAGATAAGAAAAACAAGTATGCACTTGATGATACCTTTGCATTTTTTTAGTCAATTCTTTTTTGTTTCTTTGATTTGTTTTTCTAGATGGGTTTTATTGTGTCACTTTGGTTGTCCTGGAACTCACTCTGTAGACCAGGCTGACCTTGAACACAAATATCCACCTCTACTCTGCTTCCTGAGTGCTGATTAAAGGTCTGTAGCTCTTATCAATTCCTATGACTCACTGAAATCTTACTCTATGAAGAAAATAAAACTTGAAAACCTTAATCTGTTCTTTAAAAAAATCACAAAATAATAAGTTGATAGTTTTGAAAGTAGAATTCAAACCCTGGGTAAATTTTTTTTCAATTCCAGGTAAGACATTTTAATTTTTGTTCAAAGGGTCTCAAAATTCCATTATATTTTTGATCTTCAAAGCTTATCAACTACTGTGTGTAAAATCGTAGTTTCTGGCCTGTAATATTATTAAAAACTGATTGAGTGTATTTAAAAAGGTAGAGCATACCTAGAGGTAAATGGGTCAATGGACAAGTTCCCTTAGTGGGATGTTTAGACTTCGGCTTTGATTATCTTTCTAGCCATTGTATTTGAACACTCTTCATTTGCTTTGCTTTCTTATCATTACATATTGAAATATTACAATCTGGAAACAAAAACACCTAGCAGCCATGGACCAAAAGCTCAGAAATAGTGAATTCAATTAAAAATTTACAATTAACAAATTTTGCCACAGCTACAGAGAGGTGACTCATCTACTGACATAGTGTAAATCTAAAATGTCCCTTAGTAGTTCACATTTGGAGACTTAGTCCCCAGATATTAGGACTCTTTGGAGACCTTGTAGAAACTTCACAGGGTTAAACCTCACTGGAAAGAGTAAGTCATTGGTCATTCACTCCAGGAACTATCCCTGATATGATTTATCTAGTAGGTCTCTCCTTCCCAACTACCAACTACGGTGAAGTAGTAAAACTTGTTCCCCATCACTCCCACCACAGTGATGTTGTATTTATACTCATGGAACAAAGCAATCATGGACTGTATCCACAAAAAACATGAGCAAAATTAAATCTTTCCTCCACCTAAGGATGTACTTGTTAAATGTTTAATCTTATGTTCCTGTACTAGAAAAGGAACTGATGCCTAGACTAAAGTCATAAGCCTTTTCACAATTTTTGTATAAAATAATATTTATAAAAATACTATTTTTGTCTGAAGTATGATTGTCTAGTTATTTTAGAATATTTGGTGTTGATGCAATGTTTAGAGAATAATGGGGCATTTCTTGGGCCAGAGACTTAGGGTGTCAGAAACACAGTTTTCATGAAAAGTGAGCCTCAAACTTTTCATTATCTCACACAAATTTGTATAATAGTTACAGACACATTTGGGAGGAAGTAAAGCTAAAGCAAGCATTAGTGAGAAAAATTAAGAGAAAGAGAAAAACAGTAGATAGTGTGAAGGCTTGTTAAGAAAGGACAACTCTGAACTTCATTGTTGCTTGATTTTTCTATGACTCATAAAGTGCTCTCTTTGTCTGTCTCTCTCTCTCTCTCTCTCTCTCTCTCTCTCTCTCTTTCTTTCTCTGTCTCTGACACACACACATACACACACACACACACACATGCACACATTTTATAGCAGAGTAGCCAGGCACACACATTTTCAAACTGAGTTTCAGATCAATGATACAATTACTTACCTGTCTATTGATTTTCAACATTTACCTGCAGGCCACTCCTGACATATCAGACTCATCAGTGTTCTGCATCCTTATAGCAAATGGCTATTATCACAGTTGCAAGTGTGTGTCTTTGTGTGTGTGTGTGTGTGTCTCTGTGTGTCTGTGTATGTGTGTGTTCATGCATGTGACACGCAGAGGGCAGAGAAAAACCTTCAGTGCTGTTTAGCAGGCAGTTTACTCTTTGTTTGGGGTAGGGCCTCTTACTTGCCTAGACTTCTGTCAAATAGGTAAGGGTAAATTATCTGTGAGTTTGTGTGTCTACTTATCACTAGACTATGTCCTTTGAAACTCCAAAATGAAGTCAGTGAAGTCACTGACACAACATCAATACAAAGAAGTAATTTAATATTTATATTGCCACAAATACCTAGGTAAGTGTTCTCATATAAAGATGTTTTATAGTACCATAAGGTAACTCTATAAATAAATCTAGAATAGATTTTAAGGCATTAATATATAAAATTAATACTATAAACTGAATATAGAAATATTCTGACAAAGGTAACAAATAAATTTTATTCTATGTTAAGTAATGAAAATCTCAATAAAATAATTTAATAAAGCTGTGACTATCTGTGAATTAACCTTCTAATTTACTGCAATATCAGTTAATTAAGTGGCGGGTTTTAGTGATATACTTAAATGTGAATCCAAAATATATATTGATGTTCAAAAGAACAACAAAAAAAAATCTTGAAGAATAACAAAGTGCAAAGTTTTTATGTTGTGATGTATGAAGGTGCTACATAAGAAAGACATGGAGATAATAAATAAAATCACAAACCAAAAATAATAAAGGGGTAAGAAGAGATTCAAAAAATAAATTAAATAAACTAAATATCAATAGAGTAAAATGAGTCTTAAGTTCTCTTTTATTATTCACTGAAATCACTTTCAGGTAGATGGTAGATCTTACATTAAAAATAAAATTAAGTATATGAATTGAAGCACTTTTCTAAATTTAGGTAAGCAAGTGTGTTAATGAGTGTGATGGATTTTATTATATGTTGAGATGACAGAATGTATACTCACTTGGAAGAAAGTCTGAATTAGGACTAATATACATTGTATTGGCCTTTAAACATACCTAAGATGATTTTCTTAATTGGTAGAAAGATGCATACTGATGTGAGCAGTGAATTTCATAGTCTCGTCCTTAGAATGAATGAAAATGAGCAATTGTAGACATGCATTAATTTATGGCTATCTGTGTTCTTTACTATGGATTTGTTCTGATGTGGTACTTCAGTTCTCTCTCAAGGCACACATACAGGGGATGACTTCTTCAGGATAGACACCATTTCCACAAGTTTTCATCTTCTCATCCAACATCCTTTAAATTAATGAATCCATTGGTGAAGGCAGTGTTCTCAAACTCTAATCAGTTTCCAAAACTTCACCTCTAAACATTGCCTCCTGGGATGTTGAGATTTTTACATATAAGCCTCTATAGAACACTTTATACCCAAACCAGAAGAGTCTACTCTTCAACAGTTCAGAAAAACAGTAACATAAAGAAAACCCAAAAGTAATAAGCTTTGAAAAACACTTGAGTATGAGCAAGCAAGGAAAGGAACAAAGAGACAATCAGTCTGGACCATTATAATTTGAAGCAATCACTCATGAATCATCTAGTGACACCCAGTTGGCAGTTGTCATCAAGAGCTAATTATGAGTCATTGGCTTATTGGTTTCAGGAATCTGCACAGCAACTAGTTCCCCTTAATTGCAAAAACACCAGTTAGCCTCACAATCCTCTTAAGTATCACTGACTTCATGTTAATGCTTTGGTGATAAAGGGAAGTTTAATTTTCTAATTGATGATTATTCTCTCCTAATTACAGTCACTATGAATACACAGCTAAAAAGAATATACTCAGAAAAACCCAGTATAAAGCAAAAATTTCCACAGAAACCTGAGGAAATAATAAGACACTGTTGACACTGACATAGGATATTGAGAGTTTTCTCATCCATTCTGTCTTGAGTTAATTTATATCCAGTAAAAATGAACTCTATTCTTACTTAGTGCCACAGCATAAAAATTACTCTGTAGTGTTTGACTAACAAACACAGACACCATGAATTATAAAACATGACCACTTAGTGAATGGAATCATTTCTGTTTGTTCTTTAAGATAGGGTGTTATAGAGCCCATGCTAGCCTAGGACAGTCTATGCAGCTGAATGATTACCCTTAATTTCTGATCTATTTGCTATTACCTGCTGATTTTGAAAATTACAGGTGTGTACCACATTTTCCCATTTTTGGTACTAGGGATAGAATTTTGGGCTTTATGTATGGTAGGTAAGTACTCCAGGCAAGTATTCTACCCACTATGCCATACCTTCACACTGCAAAAATCATAATTTAAAATAACTTAAAAATTATCACCTTATATCAGAGTGAGAAATATACTTGTGTCATTAATTTTTTCCAAATATGGAAAAAAATAACAAAAAGTCTCATTAATATATTGTTGGTCATTCGGTTATGCTAAAATGTGATTACTTCATTTTCCAATAGGCAAAAGCTGTAAAGGGTACTTTTCGTTTTTGATATTTTGAAAACAAAGGTGATTTTGACCTGGGAAGTACTGTAAGCATGTTTTTGGACACATTCATATTTAGAGTATGGAAATACAAGGCAATATATTGAATATCCAGTTTTATGGCAGACTATTAATTATGTTTTTCCTAGTAAAAAGGTATTCTAAATATCTGAATTCTAGTCGTAGTTTCTTGATTCACTTGTAAGTTGCCTATTTAGAAATATACTCTAACTAAACTAGTGAAAGAATCTCAGGTCTCTAAAGGAAGAAATTGAAGAAGACCTCAGAAGATGAAAAAATCCCCCATGGTCATGGATCATTAGGATTAAAATAATAAAAATGTCCATCTTACCAAAAGCAAACTTCCAATTCAATGCAATTCCCATCAAAATTCCAATTCAATTTCTCACAGAGATAGAAAGAGCAATCCTCAAATTCATCTAGAATAACAAAATACCCAGGTGGAGGAATGGGGCCACCCACCCATCTCCAAAACTGTAACCCAGAATGGTTCTTGTCTAAAGGAAACGCAAGGACACAAAGTGGAGTAGAGATGGAAGGAAAGGTTATCCAGAGACTGCCCCACCTAGGGTTCAATCCCATCTTCAGAAACCAAACTCAGACAATATTACTAATGCCAATAAGTGCTTGATGACAGGAGACTCATATAGATATTTCCTCTGAGGATCTGACACAGCCTGCCTAATACAGATGCAGACACTTGCAGCCAACCATTGGACCTAGCAGTGTGACTCTGATGAAAACTTATGGGAAGGACTGGAGGAAATGAAGATGATTGCAACCCCCTAGGAAAAGCAACAATATCAAGTAACCAGACATTCCAGAGCTTCCACAGCCTAAACTACCAACCAATTTTGTATACATGAAAGGACCCATGGCTCCAGCTGCATATGTAGTAGTGGACTGCCTTATCTGGCATCAACAAGAGGGGTGGCCTTGTGTCCTGTGGAGGCTCTATGCTCCAGCATAGGGGGATGCTATGGAGGTGAGGTGAGTGTGGGTGGGTGAGTGAGTGAGGGAGAATCCTGTTAGAGACAGGGATGTGGGATGGGATAGGAGTTGTAGAAAAGAAACTGGGAAAGAATATAACATTTGAAATGTAAATAAAATAATGAATAAAAATAATAATATAGAACTGTATAGTAGAATGCTTTCTGTTCAAAGGACTCAGGTAATGTTCTCTGGGTGGAGGTAGAAGAATCTGTATGGAATGGATAATCTTTGTTTTAATCATTCTAAGTAGAAATAATTCTGGGAATGAGGTAAAGAAAAGATAGAAAAATGCCATAGGTAGGAGTGAATATGGAAGGAGCTATTTATATTCTCTATCTGATCATGATGGATGTTAGCTCCTTTTGTATTGACACTAATACTGGACACTTATTTACCAGATAATATTTTTCTATTCTTTGTGTGATGCCTTTTCTTGGGCAACATGACTAAACATATATTCATTCCAAGGCAAAAAAGACAGGCCAAAATAAGATTACCACCAATATCTATTTAGTGGTATATTGGATCTTCTTAAAGAAATATGGTTGAGAGTTGACTTGCATGTGTAGGGATAACTGAAAAGTAACTTTATTACCAAAGCTCATCCAAGCAAGAGGAATGAGTGACAAAAGATGAAACATCGGACTTTGTGTGACTGGCAGGCAGCTCATGAAATTGGAAAAATCTCTGCTTAGCATTCTTTATTGATTGTATAATCTTGTGGAGTGGCTTACATACATATACATATAGTTAGTTTCACAGACTTCCTGAGATTGGTCAGTTGTTTATGTCTTGAGTATCAAAAATCCTATCTTTATAATTTCAAGAGTATCAATGACCTTTGCATCAGAACAGTCAATTACAGTTCATAGGAAATTGCTATACAGCACTGATGTCAGGAGTTGTCTGTTGCTTATTTCTTTAGTACCTTTTCTGTAGTACTGATCTGCTAGACATTTGATACTAAAATCTTTATTTTTGGTGCTTGTTCTCATAAATGTTTTCATTACAGCCCTTCATAAACCAATATTAGACTCTCCCTTCATGCTTGTTTAAGATAAATGGCATATCATTTGTTAATGCTTAAAATGTATGAATATCATACTAGTTTTGGGCACTTTTATTTAACACATACTAGATGATGGTTTCTTTAATTTTAAAGTTAACACAACTTACAGTCACTTGAGAAGAAAATCTCAATGAAGAGTTGATTATCTAGATCAGTTTGGTCAATGGACATATCAATGGGATATGGAAGGCATAGCCTGAAGGTAGATGATTTTCACTGGGTTGTGTGAACAGCATACAGAGCACTATGTGTGTATGCATCTATTATCTCACTCTGTACTATTGATTGACAATGTTTTCAATTGTTTCATATCCATGTTTTGACTTTGCTGCAGTGATGGACTCTAACTTAAAATTATAGCTAAATTAATTCTTTCTTCTCCATGTAACTTTTGTCAAGAGGATTATGCCAAAGCAACAGGAATAAAGCTAGAATAATACTATTTGGGCCCATCCTTGCATAATTGTTTGATGAAAATCTAGTGATTAGACTAAACAGATCAATTCATTATCTACAGATTAAGTTTTTCTCCTTCTGTCATTTCTATCATTTCCTAGCAAGGTCCTGTGTGTGTGTGTATGTGTGTGTGTGTGTGTGTGTGTGTGTGTGTGTGTGTGGTCTCAGGATAATTGTCTCTGGTGCAACATGTGGCAATGATATGATTTTTTAAAATTTTTTATTATGTATTTTATTTATTTACATTTCAAAAGGTTTTCATTTTCCACTCTAGGAAACCACCTATATGATTCTCCCTCTCCCTGCTTCTATGAGAATGCTTAGCCACTCACCTACCTACTTCTGCCTCCCTACCATGGCATTCCCCTACACTGGGGTATCAACCCTTCCTAGGACTAAGGGACTCTCTTCCCATTGATGTCCAACAAGTCTAATATATATGTTGTAATCTAATGAAAAATCCATAGTTGGAGTCAATATCCCTCATACCATGCAAATATTCCCTTTCTTTCTTACACTTAATCTAAGTCAAAGATTGTTTTGTATTATTGTGACATTTTCTAAAAATGTGTATATATTAAATCAATTTTCTTGCATTTATAATTTTTATATAAGTAGATATGGTGTTACATGCATGTAGTCTCAGATCTCAGTACACCATGGATCAAAAATAAAATGCTAACATTTTATGAAAGTTTGGAAGAATAAACTCAGGTCCTCACATTTACAAGTCAAGCACTTTACTATCAGAGTCATCTTTGTAGCCCTAAATTCAGTTCATAGTAAAACTCTTTAACATTTCTCTATTTCAGGGGAGCTATAACAATGTTGTTGGTTAGGTTGTCTGTGAGAAGAAATGATTTCTGTGAATATAAAAATGTTATTTTAGTTTCATATACCAATAGTATTCTATATCTTTGACTGACCTTGAGCTATCGTAGGTAAATGTTTTCAACTATTTAGGTCAATATTGAAGTGTAAGAGAGAGTACAGCAGCTAAACATAAATAACATCTATGGTGTAAAGCAGTCTCTTCACTTTCAAAGCTTTTTGAAATGGAACTATGGAGCTTCTAAGGCAAAAATTCAGAGTGAAAGATCAGGATGGACAATCTTCAACTTATGAGGAATTCTGAAGAGATTTCTTGAGAGATAAAAATTAGGGGTGTGTAATACAGGATTTAAATTTCTGAAGTTCTGAGCTTGGTGGCTTATGATTGCAACCCCAATATTTGGAAGTTGGATATTGACTCATAATTGCTCTTCCAGTATTGATAAGAAAGTCTCAATAAAGAGTTGATTATCTAGATCAGTTGTCCAGTGGGCATATCAATGGGATATTATCTTGACTGGCTTAATAGATATGGGAAGGCACAACCAGAAGGTAGATGATTTTTACTCGCTTATGTGAACAGAGTACAGAGCACTAACTGCTCTATAACACCATAATTGCTATTCCCAAAGTCAGAGGCCAAATGATCACAGACTTGCCCACCGGCTCTTATAAACTTTGCCTCAAAAAGACCCTCTCTTATGTATAATTTTGTCTCTAGGATTCAGATTCACACATGTGGATTCTACAAAACTAAATCTTCTGCATTTCATAAATTTTTTACCTGTTGCTCTGGCTCCATATCTTTATAACATTACAAAGGTGTTATATAGTAATTGATAATCTATGCCCTAAACAGAAAAAAATTAAGCTATTCCAAATAAAATGTCTATTAAACCACATATAATATAGTCTAAAATATAATATTCAGGATTACTTCACTAGTTTTTACACCCCAATTTTATATATACATTTATTAATAATCATAGCAATACCTGATTTTATTGTTACATTCATATTTTCATAAATACTATATTGTAATATATTCACCACATAGATGAATATTCAGCATTCTTGAAACAAAGACAGATAATGTTCTACTTTATCAACCTCCTAAGACTGAACACTGATATTATCTTTGGCTGTTTTGCATAAGAGACCTCTGAGAAATCAACAGTGGTGTGTCTATAGTTCATTGCTGTCCTCAGAATATAAGGCAAATTCACATTATTTTATTCTTTTAACAACATAGATTTGAGATCACTGTATAAATGAATATAATCTTTATGTAAATCTATTAAACCTTGCCTTTAATAGGGAGATAAAGAATTCAAGTTATTTTTAGACATATTCTATTTCTAAGTAATGAAAGTTAAAATCAAACTCTCCCACTAAGAGGTAGCTTCATAAAACTAGTTTGATATTCACATCATTGGTTTACAAAAAAGATCAGTATTTTCTTGGTTACTTTAATGAGAAGAAAAGAAACATTAGAAGCTACTCAGGGTGGAGAAGCTCAGACTTATACACTTCTAGCCCATGTTTCAAACGATCTATGGTTTTGGGAATTGTATTAACTTCCTCAGATTCTAGTTTTCTTTCTCTAAAGATGATCTACAAGATTGATTATTCAAGAGCATTAAAAAGATTTAATATCAAACTATACAAGAAATTTGACTGTATCCTATAAAACATAAGTGGTTGCTTTCTCTTACATTAAACTCATGTATTCTTTAACAACAGCAGTGTGATTGCCTTTCAATAAATACTGTTGGAAATTAAAGTCGTGGGAGAAAAAAATGACTTTGAGTTTTGAAAGTATACTTAAATTAATAGAAGATTATAGTTAGAGATAATTGACATTTCTGGTTCTTTTAAAAACATTTATACCATATATGAATTCTACATAAAGGATTTCATTATATATTCAAGCATGTACATTCTATGTTTTAATCATACTCAGGCCCTTCTCTTGTTTTCCCTACTGCAGGCAAATCCCTTCATCTTTCCAACTAGGGCATTTATACTTCCATTTTTATTATCTTCCCTTTTCATAATCCAGTAAATTTCCTTAAAGTTGCTTATAGAAGTACAGTTGGGGTGGTTATTTAAGGAACACAGGCATCTTAACAGTGACTACTCCATTGAAAAAAATGTTTCTCCATTAGTAACTGATAGTTGCCTATATATCTATCTTTCAGGAAGTAGGCAGCCTTAATAGTTCACCACCCTCTGTGATGTTCATGAGTCCAGTCTTGTGCAGATACTACTTATTTGATCACAATTGTTAGAAGTGTAAGAGTTATCATGGCCATATCACAAACTGCCTGGAAGACATTGTGCTTTTACTTAGCTATTAGGCTCTACCCTTCTTCTATTATGTTTCCTGAGGCTGGGAAGGAGTCACATATATGCCTCATTTAGAGCTGAGAATTCAATGCTTATTTTTCTCATACTTTGTAAGTCTGAATCTTTTCATGGATATCTCTAAATTGATATCTCTGGATAGCTGCAACTAGCTTCATAAAAGGTGGCTTTTGAATTCAGTTGTCTATAGAGACCATATATGCCTAGAGCCAAGGGAGAAATGGGGAGAAATGGAGACAATAATGTTTCTACTCAGTGTGAGTGTAGGGGTGTTGTTCTGACTGGAAGAAAATTCATTTAATCAGAATATTGCTGAAGCCATTCCCCAGGTATGTGGGGTGGTGGGCCATGAGAGGCAGCCAGGTTACCTGATTGAGCACAGGTCTCAAACCCTGGAAACCCTAAAGGGACGGTAGGTGTCCAGCCTTGCTCCTGGGCCCTGGTTCCTTTCACTTAGGACGGCCTTCTACAGCCCCTCCCAAAGCGGTTTGTGTCATATAGCAGGCATGACTAAGGCCACAGAGCCTTAAGAGATTTTCTTATTTATGAGATCCCTAATGGCCAGAAGATGGAACCAATTACACATTCCTTCCTAGACCCTCCTCCTACTTGCAAAAGGTATTTAACCTCAGGCTGGCCCTGAGAACATAGGGTACAGCTTCATCTACTTTCCATCATGACAATAAAAATTTTAAGACCATGGACTACCTCTTGTACTTGAGGCCCGCCATGAGGGACCATGAGGATTGCCATGGGGGACCTTGGAAAAGGTCTTCAACTACTGAGTCACAGTCTAATCTCCTGCTAATGACCTCTCTGCATTCCAGCCACAGAGCCCACAAACTCAATCAAGCTAGTTGAGCCAGCCTTGACCTATCCAAGTGAATTGCCTCGACCAAGAGTCTCATCTAACCCACAGGGCACAGCAGGAGCTTCTCCCTCATGCCCCTTTCAGCTGTGGGCTGGTCCAGCCCGAACAAACCCCAATCTCAACTCCTCTGTGGCCTCTCAGTGCCACCTGGGAGCACAAGGGCTGAAACCAGTCGATCCCTGCCCATCTTCTTGCCCGGGGATCTTCAACCCAAAAGCTCTGGCTTATGTAGGGTCTCAGACTGTGATCTTCCCATGCCTGAGTGGAGCCCAGCAGCTTTCCACAGACCAGCATCTGCCAGGCACTGCGTGGAGTGAGCACAGTTGAATTCCAGTGCTTCTGCTCTCTGAGATGCTGCTCCAGCAGCCAGGGGCGGCACACATGCTGTACCAACAACTCAGCCCAACAGAACCCACACCCACTTGTGAGCTACAGCCCCACAACTGATGGTAGATGTAGGCAAAACCAGCTCCGAGTGTACCCCTGCTGGATGCTGGGCTATGGGAATCTGGAGAGTTCCCTCCAGGTGTGGGGAGATCCCAGTCTGAGGTCCCACATGGGCCAACGCTCTTGGGTTGGAGAGACTCCCTGGCAAGAAGATGGACAGAGATCAACTGGTGTCAGCCCTTGGGCTCCCAGATGCCACTGATAGGTCCTTGAAGAGTTGAGACCTGGGGAGGGAGTTTGTATGGGCTGGACCAGCCTGCAGCCAAAAGGAGCAAAAGGGAGAAGCTCTGGCATTGCCCCGTGGGGCGGATGAGACTCCTGGTTGAGGCCACTTGCTTGTCTGGGTCATGGCTTGCTAGGATAACTTGCTTGAGTTGGTGGGCTCTGTGTCTGGAATGCAGAGAGGTCGGTGACAGGAGATTAGACCACCAAGGCTTGGTAGTTTAAGACCTTCTCCATGGTCTCCCATGGCGGGCCTCAAGTATGAGAGGTATTCCATGGTTCTAAAATGTTTACTGTCATGGCAGAAAGTGGATGAAGCTGTACCCGGTATTTTCAGGGCTGGCCTGAGGTTAAATACCTTTTGCAAAAAGAAGGAGGGTCTGGGAAGGAATGCTTAATTGGTTACACCCGCTGACCTTTAGGGACCTCATGAATAAGGAAATCTCTTGAGGCTCTACAGCTTATAGACATGGCCTCTACCTGTGCTACATGACACAAACCTATCTTTGGAAGGGGATGTAGAGGTTTGTTCTAAGTGAAAGGAACCAGGGCCCAGGAGCAAGGCTAGACACCTATGTGATGGACACCTACGTGATCTCTTTAAGGTCTCCAGAGTTTGAGGCCTGTACTCAACCAGTTATCCAGCTGCCTCTCACAACCCACTGATCCACAGAGCTAGATAACTAGTGTCACAGGAATAAGCCAGAGGGGCTGGAAGGGCAACATCAAACACATCATTCTTCTGCTCACGTAGAGATTATTTCTTCCAGGGATTTAAAAGAAATAAATGCAATGCTGAAATTCCCTTGTCCAAATTTCAAGATCAATAAGTATCTAGGAAATTAATAATTTGCATTTCTGCATGTCTGTGATTCCAGAGACATTGAGATAACATGGAAACTTCCATGACAGCTAGATTAATTTCTTGATTCATTCATACTATCATTGAGTCCAATGGACAACAATGATCATTGAAGGGATCATGTCCTTGATGCCTTTTTTGCTTTCCTCAGTACATTCCTGAATCCCTTATTCTCTGCTTCCTGGCTACCATGATATAAACTACCCCTTTCCTCCATCACTTCCTTGCCAAAGTGGATTGGATCCTCTGACACAATCAGCCACATTAAATCCTGTTTCCTGAAGGCACTTCTTACAAATGTCTGATCACTGAATCTCTGCGGCATAACAAGAACTGATATTCTGGAAGGGAATATTAGTTTGTAGGAATGATATTCCAATGCCTTAAATAGATTGTCTACTTGACAGGGCCTGGAATCACTTAGAACAAACTTTCTCTGTATGTTTGTAAGGTATCTTCTAAACTAACTGAATTGTGATAGCAAGATTCACCCTAAATGTGTATGGTATCATTTTTCTAGGTTTAGGTTTTTAACTGTATTAAAAAAAAAAAAGAAAAGAAACTTAATTTTAAAAAAGGAAGAAAGAGAACTGAATAAAATGAAGAAAGATAAGTAAAAAAAGGATCTCCCTAGTTGAGAAAGGGTCATAGATGGCTTCTGACAACTTCTGTCCTTATTCTTGTCCTTCAGCTTCTTTACCCATTGACACATCTGCTTGGTCCACAAATAATTATTTTAACTCTGCCTTGAAAATTTTGGATAAGTGAGAAAGAACTCAGGTAACATTTTCTATTTGCTAGATTATTTGACTTGGCAGTCTTTTGCCTATCACCATAACAGCAAATATGTGGTAATTAAAAATTAAATATGCTGCATTATTACAAAGCTGTTGTAATTACATTGCATTAAGAATTGCTTACCTGTAAGAAGGACTAATAACTCTTATGCTGGAGAGCTGTGAGAGATTCCCATTTGCTGTGTGCACATCTCTTACTACGTTCTAAAACATTAACTTTGATTTTCCATTTATGGGTTTATGCATATAGTTTATGCATGAATTGTCTTTGTAAATGAGATATGTGATTTTCTTTACATTTATTCAACAGCCTTTTCTCATTTCCACAGAGTAGAAATGAACTTTTGGGAATAAGAATATCTTCTGTGTGTTTGAATTTGTTGGACAAATTTCAAATGATCTCCCAGTTCTAGTATTTGTAAAAACTGATATGATTTTATTTAACTTCGACTTAACAAGTAGTATACTTAAAAGTGATTTCTCCTTATTTGATAATATATAATATAAATTTCAAAGAAGTGCCATGGGCATAGCAGGTAACCATAACAGTACATATCTTCGAGTAACACAGAATTTTTTTTTTAAATCCTCAGTACCTAACTCCCTCATATATAAAGTTAGGATGAAGTAATTTTTATCCAACAGCATACTATCAGAACAATGGAGATGCATGAAGCAAGGAAAAGGTAGGACAATAAAGAAAATTAAGTCCCTTTGGCTCTCTCATCCTGGTCTTTCTTGCTGGGGCAGACTCATAGCTGGTCTGTTCTCCAGAAGACACTATATTCTAAACCATCTCAGAGGAACTGTAGCACTCAGAGTAGTTGGTAAGAACCCTCCCACATAACCTGAAATCCCAAACCTGAAGACCAGCAGCATACTAAGGAAACATTACCCACCAAAACCCTGCCCTTCTGAATATGACTCCCTTTCTGCTCCCTCCTCCTGGTCCTTCTTGCTGTGCCAAATTCATTGCTGATCAGCTCCCTGGAAGACCCCATATTCTGACCCACCCCAGAAGATCTACTTCACTCAGAGCAGTTGAAGGTCCACTGCACCCAGAGCAGTTGACGCTAGCTAGTCTGCTTCTATGAAGACACCATACCCTGACACATTGGCATGAATTCCTTCAAATATGAGCAGTACACTGTAAAGACATTGGTGCTGCCTCTGCAACCAATGCAACAACACCCAGAGAAAGCTGGATACCGACGAGCTCTAACATGCCCAGGATCATAGGATTGTAGGATCCCAGAAGCAGCCTGACTCCCAGGAGCTCAGAAGCCCAGGATCACAGGATCACAGAGACAGCTGGATTCTGAGGATCTCTGACACAACCAAGATAACGGATGAGACAGGCTTCAATCAGAGAAAGTGTGTGCAAGTAACACTACAAATAAAAAGATGCCAAAAGGCAATGGAAAAAATGTAAGCAACAGAAACCAAGGTTGCATTGCATCATCAGAAACTAGACAGAGACATAGTGAAAGTAAGAGAAGTTATGAATCAAACGGATCTACCAAATATCAATAGAATATTTCATTCTAAAACCAAAGAATATGTCTTCTTCTCAGCACCTCATGCTACCTTCTCAAAACTAGGCTATATAATTGGTCACAAAACAAGTCTCAACAGATACAGAAAAATTGAACTAATCCCTCAAATCCTATCAGATCACCAATACTTAAGGCTGGTCATCAATAACCACAAAAACAAAAGAAAGCCCACATACACATGGGAACTGAATAATGCTCTATTCAATGATAACTTGGTCAAGAAAGAAGCAAAGAAAGAAATTAAAGACTTTTTTAAAATTTAATAAAAATGAAGGCACATCCTACCAAAACTTATGAGCCACAATGAAAGTACTACAAAGAGGGAAACTCATAGCTCTAAGAGCCTACAAAAAGAAACTGGGGAGAGCATACACTAGCAACTTGAAAGCAAACCTGCAAGCTCTAGAACAAAAAGAAGCAAACACACCCAAGAGGAGTAGATGGCAGGAAATAATCAAACTCAGGGCTGAAATCAACCAAGTAGAAACAAAAAGAAGTATACAAAGAATCAGCAAACCGGGAGCTGGGTCTTTAAAAAAAAACCAACAAAATAGATAAACTCTTAGCCAGAGTAACAAGAGGGGCTACAGAGACAGCATCCAACTTAATAAAGTCTGAACTGAAAAGGGAAACATAACAATGGAAACCAACAAGGAAATTCGAAAACTAATCAGATCCTACTATAAAAGGCTATATTCAACAAAACTGGAAAATCAGGATGAAATGGATAATTTTCTAGACAGATACAGGTACCAAAAGTAAATCAAGATCAAATAAACTACTTAAACAGTCCAATAACCCCTAAAGAAATAGCAGCAATCATTAAAAGTCTTCCCACCAAAACAAAGCACAGGACCAAATGGTTTTAGTGCAGAATTCTATCAGACCTTCAAGGAAGACCTAATACCAATTCTCTTCAAACTATTCCACAAAATAGAAACAGAAAGGACACTACAAAATTTGTTCTATGAAGTCACAATTATGCTCATAGCTAAACCACACAGAGACCCAACAAAGAAAAACTTCAGACCAATTACCCTTATGAATATCAATGCAAAAATACTAAATAAAATTCTCAAACACTGATTCCAAGAACACATCACAACAGTCATCTACCATGATCAAATAGGCTTTATTCCAGGAATGCAGGGATGGTTCAATATTCATAAATCTATCAGTGTAATTTACTATATAAACAAACTCAAAGAAAAAAGCCAAATGATCATCTCAATAGATGCTGAGAAAGCATTTGACAAAATTCGATGATCCTTCATGGTAAAAGTCCTGGAATGATCAGAAATTTGAGGGCCATACCTAAACATAGTAAGAGCAATATGCAACAAACCAGTGGGTATCTTGTCGATTGAGCATTTCTAATATATAAACCCTTTAGATAATCATTAAGCTTCAAGTGTCTAATCTTTTACAGGTTACTGCTAGGATGGAAGATATTGTATGGAGTTCAGCTGAACTTTGTAGATGCAGCAAGGTGGATTGTTAGAGCCATCTCCAATGCTGGCATCTCATAGGTGCTAGCCAGAGCACCTGTCAGAGCCAAAGAGGAACAGGAACATGACAGCTGTTTGGAAACAAGTCAGACCATACAGTTTTCTAAATATCATGCCTATACCCATGCTCATGGATTGGCAGAATTAATATAGTAAAAACGTCCATCTTGTCAAAAGCAATCTACAGATTCAATGCAGTTCCCAAAAAATTCCAATTTAATTCTTCACATAATTAGAAAAAGAAATTCTCAGATTTATTTGGAATAACAGAAAAAGTCAGCATAGCAAAAACTATTCTCAACAATAGATCTTTTATGGAAATCACCATTCCTGACTTCAAGCTGTACTAAAGAGGAATAGTGATGAAAACTGCATGGTATTGGTACAGGGACAGGCAGGAAGATCAATAGAATAGAATTGAAGACTCAGAAATGAACCCACACACCTATGGTCATATGACCTTTGACTAAGAAGCTAAAACCATTCAGATTTAAAAAAAAAAAAAAAAAAAAAAAACTGCATTTTCAACAAATGGTGCTGGTTCAACTGGAGGTCAGCATGTAGACCAATGCAAATTGATACATTCTTATCTCCTTATACAAAACTCAAGTCCAAGTGGATCAAGGACCTTCACATAGAACCCGACACACTGAAACTAATAGAAGAGATAGTGGCAAAGAGCCTCGAACACATGGGCACAGAGGAAAAGTTTCTGAATAGAACACCAATGGCTTAGGCTCTAAGATCAAGAATTTACAATGGATCTTTATAAAATTTCAAAGTTTCTGTAAGGCAAAAGACACTGTCAATACCACAAAATGCAAGCCAACAAATTGGCAAAAGATATTTACTAATCCTACATGTGATAGAGGCCTAATATCTAATATATACAAAGAACACAAGATATTAGACTCTGAACAATAAATGACCCTATTTAAAATGTGTTATAGAGCTAAACATGGAATTCTCATGTGAGAAATCTTGAATGATCAAAAGAATTTAAAGAAATGTTCAAAGTCCTTAATAATCAGAGAAAGGCAAATCAAAACAACTCTGAGATTTCATCTCATACCAACCAGAATGGCTAAGATCAAAAATTCAGGGGAGAGCAGATGATAGAGAGGATGTGGAGAAAAAGGAACACTCCTCCATTGTTGGTGAGATTGCAGGATATTACAACCACTCTGGAAATCAGTCTGTCAGTTCCTCAGAAAATTGGACATAGTATTGCCCAAGAATCCTGTTATACCACTCCTGGGCATATTTCCAAAAAATGTTCCAACAAAGAACAAGGGCACAGGTGCCACTATGTTCATAGCAGACGTATTTATAGTAGCCAGAAGCTAGAAAGAACCCAAATGTCTTGCAACAGAGGAATGGATACAGAAAATGTGGTACATTTACACAATAGAATACTACTCAGCTATTAAAAACAATGAATTTCTGAAAATCTTGGGTAAATGGGTGGATCTAGACAATATCATCCTGAATGAGGTAACCCAATTACAAAAGAACATACATGGTGTGCACTCACTGATAAGTGTATATTAGCACAAAAGCTCAGAATGCCCAAGATACAACTCACAGTCCTCATGAAGCTGACGAAGAAGTAAAACCAAAGTATGGGTGTTTCTGTCCTTCTTGGGAGTAACAAAATACTCATGGGAGCAAATAAGAAGACAAACTGTAGAGAAGAGACTAGGGAAGGTGCTGTCTGGGGACTGCACTACCTCAGGGCCAATTCCATGTGCAGTCACCACACATAGACACTGTTGTGCATGCCAGAAAGTGTATGCTGACAAGAGCCTGATATATCTGTCTCCTGAGAGGCTCTGACAGCATCTGATATATACAGAGGTGAATGCTTGCAGCTAACCATTAAACTGATCCTGAGATTCCCCAAAAAGGAGGTAGAGAAAAGGCTGAATATGCTAATTAAACTTGCTGCCCCATAGGAAGAGTGACAATACCATCCAACCGGAGTTCCCATGGTGTAAACTGCTGGACTGAAAAATCATGGCTCTAGCTGTATATGTAGTGGAGTTTGGTCTTGTCAAACATTAGTGGGAAAAGATGTCCTTGGCCCAATGAAGGCTGGATTCTCCAGAATGAGGAAATTCGGGGGTATGAGGGGGTAGTGGGTATATGTGTGGGACACACCCACAGAGAAGCAGAACAAGGGGGGGACGGGTTAGGGAGTTTCTAAAGGGGGGAATGGGGAAAGGGGATAACATCTGAAATGTAAATAAAATATCTAATTAAAACCGATTTGAATGCCAAGGAACCTTCTACTGAGTGCCTATGATACCCTAAAGCTAGGCATACCTATGCCTAGGTGAAAAAGAAGAATCCACTTACTGTATTATGACATGATCCTGATCAGGTCTCTAATATGGGAATGAGGGCATGTTTGTGATTATTCTGCTGGATGCTGAAGGAGCATGGTAGCTACCAGAGTAATGAGTGAGACATGCTGATGCCATGATAAAGAAGAATGCTGACCTGTGAGCTGGCTGCATGCCCTGACAATGGTGACTGAGAAGCTGTATTGGACACATGTTGCTGACCCACCTTTATTTTCCTATAGCCCAGATAGAACAAGCTGCCTTGCCTCAAGATTTTAGACCTTGTAGGGCAGACAATCAAAAAGAGAATATATAATGACTCTTGTATTTTTTCTTAAAGGTGACCAGTTAGCCGGACTCAATCATGTACAGTTATAGAAGTCAATCTGATATTAAAAATAACAGTCTTCATTTGGAAGGCTGGATCTGGACTTTTTCAGAGACATATTTGGAAGTTAGCTGCAATTCTCTATGATGTTATGTTAACAAGAGATAAAATTGGGACAGGATCTGGATTTAAAACAAGTGCTAGTGCATGTATTAAGACTCTTTTAATTGTCAAGTTAAAATTACTTTTGTTTCTTCTACAGTATTTATTATAAGTTGCATTGATTGTACACTTTTTAATTCTGTTAGTGTGTTGAAACATGGCATGTTTGTTACCAAAGTCTATCAACCATCTTTTGTCTTATTGCCCTGAGTATTACAGAACCTTGGTTTTCTGAGAAAAGCTTGCAAATATTGGAAGAAGTGAATTACACTTTAAGAAGAAGCAAGAGAGTACTGGGCTTGATTATTTCTGGTATAACAGCTTTAATTACATTAATTGCTAGCAGCACTCCTTCTTCAATTGCTTTGACAAAAGAAGTTAATACAGCTACTTTTGTTAACCATTAGCAACAAAAATGTTACTAATGTGTTGAGTATACAAGAGAATTTAGATAGGCATTTAGAACATGATTAATACTCTTTATTCTATTCAAATTATTGGAAGGATTTTCAGAGTTTAAGAGTAAGGAACCATATTGAGTGTCATGCCAAATACCAATGGAGTTGTGTGACTTCTAAAATTTACAATGATAGTCATTGTAATTAGGAAAAAGTTTAAAGAAACTTGCATGGTTTTTGGCATAATTCTAACACCTCTCTAGATGTTTTAACTTTGCATAGTGAGATTACCAATTTAAACAATGCTGCTCTGCTCAGATTTAATTGCTGCAAATACTGCTGATAAAACTATCCATAGCTTGAGGTGAGTATTATAATTTTGGACAAGCTTCAAGAATGACATATATAGCTTGATCATGCTAGCCCTTTTTGTCCTGGGAATAATTTTATTCTTGCCCATTGTGTTAAAGCTTGTCTTTAACAACATCAACATATTGTCAGCCAAAGTACATGGCTTGAAACTGAAAATGGACCACCAGACAGAGTTATTAATTTAACAGGCTAGCAAGCCAAGAAACAGGTAAGTTGCTTTACAAAGCCTTACTTACCTAAGACAGAAGTGCATTGCTTTTGATAATGCAGATTCTATAACAGGTAAGGAAGGAATTCTTGACAGAATAACCTAAGACAGGCTCAGTCTTTTATATAAAATAAAAAATGGGGCAATGTGGAGAGCTTTTCAGGCTGCTTGGCAAGAATCTGACATTGGTGAAGTACAAGGAAATGGGCTTCAGGCAGGAATCTGACATTAGGCTAGAAAAAAAAATTAATTTCAGGCAGGAATCTAAATCTTAGGCTAGAACAAAGAAGTAATTTCAGACAGGAATATAAATCTTAGGCTAGAACAAGGAAGTAGTATTCATACAAGAAAATAACTTTGGGCTAGGACAGGTAAGTTGACTCAGGCATTTTGGTCATCCTGATAAGCCCTTAGAAATAGTGATCATGGGAGTGTTCACAGAATTTTGTTTATTGCTTTGCTTTGTGGTTTTTTTGTCTTGTTTGTTCCTTGACTATTTGCATCTATTGTATTGCTCATCTCTCAACCTAGAACTGACCTTAATACTTACATGTAATTAAAATGGTATAAAAGCAAAAAGGAGAAGGGGGATGGTATAGGGTGTTTCAAGGGAGGAAAAGGATGACCTATGGAATGAAAATAAATAAAATATCCAATAAAATGAATAAATTTAGAAAAAAGAAAATTAAATCTTTCAGTCAGTTTTTATGTTGTGATAAGACACTGATATAGAACAAGTTTGGTAAGGGAAAGATTTATTTCAGCTTATACTTTCAGGTTCTAGACATACAGAGAAAGAAATCATAGCAGGAACTAAAGCAGAAACCATGGAGGAATGGCCCTTACTTGCTAGCTGGCTGGTGAACACTCAGCTTGCTTTCTTATATGGTCAATGCCCACATGTCCAGGACCTGATGCAGCCCACAATGGGCTGGGCCTTCTCATGTCACTCTTAACCTAAGACAGTATTTCACACATTTGGCTGTAGGTTAATTTTTTTAAGATTGATTACTACTTTCCAGGTGGCTAAATGTCAACTTGATAATAAATGTTAACCAGCACACAAAAGGAATAAATATGAAACCTTGGTGAAAAGATTTTGGAGCCTAAATAATCCTGTGTACCTCTAAAGGTAAAGTGGCAATTTAGTTGTAATAACAAATTTTTACTAATGATCAGAAAGTATGCTTGGATCTAGTTTCTTTCTTTCAGAAGATGTGTATATGCATGTATGTACAGCGTGCACATACCCTGATAATGTGCACTTATTGAGGGAGCATAGCAGTTGCCTTGGTACTATTACTTTGTTATTACACAAGACTTGTCACTTATTTCGAACTTGCCAAGAAGACTAGGCATGCTTGGAAGCCCTGGGCATCTGCCTCTCTGCATTAGAATTACAAGTGTATGTCATCACACTTAATTATAGTTTATGTGAGTTCTGATCTTCC
The DNA here is from genome assembly GCF_011762505.2 of Arvicanthis niloticus. NCBI lineage: Eukaryota > Metazoa > Chordata > Mammalia > Rodentia > Muridae > Arvicanthis > Arvicanthis niloticus. Next base: position 4,572,938 of record NC_047667.1, read on the forward strand.
AGTCTTTGTGCTTGAATGGAATCAGATTACTAATTTATCTATCTCTATAGAACAAGATATAATTTACTTTGTGTCTTTCTTTCCTCCAAGATGTTCTTTTGTGCATACTTTGACCTAGCCTGTTAAGTTTCTGGAAGTGGAACATGTCCACATTCTGTCTCAGCCATGAAATCCTGGTGAATAAAGACAGTTTAAGTAAGCCCAATGAAATTTGAGTCTGGGCCTAAATCATTCTATATTCTCTAATTTAGAGAACTGAAAGTAATTAATCAGCCCTGTAAAATCTGTAATACAGGTAAGGAAATACTTTTTTTTTCTCTTGAAATTTAGTTATCAAAATTTAGTCAAGGTAATCCTTTCTAATGCAAAATGTATAGAGCATTTTAGTGGTTCTAAGCAAACACCACATTATCCCAGACAAGAAATAGTTTCAACTATTAACTACATTAACTCACTGCAGATCTCATGAGTACAGTTGCTGATACCTACAAGTCTACTCTATTTAAGATGTAAATTTGAGATAGTGAGTTTCCAGTTTACTACAATTATATTTTGGTTAAATGTGAAACTTTCATTGCTTTTTCAGAACGATTTATAATCTGATGAAATGGCTAAAAAAAATTAGAAAATCACTTGCTGATAACATAGGTGATTCTCTTCACTACATTTTTCAAAAATTCATCATTACGGCTTTACAATGGCATCATTACATAATCTTGATTGACTGAATTATTGACCAAAAATGATTTATTCAGTCTCTCTTCTTCTCATCTCCAAATTTAGGTACATGGGGAAGATGCCAATTATCTCATCACAAGTTGTTTCCTTTAAATAGACAATCATTTTACCCACTGGGAATTTTTTAATATAAACCCATCACCATAAACAAAGGTATGATTAAATTATATGATTATTATCAACTAGAGAGGATCTGTTAATTTTCATAGTCTGTATAATCTGTATGTGATTAAGATTCTCAATTTTATATTATCTATAATCACCTATGAATGTTTTTTGGATGGGACAAATTGAGGATGGAAGATCCACCATAATATGAGTGGAAATATTACATAACTGTACAAAAAATATAGTTGATTACAGCATATATATATATATATATATATATATATATATATATATATATATATATATATATATATATACATATATTTATCTTTGTGGATAGTGTGACAAGCTGCCTTAAGTCCTGCCACCATGTATGCAGAGGATGTTGGTTTACATACACAAACTGTAAGGTATCCAAACTCTTCCTTGATTCCCCTTTGTTGGGTGTTTCATTATAGCCAAGGAGAAACTTAACTAGTTCATTAGGAGTTCAAAAACTAGAGATAAACACTAAGATTATGTTTCCAAGGATGGTCTTCTCATACAAGATGTTACAAGAGTATAAGAAGCCCTGTTCTGAGAACTGGGAACAAAACAAGCAAATTCTTCTTCTATAATAATAACATAATAGCATATATGTAGATTAATAAATCAAAAATAAGCATATGGTATTTATAGGATAAAATTATTACATATAAATCACTCATGAAATATCATTAATTTGAGTGACTTAATGCTTTATATAATAAGTTATTTCATCAGAATGTGAGACACTTGGAAATTAGTAACAAAATAATCACTCAAAAATTCTATTTCAGATCATTAGTAAGACATAAAGGAGATTTTTAAATGCATTGACATGTTCTGAGATGTTATGGAAAAATACAGTTGAAAACAGTTGTGAAAGGTTCAATTTCTATGGAAACATGAAATATTAAAAATATGTCAGTAAAAGAAAGTCTATGAGGTAAAGCCTTTGACTGGCATTTAAGCCTTCCTGGGACACTTTGCAACATCCTAATGTCAACAGGAAAGAGACACAAAAGAAAGGTTTAGCATCCATTTTTCCACTCTATAGAATAAAATAATAGGAGGTGGAGTGGGGAAACCCTGAATACACTCTAAAATAACAACCCCATAATTCCTGTTATGACTACTTTAACCAACAAAAGCTAGATATCCACTTAGTGGAGAAAGTAAATCTTCATTTTTCTCAGTATCTAAATAGAAATATAGAATACCTGAGTACTTTTAATAACCATAAGGCTGAAAAAATAACATATAAGAGAAAGTTCTTAATTTCAATACAACAGTAAATTCTAATACATATCCTTTTATAAATTAAAGATCACATAGTCATCAAAAAATCAAAAGTCCTAAGATTTAGACCTGCCTGTGACAGATCAAAGATCAAACAAACTCCAGATAAGTACACCTGCCTGTGCTTGAAAATAGAATTTTCCCTTGGTCTTTGGATTTCTTAACTTCCAATATTGCTAGACAATTTTAATTTCTGTTCCTAGTCTATACTTGTCTCAGCAATTTTCACCTGGCTAATAGACTCCATCCAGTGATCACATGCGGAGCTGCTAAAGTCTGAACTTGCTGAAGGCTGATGATAACTAGTTCAGCCATTGTGATTTCTCCCTGTCTTTCATCTAAATTAGGTAAACAAATGCTTTTGATAGATGCCCTATCACCCACCATTTGACTAGTATTTAAGCCTTCCTGGGACACTTTGCAGCATCCTAATGTCAACAGGATAAAAAAAGAAATACAAAAAGATACAAAAGAGATACAAAAGAGAGGTTCAACATCAATTTTCCCACTCTACAGGATAAAATGACGGGGGTTGGGTAGGGGAACCCTGACTACACTCTAAAAAAAAAAATTCCCCATGACTCTTGTGATGTTTTGTAATGGCTTGTGTAGCCTTGCCTCATCTGTTTATAATTGGGCAAATAAATGTTTCTATGTCTAGAAATTTATTTAATTTAACCTGTTGTTATAATTACATAATTTCAGATTCAATATAACTTACTACGAATATAATCTAACTAATTTATATATCATGTAAAAGATACAGGCTACATTGTACAAGACATTTCTCATATGGTATTTCATCATCCTTCATTTGTTATTCTTCCAGTTTATGTTTTAGAACCTCAATACACAGATAATAAAACTCAATGTCAAGTATTCTGCCTTGTGTTATGTTGTTGTTGCTTATTTGTTTTAGAGAAAAGGTCCCAAGTGGCACAGATTAACATCAGATTTGCTATGTAGCTAAGAATAAACTTGAACTTCTAATCTTGTTGACTCTAGCACCCAAGAGGTTAGATTATAGGAATTCACTACCACATGGTCAAAGATTGTTCTAAACCTAACTGCTAAACATTTTTCATAATAAATCAAAAATTTCTAAAATTCTTTAGATATGTATAAAGTGTCCTTCTCCATCTCTTTTGATAACATTTAGTTAAAACTATATTTTATTTGATATTAGAATGACTACTCCAGCTTGTTTAGTGAGGTTATTTCCTGGCTTTTATACTGAGATAATATCGGTCTTTGTCACTGAGGTGTTTTTCTTGTATCCAGAACTATTCATATCTAAATGACGTAGAGGAAAAAATTGAAGCAGAGACTGAAGGAAAGGTTGTGCAATCATTGGTCCAACTTGAGATAAATCTCATGGGGTTAGGCACCAAAGCTCGGCACTATTGCTGATGGAATGATGTGCTTACAGATAGGAGCCTAGCATGTCTATCCTATCAGAATCCCTACCAGTAACTGACAAAGAAAGATGCAGATATTTACAACCATTCATTAACTAAAGTCTAGGACCCCTATGGGAAGACTTAGGGAATGGATTGAAGGTGCTGAAGGGGATGATAATCCTACAGGAAGACCAATAGCCTCAAATAACCCTGTCTCCTGGGAGACAAATCCACCAACCAAGAATCATACATGGAAGTCTATTAAACTTGGTGGCAAACGTTTTTGTTCAGTAAATAAGTTTGTTGGCCCTAGTTAAACTTCTAATGAAGTAAGATGAAATAATGGGTAAAAGAAAACAGTTTCAAATCTTCTAACTCAGTGGCCTATGGTGAAATACCTGTCATTTATCCAAGCGATCACCTTGTTCATTTCAACATCTACCTTCTATTGGTCAACCCTCTCCCTGCACATATATAGCTGAGAAGTGCCTTGCCTGGCCTCAGTAGCAAAGGATGCACCTATTCTGCAAAGACTTGGGGCCCCAAGGAAGGGGGATGCCTGAGGTGAGAGAAGTACCCTCTCAGAGGCAAAGGGGAGGAGGAACAAGATGAAGTGCAGCGAGAGAGGGTACCAGCAGCATCTGAAATGTAAATAAATACAATAATAAATTTTAAAAATAAAAGGAAAAAGAAAAAGATTCATCAGTTATGTGTAGTTTGATTTAAGTGATTGACTGGGAATGTAATACAATATTATAAGGTACACTCAGTTTTCCACATAAGATTTTTTATCCAAGTTTATAATATATATTTGAGCAGTATCACTGGGTTACTGAATCAGTGAAGAATTAATTTTTTGATAAATTTTGGAAGACAGCTGTTGTTGAACCCTGGTTTCTATACACATGTGTATGTATGCACATTCACACATAAAATATAAAAGATGCTTTTGGACATGAATGATTCTGTGCTTTTAATTCAATAATTCATTATTAATTTTACTGTAATGTGAATTACTTAGTACCCTCTTTAATATTTTTAAATGACTGTTTTATACAAAATTTTAATTCAAAAATTTCAATGGAAAACTTAATTTAGAGGTATCTAAATTCAGTAATAAAGTCAGTTTGTGTTAACATTTGACCAATAGAAGGTAGATGTTGAAATGAACAAGGTGATCGCTTGGAGAAATGACAGGTATTTCACCATAGGCCACTGAGTTAGAAGATTTGAGACTGTTTTCTTTTACCCATTATTTCATCTTACTTCATTAGAACTTTAACTAGGGCCAACAAACTTATTTACTGAACAAAAACGTTTGCCACCAAGTTTAATAGACTAAGTTAAATCAGAATGACAAAAACATGTAAATAAGAAGCCAAATTCCATTGAGTTGTTTTCTTATTTCTATACATGCACTGTGACATACTTGTGCCTGTACACATAAAGCAGACATATTTACATAGATGAACAGATACATAATTTCAATACCTTTGAGTACCTTTGTGCCTTATTTAGTATTCTATTATTAAAATGCCTGCTCTAAACATTTTAAATTAGAAAAAAGTTGAGATGAAATTTAAAAAGCAGGTACCTCAACTCAACAATTGAAGCTAATGTTGTTAATATTTAGTAAACACTGGAGGACAATTAGATGCATCTATCAATGTAGATAAATTAACAGGTTTTGATCTAGCCTTAGAGATCTGGGACTGAGGACTGGGAAGGAGGCTCTCTTATGTTCAGAATACATCCCTTTAATGTCCTCACCCATACATACCTTTGTAGGTCACAGTAATAGTCTCTATAGACACACTTTCTATGCTGTGATCTTGTGATTTATGATTCATAAAGGCATCTTTTATTTTTCCTTTTTCAACTTTACAAAGAAAAAAATCTTAGCCATAAGAAAAGTGAGGAATAAAGAATGGGGTATACTCCTTCACCTGCACTTGTTATACAAATAGATCTTGCACTGGACATATTGGACAGGCCCCATGTTACTGCATAGCAATTTGAGCATTAAGATTTGTCTTCTTAAAGAAGGCTATTACTTAGACATTTGAAAATTCAACTGTTTTCTCTGTTTAGATATTGCAAACTACTGTTAGCAGAAAGTAGTTTGACCCACCTGCTTCTTTGAGCCATATACACAGTATCTAAACTGCCCTTGTTTTAATGGCCATGATTTACATGACCATTATTTGCATACAACTTATGTTCATGGCTCCCATTTGTACATTTGGAAATTACTTGTGCAAGAACTCATGGGAACATTTCTGAAACATCCTTCCTAATAGGATATTAACTACATACAGAAAACTCACAAAAAAAGACACCTTTACCAACTTTCACAACTCAGGACCCTCTCCACCGTAACTTAGATGCTAGTGATCTAGTTATTGCTAAGCTTCCTACCTCTTGAACTATATTCAGTAAGTTACTCTTAATTTATGACCTGAAAGTGAATTAATTTAGTGACTGTCAGTTCTCTCCTATTATAATCACCACTATCCATTCACCCAGATAATGACATTTCTGAGTCGCTAGTTGCTGCATATATCATGCTAAACAAGAATTATTCAAAGTGTGAAATATGAGGTTGGGGCACATTCTTGCTTGGGTGAGCTTTGAGAGTTATTGTTAATGTGATTGTTGCTTCTGTAGATTTTGTTACGTTTCATAGGTTGGGAGATGAAGCAGAAAAAGCTCCAATGAGCATTTATTTTCAACTCAAAGTTGTTTATTGATAGAGTTTCTGAGAATCCAGATTTAATATAAACAAGTAGTAATAATTTATTGCTAAAACTATGGCTATGTAGATGATCTTGGTTAAACTGATGAGTATCATGTAGACAGAAGGAAGGAGCTAATGGGATGGGAGGAAAACTAGAGAATGTTTGAGATCACAGTTAACAAGATGTACTGTGTAAATTCAGGAAATTGTCAAAGAATTAATTTTTAAAAGATTAAATATATGCTTCCTTGGGTTAAAAAAAAATCTGAAAGGCTACGTACCTAGATATGTGGTCATCTATAACTATAGTTTTCAGAGTGATGAGAGATAGATAGAAAAGTAAACTTGGTCTTATTGTACCTATAGTACTAACTGGGAATGCATTTCATATAAGTCATGTATATAGGAAATATATCTACAACATACAGAAAAAACACTAAACAAATATTCTGTCAAATATGACTGGAAAAAATCTTACTTTCTAAGAATGTCTTTAATTTTCAGTTTTGACTGAGATATATCTCATTCTGCAGTAGTTATTTCTTTACTATGAAGTGTTTATTCATTTCACAATGTTCAGGAAAAAATAGCTTAATAGCGCAAGGACTACATGAAAATAAGTACTACTTTTTGGTTTATCATTAAATAGTGAAATAATCTCAGAAATATATCATTGCAAGGTAAAGAAACCAAGTTAGAGATGAGGGGGAGAATTCTAATAGCACTTCCATGCCTGTCACTTATTTTTTAGCATTTGAGGAATTCTCAAGTACTAATTAGTCTACCATGTAGCCTTATTTACTATGAATTACTCTTCACACCTCTGGCTGTGATTGACTCTCTGCAGCTTTTCCTTGGGTCTCCATTTATTTCTCTAACTTGACTATGTACATAATTTGCCAAGCTGAGGCACCACTGGTGTGATGTTAACATCCTATGGATTAAATAGTACTAGGAGAATATTCTCATAGGTCTCATAATATACTTTAAAAATGGATATATCAGTTACTGTACTTCTGATGTGTCCACCATTCCGACACTTGACAAGCTTCAGTTGTATTTACAACCTGTATTTTTCTCTCACTTCCCTGTTGAAGGGCAGCAAGTAGCTCGACTTTTCAGTTTATCAAAGCAAATTGCATAAATTTTTCAAAGGTAAATTGCAGAGCAATGGCATTGGCTGATGAATAGGAAACTGTGTAATCTATAATACACTGTGATCTGTGTCCACTCATAACTTCAACATAAATTACCTCTCAAACATTATTGGGAAACTGCAGAGATTTCAAAGGGCTCTGTTGATGGATGCATTGGAAGTAAAAGCCAGAGAACTTCACACCTCAGCAACTTACCCTTCACCTACTCCTAAATTTCTCCAATTTCCAAATTCAATTCATTAGGCTGCCTAAACCCAAAGTGTATAAAAGTGACTATCATACTTCCTCTTCCCCATGAGCATCATCACATAGGTCAAGGGTTATCAAGAACTACTAAATTTTCACTATGTGTTGAGTAGAAGAGGACTTTGCTTTCTATAACTGACATTCAGATAGATGGATAGATAGATAGATACGCAGAATATATTTGCACAGATATCTCAGTGGGTTAAGTTCTTGTTATGCAGGCATGAAGATTTGAGTTTGATCACTAGAACTAACACATGGCAAGAGAGATACTGTTAAAAAATTAAGAGTACAAAGACTCAGTCTACCAACAAATCTGACACAATTGTTTTGAATGAGCTTTATTCATAAATGAGCACTAGGGTTGGAGGAAGAGCATGAGGTAAAAGCAATACAATTAATGGAGACCTAAATACTTTGAGGCCTTAAACTGATTTCCTATAGAAGATTTCCCATAAAGCCTGAAGAGGAAGTTCCTAAGAGTAAGAATTGGATGGGGCAAGGCATGAGAGTGATTGCAATAAGGAGACTAGAGGAGAATATATATTAGATATGCTTCACATTTTCTAATTAATGTTCTCAGGGATGCTAGATCACATGATGTCTATTCTTATCTAAATGCAAGTAGTCACTAATGGCTTTATAATGTTTGCTCTAGAAACCCAGAATCCTTTTGCAGACTGTATTAACTCTTTTTCCATGTGAGACATTTACAGAAGAAAATAGCACAAACAACCACAAAATTGATACCTGCTCATAATGCAGAGATCAATTAAACCTAGCTACATGTTTGGTACAAAACCTAGTCATCCAGAACCTTCTACCATGGGATGCCCATTCCAGCTATTTTCATGTATTTTTAAGATAAGGCTTCTCACTGTAAGTCACATATTATGTGTTAGCCTTTTAAATTTTGAAATTACAGGGCATCACCACCTCAACCTGATCTCTTTCTCCAACAATATTGACTTAAAATGAAGCTTCCAAAAACTGCATATGTACTTGAAATTGATATTAATTAAAGATTTTTAAAGCACAGTCCCTATTTTTTATTTCTTGACTTGAAAAGTGCTTCCTGCCACGGAGTGGAATAATTATCAGAAGGGATAACTAAAAGTAGTTGGTTCTACAGAATAGAACCAAAAGAAGTAGAAATTAAAAAGGTGGGGTGGTAATCATTTTTTTAAATTTTTTTTATTGAAAATTGGCTCTTTTCTCATACAATATCCTGATTAAACTTTCCTATGTTCTAATCATCCCAGTTCCTCCCTATATCTTCTACGTTCTGTATCCACTTTACGTCTGTCACTCAATAGAAAAAAAAAACAAGTTTCTAAGAGATAACATCCAAACTTAACAAAATAAAATACATTAAGATGATGCCAAACTATTATATTGAAGTTGGACCTGGCATCCCAACAGGAAGGAAAGGGTCCCAAGAGCAGGTACAAGACTAAGATTCCCACACATTCTCATAATCAAAAGTTCCATAAAAATTTTTAGTTAATAGCTGTATTATATATGCAGAGGACTTGCTGCAGACTTAATTAGGTACTGTATTTGCTGTTTCAGCCTCTGTGACTTCATGTGTACCTTGCTTTGTTTAATCAGAGGTCATTGTTCTCTATATCCCCTGGCTCTTATAATTTCCATGAGATTTGATGAGCTGTGAAGACAGCGATATGTTGTAGGCTTCCAATTTAACTTTTTTTATTTGCATAATGTTTGGCTGTAGTTATCTGCATCTGTTCTGGTCTACTGCTGGAGGAAACCTCTCTGATGAGTGGATAAGGCACTGATCTAGGAGTATAGCAGAAATTAATGTGGAGTCATTTTATGAATGCTTTTTGTTTTGACTAGTAGCATTTGGTTATAACACAATGTACTATTTTATCTAATCTCTACATTATTGTTACTTTAACACTGTCTGGTATTGGTTCTATCTCATAAAGTGGGCCTTAGATCAAATTAGATATTGGTTGGTTAGTCCCAAAAGTTCTTTGCCACCATTGCCTTAACATTTTGCAGGCAGGACAGATGGTAGGTAAAAGGTTCTGTGGTTTAACGGGTATCAAGGTTTTATTTTTGGTAGCTTGTAGAGTATCTTCCCATACCAAAGAGTCTAGAATATAAAGGTGAAGGATCCATGGTGGCATCTAGCATCACATCTCCACATTCAGAGAATTTTGTGGATATGTCCTTGGCAATGAGGTGTCAGCGTCAATTTGAAGATAACAACTTTTGTCATAACAACAACCTGTGTGGTTAAGGAATATCCATGGGAACTTCTCCATCAATAACTTAGTTTTTATTTATTTATTTATTTATTTATTTATTTATTTATTTATTATTGTTATTTTATTGGATATTTGATTTATTTATATTTCAAATGTTATAGCCTTTCCCAGTTTCCCCTCTGAAAAACTTTTATCCCATTTCTCTACCCCCTGTTTTTATGAGGGTGTTTCATTAACCACCCACCTACTCCCACCTTCCTTGCCTCACATTCCCTACACTGTGGAATTAAGCCTTTTCAGGACCAAGGGTCTCTCTTTCTGTTGATGCCCAACACGGCCATCGTGTACTCCATATGCAGCTGAATCTATGAATCCCTCCATGTGTATTTTTTGGTTGGTGGTTTAGTCCCTGGGAGCTCTGGGGTGTCTGGTTGGTCAATATTATTGTTCTTCCTATGAGTTTGCAAAACCCTTCAGCTCCTTTAGTCCTTTCTCTATCTCCACCATTGGTGACCCTGTGTTTAGTCCAATGGTTGGCTGCAACCATCTGTCTCTGTATTTGTCAGGATCTCAGGCTCCTGTCCACAAGCATTTCTTGGCATCCACAACAGTGTCTGGGTTTGGTGTCTGTATATGGGATAGATGCCCATGTGGGGCAGCCTCTGGATGGCTTTACCTTCAGTGTCTCCTCTAAACTTTTCTTTCATATTTCCTTCCAAGAGTATTTTGTTCTCCATTCTAAGAAGGACTGAATCATCCACACTTTGGTCTTCCTTCTCGCTTCATGTGGTCTGTGAATTGTACCTTGAGATGTCAAGTTTTGGGGGTAATATTCATTCAGAGGAGCCACATTCAAATTCCTAGAATTCATATGGCAGCTTACAAACATCTTTAGGTTCAGTTCAAGGGCTCTGGTGCCTTCTTCTTGCCAATGTGGGCACATAGATAGATAGATATAGGCAGGAAAAACATTCATAAACATACAATTATAAAACTAGACTTTAAAATATTAAATTTTAAATTAATTATATTTGCAAAGATTTTATTTCTAAATAAAGTTCTTTCTATCTTCACATGCATTCACATTCACTGTAACCATAAAACAAGATGAAAAAAAAAATTTTTTCGAGACAGGGTTTCTCTGTGTAGTCCTGGCTGTCCTGGAACTCACTCTGTAGACTAGGCTGGCCTCGAACTCAGAAATCTGCCTGCCTCTGCCTCCCAAGTGCTGGGATTAAAGGCGTGCACCACCACTGCCTGGCACGATGAAAATTCTTAATCTATAAGATCATCAGAACTGAATAACTACCATATAAAATTATTGGTATTTTGTAGTTTTCTGCAAGTGCTTTTTATCAGTATAGTTTTCTTTACCAAATAGTTATAAATAATCATCATCATTATCTTCAGTACACATGTATATTTTCTAGAATCTATGTAAAACTCAATTTGTTTCAGGTATTGTTCATTTAAATAAGTTGCAGTATGCACACAGGTATAATTGTTATCCTTTTCAGAAAGATGATGGTAGTAATGACACCCAGAGGCATAGGAATTGTTCTGTGATTTATGTGAAAGGAAGAAACAGCAAGTTATCAGGATTTGACTGGCAGCTCTCCAGGAGTCTGTCTGAGGATTCTGAATCTAGATTAAATTACTAACACAGTAAGGGACATGCAGTCCTGGACTAGAACTATTTCACTCCAAAGTTAGGGCTTATGACTACTATACTCTTCTTCCCCTCACAGGAAAAAAAAAAAAAACTGTTCTGTGAAAAGAATTTCACCTTTATAAAGTACACAGTTTGATAAAATGACAACTCTGTGAGACCAGTCATATGAGAAATATGAGAATTCTACCTTTATAGGCCAAGTAGCCACTCAGAAAGCTTGGCTGACAAATTGTGGTAAAGATATAAAGCTTGGTTGTTGACCCACTAATTCCTTATTAGTGTGCAGAACTGTAAAAAATATTTTTCCTTTTTTAAAGAGTATTATTACAGATGTTTCATCTAATTGGAAAATATTTTTACCATTAAATTTTGAAAAAAAATAGAATGCTCAATATCATCATGAGCAAAATATATTTTGATATCCTCTTCAATCAAACACTATGCAGTCATTGTAGATTATGCTTTAAAATAATGTAATAAAGTGGAAATAATTTATTTAATCTCTAATCATGTGAGTTTTAGTAAGGATTCCCCAGAAGTAGATTCTGAGGAAGGATTTGTATGATTTGTTCTATTAAAAGTGATCATGAAGCTGGTCAGATGCCTCAGTAGATAAGGGTACTCACTATTCAAGTATGAAGAATCAAGCTTGAATAATTCAGTTTTTTTCTATACAATATCTCTTTCTCTTTCTCTCTCTTTCTCTGTTTTTCTATCTCTTTCTTTCTCTCTCTCTCTTTCTCATACACACACACACAAGTGCATATGTTCACAGAGTGAGAAACAGACAGAAACAGGGACAGAAAATATGTATCTAAAACATTTTAAAATAAGACAGATACTAGTCATGACAGTCTATAGACAAGAAGAGAAAGGATTTTGATCTGATTCTGATAATATATTTTTTGTAAAGCCTTAACTGGATCATCATCTTCTTTATATCAGGATAGTTACCTATTGAAAAAGTTATATGAAAATATTTATAAATAATTGACATAATAATGACAATTTCAGTGAACTACACAATTTATACAACATGCATTCATGGAGAACTATTACTGCCACCATTTGCCCAGGGTAGTAAATTTGTTGGAGTTATTGTATCCACAAACAGAGTAAAGCAATCTAGTTTCAACAAAGATATATAAATACACTAAGTCATACTTTATAATCTTATTATACAGTGGAAAAGAAGGAATTCTCAAGTTACAGAAATAAAAATTTGCCATGAGGTGTTATAAAGGCCAATAAATGGTGCAGATATAACAATTCAGCAAATAAAAATAAGTATGCCACAAAACATGTGTTGGTATTAATTAATTACAGTGATTTGTTTTTCTTCTTTTTTTCTGTTTATGAATAAATGTAAATATTACATGTTTTATAAAAATATATGTTTTAATATTTATGTCAATATATATATTTTTGAATATAAATCTACTTATGTGTGTATGTGAATATATTTTTATATTTGTGTGGAGGTGTTTATGTATGTATATTTCATATATATGTTATATATATATATATACATATATATATATATATATATTATGAAGTTGAAGATATGGTTCATTGGTTAAGAAAACTTGCCATTTTTCTTGAAAATCAGAGTTGAATTCTCAATACCTAGGTAAAGTGACCAATTTTCTCAAATTCCAACTACAGATGATCTGATGGTTTTTCTAGATTTCATGAGTACCTGAACACATATGAACATTCTCAGAGCTACATACTCATACACATAAATCAAAACAAATATGCTTAGGAGAATATGTATAAGAAGTATTTAATGATATATTAACAAATTTTATATATGAAAGGAATACATAGAGATGGCATGATTCAGAAATACAAATATATCTAATATGTACATGAACAGTGAATATGCTATACTTATGATGAGTGTACATCAAAGTATTTAACATCTCTATTACATTAAGTATTATTGAGATGAGAGAGAGGCATAAATATAGTTCTCAAAATCTTGAAAAATTGGAAGACAAAGATGAATCAATGAAGAAAGCACTGCTCTACAAAGATAAGGGGTTACATTTGTTCCTCAACAATCATGGTTTTGGTTTGGTTGTTCTTTCATTTTTTTTTATGTTTTTAAAGCTGGGTGTGGTAATATGACTGGATCAATTGAAAGAGGCAGATTCCTGGAATCTAACAGGCCAGTCACAATGCCTACTTGGTGAGTATCAAACAGGGGTAAGAACCCATCTCTAAAAAAGAATGTAGACATTATTTAAAGAATGAAGGCAGAAGGTGACCTCTGGCCTCTAAATGCATGTGTACACACACCTACACACTGATGTACACCTGCACATGTATGAATGTTCAAACAGTTGTGCCCAGAGTCCAGCAGACTTCAATCTAGATAGTATGTTTTCAGTTGGGAAATTGTTCCATTGACAATCCTTGTTAATTGCTGAGAGAAAAAATAAAAGAAGAGACCATTGAACTCTATTCATGCTCTGTGCTCTGAGAGAAACCATGATTTCAGTCAGGAGGGATTGATTTGTGACTCACAGGTAGTCAGTCATCAACACCCTATCTAACATCAGAATATATTTCCTCCCACTCTGCCTCAAGCATCTATCTGTTCTGTACACACAGGGGGAGGTTTTGAACTCCTCCTAGCACTTACACAAACTGCAAGGACCACCAAGTCACACTTTCTTTCTATTAGGTCCAAATGAAGTGATTCTGCCTGGCAGAATTTCTTCAAAGATCTAAAGCCAGAATCAAAATTCTGATAACAGAAAAAAGGAGTGTCCTCTAGATATACATGTTTCCCTTTTAATTGCTGGGCTCATGCAGCTTTTATTTTCTCAGTTTTCTTTTTATGATACTCCCCTCTTGCACCAATGTTTCCAAAATTGATTTTGACCTTCTGGCAAGATTTTAATTTCTCATGCCCCCGTAGGTGCTCTTTGTTCAAAAACTTGTTCTATATAACCACCATTCTGTTTATAGATAGCATAACCTTGCCCAATGTAAGTATTCACCCCATGATAATTATGCTAACATTGGTCACTGACACAAAAACTTGGGCAGGGGAACTAGCACCATTCCCTGCTGTGACATGGGTTTGCAAGAAGCTAGTGAGTACCAAATCATGTAGCCCTACATGAGATACTATACTACCCAAAAATTAAGAAAGAAAGAAAGAAAGAAAGAAAGAAAGAAAGAAAGAAAGAAAAAAGAAAGAAAGAAAGAAAGAAAGAAAGAGGAAAAAATGAAAGATAGAAAGAAGAGCAAGAGAAAGAGGAGTAGAGATAAGGAAAGGCAGAAAGACAAGGGGGAAGAAAGAAATTTTTGTGTTTGAGTGGAAAAGGGTATGATGATTCTTTCCTGCAGAGGAAAGCACAGCCCCCTCCTTTGATTAACTGCATAAGGAAAGGAGTCACTAGCCAACTCTGTCATTAATTACCATTCCTGCCCATGTTCTGGAGAGCTAAACTTTAGTCTTAATCTCCTGAAAGAGGCTCTAGTTACATGCAAAACTCTGTTACACACAACTAATTCGACCCTTTCTTCTCGAAGATAGAACATATCTTAATACATATCTTTATCCTCTTAAACATCCAATGACTTTCCCCAATTCCTTTCCAACTTGTACTATCACAGGCTCCTAGAGATGACTTATCACTATCTCACCACACACATAATCCCCAGGGAATTCAGTTATATAAGTATTAATCATATTATTCTGTCACATTCATTTATATCTAAAATATTTTTACCATTTAACTCTTAACTGTGTTCTCTTTATCCCACCTCTTATCAATTTCTACCAATGTAGTTAATTTGCTGATTATTATCTGCTGTATTGCAATTTCTAGTACATATATCCATGAATTAGTGATTTTCAGTTAGTATCAAATGCAAGAAAAATTTGTTGAGTGAATAGATGAAACAATTCTCATTTAAATAAAGATACAATTTTCTCTTTAGAAACCATGTGGCTTCTATATGTAATAATTTTCGTTTGAGCAGGAATTTAGAGAAGAAATTATTAGATAAGAAATGTTGGGCCTTCCAGGTTTCCTTCTATGCTGCCTTTCAGTTTACATTTGCACCTGGAGCTAACACTGTGCCACAGCTCTCCATACCCAAATAAATCCAGGAAAGAGTTGGTCTCCCAGAAGTGTGGATAAACCTGGGAGCACAGATAAGACCAACACTTCTGCTCCAAGAAACCCTCCTGAAACTTTCAAGACACAGTAACCAATGAGCATACTGGGACAGGATATTTCTGGTTTCCATCTGCCCAAATAACCTCCTGGAGAGATCTCATCTCCCAGGAGTGCCTACAGACCTGTGAGCAGAGGTAGGACCACCACTTCTGCTTAAATTTCTGGCCCATGTGGGAGCTGTCCAGAGACATTAGGACACAGAAACCAAGGAACAGCCAGAGACAGGATACTCCAAGTTTCCATCTGTACCTGGAGCTGACACTGTGCCATAGCTTTCCATTGCCAAATCTCTCCTGGAGAGAACTGGTCTCCCAGGAGTTCTGAAAAACAAGCTTGGAGGACAGACAAACCACACTCAGAGAAAGCAAGACCAGCTAATACCAGTGATAACCAGATGGCTAGAGGCAAGAGCCAGAACACAAGCAACAGAAATCAAGGCTACTTTGCATCATCAGAACCCAGTTTTTCCACCACAAGAAGCCAAGAAGCCTGGATACCCCAACACAGCAGAAAAGAAAGACTCTGATTTAAAATCACATCTCTCAATGATGATAAAAGACTTTAAGAAAGACATAACTAATTCCCTTTAAAAAGACACAGAACATAGGTAAACACATAGAAGCACGTAAAGAGGAAACACAAAAATCTTTTAAAGTATTACAGAAAAACACAAATGAACAGGTGAAGGTATTTAATAAAACCATGCAGGATCTAAAAATAAAAATAGAAACAATAAAGAAATGACAAAGGGATACAACCCTGGAAATAGAAAACGTAGGAAGGAGATCAGGAGTCATAGATGCAAGAATCACCAACAGAATACAAGAGAAAAAAGACAGAATCTAATGTGCAGAAGATACCATAGTAAACATTCACATATCAGTCAAAGAAAAGGCAAAATGCAAAAAGTTCCTAAACCAAAACATACAGAAAATCCAGGAAATAATGAGAAGACAAAACCAAAAAATAATAGGTATAGGAGAGAATCAAGATTCCCAACATAAAAGTGCCAGTAATATATCTTCAACAAAATTATAGAAGAAAACTTCCCTAATCTAAAAGAGAGAGACCCATAAACATACAAGAAGCCTGCAGAAGTCCAAATAGACTAGAACAGAAAGGAAATTTCTTTTGTCACATAATAATCAAAACACCAAGCATGAAAAAAAAACAAAAGAATATTAAAAAGCAGTAAGAGAAAAAGGTCAAGTAACATATAAAGGCAGACCTATTTGAATTATACCTCACTTCTCACCAGAGACTATGAAAGCTAGAAGATCATGGGCTGATGTAAGACAGACCCTAAGAGAACACAAATGCCAACCCAGGCTACTATGCCCAGCAAAATTCTCAATTACCATAGATGGAATAACCAAGATATTCTATGACAAAACTAAATTTACACAATATCTTTCCAGAAATTGAGTCTTACAAAAGATAAGAGATGGAAAACTCCAAAACAAGGTGGGAAACTATACCATAGAAAAAGCAAGAAAGTAATCTTTTAACAAACCCAAAGAAGATAGCCACACAAACAAAATTCCACTTCTAATAACAAAAATAACAGGAGGCAACAATCACTATTCCTTAATAACTCTTAACATATATGGACTCAATTTCTCCTCAAAAAAAAAAAAAAAAAAAAAAGATGTAGAACAACAAACTGAATATGTAAACAGAACCCAGCATTTTGTTACATGCAGGAAATGCACCTCAGAGACAAAGACAGATACTACCTCAGTGTAAAAGAATGGAAAACAATTTTCTAAGCAAAGGTCCCATAAAACAAGCTGGAGTTGCCATTTTAATATCAAATAAATTTAACTTTTAACAATAAGTTATTAAAAAGATAAAGAAATAGAAGGTGTCATTAAAAGTCTCCTTATCAAGAAAAGTACAGAATCGGATGGGTTTAGTGCAGAATTGTATTAGACCTTCAAAGAAGGCCTCATACCAACACTCTTCAACCCTAGTGCACAAAATAAAAACAGAAGAAACACTACACAATTTGTTCTGTGAAACTAGAATTACACTGATACCAATACATCACAAAGGCCCAACAAAGAAAGAGAACTTCAGACTAATATCCCATTTGAATATTGGTGCAAAAATACTGCATAGAATTCTCACAAACTGAATCCAAGAACACATCAATAGGATCATTTACCATGATCAAGTAGGCTTTATCCCAGGGATGCAGGGATGGTTCAACATATGAAAATCCATCAACTTCATTCACCACATAAGGAAACTCAAAGAAAAAAGTAACATGATCACTTCATTAGATGCTGAAAAATGATTTGACAGTATTCAACATCCCTTTATGTTAAAAGTATTGGAAAGATCAGGAATTCAAAGCCCATACCTAAACATAGTAAAAGCAATATACAGCTACCAGTAGCCAACATCAAACTAAATAGAGGAAAATTGAAATAATTCCACTTATATCATAGATTAGACAAGGTTGCCCACAATCTCCCTAAGTAATTAAAATAGTACTTGAAGTTCTAGGTAGAGCAATTAGACAACAAAAGGAGGTCAAAGTGATACAAATTGTAAAGGAAGAAGGTAAAATATCACTATTTATAGATGATATGATAGTATACTTAACTGACCCCAAAACTTCCACCAAAAATCTCTGACACCTTGTAAAAAACATTAGAAAAGAGGTTGGATATAATATTAACTCAAACAAATCAGTAGCATTCCTATACTCAAGGATAAATGCACTGAGAAATAAATTAGTGAAATGACACCCTTCACAATAGTCACAAACAATATAAAATAATTTGGTTTGACTCTAACCAAGCAAGTGAAAGATCTGTAAAGCAAGAACTTCAAGTCACTGAATAAAGAAATTGAAGAAGATCTCAAAAGATGGAAAGATCTCACATCCTTATGGATTGGCTGGATTAATATAGCAAAATGGCAATCTACAGATTCACTGCAACCCACAACAAATTCCAATTCAATTCTTCATAGAGTCAGAAAGAATCAATTCTCAAATTAATTTATAATAACAAAAAACCAGCATAGAAAAAACTATTCTCAACAATAAAAGAACTTATGCGAGAATCACCATCTCTAACCTCAAGCTGTAGTGATAAAAACTGTACAGTATTGGTTCAGTGACAGGCAGGTAGAGCAATGGAATAGAATTGAAGACCCAGAAATGAACCCACATACCTATGATTACTAGATCTTTGACAATGGATCTGAAACCATCCGGGGTTGGGTGTGGGGGGGAAGACAGCATTTTCAATAAATGATTCTTGTTCAACTGGCTGTCAACATGTACAAGAATGCAAATAAGAATCCATTCTTATCTCCCTGTATAAAGCTCATTCCAAGTGGATCAAGGACCTTCACATAAACCCAGATACATTGAATCTAATAGAATAGAATGTGGGAAAAACTTGAGCACCTGGGCACAGAAAAAAAATTTTGAACAGAACATCAATGGCTTATGCTCTAAGATTAAGAATCAACAAATGGGATCTCATAAAACTGTAAAGCTTCTGTAAGTCAAAGAACACTATCAATAGCACAAAAAAGCCACCAATAGATTGGGAAATATCTTTACCATTCCTAAATTAGATAGAGGAATAATATCTAATATATACAAGGAACACAAGAAGTTAGACTTCAGAGAACCAAATAACCAATAACCCTAATAAAAATGGGGAACAGAGATAAACAGAGAATTCATAACTGAGGAAACTAGAATGGACGAGAAACACCTAAAGAAATATTCAACATCCTTGGTCATCAGGGCAATACAAATCAAAGCAATCCTGAGATTCCACCTCTCACCAGTCAAAATGGCTAAGATCAAAAATTCTGGTGATATCAGATGCTGGAGAGAATGTGGAGACAGGGGAATACTTCTTCATCACAGTTGGGGTTGCAGGTTAGTACACCCACTCTAAAAATTAGTCTGGAAGTTCCTCAGAAAAGTTGACATAGTTCTGCCTTAGGACCCAGTTATACCACTCCTAGGCATAAACATAGAAGATGCTCCAACATTTAATAGAGACACAGGCTCCACTTTGATCATAGCAGCCATATTTGTGATTGCCAGAAGATAAAAACAACCCATATATTCCCAAACAGAGAAATGAATACAGAAAATGTGGTTTATTTATACAATGGAGTACACTCAGCTATTAAAAGCAAGCTATTAAAAACTTTATGGCCGGGCAGTGATGGCGCACGCCTTTAATCCCAGCACTTGGGAGGCAGAGGCAGGCGAATTTCTGAGTTTGAGGCCAGTCTGGTCTACAAAGTGAGTTCCAGGACAGCCAGGGCTACACAGAGAAACCCTGTCTCAAAAAAACAGAAAAAAAAAAACTTAATGAAAGTCTTAGGCAAATGGATAGCATTCGAAAATATAATCCGTCATGAGATGACCCAATTACAAAAGAACACACATAGTATGCATTCACTGATACGTGGATATTAGTCCAAAAGCTGGGAATACACAGGATACAATTCACAGACCATACTCACAAGTGGAAATATGGAGACAAAGTGTGGAGCAGAGACTGAAGGCAAGACCATCCAGAAAATGCATCATCCTAGGATCCATCTCATATAAAGCTGTCAGTTGTCAAACCCAGACACTCTTGAGGATACCTGAAAGTGCTTTCTGACAGGAGTCTGATAGGGTTGTTCACTGAGAGGCTCTGCCAGATCTTGACAGAAGTGGATGCCTGCAGCCTACCATTTTATTGAGCGCAAGGTCTCAGATTGAGGAGTTGAACAAAGGACTGAATGAGCTGAGGGGGTTTGCTGCCCTGTAGGGTGAGCCAACAGTGTCAACTTGCCAGACACCTGGAGCCCCATAGGACTGAACCATCAACCAATGGGCACACATGGAGGGACCCGTGGTTCTGTCCTTGAATGTCACCGAGGATGGCCTATTGGACATCAGTGGGAGCAGTGGCCCTTGGTCCTGTGGACGTTAGATGCCGCAGTGTAGAGGAGTGCCAGGGCAGGAAGACAGGAGTGAATTGATGGGTGTGGGAAGCACCATCATAGAGGCAAAAGGAAGGGGATTTGGGAGAGGAGGTTTCCAGAAGGAAGACCTGGAAAGGGGATAACATTTGAAGTATAAATAAAATATCCAATAAAAGAAAAAAAAAAAAGAAATGGTGTAAGATTAGAGCATTCTAGTTGGATATCAGAGTACAAGTCAAGATACAAAAAACCTGGCGCTTAGGACCACAGTCATTGGACTTGGCTCTGTAGTAAAAGCAAAGACCAAAAGATTCCAAATCTTCATTTGGAACCTTCCCTCATTTACCAGTTGTGTGTCCTAATATTTGAGCCCAGAATCATACTCGCTTTCTTCCATTCTATTTAATAGGTCAGGTCCTTCAAGAAATCACCTGTTTTTTGCTTTTATGGTCTTTGAAACCAAACATTCCTCACAAACCCTGAGGCTTCATTGTCACTCTGACTCAATGGCTGATCCTTGCACCAGGTCTCCTGCTCTTGCCCTAACTGTAACCTACTCTCAACCTGTAGCAGAACTGAATCTCCATTTATTATACTTTCCATATACCCCACCTGTTCCCATCGAATCATAATGGAGTCCTGGTCCGCAGCATGATCAGCCTTGTTTTGGCTGGCACCCACATCTTGCCCATCCTCTGTTTGTCCCACTATTCTCTTCCATACTGATAGTACCCTACTCCAGACATGTGGGTGACTCATAAGGTACTTTTTCTCAACTAAAGACTTACTCATTCCCTCAGCAACCTACTTAAGGACCTTGATAAAGGAGGCCTGACTTTCTTGAAACGTCAACAACGCAGGTTTGAATTCTATTGTCTGTCTTGCACAAGTCTTAATATCCCTTCCTTTGTTGAAGCTCTTTCCATTGTTAAACTTAAAAACAGTTCTTAAGACACTGTGATTTGAACATATTTATCAACTTTACCATTGATTGCTAGCCTTCTATGCCTAAAATTTCACCTACACAAGACAGAGACCTAAGCTTCTTTTATTTGCTGAAGCAGAATATTGCCTATAATTTTCCCCAACAATTAGGCCTTCAAATAATGTTTGTTGAGTAGATAAATGACTGAGAGGTAGCATTTGCTATCTTTAGCTCACCACTTGGAGGGGAAGATATAGAAAATAAGAGACTTATCAAGTAAGGCACCCTGAGAAAAAGAGGGGAAACTCTGTTGGTAATGTGCTTTGATGTACAAGGATGAGGACCAGTGTTTGATTCCCAGAATTTTGAAAAAAACTAAGTGCATCTTTATAATTCTGGTACCTGGGAAGTAGACACAAGCAGAAGTATATATACTCATCAGTATATCAGTAAGATCTAGGTAAAAACTGAAAGACCCTATCTCAGTAAGATAATATAAATGGCAAGAAGAAAAAGACATCATAGATTTACTGAAGCCTTCAACCTCTGACTGTCTAGTCTCACCTTTTCAAATACCATTTATATGGTTACTAATGCATACAAACAGATTCACCTTTTTCAGGTGGTTTCTTGATACTTATCTTATTTAAGGAAAATTACCAATGAAAGCATGTAGATTATTTAAGTGCATTACTGAGAAAACCTAAGCAAAGCAATTATTTTAAGGAGAGACTAGTGTGGTATGTCCCAAGGCAAGCAACCAACTGGCATTTTTTAAAAAGTGCTTATTCATTTTAAAGAATATTTATCAACATGTCTGAGATTGGTGGCATATTCACTGAGTGACATCTTTTCCCCAACCCAAATAATGGTGAACCATATTCCATTTTAGAACATTACTTTCTATTTTTTTCCATGATGCTACAGAGAAGCCCACAGCAAGAGGGAATTATTAAATTAAAAATGATGATGGTATAATGATACCAGGTTGTTTGATAATACAAACCTTCAGATCTGATATAGTAGGAACAACTGCCGTTTTAAAGATGCTTAGTCACAAAAGGTCATTCATTCATATTAAGATATAACTGGCCAGAATCAGCTACAGTTTTCTTGGTCATTTCTCATCTAATTTCTTCTGTACTAAAATATCAACTTCATTCCTAGTCTTGTTTCCTTGAAAGAGTGTCTGATCTTCTTTTAACACTTGCTAATCAAGCTAGAGAAAATGCTTGTTGCCTAGATTTGTATTAATACTCTCTAAGGGTTTGTCCTTTTTGAACGTTCTTATTATCTAGTCTGCCTCCTGAATTCATGTGAGTACAGCTCAAAGGAAAAGTATCAGCTCAGGAGCCCAAGACCAGGTTATTAGCACAAAGGAGATTGATATGGCCCAGAGGACAAAGGGCAGGGAATAAGAATTGGAGAAAGTTTACAAAGGGTTAAGAAATAAAGAAAAGAAGGTAAGCATATTTGTCTTGGAGGACAAAGGACTGCCTCTAAATAGAGGACACAACAGTGGCCCATAAATAAATAATGGTTTATAAAGTTAAAGGTAGAAAACATGTGTTAGAATGTGGTGTTTAATTTTAATTCAGCATTTTAATTCGGTGAGACAATGGGGGCTTTGATTGCTGGACTTCAATGTTTTGATACCCAGACTTTGAAAGATTCAGAAAGAGGAAGTGTTCAAATAGTGAAGGAATAAATTTGTATAATCTAATAATTTTTAGCAAGGTAGAGGGAATCATGGAGAAGAGGCATGCTTGTGAGCTGCCTCAAGTCCTTTCATAAGCTCTCTAAAAAGCTTTGGTGAGTGTGGACTTGCCTGAAGGCAAGAACCCCATCTGTTCTCCCAGTTCCCCTGGCTCATTTGAACTTTTCCAATCTCATTTATTTCTCATTACAGAAGTACGTTTTCCTGTCTATCTAAAACATGTGGGGCTCTCATGAGAATCATTTTTCCATTTAAAGCATCTACTTTATGTGTTACAGATTCTAACTTTTTGGTTAAGCCTTTTTTTTTTTTTTTGTCTACATAATGATTAATTTTAATATGAGAGTTCCAGTTGTTTGAGATTTTTCTTGGAGAGACACAACAAACACTTTTCTACTCAGCCAAAATAGGGAACCCACAGGAAATCAAACTAATGCATATACTAATGCTCAACTTGGTGAATCAATGAGTTAGAAGTATGGGTAATAGGTTACTTATAGGATCAAGGATGACTCAAAGGAAGCTGCATTACTGGAACTCACACCAGGACATAGAGATAGCTTCACAGGTCTGACTGAGATTATCCTTGCAACTTCTCTGTTGGTCAATCAGTCTCCTTTAGAGGAGGTTTTTAATGCTTCTAAAGCCATGGGTGAGTGTGGGGACAGCTAGGAATCATGTATGTTTTGGCTATCCCTGACAGTAAAGGTTTTTCACTTCTTGAGTCCTATAATCACATCTTCTTTTTTGAGAGGCAAGTTTCAATTCAGAGGCAAACACTGTGTTAGCATGTCTGTAAGAAAAAGTAGATGAATAAAAGAAGCTCCATACTCCATCATAACTAGATGCTATCTCTCTGTGATGGGAACCTGGAAAGAACTTGGCCATCATGACCCATAAAGAAACCCAAGAAATGAAAATACTGTAGAATCTCTGTTGATGCTAGGCAACTACTTTTTCATTGCTAAAATCAATTATGGCTGGGGCTTTCTTTCTAAAAGAAAAAGCCAGCCAAGAGGTTGGGGCTGGCAACAGTGTATTCATGCCAGTCTAGATGAGAACAATGTGAAAAGACTTAATTATTTTGCATTTGTCTGAAGTATGCTAAAGGAAAGATGACAGATAATTGACTTTCATGATTTGTTAAATACCTAAAGCAGAGGACACAGAGAGTAGCAAGACGTCTTTGTAAAATCATCACTGTTCCATAGTAGAGCAAATTCAAGTTCCGTATCTTATCCAGGATGAGAGAAAATAAAGGATTGTAATCATACCACAAATGCCAACATTTCAGTTGGTAAGCAACTCATTTAATAATCTGTGATGACCCCATGGAAGTGTCAATAACAGGAAGACCAAATATTGGGGAATTCATGGTAATATTTCAAAAGGCAATACAGAAAGACAGAGAGAATATTTGGCCATGTTTCCACTAGTGTTTTGTTTTGAGATAGAATCATGTATTCCACAACTGGCCTGGAACTTTCCATGTGGCTAAGGATGGTCTTGAGCTTCTGAGCCTTCTACTTGTACTTCACATTGAAGATGTGTACCTGCAAACATTGTTTTATGTAGTATTGGTATAAAATCCAGTATTTTGCCAATTTTAAGTAAGCACTCTACCCACTATATACATGAAGATATATTGTCCAGACTCATTGTGTCTGCTTTAATGAATTTCTTTGTCAATCACATGTCTCAGAAGTAGCTAATTGTTTTCCTGAGTATCTGGCCAACAAAAAGATATAGGCAAAGATAGAAGGTTGGAATCTCATTATAGGAATAGGTTCAATGTGCTCAGTAATCCTTTTGCTTTATTTGTTCTTAGTCAATCATAGAACAGAATCTGGTTCTGTGTAATATGACTTTATAAGGGCAATTTGTTCAAACAGATTATCACTACATATATATTTATCCTATATTTAGTCTCATCCATGATGAAAACTTATATTTGAAGGAGCCCTACATAGACATGTCAAAAATAAGGCAAATATGATTAGACGAACACAGAAAAGAAACATAAGACCTTAAAAGAATACAGATTCCATCAACTTCCTATGAAAAGAATGTCTTAGTTTCATTTCCTGTTGGTGTGATAAAATACTCTGACAAGAAAAACCTTAAAGGACAAACATTTATTTTATAAATCTCACAGTTCAAGGTATACAAGCTATTGAGTAAATGCAGCAGAAACAATAAAGCTGCATTTACATCCTGAGCATAATCAAAAAATGTAAATAAGTAACAACAAAATGCATGTTTATTGTTCAACTTTCTCAGTTGTATACAGTTCATCACCCACTTTCTAAAAAACAATACTGCCCACAGTATATGGTTCTTCTCATGCCAATTAATGTAATAAAGATTATCATTCACTGGTATACCTAGAGGCCAAGGCTCCCAAGGGATTATAAATTTTGCCAGGTTGACACTTAATATTAACCATGAAAGGTATGAGATATATGGCAAATTGCATAAAGATTGGTGATATCACAGTGTGACATCAGAAAACCCCATAAAGTTTTAAGATACCCTCAAGACTTTGGCCTCCATAGAGTTTCTTTTCCATCAGGAAGCCATCTAGAAAAGAACATCTTCCTCTTGGTGAAAACTGAGGAGCTGATGTTCAACTTCTTTCCCTGATATTCTTGTGAAACATGGAACTGATCTTGTGATACCACTTCACCATCATGTGAACATGACCATGAGCACCAACAAAAAAAGCCAGGGTTGGTGGTGTTAGCCAATAATCCCAGTGCTGTGGAGGCAGAAACAGGGATATGCAGGGCATGTTGTCCAGTGTCTAGCTAACATAGCTGAAATGGTGAACTCCTGATTCAGTGAAGAATCCAGTTTCTTGGGAGATGGTTAGTCGTTAAGAGTACTTGTTATTCTTGTTAGAAGATTTAAATTTTGTCTCAACACTCAATATTCTCTCATTCTGGGAACCTTCTATTTATTTGAGTATTGCTTTAGCCACACAGAAACACTTTTGTTTTATGAAGTCCTACTTTTTGATTGTTAGTATTAATACTTAGACATATGGAGTCCTATTCTGTAAGTCCTTTTCTTCACATAAACCATTTAGGGTATGCCTAGATTTTCTTCTAGCAGTTTCTGTATTTCTGTATTTCTGTATTTAGGTCTTTGATTCATTAAGAATATTCTTGTTGGGCAAAATGATAGGTATGCACTTAATTTCATGCTTTTGTATGTGGAGATCCAGTTTTTCCAGAACCAATTTGAAGGGCCCCACCTCAACAAGACAGACTCCATCTTGTAAAAAGGCCATTTTAAACACTATGCTCTATCCTCAAGTTAAGTTCTAATTACTAGAAAAACCACAAACTGTTCCAGGAAGGAACCCCCCAAACATGGGCCACCAGCAGGAAAATACCTAATGATCCCAAGGCTATAGATAGATATAGATTACATAAATCAACTAAAATCATTTTTAGCCAAAATGTAACTGCCAAGTTGATAAACAGCTCAGCCTGCTGTAAATGCAATAAACAAAGCTGAACCTTAGTAGCTCAGGGCCTTCTGTGCTACCTAGCTACATCAGTTTGAATAAAATTCTTTGTTTTTCATATGAGATCGACTCCTAGTGGTCTTTGGGGGCCCTTGGATGTGTCATAAAATGTTTATTGAATATGCTTTTTTTTTAGTGTTTTTGATATCTTTGTCAAACATTAAGAGACTGAATTTACATATACTCTTGCTAGGCCTTGAATTTTGTTTCATTGTTCTACATCTCTGTTTTTGTGTTAGTATCATATTGTTAGTATTGCTAGGCCTTTGCAATATTTCTTAAGATCTGAATTAGTAATCTCTTTAGTATTATTATTTTTAAGGGTTGTTTATGTTAGGTCACAAGAAATCCATATACCCATAAATAAGATCAAATTGGAAAATATAAGGATTTTTAGTGGTTATATAAAAGCCAACATTCCTTAGGGTTTATGAAACTGGTTCTGTCCAGTAAAGGGTATCATTTTCCTCACCTCTGAAAATAGAGTTGGCATTCAATTCTCATGTACCTGTGGCAACTATCAGCATGTCAAAGTCTAAGTGAGCCTCCAGGTTCCTTCAGTCCCTACTCATAAATACTTGTTATACATTTCAAAATTCACATTTAGCCTCCTGGACCCCAGTGCTACTGTTTCTTTTTATAACCCATACAATTTTGCCATTCTGTCTTCTGTCATGTTCTTATCTCTTTCACAGGCAGGGCTTGATGAATTAAAAAAATGAGGACATGACTGCACCAAGGTAAAATGAGAAGGTTTATTGTAGACATGAAGAGAGCACAGCAAGGGGCATCTGGAAGAATCCAGGCTATACCAAACCAGAATACTAAACAAATTGACAAAAGGAGTCAGTTGGAGAATGAGAGATAAAGAGAAAAATATGAGAGGAAAATGAAAGCTAAGTGGATAAAGTGAGCCTAGAGACCAAAAGTCCAAGATAGGCAAGAAACAAAAGGACATATAGCCAAGATGACTGGATTATGTAGGGATCAGAGAAGCTGAGGAAAGGAAAATAAAGTTCATTGGCTCAAGAGACTTAGGGTAGGGAGTGGTATATTTCAGTCAAGATGACTCTTTAATGGATAATTGTTTATAAGGAGTAAAAAAGCCTAAATGAAGGACATTGATCTGGTCTTGTTTGCCTTCAAGTGCTAAACTCTATAGCAACTGATCATGTTGCTCAAAGATGTGTAGATCCTCATGCATACAGTCATTGTTGTATAACCCTTGCTCCCCAATTTAAAACTATTTGCTAAATAAAATGTGACTCCAATTACTGAGGGGAATAGATAGAGGTGAGAGGTTTGAGTTTCCAGGTTAATGGCACAGGTAGGGAACATGAGGAGAGGAGGAGAAGGGGAGACAAGGAGAACAGAGGAGAGAAGACAGAGAGAACAGCAGGTTTCGATGAGACATGACAGACCAGTAGCATGTGTCAGACTGAAATGCCTCCCCAGCACTCAAGACTGTTGGAGAATAAATAACCCAGAAAACTAGCAAACAGCAAGTATTTATGGAATACTTTTGGGATAGTAGCTGGAGTAGGGTTAAGGATTTAGATTGGGGTAAGCCTCCACTAATTGTGCAGAGCTAAATAAATATTATTGCTTGAATTTCACTTATTTGAAGATAGAATGGCACAAGCTTAATTAAAATATTATGTGCATGTGATACACACACTCAAAAACTTGGTCCTACCACAGATAGATTCTTACTATTAAGCAACCCAGTTGTGAGGATATGTTAGAAAATATGAAAGTTGAATTGTAAAATTTCCAGTTTAAAAAGATTTAACTACAAACAATTGAGAAAGAAGCTAGAATCTACTATTGATTTTCTATCAGACTGCCATACAGTAATTCATGATGTCAACCCTGTTAATTATCCTTAATAGAATAAAAATATATACGTTTGAGTAATTTCTCTAAAAACAGTAGTATTTTATATATGAATTTATAGTGTATTCATTGTTTGTGACTGCTCTCATCTAGCTTTGACTGACCTCATACACAGTATTTAGCAAAGAATGACTTTCAACACTTCGTCTTCCTGCCTCCAACTATCTAGTTCTGGGATTATGTGTTTACACTAAACCACATATTTTATGCTGTGTTGTGGATTAACTCCAGAGGCTCATTCATGCTAGAAAAACATTCTACCAACTTAGCTTCACTGCTAGCTCTATAGATTCTAGATTCCAGTCTAATTCTATAAATATTCAGTTCTATATCATTTTTGTTAGGATTTCACAGTTGGGTACCTTGGTGGGTCTGGGACAAGGTATGTTGCCAAGAGATCATACCACACCACAGATCTCACACAAGGGGTTTATTGGGGAAAGCAGGGGTGAAACATCATCTTGAAGTGGGGACATCAGAGAAAGGGAAATAATAAGAGAGAGAGAGAGAGAGAGAGAGAGAGAGAGAGAGAGAGAGAGAATAGACAGAGACCAGAAGACAGAGAGAGCAAACAAGCAAACACCAAAGATGTCAGGAACCTTTTAAATGGTTGACTGACTTCTGATGACAAATTTTAGCTACTGGTGCTGATTCCCTGAGGGCAGGTTAGTAGAGTGCCCAATTTTTCATGATTTTCACTGTGGTATTTGTCATCTGAAGGTTTGAACTATGCTTTTTACCTCACATGTGTACCAAATCAGTACCAATGTCTTCTATGATTTTGTCTATAGTTTGATTCCATTGAACTGGTTCCCAGTCTTCAGAATTGATGTTTTGTCTATTGATATAAGACACATCTTTGACTATAACAAGATGTTGTAGTCCAGTTAGTTTTGTTTTTGTGGTGAAAAAAAGGAGGAGAAGGAGGAGAAGGAGGAGAAGGAGGAGAAGGAGGGAGGGTAGGACCAGGAGGAGGAGGCAAAGGAAGGAAGGATGTAAGGATGGGAAAGAAAAGATAAATTGAAAGAAATAAAGAAGAGAGAGAACAAAAAAGAGAGAGCGAGGGAGGAAGGGAGGAACAGAGGGAAGAAGGGAAGAAGAAAGGAAGTAAGAAAGAAAGGAAGAAAAGGCAAAAACAACATAAGTGAAAGGCTATATTATGTTTTGTTTACAATTTAAGTTCACAGATCATCACTGCAGAGAAACTAAGGCATCAGACTGAGGCAGTAGTCAAATCATATTCATATCAATAAATATTCATATCAAAAATAACTATATATTTATTGATATGAATGTGATTTGACTACTGCCTCAGTCTGATGCCTTAGTTTCTCTGGTTAGTTTTGAGCTAGTATTTGATACTGTTATACAGTCAGTCCAGGCTCTGAAAGTAAGAATCATATTTTTTTTAATTTAGGCTAGATTTGACTTCATCAATTAAGGCAATCAAGACAAACAATCTACAAAGATACATACGGCACAAACAGAATCAAATAATATTTCACTGGGATTTTCTTAACAGATGATTCCATATTGATTCAGGCTAACAGTTAAAGCTAACCATTACATGTGCCTAGAAACAGAGAGGCAGAAACCAACCAGCTACCTTCTCTGCCCTGTTCACTATTTTTGTTGTTCAAAAGCTAGAAGTGGTTGAGTATTTGTCAATGCACACGGAAAAAAATAAGTTGTTTCTTTTTCCAAATATTCCCTTACTCATTAAATGTTTTTTAGCTTCCCAGATAAATATACCTCAGGGATGGCCTTAGGTAAATCTGTGAGGTTCTCCTCTGTCCCAGAATTTCTTGCTTGTCCTTTTTATCATTCTGAAGAAAGAATCTCATCTACTTCTGCTGCTTGTGAACTAAATTTCTAATTAGGTATGTGCATGAAAACATGCCCCTGTTGTCAATTCAAAAGATAGACTACTGTGCTTGTGACATTCTTTCTGCTAAAACTGTAAGAGGATTATAATACAAGGTTCCACACTCAGGCAGGGATATATTGAAATCAGCAGAGAGTTGTTTGAGGTACACAAAATAAAATATGCTTTTCTTTGCCATTTTGATATTTTCAACTACATCTTCATTTTCTAGTCACTCTATATTTTATACACATCCTAAAGAGATACTTTATGGGGTTGCAGAGACAATTCAGTGAATAAGCTCTTGTTGCATAAGCATGTTTTTGGTTTGAGCTTGGAAATTGGTGTTTGGGTGTAGTCTTTGCCTAATCTAGATTCTGATCCAGAGGAGAACACCCTGCTTTTGTAGATTCCTTCAAGCAAATTACAGGCAAGTCTCAATTTTCCTCGGGGCCCTACCCCACTAGTAATCTCATGTTTCCCCCCTTTAAAGCAAAGCATCCAATCTATACAAAATTTATACACAATTTATTCACAATGGCAAAATGAACAAAACTTAGATCCAAAAAGCAAAAAAAGCAAGTGTGCCCTTCAGAAAAAGAAACAGTCTCAATATGGTACAGTAATGCACACATTCTTCTCTCCCATACATTCCCTCCTCTGTGCAGCCTGATGGGCAGATACCTCCGGAAAAGAGCATACTTTTATCAGAAGTACCGAACTATCTTTTACTTACAGTTCAGTTTGTTATAAGTAGGTGCATAAGATTCAAGAGTTTGTAGAGGGGTTGGTTACCTATAAAGTTGCAAATTGAACCAGGGGAAAGGGGATCAGTGCTTTGTGCATATAATTCTGTCTGAGGGGGCACTGAAACTGGTTTAAGGTTGCTAAGCTAGTACCATCCAGCAACTACATCATCAGTTGTTATTCATGCCTAATTTTAGGAAGTTTGTAGTCTTCTTACAGAAGTTGTACTTTGTCTTACAATGACAGAGGCAAGGATCAGTGCCAGGGACATCGATTTTCCAGCTATGTATTCAAAACTGCTTTTTAAGGCATATTAAAATATAAAGGCTGTATGTGTGTCCCTTATTTAGGAATATAAGTCTTCAAGAAAGTTAGTGACCACACACCAGGGTTTATTAAAAGAATAATTCAACAGACACATGTTATGTGAGCACAGGTGACTAGTCATTTAGCAACATGTAGATTAAAATAATTGGGTTATCTAAGTTATGATCTAGTCAGAGTAGAGCATAGTTATATGGTAAAGTTATTTGTAAATATATTTTTGTGTATTAGTCTTATTTCTAGCATAAGAAGAGAAAGGAGAGGAAGAGCCAGTCAAAAATTTTACATCCAAAGGTACATTTTACAATCAAGCAAACAGGGTTTGTCAGCTAAGCATAAGCTATGTATAGCAAGGAAGCAACTTGCCCTTCTAGAGCCCTCCAAGGAAGGCAACTCTACACTGCAACTCTGCTGTCCTGAGGATTATAGAGTCACTTGTCTTCTAATGTTAAGAAAATAATTTAAAATGCCCTGAGACAAGTGTCTATGGTCACTTGTCATAGGAATAATAAGAAATAAATTCAGAGGCTAATGACAATTTTCCTAGGAGTAGCTCATCTTTGATGCACAAAGACTTAAATCCATAACAGCAATTGTAGAAGATCATTGTGAGACTGCAATTTAGAATACAGATGAGCTGAGAAGGCTCCTAGTGTGGACCATCTGGCTGGAAGACTTTAGAAAGAGAAATATGAGTGCATATAATATATTCCTTAGTATAAATACCAATGTTTTATTGAAGGCCTGGAGGTAAAATTGTACATTTCTGTATAACAGTATTGCTTTACTTCCTTTTTCTTTGAACATTTGTCCCATGAAACAAAACTGGAAACAGAAAAACAAGTAGAAAGTTAATCATCTTGGAGGCAAGCAGTAATTTCTCCCAGTTGTCAATTCTCAGCTGTAACAAAGAGGACTTTAATGTAGAGCACAGGAAGTACTAGGATAAGAGAAGGACCATTTCTCCAAAAAGTCTAACATTCTTTTCCTATGAATAAAATTTTTTCTGACAAATGGCTACTGAAAAATAAAAGTTAGCCATCAAAATGTTTGCAAATCTTACTTTCAGGGTTAAATGCTAATTTGCGATTGGCTTTTGGCCTGAAGTCTAACATTCTTAGTTTCCCTACCACATCCAAGCTGTCTCATACTCTTCTCCCTGTAGGAGGTAGAAATCTTTTACACTTATAATGAATATAGCCTGCTTTGTTATGTTTTTATTAGAATATGTTAAGTTGCTTGCCAGGAGCCAAGGAGAAGCTAAAAACTAGCAGAAAACATCTCCTGAGAAGGCTGCAACATGAACTGTCAAAATTAATGAAAGAATTGCTTCTGGCCAAGAAGTGGTGGTGCACACCTTTAATCCCAGCACTAGGGAGGCAGAGGAAGTTGGATTTCTGAGTTTGAGGCCACCTTGGTCTACAGAGTGAGTTTCAGGACAGTCAGCGCTACACAAAGAAACCTTGTCTGAAAAAAAAAAAAAATAAAGAAAAGAAAAGAAAAAGAAAAAAGGAAGAATTGCATCTCTCAGCAAGGCTGAGAAGAATTTCATTTTAAGAAAGTTCCTTACTTTTGTCTGGGGAAGACAACTGGCTGGTCTGCTCCATGAAGGCATCTAATCCTGAACCTTCCTAGAGCAGCTGGTAAGAACCCTCCCCCCACAACCTTATGCCCAAAACTGCAACTCGGAGCCTGAACCCATCATCCACTCAAAACCCATCTCTCCTGAAAACCACTCCAATTCCACTACTCGCTTGGTCCTCTTGGCTGGGGCAAACACCTAGCAGGTCTGCTCCTGAAGGCACCTTATTCTGAACATTCCAAGAGTGGCAGGTAAGAACACTCCCCCACAACCCTAAGCCCCTGAGCTGCAACCTGCCCAAACCCTGTCACTCCAGAATATGACTCCCCTTCCACCCTTGCTTGGTCCTATTGGCTTTGGAAGACACCTAAGTGGTCAACTCCTGTGAAGATACCATATCCTGAATTATCTGAGAGCAGTGGTGGAATCACTTCACTCAGAACAGCTGAGGAACCACTGCACTCAGAGCAGTGGAAGAACAACTACACACAGAGCATCATGACTTCAGGATCCCAGAGGAAAACTGAGTCCTAGGAGCCCTTCTTCCCAGGAGCTAAGAATCACAGGGTCACAGAGACATCTGGACTCTGAGGAGTTCTGACACAAGCAAGATAACTAGAAAGACAGACTCTAGTCAGAGACAGTGAGTACATGTAGCACTAGAGTTAACCAGATGGTGAAAGGCAAGTGCAAGAATATAAGCAACAGAAATGAAAGTTATCTGGCATCAACAGAACCCTGTTCTCCTACCATAGCATGTCCTGGACACACCATCACACCTGAAAAGCAGGATTCAGATTTAAAATCACTTCTAATAAGGATAATAGAGGACTTTAAGAAGAACATAAACAACCCCCTTAAAGAAATACAGGAGAACACAGGTAAGCAGGTAGAAGCCCTTAAAGAGAAAACACAAAAATCCCTTAAAGAATTGCAAGGAAACACAACCAAACAGGTGAAGGAATTAAATAAAACAATCCAGAATCTAAAAACAGAAGTAGAAACAATAAAAAAAATCTCAAAGTGAGACTACGCTGGAGATAGAAAACCTAGGAAGAAGATCAGGAGTCATTTATGCAAGCATCACCAACAGAATACAAGAGATGGAAAAGAGAATCTCATGTGCAGAAGACACCATGGAAAATATTGACACAACTGTCCAAGTAAATGCAAAAGGCAAATAGCTCCTAACCCAAAACTGCCAGGAAATCCAGGACAAAATGAGAAGGCCAAACCTAAGGATAATAGGTATAGATGAGAGTGAAGATTCTCAGCTTAAAAGGATAGTAAATATCTTTAACAAAATTATAGAGGAAAAATTTCCTAACCTAAAGAAAGATACACCAATGAACATAGAAGAAGCCTACAGAACTCCAAATATACTAGATAAAAAAAAGAAGAAATTCCTCTCATCACATAATAATCAAAACATGAAATGCATGAAACAAAGAAAAAATACTAAAAGCAGTAAGAGAAAAAGGTCAAGTAACATATAAGACGTATAAGAATTACAACAGACTTCTCACCAGAGACTATAAAAGCCAGAAGCTTCTGGACTGATATCATACAGACCCTAAGAGAACACAAATGCCAGCCCAGACTATTATACCCAGCAAAACTCCCAATCACTATAGATGGAGAAACCAAGATATTCCATGACAAAACCAAATTTACACAATATATTTCCACACATCCAGCCTTACTGAAAAAAACTCAAAGGGGGATTCTCACTCAAGTCTCGGGACGGTGCCCACCTAAAAACTCACAACAGACCAGCTTGTTGGAATACATGAGGCAGTGTAATATCAGAGCTCTGGGCCATTCCATATATCTGTATCTCACATAGGGGATAGAGGGACTGACCCCCAGCTCACAGGATTAGGACTTTTTATACGCAAGGGTTGGGGGAAATGGGAGATTTTTACGTGGGTACTCATGATTGGTTGTTTTACATCAGCAGACTGCATCAGTCGACGAGACAGTGGGCAGTTCTTGTAGGCAGAAGCTTAGTTAGTATAGTATCTAATTAAACTTAAATTGCAGTTTCTTGGACCTTGAGAAGACCTCAAAGGGGGAGGGAAAATGGTTTGGAGGAACACCTGGTGGCCCATTGCTCATTTGGACATATCTCTGTTCTTCTAAGGATGTCCTTGTATACTTTCTATCTTTCATGGTCAGTCAATTTCTTTGGATGATTTAATAGTCCTTTGTCTTGTAACTCCACATCTTGTAACTAATTAACTGGTCCCAAACCTGCTGACAAGCATTTTTAACTATTTAGGTTAGGAAATGGAATCACAGGGCCCTGTTATTTTATTAGTTTGGGCCTATTTCAAAATTTTCATTCACTACAAAGATAATAGATGGAAAACTTCAACACAAGGAGAGAAACTACAACATAGAAAAAGCAAGAAGGTAATCTTTCAACAAACACACAAGAAGATAGCTAAATAAACATAATTACACCTTTAATAAATATAAAAGAAAAACTATCAATTTCCTTAATATCTCTTAACATCAATAGACTCAATTCTTCAGTAAAAATACATAGACTAACAGACTGGATATGTAAATAGGACCCAGAATTTTGCTGCATACAGGAAACACACCTCAGTGGCAAATACAGACACTACCTCAGAGTAAAGGGCTGGAAAACAATTTTCCAAGCCAATTGGCCCAAGAAACAAGCTGGAGTAGTCAATGTAATTTCGAATAAAATCAACTTTAAACCAAAAGTTATCAAAAAAGATAAGGAAGGACACTTCATACTTGTCAAAGGAAAAATCTAGAATGATGAACTCTCAATTCTGAACATCTATGCTCCAAATGCAAGGGCAATCAGTCATAAAAGAAACTTTACTAAAACTCAAAGCACACATTGCATCTGACACAATAATAGTTGGGAATTTCAACAAGCAACTCTCAGCAATAGACAGCTTGGAAACAGAAACTAAACAGAGACACAGTGGAATTAACAGAAGTTATGAACCAAATAGATTTAACAAATATCTATAAAACATTTCATCCTAAAACAAACAAACAAAAAATACCTGTTTTTCAGCACCTCATAGTACCTTCTCCAAGATAAACCATATAATTGGTCACAAAGCAGGCCTCAACGGATACAAAAATATTTGAAATAATTCCTTGCATCCTACCAGATCACCATGGACTAAGACTGGTCTTGATCAATAACAAAAACAATGGAAAGCCCACATATATGTGGAAACTGAACAATGCTCTACTTGATGATGAATTGGTCAAGAAAAAAATTAAAGACGGTTTAGAATTTAATGAAAATGAAGGCTTGTAATGCCAAAACTTATGGGACACAATGAAAGCAGTGCTAAGGAAAAATCTCATAGCTCTAAGTGTCTACAAAAAGGAAGTGCAGAGAGTAAACACTAGCAAATTTACAAAACACCTGAAAGCTCTAGAACAAAAAGAAGCAAATACATCCAAGAGGAGTAGACAGCAGGAAATAATCAAACTCAGGGCTGAAATCAACCAAGTAGAAACAAAAAGAACTATACAAATTATCAACAAATCCAGGAGCTAGTTCTTAGAGAAAATCAACAAGATAGATAAACCCTTAGTCAGACTACCCAAAGGGCACACAGAAACAGTGTCCAAATTAATAAAATTAGAACTGAAAAGGGAGACATAACAACAGAAACTGATGAAATTTTAAAAAATCATCAACAAAACTGGAAAATCTGGATGAAATGGACAGTTTTCTAGACAGATACCAGGTACCAACGTTAAATCAGGAGTAGATAAGCCATCTAAAGAGTCCCATAACTCCTAAAGAAATAGCAGCTGTCATTAGAAGTCTCCCCGCAAAAAAAAAAAAAAAAAAAAAAAAAAAAAAAAAAAAAAAAAAAAAATCAAGCCCAGAACAAGATGGATTTAGTGCAGAATTCTATCAGACCTTCCAGGAAGACCTAATATCAATACTCTTCAAAGTATTCCACAAAATAGAAGCAGAAGTAACACTACATACTTTTTTTTTCTATGAAGCCACAATTGTGCTCATACCTAAACCTCAAAAAAGACCCAAAAAAGAAAGAAAACTTCAGACTAATCTCCCTTATGAATATCAATGCAAAATTATTCCATATAATTCAGAAAACTGAATCCAAGAACACAACAAAATCATCATCCATCATGATCAAGTAGGCTTTATCCCAGGAGTGCAGATATTTTTCAATATTCATAAATCCATCAATGTAATCCACTATATAAACACACTCAAAGAAAAAAACACATGATCATCTCACTAGATGCTGAGAAAGCATTTGACAAAATTCAACATCGTTTTATGGTAAAAGTTTTGAAAAGATCAGGAAATTCATGGCCCATACCTAAATATAGTAAAAGCAATATACAGCAAACCAGTAGCCAACTTCAAACTAAATGGAGAGAAACTTGAAACAATCCCTCTAAAATCACGGACTAGACAAGACTGCCTACTCTCTTCCTACCTATTTGACATAGTATTGGAAGGCATAGCTAGAGCAATTAAACAACAAAAAGAAGTCAAATGGATACAAAAAGGAAAGGAAGAAATTAAATATTCCAATTTGCAGATGATTTGATAGTATGCTTAAGTGACCCCAAAACTTCCACCAGAGAACTCCTAACCATAATAAACAACTTCAGCAAAGTGGTTAGTCATAAAATCACCTCAAGCAAATCAGTAGCCTTCCTCTACTTGAAAGATAAACAGGCTGAGAAAGAAATTAGGGAAATGACACGCGTCACAATAGTCACAAATAATATAAAATACCTTGGGGTGAATCTAACCAAGCAAGTGAAAGATCTGTATGACAAGAACTTCAAGTCTCTGAAGAAAGAAACCAAAGAGGATCTCAGAAGATGGAAAGATCTCTCATGCTCATGGACTGGTAGTATTAATATTGTAAAAATGGACATCTTGCTGCAAACAATCTACAGATTTAATGCAATCCTCATTAAAATCTCAACTCACTTCTTCACAGAGTTAGAAACAGAAATTCTCAAATTCATTCAGAATAACAAAAAAACCCAGGATAGCAAAAACTATTCTCAACAATAAGTGAAATTCTGGAATCACCATCCCTGACCTCAAGCTGTATTACAGAGCAATAATGATTAAAACCTACATGGTATTGGTACAGAGACTGAGAGGAAGTTCAATGTAATAATATTGAAGACCCAGAAAGAAATACACACACCTATAGTCACTTGATCTTTGAAAAAGAAGCTAAAACTGTCCAGTGAATAAAGGACAGCATTTTCAACCAATAGTGCTGGCTCAACTAGAGGACAACAGGTAGAAGAATGCAAATTTATCCATTCTTATCTCCTTGTACAAAGCTCAAGTCCAGGTGGATAAAGGACCTTCACATAAAACCAGATACACTGAAACTAATAGAGGAGAAGGTGGGGAAAGGCCTTGAATATTTGGGCACAGGGGATAAATTTCTGAACAGAACATCAAGGACTTATCTCTAAGACCAAGAATTGACAAATGAGACCTCATAAAATTGCAAAGTTTCTGTAAGACAAAAAACACTGTCAATAGGACAAAAATGGCAATCAATAGTTTGAAAAATGATCTTTACCAATTCCACATTCGATAGAGGGCTAATATCTAATATAAAAAAAGAACTGAAAAAATTAGACTCCAGACAACCAAATAAACTATTAAAAATGGGGTACAGAGCTAAACAAAAAATTCTCAACTGAGGAAACTTGAATGGCTGAGAAGCACCTAAAGAAATGTTCAGCATTCTTAGTCATCAGGTAAATGCAAATCAAAACAAACCTAAGATTCCACCTCACACCATGCCCAATGGCTAAGATCAAAACTCAGGTGATAGTAGATGCTGGTGAGGATGTGGAGAAAGAGAAACACACCTCCATTGTTGGTGGGATTGCAAAATGAAAATAAGTCTGGCAGTTCCTCAGAAAGCTGGACATAGCATTACCTGAGGACCCAGCTATACCACTCCTGGGCATACACCCAGAAGATGCTCCAACATATAACAAGGACACATGCTCCACTATGTTCATAGCATCCGTATTTATAATAGCCAGAAGCTGGAAAGAACCCAGATGTACTTCAACAGAGGAACGGATACAAAAAATGTGGTACATTTACACAATGGAGTATTACTCAGCTATTAAAAATAATGAATTTGAGAAATTCTTAGGTAAATAGATGGAACTAGAAACTGTCATCCTGAATGAGGTACTCAATCACAAAAGAACTCACATGGTATTCACTCACTGATAATCGGATATTAACCCAAATGCTTACAATAACCAAGATTCAACTCACTGGCCACATGAAGTTCACACAAGGAAGACCAAGTGTGTGTGCTTTGGTCTTTCTTAGAAGGAGTAACAAAATTCTCAAGGGAGCAAATATAGAGACAAACTGTAAGACAAAAGTTAAAGAAGGGACCATCTGGAGACCATTCTACCTTGGTATCCATTACATCTGCAATCACCAAAGATAGACTCTGATATGAATGGCATGCTGACAGGAGCCTGATGTGGCTTTCTCTTTAGAAATCAGCCAAAGTCTGACATATTCAGAGGCAGATGCTCACAGTTAACCATTGAACTGATCAGGGGGTTCCCAATGGAGGAGTTAGAGAGAAGGAGCTGAAGGAGCTGAAAGGGTTTGGTGCCCCATGAGGAGAGCAACAATACCAACCACCAGAGCTCCCAGGGTCTAATCTACCAGCCTGGTAGCATATAGGGAGAGAACCAGGGCTCCAGATGTACATGTAGTGAAAGATGGCTTTGTAGGGTGTAGATGCAAAAGGAGATCCTTGGTCCCATGAAGGCTGGACTGGGAGTGTGGGGGAATTTGAGGGTGGGAAGGTAGGAGTGGGGGAAGATGGGGGTATATCCACATAGAGGCAGGAAGAGGGGGGATGGAATGGATGGTTCTTTGGGGGAGTGGGAAATGGGGTAAGGTTATGTTATCTGGAGTGTAGATAGAATACCAAATAAATAAATAAATCAATAAATAAAAGTTTCTGCTATTAATATGCTTTTCTTGCTATTATTAAATATTTACATAGCAATCATTAAGCATTAGCCTACACTTTTGATCAGATCTTGGCAGAACAATGAAGATATACTGTCTTGTAGTGATGTTATATAGACAAACAGATCATTTCTTAGTTCTTAGTAATTATTTTATAAGAATTCTTAAAGTTATATTAGTAATTTTATAACTGAATTGTTAGTAAGCCCTTCATGACAACAAAAAATACAATGAGAACTCTGCTGGTCTTCAAATGTCAAGAGTTAACTACTTCTGAGATATTAAACAGGCCTCTATAACTGAAAGCACATTTCATGAGTTTGCAAAACCATTAACCAAAGGTCATAAAAGGGAATCTAATGATTTGTTATAGGAGGAAGGATAGAAGATAAAATATTGAAACCTTACTAATAAAATAGTCACAATAGTTATAGTTTTTAACTCTCTATGAACCTGTAGAGATAGTGACAGAGAGTGAATAATTAGCCTGATAATTACTCATTATTGATATTCATGTAAACATTCTCTATTGTAAATTTCTTATTCAATTTAGTATTTGAATTTATGAGTAAACTTTTGCTAGACCTTTTGCCATGTGATCATGTAGTCTGAAAGGTATATAAGTGCTGAGTTCTAAAAGAGAAAATAACTCCCCTTTGAAACAGAACTGAAATTAAAAAGAACTTAGAAGTAAAGGCAAAGCATTGCGAGTAAGGCATTGGGAGCAAGGAATTGCTACATCAGAGCAGGAGAAAAGAGCAATATACAGAATGCAGAGAAAAAAAAAGAAGCTGCAGTGAGAGCAGATGGAGTAGGCAGGCTTCTCCTTAACATGGGACAGAACAGGCCTTTTCTTAATAGCAAGTCAGGCTTAGTCTTACTAAAGACAATAAATCTTTCTTCTTACAGAGTTTCTTTTAATTCATTTAGAAATTAAAAGATATATTCTTTTGCTTTCTCTCATTTTTCATCTAGAATCAGTTCATTCTTTCTTCACTGGTGCTTGCTCCTTATACATAGGTAAGTATAGATGTATGTGTGTAAGTATGTAAGTATGAGATAATATGTAAGCTGGGCCCAATTAGTTTGAATGCAAATGTATGCATGAAGCTGCATATGAATTTATGTGAGTTTAATCCATATTTGCAAATATAAATTTTCCCTTCTGTGAGCATTACTCTCTTCTCCTGGTTTAATAGAAGTTTATTGCTTCACCCAACTGCTAGTGTGACAAGTGAAAAAAGCATCTGGATGAGACGGAAAAATCTATGGCAATTAATCACCTGCTATTTTAGTCTGAAGTGTTAAATACCAGAGAAGGCAGTTTCTGGCTTCAAGGAAACTCAGGCAGGTCAGCTACAGTAGCAAAGTGACTTAGACTTAAGATAGGTAAAAATTTTATTATTAAACAGCACCCCTCCCTTCTGCCCCTTGCCCCAGTACCTGTGGCTGGAGCAGACACCCAGCTGGTCTGCTCCCTCGTGTAAATGGTATCCTAAGACATCCTAGAGAGGCCACTGACCTCAGAGTGGCAGGTATGAACATTTGCCCACTGCTCTATGCCCCAGAGATACAACTTGGAGCAGGGATCGCTCAGGATCCACCAGACACCCAAACCTCGCCCCTGCGGAATGCCACTCTCATTCTGCCCCTCGCCCCAGTCTCTGTGGCTGAGGCAGACACCCAGTTGGTCTGCTCCTGTGTAGAAATCATATCCCAAGACATCCTAGAGACAGTACTGACCTCAGAGCTGCAGATACCTTATCCTAACACATTCTAGAGGAGCCACTACACTCAGAGCAGCGAACACCTAGCAGGTCTGCTACCATGGAAACATCATATCCTGAGACATCCTAGAGTAGCCACTGTACTCAGAGCTGCTGGAGGTCAGGATCACAGGATAACAGAGACATCTGGACCCTGAGGAGTTCTGACACAAGCAAGATAACCAGAAAGGCAGGCTCCAGTCAGAGACAGTGAGTGCAGGTAGCACTAGAATTAACCAGAGGACAAAAGGGAAGGACAAGAACATAAACAACACAAACCAACGTTACTTGGCATCACCCAAACCCAGCTCTCCCCTCATAGCAAACCCTAAAAACCCTGAACAGCACATCACACCAGAAAAGCAGGATTCAGAATTGATATCAGTTCTCATGATGATGATAGAGGACTTTAAGAAGGACATAAATAACACTCTCAAAGAATTTGAGGAGAACACAGGTAAATAGGTAGAAGCCTTTAAGGAGAAAACACAAAAAAATCCCTTAAAGAATTGCAAGAAAACACAACCAAACAGGTGAAGGAACTAAACAAAATCATTCAGGATCTAAAAATGAAAGTAGAAACAATAAATAAATCTCAAAGGGAGATTACCCTGGAGATATAAAACCTAGGAAAGAGATCAG
Organism: Arvicanthis niloticus; assembly: GCF_011762505.2. Taxonomy (NCBI): domain Eukaryota; kingdom Metazoa; phylum Chordata; class Mammalia; order Rodentia; family Muridae; genus Arvicanthis; species Arvicanthis niloticus. The sequence goes on from NC_047667.1 coordinate 4,615,754, forward strand.
GACTCCCAACTTAAAGGGCCAGTGAATATCTTCAACAAAATTATAGAGGTAAACTTCCCTAACCTAAAGAAAGAGATGTCCATAAATATACAAGAAGCCTACAGAACTCCAAATAGACTAGACCAGAAAATACATACCTCCCATCACATAATAATCAAAACATTAAATATATAAAACAAAGAAAAATACTAAAGCAGTAAGGGAAAAAGGTAAAGTAACATATCAAAGCAGACCTAGAAAAATTATACCAGATTTCTCATCAGACTATAAAAGCCAGAAGATCCTGGACTGATAACATACAGATCCTAAGAGAACACAAATGCCAGCCCAGAATACTATACCCAGCAAAACTCTCAATCACTATTGATGGAGAAACCAAGATATTCCATGACAAAAATAAATTTACACAATATCTTAGAGTAATTATACTACAGCTTCTTATTTTAAAAGATGGCATAAGGGGCTGATATGGGTTTATCTGGTAGGGTGACTGCCGCTCAAGCATGAAGACTAAGCTCAATCCTCATAGCACATGGAATCTGGCCATTGCACTGAATACCAATAATTCAAAAACTAGAATAATAAAGACAAGATGATCTCTAGACATCAGTATGGACATTTAGTAAAGTCAGACCTGAATATTTCAGGTTCAAAGGGAAGAGAGAGATTCTGTCTCAAAAAGTAAGGTAGAAACTGATTGAAGAAACCTATGACTTCAATCTATGACCTCCACATTTATACATGTGCAAATGTGCTTGCAAATCTCTATACATGGGCAAATAAATATCAGCATCTTCAACAACAACAACAACAAAATGCAAGTGTATGGTCAACACCCAGAGGTCTTCCTGTCATGGGTTCACTGGGAGCGGGAACCACTGGGATGTTCAACTATATGGTGAGCAGAAAAGAGAGAAAGAGAAGAACAGTTTGAGCTTCATGAAGAGAGGTGTAGCTAGAGATATGAGATTGAAAAGAAATAGTATTTTATGAGCACCCTGCACTGCCACCCTAAGCCATGGTGAAGTCCCAGCATATCCTCCTCCTAGGGCCTGTGTATTGATCTGTGGCCATGCAGAAGCAGGGTTCTGAATTGATGTCCATGGCCCATGTTACTACCAAAGGCCATGTGGATGGCCTTGGTATGTATTGCCACCTGGGTCCATATTGATGTCCAAGGTCTATGTAACTCGGGTCCTAGTCCTTGTTGGCTGCTGCACTCTGGAGTGCTAGCCCTATCTCTCTCAGGAGAGGTCATAGCTGCAGTACCAGAGAGTAGGCCATGCATCTCTCCTGGACAAATAGAGCAGACCCTTGTGGGTATGAATATAGGCGACTTGGCCTAACAATTCATCTGTCATAAAATGGCATTTGCAGGAGAAAATGCCCTTTCCTACTCACCACTTGACATCACCTGGGGGTCACAAAAATTAGCTCACTTGCTACAGCATTCTGGAAAAAAGGTCCCACTCCTTGACTGGGCATCACAGTAGATATGGCTCTGGTCAGGTAGCTATGAATGAGCCAGCTCCAAGGGCATAAAAACAGGAGAGATGGCCCCTTGCTGGCTGCAGCCTATGGAAGAGAAACCTGGGGCAGTACTGGAGAGCTTGCTCTGATGGTTTAGATATGGGAGAGGTGGCAGGCTGACAAACTCAGGTACACCCAGATCCAGGTCTAGGTCTTTGAGTTGGTCCTCTCCAACATTTTCTTCATCCATGTACTGCTGGTTCACAGGAAAGGGTCTGTTCTGCGGATATAAAGCATAAGGATATCAATGACACAGGAAACCATTGGGATGTCTGAGGGGAGTCACACTGAGGATCCAGTCTTAATAATGTCACAGAAGCCAAATGCCTTGAATCCCTCCAATGAATCATTGCAATTAACATTGTAAGTAAAAGATGTGTGGACAAATGTGTATACTGTGACATAGTACCATTTCCAGAACAAGATTTTTTGTGTTTTGTTTTGTTATTTTTGTTGTTGCTGTTTATGTTCTTTTGGGGAGGAGGTTGCAAGGGTGGAGGGCAGAAACAAAAAGATGGGGAGATGAATGGGATTGAGGTCCATGATAGAAAACCCACAAAGTTAAAAAAAAAAAAAAAAAAGTAGGTCTATGACAAGAAGTTAACCTTTACTTTTTTCAATGATAGAAATGATGCTAACAAATGTGTTATTTCATACAGTATATATGAGTCCAGATAGAAATAAATTTTTATTATGTATGCCCACTGATTTGTATCCACGCTGACCTCTCTAGATCCCTAGAGGGAAAGACAAGGACTGATATTATCTGACCTGTGAAAAGAATATGAGTGATCACCATTGCCTGTAGAAAACGTGCCTTGTTTCCTTTCTTTTTTTCTCCTGTCACTCCTGTCCCTGGTACAACTGAGAAAGATTCACAAAAAAAAAGAACGTGTGTGTGTGTGTGTGTGTGTGTGTGTGTGTGTGTGTGTGTGTATTCTCATATGAATATCCAGTATAAATAAGTTAAAAATATGGCTGTCACTGGACAATGGGGGTTATGAGTGAGCACCAACTGTTGATATAGTGCATCTGGGAACCTTAATGTAAACAGTGATGTAATCTGTTATATTGCAGGAAAAATGATAGCTCATGTGCAGGAATGGTTTTTGAATGTTGTTGGGCTGAGTTGTAGTTTCCATGTGCCTTCTGTCCCAGGCAGTTCAGGGAGGCATTGTCCACCAGGAGAAGCAGAAGCGAGTGTGGAATGTTCTACTGAGTTCACTCCATGCATGGCACCAGGCTGCACTGTGAGAAGTCGGCTTGGGGAGTTCTCACTCAGTCTGAAGTTCTGCAAGGCAGGCAGGACTATCAGGTGGGAATACCCAGGCCAGGAGGTAGCTGGTCTAAAGCTCTTGGGCTCCCAGATGCTGCTGGAAGCCACAGAAGAGTTGAGACTGGGGACATGTGAGCACTCGACTGGCCCACACACCAAGACAAACAAGGGGAGGAGGGAGAGCTCTGTCTGTGCCTCACAGGAAAGAGATTCTTTTGTTACTTGCTTGGCTGAACGGCTGCTGCTTGTTTGAAGATGCAGGCCTCTGCAGCGGAAAGCGATAGCAGGCCCCAATGTCACAAGGAAATCCATGAGTTTTCATAAGCTTTTGTTCATGATGGATGGTAGTTGAATCTGGATGTGTACCACCCCTTAGGTCAGGGCTGACCTGACTTAATAGGGAGGGAGAAGGAAGGAGGGCCTGGTGAAGAATGCTTAATTAACTACACCCTCTGGCCTTTAGGTATCTCATTAATATGGAAATCTCTCAAGGCCTGAGGCCTGTAGTCATGCCCTCTACCTGTGGAGGGTGATGTAAACCTCTCTTAGGGAGGGGCTGCATTGCCCTACGTGTCTGCAAGGCTCATGTCAATGGAGATCTTAGACTGTGTGTCAGGACCCTAGGTTCTGGAGGCATGGACAACCTGCAGTTTCCCTGATTTGTTCCATCAAGGTCTGGGTTTCGAGACCTGTGCCTAACCAAAAAACAAACTATCCTTTCATTGTCCCACATTATATCACTTTTTTTTTTTTTTTTTTTTTTTTTTTAGAATTACAGTTATATGTGACTGTATGTAAAGATAGCTCTGATGACAGAGACTTGAGCCTTAATCAGTGTTTGAGCCTTTGTTTGGTCCTCCACCTTTAGCAGCATGCTTGATTGAATGTGTGTAAGTCTTGTCCTGACATCTGTGTAGCCTGTTTGAGACCTGTATCAACCTGTGTTTGTGTGCCTCCATCTGCTCTCTGCCTAGCAATTTGGGTCTATTGAAGAACTTGTCTTATTTACCTGAAAAACATCAAAATCTCAAATTCCAGGTCTCTTATGACCAAAGTTGTTTCCTGTCCTAGACCTCACACATGTACAGCTCTTCGTTTTGATCAAACACAAATCCTTTGGAAAGATAATTCCTTTAACTAATATCCTTTGGAGGAGACATGTGGAAAACTATACTAGTTCTCCAGTACAATGCTGGGTCTTAATTGTCAGCTTAAGAAAATGTAAACTCATCTCTGAATTGAGATTCTAAAGCTGCCTGTGAGAATTACATCGAGTCCGGTTAACTGAGCTAAAAATAGTCATCCCAAGTGCCTGGCACCACTTCCTAACTAGAATCTTGGACTATGCAAGAGGAGAAGGAACTGAGTTGAGGTTAGTGTTTATCATCCTCTGCTTCTTGAGTGTGAATTCAATGCAATCAGCTGTTTCAAGCTCCTTCCATTTTGATATCCCTCTCAGGTACCTTGAACTGTAAAATAAAATATGCCATTTTTGCATAAGTTTATTTTCCAGAGGCATCTATCATATTATAGATAATGAAAGAAAATTAAGACACCAAGAAATTAGTCATCTTATGATTTATTTTATTTTTTGAGAAGTCCTCAAAAATGAGTTCTGGTAATGGGTCTAGAGAGACAGACTCCTAATCCGATGAATATATAAATTGAATGTTTAAATGTGAAGATAAAATTTTACCCAAAACATCAAAATATGTGCATTAGATAAGTTCTAAATGTTGTATAAAGAAATCACAAACATAAAAATAAATAAATAAAGATTATTATGCAAATTTCAAGACACAGCTTATAACAGCAAAACTTGGAGCTTTGGAGATATGCCTCAATTGGCAAAATGCTTATCTAACAGACAAAGACCTGTGTTAGATTCCAAGCAGCACACATAATACCTAGCATGATAGAACAAGCTAAAAATCTCAGAACTTGGGATCTAGAGGTAAGATGATCAGAAGTTCAACATCATATATATATATATATATATATATATATATATATATATATATATGATGTATATATATATATATATATATATGTTTGTGTATATATGTATGTTATACATACATGTATGTATGTATTATGTATGTATGTATGAGGCCTAAAGTAAATGAGTAAATGACTACAAAACAAAGCAGCTACAAGAAAACATTTTACACACACACACATACACACACACACACACACACACACACACACACACACATATATATATATATATATATATATATATATATATATATATATATATGACCATTAAAGGTAGCTTGGTTTCTGGTGGAGCATAGGCTAGAAAGCTCCAGAGACCCCAAGTGGTCCTAAGGAATGTCAGGCGTTTCACCATGCCCCCAGATTCTAGGCTCCTGACACAAGGCCACAGCCCTTCATAGATTTTTGTCTTTCAATCATGTAGACACATCTCAAGACACATCTCCATATTAATGAGGTACCTAACAGTCAGATTGGCATAGCCAATTAAACGTTCCTTCCCAGACCCTCCTCCCTATAAAACGTGTTTAACCTCAGACCCACCCTGAGAAACTGAGGTTTCTCATCTAACTTTCTGCCATGAAAATAAACATCTTAAAATAATGGATTGTTTCTCTTTCATAGGAATCTACTGTGGGGAACAATGAAAAAGGCCTTCACCTACAGAGACATAGTCAAATCTCCCACAGAAGACCTCTCTGCATTCCCACCCATGGTGACCCCCAACACAAGCAAGCCTATCTCTGTTATGACAAGCCAAGAACTCTCATCCCTGCAGGATCCAGCCAGAACACTTGCCTTCTCTCTCCTTCAGCCTGAGGCCAATTCAGTCCATGGCCCTCACTTTTTTTCGCTCTTCCATGGCTCCCAAAGGTGCCTGGGTGCTCAAGAGTCTGAGAAACAGACAATTCCTGGCCTCTTTGCAGATCCGGGGACCACTGAGCCAACTCCAGTAGTCCCTGGATACCTCAGACTATGCTCCCCAACCTCCCCAGAGTGGGGTTCCTTGGCTTACCATAGCCTGTTGCCCACACCTCTCCCTGAGCAGCTCGAACCCTGTGGTGGGCAGACTCGGGACTCCCCACATTAACCCAATAGCTGGTGGAGGATGTGTGTAAACCCAGCTTCAAGCCTACCCCCAGTTGGTGACCCACAAAGACTCACTCTGGAACTTAAGAACAGTGAGTAACTCCTGACCTAATTCAAAAGAGTAGCCCTTTGTCTGATTTCTCTTTCTCTTTCTTTCTCTTCTTTTCTCCACATGTGTTCCTAGCCAGTTTCTTTCCCCTCCTTCCTTTTCACTCTTAGCTACAGTCTACAAATATCATTTTAGACCTAACTTGCTCTACTAGGTGCCAACTGACCATCACTCTCTGCCTTTCCCCCAGTCCCAAAAGGACTCCTGAATAGCTAATAAGAGCTGCCTTTCAGATGGAAGTGCCTGCTATGAAGTGTCTGCTTCATTTGTTTGCCAAGAGGCTACTGCCCCTGCTGCTAAAACACAGACAGAGCATATCTACAGGTGCTGCCTTTCACTCCCTCAGGCCCTGACATTTATACTTCTTCCTTTGAGCTTTTCTTCAAGGTTGGCCTTTCTTCTCCATCTGCTCTACATTTAGGATATACGGACCAAGAAAAAACAAACAGGGAATACAAGGAGACCTGCCTGCCAGAGCCCAGAGCCACCTAGTAGCAGAGCAGTGCCCCACCTTCATCTAAGCCCACCAAAGCCACCCTTAAACCAAAAGTTCTTAGGCTTTGTTTAAATGCTTGTTCTCCCTAACAGGAATACCTGAAACAATGTCTATTCTTTTCAAGCCCAAATTTTCTTGCTTATTTAAATGTTTACTTTTCTCCCTAGCATTCGTGATATAATCTCCAAATTTTTTTCAACATTTCAAAGATTTTTTTAAAAGTTCAAAAATCATCTAATACACTTCCACAGATGAAATCAACTATGCTGATCATCATTATTGAAACACTAATTAACAACCAGTTTCATTTTACAAACTGTTGCTGCCTATCCCAGATACATAATTATCATGATATTTTCTGCTGCAGCTATTCAGAGCAGACTTAAAGGATACCTTCCAGGACTAAATTCTTCAAACACCCTTGCTGTTCTAGGATCATAATGACAGACCATGATGTACTCCCAAGTAAACCATTACAGGCTTAATGCTTGCTATACACCCTATGCAGACATCCCCATGCTGGGGTTTTGCTCCTCTGTTGAGATTACCCTAAAGGATATTGCCACAAAGGTAAAGGATAGTGCTGCTCTCACAGATCCAGTGGAGATAACATTATCTCCCGGCACCTACCTGGGACAACAAAGCTGCCCTTCTCCAGACATCTCATCTGACTGAAGACTCCTGAGACACAGGATGAGATCCAGAGACATGTGCTGAGTTCTCAAAAGGATAGAAATGGGACTTGAAAGCTACAAATGAATTTTCTTTCCAGAGTCAAATGGCTACTGAACTACATGTTAGTAAGGAAAACATGATGTCTATCTAGATTAATTAAAGGGTGTTTAAAACTGATGTTATTGCCATCAAACTATACAACCTGTGAAACAATTATTGATTCAATGATCCTTTGTCTTCTCAACCCCCACCCTCACTCAACCTCTCTTTACCCCTCAGGCTTAATTGTGCTACTCCTTTAGCCTTTGTACTGTTTTCTTTTGATAATTCCACTCCACCCCAAATTTTTACTACAAATGATACAGTTACTCGAGTGACCCCTCTTTAAAAAAAAAAAAAAAAAAAAGTAAAAGGAGGAATTGTAGGACCTTGAAAGGCAGCCTGGTTTCTGATGGAGCACAGGCTAGAAACTTCCAGAGACCCCAGACGATACTAAGGAATGGCAGGCATTTCACCATGCCCCCAGACTCTAAGCTCCTGACACAAGACCACAGATTTTTGTTTTTCAGTTTGTTTTTCTGTCTCAAGACAGATCTTCTATATTAATGAGGTACCTAAAGGCCAGAAGGGTGTAGCCAATTGAACATTTCTTCCCAAACCCTCCTCCCTACAAAAGGTATTTAACCTCAGACCTGCCCTGAGAAACTAAGATATGGTTTATCATTTACTTTCTGCCATGACAATAAACATCTTAAAACAATGGACTGTTTCTCTTTCATCAGGAAACACTGTGGGGGAAAAATGAAAAAGGCCTTTACCTACTGAGCTGCTGTCTAATGTCCCACAGATGATCTTTCTGCATTCCCAAATATGGTGACCACCAACCCAAGCAAGCCAATAACTCTCACCCCTTGGGACCCAGCCGGAACATTCTCCTCCCTCTTCCCATCAACCTAGGGCCAATCCAACCCATGACCCTTACGTTGTTCTCAGCTCTTCTGTGGTTTCCAGAGGTGCCTGGGTGCCCAAGAATCTGAGAACCAGAGAATCTATGGCCTCTTTGCAGTCCTGGGACCCCCAAGCCAACTTTAGCAGTCCCTGGAGACCTTAGACTACACTTCCCCATCTACAGAATGGGGTCCTGCAGCTTCCCATAGCCAAAACTTAACCAGCACAAGTGTGGAGTGAGTGCAGTCAAACTTACCGTGACTCACCCCCCCCCTCCCTGAGTGGCCCAGGTCGTGGGGCAGATATGGGACTCCCCATATTATCCCAACATATATAATACACTACAAGTAACATAGGCAATTTGTTTTAAATGCACTATATAGGATTTAAAGTAGTCATTAAAAACTATGTCTATATAATATATAAAATAATACAAATTAGTTGAAAGAAATAAAAGCAAATGATAAAATTTTATAATGTCAAAGAAATTGTCTTGAAAAAAAATGCATCTTAAAAGAATAATGACTAATTTCCAGTTTGTTTACTATAAACAATCTGTCTGAGAATGCCTTACATATGTGGTCTCATTAGAATCTGAACTTGTTTAGATAAACATTCGCATCACATGTGACTATATGACAACACAATTGTTTTGTAAATATTTAGGTAGGTATTAATTTTGTTGATATTGTTGTGGTTAATTTTGCATCAACTTGACAGATACTACATCCTAGAAAGTATTCTCACTGTTTAACAAAGTAACATTTTTTATATTTTTAAAATATTCCATATTCAATTACCTAAGGAGATTATCATGAAAGTATGTACATGTACCTGAACAATGTTTGCTGGTGGGGATCATATCCTCAATGACTTTCCTACCTACAGGAACAGAGAATTTTACCAACACTAAGCTATGAACTAAAATGATAACATTTCCAGGAATGCAGCCTCCTATGCTACACTTCACAATACTTTGAGCAAATTCTTTAAAAAAGAAAGCCACTTCTTTTCTTTCTCCCTCACACTCTCTGATGGTTAATATCGATTGTCAACATGACATCATCTAAAATTACCTGGCAGACAAACCTTAGCATGTCGATGAGATAGTTTCCAGATTGTGTTAGCTGAGATAGGAAGACCACTCAGAGTGTAAGAAACCTCTTTCCATGGGATGATATGTGAACTAAAAAAGAAGGTGACAGAGAGCTGAATGTAACTGCTATTATCACTCTGTACTTCTTGGATGTGTTTGCAATTTCACCAGCAACTTCAAGATAGAGCTGCCATGCCTTCCCCATCATGAAGAGCTGTTCCCTCAATCTGTGAGCCAAAGCAAACCCTTCTTTGATTTGATTTTACCATGACATTTAGAAAAGTAATTTAACATGGCCACTTTCTACCTCTTTGTCCTTCTGTCTTCCCTTGCTGAATAACTCCATGAGAGTTTCTCCACTTTGATGGGACTTTATACTACCAAAGCCATTATACTTTATATTGTTTGGCAACTTGCCACAATCTAATCTGGGAAGAGGTACCTCAATAAAGAATATTCCTCCATCAGATCTTTCTGTAGACAAGACTGTGAAACATTTTTTAATTAGTATTTGATGTGCTAGGTAGGGCCCAGTATGGTATGGAAAGTGTCATCCCTGGACATCTGTTTTTGAATGGCCTAAGAAATCAGCTGAGTGGCTATAACGTGAAAGCCAGTGAGCAGCAATGCTCTGTGATCACTCTTTTAGTGTCTACCTCTCCATACTTCCTTTGAGTGCCCTCTTCCCTGACTTGATGCATCATGTACATTATACTGTGAAGTAAAATAAATCTTAGATTCTTTAAGGATTTTTTAGTCATATTGTTTTTTCTCAGAAATAAAAAGAAAACTAAGACAGGTATGTATTAATTATAACTAACTTTGTGAAAAACACAGCTTACTCTACCTCAAACATTCCCAGAAAGGACCTACTAAAAATGAAATGCAGAAGGCTCACACAGGCATATTCTCAAGTGAGTATAATGTACGGTAATGTATTTGTTCACTGGAATCTCAGTGAACTGGTGTTTCTCACTCCCATGAATGCATGTATTCATGTGTGCCTGTGTGTTTGTTTATGTACATACTGCTGTGTGTGTGTTTATGTACATGTGTGCATGCATACATGTGTTTGTGTGTGTTTATTTAGCTTCTCTAGGAAACCTTGACTATTAAAAATTTTGCTTCATATAAAAGTTCCTGACAAAGAGTCTTAAGAACGAGAACGTTCATTGATTCTGATCTTTCTAGAACAGATTCTCTGAGCTAGTTAGATATACAGTCACTGTTGACACTTTTACACTAATAAGAATACAAACAGTTGCCCTAAACTTGACATTTGTGTTGTGAATAGCATCCTGAAATGAGCAATAGATGACTCAGTCAGAAAAGGACCTTTACCAAGTAGATGGGATACATATCATTAAAGTTCAAGCAAGCTGGAAGGAAAAAGACATTACATAAAGAAAAAGGTTTACTTCCCATGATCTCTCAATGGTCATTCATGAGACATTCTATAAATTCAACTGACAGGTGAAGTGAGAATTTATGTATGTTTTCCCCAGATGTTTCTCCATTATTTTTTAAATTTCAATGTAAATCATAAAGATGTAAGAATTTAGGTTTCTTAGACATACCCCAGGACATACTAGATGTTAGAAGGCTCTTCCTTATGGGAGGAAACTTTATGTAATGCATGAAGATGGTACTTCTAAGTCTAAGGTGTCTAAGAAGACACCTCCTCTCAATAGAATTTGTACACAGTTTGCAACTATTTCTTCATCACATCTTTTTCTCCTAAGTATTTCATTAAGGAATCTAGTTTTGATTGTGGAATCAACATGTAGGAAGAAAGACTTAATGAGGGACAGTTCTCAATTTACTTGGCTGTTCAACAAGTATATGAGGATTTTCAGAGTTAGGTTATTTGATGTGGGAAGATCCATCCTGATTGTGGACCACAACATTTCATGAGCTGGCCTAGGAATACATGAAAAGGAGAATACAAGCTAAGAAAACTATGCAGCATCCATTCATTGCTGTCTACATTTGGCAGTGACTACAAGGTGACTAGTTGTTCTGAGCTCTTCCACCTGAACTCTTCACTACAGTCAAGAACGATAAACTGCAAGCCAGAGAAGCCCTATCTTCACTATGCTTCTTTTCGTCAGAGTATTTTCTACCGTATGTAGAAGAGAGAGCTAAGACAAGAATGAATGTTCTTCATTTCTACACACTAAATATGTAAAAAAAAATCTGGGACTTTTTTAAAAATCCTTTTAACACACTAAAACCATAATAAAAGTCGAGACATTTATACTTTACTGCTGCAATGAGTTTTGTATTGAATTTTGATGGTATTTTGGGTATGACATTATGTCTAAAAATCCCTTCATCTTTCATTGTTTATCAAATTTTCACATTTCTCACCTGTTTGGAGTATTTTCCTATAACTTCACCACCAGGGCAATAATAATAGTGATGATGGAATCCCATGACTGCTTTCTATTTTTTAACAGGAAAATATGAATACCTTTTCTTTAAATCCTAAGGAAAGCTTTTAAGTTTGGCGTATTACATGTATTTATACAATTCCTGTATGTATGATTAAGGAGTGGATAGGAATGACACCTCATGGAGTGCTGTGAGGATTAAAATGCACAGTGCATGCAAAGCATTTAGAACAGTGCCTGGCTTCTAGTGAAATCTTTCCAATGATAGATTTATGCATTTCAGTGCATGAGGTATCCTGCTGTTGATTTCTCTTCAAAGTTGTAGCCATAAATACTTAACTAATAGACATAAAGCACTTGAAATGAATCTTGGAATAAAATGAACTCAATATATCTACACTGTTAATATAGAGCAATATTGCAGAATTTCTTTCCAGAATAGATTTTAATATTTTTAGAAAGCTTTTGCTGAGCTTTCAAAATTGGCATGAATATACTATATGTATTCACAGAGCAATATTAAGTTTAAAGTTATGTATGTAGTACATATTCTTTAAATAATACTGTTTTACTTTATGTGTATATTTGTATGCTATGTTGTATGTGCACATGTGTTTGTGAATATGTGTGTGTGTTTATGTGTGTGCACTCATGTGCACACAATTAAATGTATTCTGGTATCACGTGATCTCCAATGTATAAGGAAAGTAATTTAGTGACATTTCTGTATTAAAAACAAAATCAGGGGAAATGTAAGAAAACTCTGCTAATTGAGGTTATATCTATAATTGACCTTATAGCCTTATGGGGCTTAGCACAATATGGACTCTCTACACTGGCAGAGTTTCTATTCTCTGACATTGTCTGGGTAGTTCAACACTCCTCATAACTCTACATTTAAATTACATGTGCAACTTACTGTCTCCTGATACAAATGCATTCAGCTTACACCCAAGATTCCTGAAATGCTTCCCCATGCTATTGAGGCATTTTGGTACTCTAAATCCTCAGACAATGACCTTTACCCACCACCAATATACCTATACCCAGTCTCTAAATATATATCAGTGTACATATTCACAGGGCTTCCAAACCTGCTGTTCATAGTCTCTGCTACCTTTGTCCTTGTGGATCATGTCTGTGGGCAATCCCTGAGGGCAGGGATAGTCACAATAGACCTCAGAAGAACATTGAACCTATCTTTTGGCACCATTCATTTGTTCAGAGATTCCCCAGTGCTGGTAGGATTTAATGAAGGAGGGCAGATAGATGGACAGGGGTTCCAGCCCAACATCCACCATTAACATGGGGTGGCACACAATTGCCTGTGCTTTAGTACCAGGGATCTGATACATTGTTTGAGATTCTGAGGGCATCTGTATAAATGCCTGAGTCATATGTATATACATATATACATATACATGTGTGTGTGTGTGTGAATGCCTGACACACACACATACATATATGTGTGTGTGTGTATATACATATATGTATAATATATATATATATATATATATATATATATATATATATATATATATATATATATATCCTTTTTCTTGAGTCAGGGTCTTACTGTGTCAAACTCAGGCTATGCTCAGCCATAGCTTAGGTGTTTCTTGTGAAAAAAAGTGTTTATTTTTTGCATAGTTACAAGCGGGACAAGAACCTCCCAGTTGCTACCACAATTTTCTGACCACTTGTGGGGAGCCAACAGAAGGTGGCTATCATCCTTGAAGCCATCTTGAACCATATACCCTGATAAGAGATTTGATTACAATAGCCTACAACAGCTGAGCACACTCTGATAACATCTTGCTTTAGATACCCAGGATCTTCCCTTGGGTGTGTGAGACTTAAAGCTGTGATTTAGAGCCAAGACTTAAGGGCATGAGTTAGAGATCAGATTTAGAGACAAGGCCTAACGTCATGACTTAAAGGTTTGACTTAGAGGTGTGGCTTAAAAGGGAGACACATACAAGGCAAGAGGCAGACAGAACAGTTCAGTACAACTTGGAACTAGGAATTAGGTTAGAGAGTACAACTTAGAGTACAACTTGAAGTTAGTTATTAGGCATGAGGTAAAAGACACTTGGACTAGAGAACTCGGAAGAGCAGGTATTAGGCACTTGGCACTTGGAGGAAGAACTTGGAATTAGACATTAGGCACTTAGCACTTAGAAGAAGTAACTTGGAACTTGGAGGCATTAGGGACTAGGAACTAGGGAATAGGGACTAGGGAATAGGAACTAGGAACTAGGAACTCAAGACTCGGAACTTGGAGAGAAGAAGAGAGACTGAAGAATAAATGGCATTGAATCACACTCTGTCTGGTCTCCATTCCTCATGTCCATCCTTACTCTCTCTCTTGCTGAACCCTCGTGAACAGGAGCAGCTTGGGGCAGAGCTGGCTCTAAGAATTTAGCCCCCAAGGCTTTTGGCAGTGCAGATTTCAATACTGACAGAGTAGCCCGTGACATTTTGGCCACCAAATGTAGGGCAGCTCGGGCTGCGACAACCACTTTAATTCATAACAGAGATAAATCCTTGCTATCACCCTTACCTCTTGACTGGATTCTTGAAATATCAGAATCACAGAGGACAGCAAACTTTCGATCAGTATAAAAGTGCATCTGTGAGAAGTAAACATTTACTGAGACAACAGGCTATTACAGGACAATGCAAAGGACCCACTCAACATGCTTAATTATGCATACCTCTCATATCCTGTCCCAGTCCTTTCTCTATTTCTATTTAAAGCCCATCTCTGTACACAGAAATCCTCTATGGATCATTAGGACACTTAACTTTTTCTTTTCAAAATGTGGCCACATTAAATACATCGCATTTTGCTGGTATTCACTGTGCCTGTTTCTATAATTAGCATACTGGCATAGGTCCTTATTGGGGCTGCTCAAAGGAGGGTTTTTCCTAAATACCATTGGTTACAATTTGTGTTAAATTCACTATTGCTGCAATTATATTATTTTGCACTTAGAAAACACTATGACCAAAGCAACTTATAAAGAAAAGACGTTTATTTTATTTTATTTTATTTTATTTTATTTTATTTATTTGTTTGGGTATGTATTAGCTTATTTTGCCAAATAGAGTATCCATAATGGCAGCAAGAAGTCAGAACAGAAAGATGACAGCTCACATCTCAACTCCACACAGGAAGTCAGAAGAACAAGCAAGAACTTGGGCATAGATATAAATCTCCCAAGTCACTTGTCAAATATTTTCTGCAGATAACCTCTATCTCTATAGCCTCTCCTAAATAACGTCAAAAAATTAATTGAGCCTTTAGGGTTGTTACCTATTCAAATCACTAATATATACTATAAGCTGGTGTTACATTCAGTCTTCTGTTTCAGCCCCACTAAGTGCTGGGATTGTATGTAGTCACTACTGTGTCTGGCCTTCTCTTCTTTATTATCTGTATCCTCTTATATGATTATATTTTTTAGATTTTTTTCAGATTTTTATTTTTTCAATAACATTTTTTTATATTGATAAAGTACATTTTTTGTGTGTATCTTGACTTGAATCCTGTGGTAAATATGAACTATATTACTCTTCCTCTTTCATATGAGATGCTATAATCAAATTATGAGAAAGAAGACCAAATGGGTTTTGTTCATAGTAAAATTACTTTTCTTAGTTAGGGCTTTCATTGCACTGAAACAACAACATGATCATAATAATTCATATAAAAAAGCATTGAATTGTGGCTAGTTTATAGATTCAGTAAATTCAGAGAATTTGACACATTTGTGGGGCATACCAGCATCTGTGCCCCATAGACACACACACACACACACACATACACACATTCACTCAGATCATCACAACCAAATCTTTAAAGATAAGGATTTAAATATGAGTACCAAAAGCAAAATGAATTTTAAAAGGATGACAAAACTTAGCAGGTTATATTTAGAAATATATTTCAAAGAATGTATGTCTTTAAGAAGAGCACTGCATGATGAGAGGACAGCTATGTGACAATCTGGGAATAGTGTGGCTGAAACAAGACTCAGTAGGTACAAATATTCTATACAAGAAATGGAGAGGATAGGACATTTAAGAAGTACATAAATTCTAATCTTTGAAAATAATTATTGGAAAAAATTGTCATATGATATATTCTAATCATACTTCTTACACACACACACACACACACACACACACACACACAAACATACAATTTCTCCCAGATTATTGCTACCATCTGGTCCACCCAAATTCAAGACTAACTCTTCTTATTTATTTTCTGATTTTTGTAAAGAAGTCTCATGGATTACAGGTTGATCTCAAATTCAGTAAATAACTGAGGATGACCTTATATCTGACAATTGTGTTTCCACCTTCTGCATAATTGAGCTCTGGGACTGTGTTTCCTCTGTGCTTGACTTTGAACCCAAGGCTTTTAGCAAGTTAGAAAATGAGCTGTACCAGATGAACTACACTGCAAGTCCCCTAGCATCCAGTATTAAATGCCGAGGTTAAAATCTTGAGTTTCAATGTATTCCATGGTATTTTAAATATATTCAATATTTCAATACTGGAAATTCTTAACTCATGTTCATCATTTGAATGTGATTCATGCTTTCTTGTATTGACAAGTGTTTGCAGATGCATACACTTTTGTGCAAGTGCACTTGTACATCAGAAATATATTTTGTGTCTTCCTCAACATCCTTTTTATTGTTTGAGATAGCTCTCCCATGGAACCTGGAACTCAGTTCTAATGGTCCTGTGTAGCCGCCTGCAGCTATGAGTAACTGGGTTCACCTGAAAGGAAGGCTGGGAATAAAAGGGGAATGGAGGGTGAGAAAAAAGATGGGGCCAAGACAACATATTCTGATCAAGGCCCAAAGTTTAATATTTTGATTTTATATATAAAGAGGAAGCCCCCCCCCCCAGAGTCTCTTCTGATTTTAGCCCAGTGGCTGGGTGAGGGGATAGCAGCCCAAAGGTGTCAAGGCAAGCTCAGCAGGTGGTCCATTCTTCTTAGCTCCTGTAGCAAACTGCAGGGCACAAGGCCTTCAATGCAATGCCTCCTAGGTCCTATTGTTTTGGTCTACTGTGGTAAATGACTTGCAGGCCTGCTCAAGGCTGTGGTGAAGGGCACAGTTCCCCCCTTAATTTTTTAAGATTGAAGTTCCAATATCTGGACAGGGCACAAAGTTTCATCCTGTCTAGGGTCTCACGTGGTAGGGCAACCATGCCTGGCTTAGATCGGTGTCTATATTACTCCTATATTACCTGTCTTTGAGAAAAACATACATAGCATATTGATGTATGCCACTGTCTTAGGTTTATAGGAGCTCAAGAACATTCTTACCCATTTTTGACTAACCTGCCATCATTGGCACACTCTTTAGAGAAAGACCACATTCAGACCAAAGGACCTGTGTCCATGCACTAGATGCAATTCTTCACAGCATAACTGCCAGGATGAATAGCTGAGCTTGCTGAGAGCAATCCTGTGTGAGGGCAATCAATCTGCTTAAAATACAAGGTTTAAAGGTTAAAAGCAACATGATTATCAAAGCAATGTAGAAAATAAGGTTGAGAGCAGAAATGTTCCAGTATCTAATCCAACTGCTAATTAGCAGGGATCAGACACAAGTCTAGCCACCAGGTATATAGTGGGTGGCTTTAAGAAATGATTAAAAACCACTCTCCAGTAAGAGTGGAGATTATATGCCAAGTTAAATCAGCTGGTTGATAAAGATTTTGAGCCATCTTCATCATTAGAATCATAATTATTAGGCTCAAGATCTGTGTCCACTTGACGGACCAGTCTTTCAGGCAGCCATCAGGCTCCATTCTCTTTTTCTGAAACAATGCAGACTGACCCATGACCCAAAATTAAAACAGGATCTGGACCACACCAAGTATTAGTTAAGGGGTCTCTCCAAAAGGCCCTGGCAAATGAGCTGGAAGTAACTGGATGCCAGTGGCAATCCACTGCAGACTGAACTTTAGCATCAGTTTGCAGAAATTTTAAAACAAATAAGACAAAAGCAAGGTGTGCTTTTGGTGACCTCGGAGGGTATAATTTCCCCTTTCTAGTTTAAAAAGTCAATTTTTCAGAGTTTCTTGTAAAACTAGGGAAGAAGCACCATTAGCAGCTTTTCCCACACTCAGAGTTATGGATGTATTATTTTAAAGTTTCATAATCACTCTTTCACATTTCTTGTCTTGAGGATAATAAGGAGATATCAGTAATATTAAATTGTCAAAAAAAAATCTCAAATGTTTGATTGTAGTCAAATAACTATAATAGCCAGTTCTATTACCTATCTTAGTCTGATATGGAGCATCAGGCACAGGAAAATAACATAGGCAAAAAGTAATTATATTTTTAGTTGCTTCTTTTGTTAAAATAGTTGCAACTAGAAAGCCTAAAAGGTGTCAAGTCACATGTGCATATTTTAATTTTTTAAAATAAAAAATGAGTAACATGTATTTGCCAAAATTGATTACATATAAGTCTTCAATGCTTAACACTATTATGAAAAAATTAAAGACATTGAGAACAAGTTTTTGTAATTTCACTTGTACACTTTCTAGAAATGCCAAATTGTTGTCTCAAGCTGTTACTATTTTGATGCTGTAAAGAATAATTTGTATGGCCAATTATTTTTGAAAGGCCTATAATCTGTCTAGTATACAAATCTGCTCTGGAAATTCCCTGGGGTTCAGGCAATCTAAGGAGCTTTTAAAACTCTTATAAAGTTAAGAAACAGTACATGTTTTTTAAATTAAACTATATTTTTATAAATAAAATTTGAGAATTAACTATATCTAAAAAAGGAACAATTTTAAGCAATTATCAATCATGAGCCATATCTTGGCTATGAGTATATAAATTGAAAGCTTGATTATTTAGCATTTCAAACAGTGGCTACAACACATAATTTAATCATTTGTGTTGAAGCAGGGGGAACTCAAGAAAGTAAACATGTGATCTAATTACATATACTGCCTTCTCAATGAATGAGGCATCTGTAAATATAGTAAATGCAGCAACCATCTTTTCTATGGCCTGCATGCATAGCAAATTTCAGGAAAGCATGTATAGAGAAAAAGTGTGAAACTTGTCTTTTGGATAATGATTATCAAATTTCCCTAAAAAGTTTGCAATGTAATAGGTCAAATATCATTATTTTTTAATAAGCAATTTAATTGCTATTTGAAATAAGGAATAAACATTTTATCTAAAATGTTTTTAGGATTCTAGCCTATAATCTTGTATTAACACAATAATAATTTTATAATAGGAAGTTTAAACTTTACTTGTGGATGAAGAAAACTAAATCCACATTAATGGTTTCTTTTGTCAAAGGGCTACTGTGAGCATGAGTAGTAATAATACAAATAGCTAACAATTTATCATAATCTATATAATTTATCTGTTGATAACTAACAGCTTAGTCTACTTTCAGCAAAGATATTTCTCTTTTATTAGTAAATTGTCAAGGGGAATTAGGACTTGTATTCCCTTGAGAATATCAAACATAGGTTCAAATTCTCCTATGGTAAACTTAATATATTAGGTTTTAGCCAATTAATATCTCTTTGTTCCGAGCCCCTCTGTGTCCCCTTTGCCTACGAAGAAAGACACGTGAGGCAATGTTCGGGTGATTAGCACAGCAAGGCTTTACTTCTTGTATAAGCAGAAGCGGAAAGACGAAAAGACCGGAAAAGGCACTGCTTATATACACCCTAGAGTGACTTGTTCACTTCTGCTTGGCTGTTCACTCATTACCCATAATACACCCCGGGATGGGCAGTGACTTTGGCATGCTTTTTGCTTTTTGCACCTGCGCAGTCAGTTGATTACTTGTGGAGACACGGGATGTCAGCGCCATCTTGCAATGGCGGAATGTATCACCACTAACCGCAGCTTCCTACATCTCCCCCTGTTTAAATTAATAATATGGAACAGCCTTTTGCCTATCAAGCGCGGCACCAACTCAGTGAGGGAAAGCAGAGGCCTGATCCCCTGTGCAAAATGAGATATTGTAATGTGTTTACTTCCCATACCCATCTCGATGCCTTTTGACAGGGAAAGGGAGCCTCCACCCTGGGGCACCACCAGGGGAGGTTACTTGGCATCAAACCTTTGTGCAATCAGGCATACTTTAGGGAAATCTATCCACACTCGTGGAACATTCCCTGTCGAGTACCCACTCGCAACACCTCTAGATATTCAGGTACCACAGTTATTCAGGCAAGGGCTGGCTAGACTTAGACCTCTCATAGACCCAGTGCAATGGGCTGAACCCTTGGGGTGCATCGACTGAGGGTCTCAGTCATCAGCTACTTTCTTAGCCTAGATAGCCAAATTTCAGGGGGAGATGCTTGCTCAAGGCTATGAGTGCTTGGGTGATAGCGACCTTGTCACATTTTGTTGGGCTCTGAGCTTAAAGACCAACCATCATGAACACTAATCCACAACATAGGGCTGCATCAAACAGGCCTATCTCCACCCTTTAAGAAAGAAGGAAAAGGCAGAGGTAGGCCAACAAGTAAAATCACCAGGGGTAACGGGGTCCACTCGTGTTCCATTAAGGCTCGAAATCCAGATCTACAATTGCTGCTGCATCTGGTCCAGCTCCCTAGTCCACTTCCCTTGTAAATAAGCAGAAAGATTTTGGCTTTGAATAAATGTATCATTCATAAATCTCAGAGGTGTAATACCTAGATGTGGGGTTGCTGACACGAAGCTCATTTGACCCACATCCGTGAGCTGCTCCACATGGGCTTAGAGCAAATCAACTCTCTGAATGACCAACAGGATGCCTGATATGCATCCACTTTCTGTAGAATGGTCAAAGCCTCAGAGGTCTTTTCTGAAATTTGATTAACAACAGTAGCTGCTGTTCAGCCAAG
The DNA here is from genome assembly GCF_011762505.2 of Arvicanthis niloticus. Classification (NCBI taxonomy): domain Eukaryota; kingdom Metazoa; phylum Chordata; class Mammalia; order Rodentia; family Muridae; genus Arvicanthis; species Arvicanthis niloticus. Next base: position 4,636,277 of record NC_047667.1, read on the forward strand.
GCTGACCAGCAAACCTGATCAGCCGAGGCTGTACCAGCTGTCACAGATGCAGCTGCAGAGATGGTAATAGCAGTGATAATGGCTGCAGTTATATCAAAATCTCTCTTCTATCAAAATAAAGTCATGGTCCCAGACGTCTGAACGGGGATAGGGATCCATAGTGGTATACTGGCTATTAGGGCCTGCTTATAGACAAGAGCAGACCAGCACTGGGACATAAAGCAAGTTACATTGGTACAAGTTAGCAGAAGCAGCAACTTTTAAGAAGGGAAGGGCATAGGTTTTGGAAAAGCAGATAGGATAGCCATCTAAATTTACTATATATACTAGGAACCCGATTTAGGAGAGTCCAAATGAGAACTGAAAGCGTCTGCAGATGAATCCTTCGGGGGGTCATTTTCAGGGACCGCGAGTCGCCATGTCAGTTGCTCTGGCAGCCAAAATGGGTTGTCTTCTTCCTGTGGAAAAACACAAACTGCTCCCTGGGATCTTATTAAAATAGGATCCGGGCCTTTCCATTGACCAGTCAAAACATCTTTCCATTTTATTATTTCTTTTGGCCTAGTTGGTTCTAGGCAATGGCGACCAGCTGCCATGTTGCCCTGACTGTCCAAATTCAAAAAGTTGAGGGTAAAAAGTGCCAGAGAAACAGTAGCTCGTGGCACCATGGGCAGAGCTTCCTCAACTTCTCCTTTTTGTTTTATCAAATAAGTTTTAAGGGCACGATGAGCACGCTCAATGATACCCTGTCCCTGAGGGTTGTAGGGAAGACCAGTCAGGTGTGTCACCTCCATATGGCGACAAAATTGTTGAAATTTTTGAGAAGTGTAGGCTGGTCCATTGTCAGTTTTAAGGATTTTAGGCTTTCCCCAGGCACTCCAAGCCTCGAGGCAGTGTTGAATAACATGGGCGCCTTTTCTCTGGTCAATGGAGAGGTGAACATAACTCCAGAACAGGTATCAATGGAGACATGCAAATATTGTAATTTGCCAAAGGATGGGATGTGAGTAACATCCATTTGCCAGATCTGTAATGGCCTAATACCCCGAGGGTTAATTCCTGTATGGGGAACAGGTAGGAATTGACAGCAGTTTCAGCATTGAGTCATGATATCTTTGGCCTCTTTTCTAGAGATGTTAAACCGACATTGTAGTGTCTCAGCTGTCACATGAAACCTTTTATGAAAGGCTTTAGCCAAATCTAATTTTGGCGAAAGGGCAATTGCAATCAACTTTGTGGCTCGATCTGCCAGGTCATTTCCACAGGACATAGGTCCTGGTAAGCCTGAGTGAGCCCTAATATGAGTTATAAAAACAGGAAATCTTCTCTTAGCCAGGATAAGCTGAATCTTTTGAAAAACTTCTACAAGTCTGCTAGATGTCTTAATTAACCCAGCAACTTCTAATGCTTTTACTGCATTAACCACATAGAAGGAATCTGAAACAATATTTAAGGGACCTGGAAAGATTTCCAGAACCTCTGACACTACTAAGCATTCCATAATTTGAGGTGAGGTTTCATGGTATTGTTTGGATGTAACCTTATCATTAACCACATAGGCACCCACTCCTGTTTTTGACCCATCCGTATAAACTACCATTCCATCTGGGAGTGGCTCCTGAGACACAATATGTGGAAATATGATAGCTTGAGTTAAGGCAAATTGTAAGATGGGATGCTTAGGATAATGATTATCTATTTGACCATTGAAGGAAGTAATCAGCACTGCTCAAACATCAGAAGTCGCCGTTAATATTTGGACTTGATGGGCAGTATAAGGCACTATCAAAACCTTAGGCTCCCTTCCAAAATGAGTAATGGCTGCTTTTAGTCCACGAAGGGCAAGCTGAGTGACTGAATCTGGATACCTTTCAATAATCTTTTCGGGAGAAGCATTGGGATGAATCCATAACAAGGGCCCCTCCTGCCATAATACAGCAGTTGGTAAGTGTCTTGTTTTAAAAACATATAAGTCAAAGGTTTTGGTTTCATCTATACATTTCAACTGGGCATCTTGTAAAGCATTTTCTACTATTTGCAGAGCACGGCTCGCAGCCGGTGTTAAGGCCCTCGGTGAGGAAATATGAGCATCCCCTTCCAAAATATCAAATAAAGGTTTCAGCTCGGCCTAGGGAATTTTTAAAAATGGTCTTAACCAATTTATATCACCTAATAATTTCTGAAAATCATTCAAAGTATGTAAATGGTTTCTACGAATCTCCAATTTCTGAGGAATTATCTTTTCTGGATAGATAACTGTCCCTAAAAAGGAGCCAATTTCTGAAAATTGAACTTTCTCAGTAGCAACATGTAGACCCCACTGTTCCAAGGTGTTTAATAATAAGGGGTATGAGGTCTTTAAAGTACTTAAATCCTTATGATACATAATAATGTCATCTGTGTAATGGGCCAGCAGCCGCGAGGGGAATTGTTTCTTAATTGGCTTGAGGGCCATTTGTACATACAGCTGACATAAAGTGGGGCTGTTGGCCATGCCCTGAGGCAGAACTTTCCACTGATATCTTTTATCAAATGATTCAAATGGTTCAAAATGATTAATAGTAGGTAGTGTAAATGCAAATCTTGGTCTATCTTGTGGATACAAGGGAATAGAGAAAAAACGATCTTTAATATCTATAATTATGATTTTCCACTGCTTAGGCAAGGCAGAGAGTAAAGGCAAGCCTCGTTGCACAGAGCCAAATAGTCGCATCTGTGCATTGACAGCTCTTAAAGCATGTAAAAGTCTCCACTTTCCAGATTTCTTTTTAATGACAAATATGGGTGTATTCCAGGGAGAGGTTGAAGGTTCTAAATGACTGAACTGCACTTGTTCTTTAATTAGTTTTGTAGCAGCTTCCAATTTTTCAGAGGATAGGGACCACTGAGGAACCCACACGGCTTCCTCTGTGAGCCAGGGTATGGGCATAGAACCCTCAATGGCAACTAGGGAAAACCCAGGCCTTGTCTTCATGTGTTTGATTCTTGTGAGACAGGATCTAACCTTCCTTGTTCGTTCCTGCCAAGACCCTTCCCTTCTTTAAATCCCATGCTCTTCATAATGTTTATAGCTTGTGGGGAGTCAGAACTAGCCCTAGGTCTTGTAAAATGTCTCTTCCCCAGAGATTGACAGGGAGAGGAAGCACATAAGGTATAAAACTTCCTGTTTGACCCTCTGGTGCCTGCCAAGTCAACGAGCGAGAACTGACTGGGGGACTGGCCTCGTATCCCAATCCTTGTAGGGAGTGGGACGATCTTTTTACAGGCCATGCCTTAGGCCACCAATTAGAAGAAATAATACTTTTATCCACTCCTGAATCCAGAATTCCAGTAAAGTTCTTCCCCTCTATTGCTAACTGTAAGGTGAGTCTAGTTTTAAGGTCAACCACCAGATGAGCGAAGTCAGTTCCTGAGGAACCAAGCCCGTGAGCACCTCTAAGCTTCTCGGTGGATGGAAAACAATCATGTAAGCTTGGAAGGACAACCAATTGAGCAGTCCTGTCCCCAGGGGAGATGGAGAATACACCTTGTGGGCTAGAACAGAGAACTTGAAGTTCTCCGGTATAATCCTGATCTATTACACCGGGGTGTACCAGGAGCCCTTTTAAGGTAAGAGAGGAGCAGCCTAAAATAAGGCCGACACTTCCTCCTGGCAGGGGGCCTCTATAATAGGCCCTGCAATGGCCCCTGTTCCTTTTGAGTACTCTTTCCTATGACCAGGCTCCTTGGCCTGCTTCTGTTGCGCAGGCTTTTTTGCCTGCTTCTCCTTTCCAGGCTCTTTGGCCTGATGCCGGCTAACACACCCTGTTTCTGATACTCTGGTGTGGGCCTCTCCTGAAACCTCTTGACTTGCACTAATAGCTGTGTTGCGAGCTGGATCTTTACAACACAAATAAGCTAAAAGCGAAAGCAACAAGCAATGCAAACAAGAGGCCAACTATTGCTGCGGTGGCAATGGGTGAATATCCACCCGCAACAAAAGCTTCCACCCCAAACATATCTCTCAGAGATGTACCTCGATCCTGCAGTCTTTTAACCCGCCCCGAGTCTCGGGTGGTCTTCCGTGGCGCCTTGAAGATCCCGGGTTTCGACACCAGATGTTCCGAGCCCCTCCGTGTCCCCTTTACCCGCGAAGAAAGAAATGTGAGGCAATGTTCGGGTGGTTACCACAGCGAGGCTTTACTTCTTGTATAAGCAGAAGCGGAAAGATGGAAAGACTGGAAAAGGCACTGCTTATATACACCCTAGAGTGACGTGTTCACTTCTGATTGGCTGTTCACTCATTACCCATAATACACCCTGGGATGGGCAGTGACTTTGGCTAGCTTTTTGCCTTTTGCACCTGCGCAGTCAGTTGTTTACTTGTGGAGACACGGGATGTCAGCGCCATCTTGCAATGATGGAATGTATCACCGCTAACCGCGGCTTCCTATATCCCTTAACAACTTTTGAAATCATTAAACATAAATCAAATTAAAAGGAAACCATTTTCTTTTTGTATGTAGACTTGTAAGCCAGAAGAGGGAACTAGATCCCACCACAAATGGTTGTGAGCCACCATGTAGTTGCTGGGAATTGAACTCCTATATTTTTAGTTATGAGTCTAGCCTTTAATGGCTGAGCCATCTCTCTAAGCCCAACTATCTATTTTTATTGACATTTTTTTTTTTGTGTCACAATCTGCTTAGGATATAACTGAGGTCTCAAATATTGAAAAGATACTGCCTTTGAATTTTTTCTGGAGCAACAAGTACTCTAAAAAATTTAAAGCTCATTATATTGGAGCAAAGGCTTGTAGAAAAATTCCTTCAAAGAGATCAGCTAATATAATATCACATAATAAATAATATACAGTAAAAGATTCAAACACTTAATTTCTAGTATCAAAGCAACAACAAAATATATATATATACATATATGTGTGTGTGTGTGTGTGTGTAATTAACCATTCTTTGAGGCAAACCTTTCTAACAATATTACTCCAGAGGTTCTCAAAAATTTTGAGCAAATTTATTGAATGCAAAACTCCCACCTTTACCAGAAATGTAAAGGAATGGTATAAAAACAATCTTCTAGATCTATAATAATTCTATATGTATTTACTGGAATGGCAGCTGGAGTAGGCAAGTTAGGCTGTAATGCCCCATTAGTTTTATAAACTTTAAGTTTAAATTTTGTTTTGGATTAATTTAATAACCAATCTTTTTTTAGCTGAGATTATCAGATAAAGGCCAAGCTGAAGGCAACCTTGTCCTCTAATAATTGTTACATAACTTAAGATTACATTTTTTCTAGTAATAGATTGAACCCAATATACATTAGAGGAACCAAAGCCATCTCATTCTCATTCTTAACAAATTTGGAAGGAAGCAGATGCAAAGGGAAAAAAAAAAGAATTTTTTTTTTTTTTTTTTTTTTTTTTTTTTGCCAGCAGGTACAGTTGGCAAACAGCAGGTACTCCTGGCCCATAAACTCTTTGTTGTGGATGTCTTTGGGTCTTAGATTGGCCACTCCCCAGCAAAAAACAAGCAAGGCAAAAAACAAATTCCAGAAAACACCTTTCTAGGATCTGGTAGTGAAGACCCAGGACAAAATGGATGTTTGTCACCCAAGTTGCTGAGGAGCTCATTCTCAATTGTCTTAATTCAAATGTAAATGTTCTTAATCTCGGCCTGATTTCTGAAGCCTGACCCAAAGACTAGGCCTGTACTGCACTGCAGGGTTTTTTGTTTGTTTGTTTGTTTGTTTTTTGTTTGTTTTTTGTTTTTTTTTAAAGGACAAAAAACAACAAACAAACAAACAAAAATTTTAACTCTACATGCTGTGCTGTATCATTTTCTCTATAAACATGGGTGAGTCAAAAAAAAAAATCCCAAACTCATGATTGAACTGACAACTGTAGCCAATGGAATATTGGCAGTTTAACTATATTTTTAAGCTTTATTTGCAACATTAGAGTATAATCATAATTTTGAGAAACAAAACCAATTTTTAATGATGTAAGCAATCTATTTACTCTAAAATCAACACCAAATAGATTACCTTTATGTTACAAAGTTTTGCTGCCAGTTCTTACATATGAATGCATGATAGTATAGCTTTTAATATCTCACTAAAGAGACATTGTTTTTAAATCTTATCTTTAAACGTCTGGTTTCTGAATGACTCCCACCCTGAGTTACCAATCTTAAGTCAACTTTCTGTTACCAAGGTTGTAAATTTTTAATCATATCCATTAATTTATAGGCTGACAACCTACAACCAAGACGTGCAGAACATATTTATACCTTTAAAACCAATCAGAAACAAAATTGAAGTGACAACACATATTATATATTTAGACCAAACAAAATTTCTTGCTTTTTCTAGCTGTAATTTCAAGAGAGAAGCCCCTTGTCACAGAGATTTTTCTAGGACAAACAACTCTTAGCTTCCTTATAGAATGCAAAAAACTTCTGGTCCCTTTAAAAGCAGATTATACTGACAATCAAAATTTGGAAGGGTTTTTCCAGCTCAGCTTGACTCTTAGCTACAGGTGTTAAGAAAACTTATCAGCCTCTGCTCTGCATATTAAAACTGACTTTAAAATCAAGTTAAACTAGGCCAAGGGTTGGATCAAGCAATTTTAACAATCTTTTGAACATCAAACATAGAACACCAATCATTAGACAATTGTTGGGGGACGACTTTTAGCAGAAAGCGGTTATCAGCTTTGCAGCCATCTTGAGCCATATACCCTGACATGTGACTTGGATTACAATAGCCTACAACAGCTGAGCACACTCTGATAATCTTGGTTTAGATACCTTGAGATTAAAGGTGTGTGAGATTAAAGATGTGTGAGATTAAAGGTGTGTGACTTAAGAGAATGACTTAGAAGTGTAGAGATCAGATTTAGAGACAAGACCTAAGGGCATGATTAAAGGTGTAACTTAGAGGCGTGGCTTAGAAGTAAGACATATAAAAGGCAGAGGCAGACAGTAGAGAATCAGACATTAGGGAGACACAGAGGAGAAAACCAGACACAGAAGAGAGAAGACAGGTAACAGGCACTTGGAAGAGAACTTGGAAGAAGTAACTTGGTACTTGGAGGGACTAGGAGCTAGAGACTAGGCACTAGGAACTCAAAACTTAGGACTTAGATTGAAGAATAAACGGGATTGAATTACACTCTGTCTGGTCTGCATTCTTCGAGTCCATCCTCACTCTCACTCTTGCTGAACCCGGACCTGCGGACCAGAGCGGCAGCTTGGGCCGGGATACAGTGGCTGCCCAAACGTGGGTCAGCCCGGGCCTCAACATTTTTCTTGGGCCGCAACATTTTTTGGCCACCCCAACGTGGGGCTAGTGTGGACCCCAACATTTTTTGGCTGCCCCAACGTGGGGCTAGTGTGGACACTAACAGACAATGAAACAAAAAACAGACAATTGACACACATGGTCATTGGCACGCCAAAGACAAACAATAAACAAAGAAGGCAGAATTATGGATACTACTCAGTGCTCTGCCTTTTTCAGTTTTGCAATTTTTTCTAACCCTGCTCCTCTCTCCTGAGGCAGTTCTTGGGCTGAGAGCAGATGCTGATTAATATTCTCCAATCCTGAATTTATTGTCACCTCCTAGATTAGTTTGCATTGGGTCAATGCTCACTCAATCTAGACCTGTATCCCACTTAAACACACTTCCTGCAAACACAGCCATAACTTAGCTACCATCAGTGCTGTTTGTTGTTTACCAAGTGCTCTGGATACTCTGCTTCTTTTTCCATTTTCCATGGAGCTCCACCTGTAGAGTGAAAAATCATAAAGACCATTTTATGAAATATATATAGGCTTTTTCTTTACCCTAAACCTGAGCAAGAGAATGTAGGTTTTAGAAGGCAGAACAGAATGTAAGATTTCAGGCCTTCACTACCCCACGATACATTCCGGGTGGAGGACATTATCCCAGAATCAGAGGAAATTTGCTGGATTAACATTCCTCAAGCTTCAGGGTGGGGAAGGCCAAAAACAAGAAGACACATTTCTGACCACAGAGAAAGATGCAAGTCATTTGGGTGGGTACAAGAAGTAGCTAACTTTCCACTGTTCTTGGTTAGTCCTCCCCCCTTGCAGTCTTCCCAGTATTACAGCCTGCTGATGTTCAAAATCTGTAATGCAACCAATCATGTGTAACTGTGCAAAAATTCCTCCCTTTCCCCACCCTGTGCTATAAAAGAAAGCCCCTCAGCTTGCTGGCCTTTTGTCAAACTTTGGTCCTGCGTGGATGAGCAGTTTGACCTTGGCTAGCCAACTCTCCCCAATATACCTCTGCTGATTCCATCCAGGTATGGTGTCTTGTGATTTTGGGGTGGCCGTGATTTCCTGAGCCTTGAGTAAGGGTCTTCTGAGTTTGGAGATCTTCACACCAAGACAGTGTTCCTCAGCTGGTCTTCTTTTCTCAGATTTCATGGTCAGGCACCAATCTGAAGCCACCTACAGCTATGGGTAACCGGTTGGGTTCACCTGAAAGGAAGGCTGAGAATGAAAGGGGAATGGAGGGCAAGAGAAAACATGGGGCCAAGACAACATATTCTGATCAAGGCCCAGTTTAATATTTTGCTTTCACATATAAAGGGGAAGTCCCACTCTCCAGAGTCTCTTCTGATTTCAGCCCAGTGGCTGGGTGAGGGGATAGCCGCCCAAAGGTGTCAAGGCAAGCTCAGCAGGTGGTCCATTCTTCTTAGCTCCTGTAGCAAACTGCAAGGCCCAAGACCGGCCATGCAATGCCTCCTAGGTTCTATTGTCTTGGTCTACTGTGGTAAATGACTCACAGGCCTGCTCAAGGCCTTTCAGAGGACACTTTCTAGATTAACATTCGGAAGAGGAAGTGAGAGGCTGATTAATATTCCTCAGACTACAGGGAAGAGAACCCACCTTCAGATAGGGAAGGTCCAGAGCATGGAGACACATTCCAGGATGGAAGGTGGTCAGAAAGAAAGTAATGTGCAAAGCTGTGTCATCTATAGACCAGACCTGAGAAGATCAGCCTTTGTGGTTACCCATGTGAGCTCTGTATAAAAGCTACCCCCAGCATTGGCTTGGGGTTCCTTTTGTCTGCATACAGGGAAACCCCAGTATACTGGCTAACATGTTATCATCAATAAACCTCATGTTATTGCAGCCAATCCCATCTGTGAGTGTCTCTGGGGGAGCATCCCCGGTTTTGGATCTTGGAGTCCAACAGACTGTGTATACATACACATGGGTATGTTGAGACTTAGAGGTCACTGAATAATTTTTTCTTTCTTTTTGTTTTTCTTTTTTGTTTTTTCCTCTTTGCCAATATGGTTATTGTGATTCTCAATCTGATGATTAATTATTGAAACAATGAACCTTAAAGCATGGGAATTTCCACAGGAAGCTCCTTGCTGGGAGAATGAAAAAGCATAAGCCAGAGGTGTCAGGCTCAAGGAAACCCCACTGCCTCAAATACAGGTGTCTTTCCTTTCTTGAAAAGGAACCATTTCTTTATCAATGTCAAAAGAGACAAAGGGCTACCTGTGGTGATTATTAGCATATCAAAGTGCATGCTGGCCTTGAGGCTCACTCAGGCTCTTGAGTACCTACTCTTCTCCCTTCTTCCAGTAAAGTCTTTACTCCTCATTTTTCTCATTTTTTGCTCCTCCCTCTTTCTCTTGCCTACTTTTCTATTATCCCATTCTCTTGGTTGTCTTTCTCTTTCTCACTTGTTCTCCCCCCTCCTTTATTTTCTCTTTTCCTGGCCATGTCCAGTCTACTGGCCTTGTCCAGCATATTATTTTCTTTTCTGCTATGATGCCTCTGTCTGTACTCTTCTCTGTATCTACAATAAAAACCATCCCCTCAACCATACCTTAAGAGGTCATGTCAATTTCTACAAGAGAAGGAATGGAAATTTCACAGAGTTTTAACAGCTTTTGAAACCGTCTTACAGGAGGAGACTGAAATCCAGATAAAGACATGTCAACAATGGGTGGGTCCACAGTCTGACCAACACTGCTTAGATTTGTATTCCCTTGGACCTCTATACCTTAGTCTCACTTCAAGGTCCCAAGACTTAGGAATGCCACTGAACCTCAAAAACCTGGAAAACCTCTCTCAATGTGGTTATATTGAATATTTTTTTTTCTGCTTTGCATTTTTGATTTGCCTGTTTAAATTGTCTTTTGGAGAATGTTTGGTTGGACTAGTAATGGTGACAAGTGGTTGGGATTCATGGGATGAATAGAGCCTTGGTTCTTACTTCAGGTCACCCTCCTAAGAATAGTGTAGTGACAAAAATAATAATATTACTGACCACTGGACAGTACCCCAAACAAACATATTGAGCTTTTTGTAATGTACTAACATCTTTTATCATTATCTATCTCATTATTAAAAAGATTTACGTAAGTATCATAACCACATTTAAAAAAAACTTGAAAAGGAAATGCATGAGGATTCATATGGTGGTACGAATGTTCTCTGTAAGCTTCTACAACAAACCTGGCTTTGATGTGATTTTTACTATTTGTTACTATTATAAAATTCTGGTATGACTTCCTAAGATTTTTTGCCAAGACCTGTGGTGTTCTCTAGTATATGATGCTTGGTGATGGTTTGCTGTCTTGCTCACTCTAGCTTTGTAAGTGAACCTGTGGTCTGTTTTCTTTTCCCAGGGTGCTTTGGAATGACACTGTCACCTAGTTCCTACCTTGATTCCCAAGATTGCTCCATTGTCCTTCTTCATTCCCATATGGCCCTTGTTGATAATGAGACCCATACAATCTAATTCTCCCCCTTGGTATAGTTGCAGCTTTTTTCTCCTATCTCTAAAAATACATTCCTGCCATGACAGGCACCTGTAGCCAATATCTATATTGCTTAGATTTTGAAAATTATAGGTAACCAAATAAGTTAGAGAAGGATTCAAGTCATATTAAATGTATGTTTATAGTGTCAAACAAAGAAAACACTAAGATACAATCTCTCTGAGAAATAAAACAGCAGAACTAATGGAAAAATATACATACATTTTCAGAGTATGGGAAAGATGTCTGAAAACTACAAGTAGCATCAGATACCTTGTTTCTATCCCCACTATTTGTGTCTGCTCTATGTGTGTGTGTGTTTGTATGTATGTTCATATTTACATGTAAATATAGATATGCATATTCTTTACTCTACACCTGGAGGTAATAGTAATAACACTTGTTTTGTTGGAAATAAACAAGAATGATTATTTGCTATGAAAGAATGATAATGTTCTTTATTGTTAACCACTTTATCTCATTGACTATGAACCACCACCACCCCCACTTGTTTTAGAATGATTTTTTAAAAATTGTTAGTTCACCACAAATTTTGTATGGTGTGTTTTGATCATATTCACTACTGCAACTTTTCTCAGATCTAACTAGCCCATTCCTTATCTATCTAGCTGTGGTTCTTTATGTTACTGGTTTACTTACCAGAGGCTACATCAGAGAAAACCGAATCTCTCTAGGCCTCTATCTTCTCTCTCTCTCTCTCTCTCTCTCTCTCTCTCTCTCTCTCTCTCTCTCTCTCTCTCTTTTTCTCTCAGCATGTAACACTTGCCAATAGTTGCTGTGTATCTAATTTCCCTTTCCATGCTGAGACTTGATCTGGCTTGGTCTTACTAAGTCTTGGGTATGCTGCCACAACTGCTTTGAGTTCATACTTATATGTCTCCTGCTGTGTCAATAAAATTATATTTCCTTGTAGTCACCCCCTTGGCAGTTACATTGATTGCCTTCTCTACTGTAAGACTATATAGCATTTGTTTTCCTGAGTCAGAATTATTATTATTATATTTTTATCAGAATGGGCTCCAGAATCATCTATGTCACCATGGATTGCAAAGTGAAAGACATGGATTGCAGGGTGGAAAACATGGAAGAATTGATGTCTTTTCAATAAACTGGTTTTATTTGTCTAAATTTTTGAATATTTGGCTTGTTATATGTATGTGTGTACGTGCATAGGTATGCCACTGTATATAAATAAATAAGAAGAAAATTTTTAGAAACCACTTCTAATAATTCTCCACTTCTACTATGTGAATTTCAGGGATTGAACTCAGGTTGAGCTTTGGCTTTGTCACGAGTATTTTTTCTTGCTGAGCTATCTTACCAGCCTAGTTTTATTTATTTAATGTTTATGTAATGAAACTAAGTATATATCCTGATCACATTCATTAAAATATAAAAATAAAACACAGTATTATGTTTTATTATTGACTCAGTCTGTAACTGTAATACATGCTCTATAAATATTTTGTTCATTTTTTACAATATTATTTTCAAGCAATTAAATTTTTACTGCAAATTTTCAGGATTGGCTTGATACAATGATTAAATACAAGTGAGGTACTTAGCATTAAAATAAGGATGCAATCATATGAGGCTAATTTTTTCTTATCCTGTTGAAACAAGATTATTTTTAATATGTAATACTTATTAAAACATACTCTATTATACTGGGAAATGTAAATTATGCAAGCTTTCACAGATAATATTGCTTCCCAATATGATTGACATTTTCAATATGGTAAATAACATTTTGTCTGCTTATTACTTAAGTACATTTGATTTTCTAAATACAAGATTAATTAGCTAAGATCAGGAAAACTATGTTTAGGTATTTGGACTAATCAGGAGCTCTGCCTTGTCTGTAATATTGATAGGAATGTTTTGCAACTCTACCAAGTAAGATGAGTGGCAAAAATTAATATAGATTTTGCTATAAATTGTAAATAAGTACAAAATTAATCAGGTTGGCATCACCAGAAATACAGAACATCATTAGCATTTCAAATTATTTCATTCTGTTTTGCAGAATCCGTTGGCAATGTCAAATATCAATGTTATAAATCATGTTGAAAAATAGGAAGAACTTTAAAAAAGTGTGTGTGTGTGTGTGTGTGTGTGTTCCCATATACATTTTAGGGAGCTGAGTCTCTCCTTTCATGGTTAAGAGATTGAACTCAGGCCATTAGGCTTCTCTGTACCTCTACTTGACTATGGCATATATTTTGAGAATTATTTAAAATACTACCCATCAGACACCACTTGTTTTTTAAAAGACTGAGCATTCTGGTTAAAAATAACAATTCCTCCTTGACAAAAATTGCTTTACATCTGGATTTAAATTTTAGCTGAAGAGAAGATAATTAATACCATCACCTTTCTTCCTGTCAACTTTATTTACTTTTAGATATAAGCTAAAGCATGTTATACAAACCTAGAACTTACTATGTAGCAGAGAACAAGCTTAAACTTCGGGTGCTCCTGTCTCTGGAGGTGGAACACAGGGCTTTCAGCATATTTGACAAATATTTTATTACCTAATTCACATTCCCAGCCCACCTTACTATCATTTGATATAACATTCCAAATTTCCACCCATCATCCTACCTCCCAGGCTCTGGTTCTATTAGCACCTTTCTACTACCTATATTCTACTATCATCTTTAGTGATTTCAGCTTTTCAGATTCCAAATGTTAATGAGCTCATGTCATAGGATTTCAAGTATTTTCAAATAGTAATTAGTCAAATTTCTCTATAGAAAGTGTCACAAAGTCCAAAAGGCTTTTGAATTAGGTGTTTCAACAATCAGCATCAGTAGCTATGGAATAAGACTTTAGAAAAGCTATGCCAAGCCCCAGCTTCCAACATTAGTGTTCCAGTTTTAATTTTCTCCCAAACTAGTTTTCCCTTTTAATTTCTGTCTGTAAATATAGTAGTTCATATACATATACACACACTACATATATATGTACACACACACACACACACACACATACTCTTTGATCATATTGTTTTTGCTTATCTCCTTCTTCCTACCACTAAATTGAGTTCTTCTTTGCCATTCTAAAAAAAACCTCTTCAAATGTCAGGCCTTCTTTCCTAAAATATGGTATATTTCATTTAATTAGTTTTCCTCATGAACTTGAAGAGAGGCTCATTTACCTAAGTAAAGAAACTTGCCTCTGTTTATACTACACCCACTGTATCAACAACTTAAATACTTAGTAATTTAATTACATATTAAATACATTAAATACTTACAATAATTAATTAAATTAAATTAATAATAAATCAAATTCCTGTTGTTCTGTGGGGAGTACAGTGTCTCACTTACAATTTCTCCTTCCTACAAGTTGGACTGCTGTTAGCGTCAGTCTGCTAGCCTTGTACTGTTCTTCTATACTTAAGGACAGTTGTGAGTTTGAAGCTATACTGCATCTTGTGGTAAATAAACTTTTAAAATAAGCATTCTTGTATAAACTTACAGTTTTTATTTACTCCAAATTTCTCAATTATTCTTCTAATTAAGTCATGATTATTACCCAGCTGATTTAGATTTGATCAATTTTTTTCCTAATAGTAGGAAGGGACCATTTTTTTAAACTTTCAATTATTCCCTAAGTAACTTGAAGTAAAACTGGATGTGGTTTTTATTCCAAGAGAAAATATATTCTTTGAATAAAAATCAGTACAATATACATTACACACAGAGATGGAGAATATTATTCTTTTTCCAGACCTGTTCAAAAAAATATGAGACCCCAGGAAAGACGAGTTTTTAATCTCTGCATCTTTTGGACAATTTATGGCACAGGATAAATAAGTTGAGAATAACTATAGATGAAGATTTACTAAGTATTATATAAGAGGTTTTATTATCAGTAAGGAGATTCTGAGAATAAAAATGCCTGCATCAACCTGGGAATTACTCTGATGAAAAGAAATTTAAAGATTCCAAAAAAGTACTAATGCAGGCTCTGGAGAAATGGCTCAGTAGTTAAGAACACTTGATGTTCTTACAAAGGACACAGTTTTGATGTCTAGTACAAGTTCCAGGGGATTGAACAAACAACCTCTTCTGGTCTCCAGAAGCACCAGCCATTTATGATGAAACACGAATACCCATAAAATAAAAATAAATATTTGGTAATTTAAAAAGAAACACAAATGTGGTGTTTCTGATGCAAAATAGTGGCGTATGTACTGCATGTGCAGTTATGCCTCTACTTTATTGAGAACAGCAGAAAATGAATGATCTCACATTTTTAATTACAACTCATTATTTTTTGGAATGAGGCAAAGGCATATCTGTTGTGTGTATGTAATTTCAAAGACAAATTGCAGGAGTCAATATTCTCCCTCCAGCGCTGGGATCCTGGGATTGAACTCCATCATGGTTCTGTGGCAGGTGCCTGGATATGAGGAGCCATCTTGTTGGTAACCAACTTCATTCAAGTCCCGTAAAGATTCTAATGTCATTGCTCACAGGAAGTAGACAATTTAAAATATATATAAAAGCCTGAAAGCTCAAAGTCAGTGACATTGTCAGGTGACAGTGAATCCACGCAAAGCTTTGATTTCCTAACCTCATATTTCTGACTTCACTGTGCTGGATCAATGTGGCCACTACATAGATAAAAATCCTGTCAGGTCAACATTTTGTATTCTTTAAGCAGTGTAGTAGTGCTTTTTCCTTTCTGATAGCTATGATATACAATTTTGGCAGATGCCCAATTCAATTAAACAAGGTTTTTATGGCATTCTTATGACATATCTAGCATATTTTATTATTGCCCATGAAATTACTCATTTGCTTTTTCTAACATGGAGATTTATAAAAACTAAAGTGGCTTCAACCTTATCTACTTTTTCCAGTAACAGATTGACCCTTTTGTTGAAAATAACCACTTCTGTCTGAAAGGCAAGCTTTCCTAGAAAATATTTTGACAATATCCTATATTCACTCTGAAGTTGAAAGCAAGAGCTTATGAGCTTCTGACATTCCTCTTTCTTTACTACCATATATATAGGTTCATACCACAACTATTTCAACTATGGAGATGATACAAAGAACTAAGTGTTGGCCATATTAGAGTGTTGGCCATAGACAGATAATGAAAATTTCATAAAAACTCACAAAAAAGTTGTCCTCTCACCTCTACCAAATACTGTACTGTAGTGTACTGCACACACACACACACACACACACACACACACACACACACACACAGTACTTTTCATTGCCACCCCTGTAGAAATCCCAACAGAGTACATTAAGACTACTATATGTGGGGAAGAAATCTCGCAGGCGGGGGGAAGAGAGAGTTCGGCGGCTTCCCACATCGCCAGCGGAGGGTCCCACATTCACTCAGCTGTTGGTGGGCGGGCGGCAGCTGCATCGGCAAGGTTCCAGGGTTCCAAAAGCTGGGAATCTGGCGGAGAGACCATGCGACAGGTGGAGTCCGGTTTTCCAAAGCTTTATTGTTCATGACATGGTAAATGGATGTAGGTGGTATGCGCTTCCCCTGCCAAAAGCCAGGGGAGACCAATCTTATAGGGAAGGGAGAAAGGGGAGGGAATAACTTAATTAGCTACGCCCCTGGCCTTTTGATAATTCATTAATATTTAAATCTCTGGAGGGGGAGACTTGTTAATCAAGCCTTCTACCTGTGTCCTACGTGACTAAAGGTGGCAGGTTAAATGAAGTTACCTTGTCCAAGGCCCAACAACTACACATTACTTGAAAAATAAATGATTGCCTTAACTTGGCACATGCAATGAAAGTGAAATGATTTTAAGTCTAAGTGAGGTAATTTTACTCCTTCCTTCTTTCATTCTATGCCATGAGAAAATTATAGTGCCTCTGTTACCGAGTGTATCACATTCCATGCAAATGATATCATCTTGTTCTCCTCTTTTAAGTTGTTCTTTTACTCATTGTACCTCAGTGGCTTCCCTACCACAAGTATAATCTTTTTCCATCAGGCAACCTTTGTACTATCATTTGCCTGACTGAATTACTTTCTCATCTGTTGCCTACACAGATTACATTTTTATTTTCTGCCATCTTTATTCCAGTAATGAGTTTTTGTTGATGTTGCTCTGCTCATCAGACTCTTCCCATCAATGTCAGGGCAATCAACATAGAAAGATGTAAGCACTAACCTTACCATTTAGTTGTTAATTCTTCAACTAATTCAAGTACTCTTATTCTACATAATACCAACAGTAACTTTTCAGACCACAGATTATAATATAACATTTCTATGATTCTGTTTTCCTGGAAACATGTTCTTTCTTTCATAATCTGCAGGTAAGGTGTTTCCATTATGAACTAGAATTCCTGGAAAGAAGCTATATCTACAAAGACTGACTACTTAGAACTGCAGTGATACAGAGATGTAGAAAAAGTGAAGGTCCAGAGGGTAATTATCCTATCTCTAACTAGCTTTAACCCTCACATTCCTTTGTCCTCTCCTATGTTATAATTAACATCTTGTGATTAATAGAGAATGTATTATCTTTGTAGACTACTATCTTCTACCAACCATAATTGTAAGAATTTGATCATGCAGCATCTCGGAAATCTAGAAAACCTCCCTACATCTTTCCATCTTGCCTTAAGTACTTTTTTGATGTACTCATTAATGCATATACCTTGATTTGACTTTCTCTGTTACATAAAACAATAGAACTTTATGAAACATTTTTCAGGTTGTAACATGAAATTGGGGATACCTACATTAGTTTTCCTGGGGAATGGTCACTTATAATTACTACAAATTAAAATGTTTTATTCCTTTTACAGTTAGAGTAGTGTTGTGACTTTTGCCACCATCAAGTATGGGTGTGATTGCCAAGGTGTGGATCAAGTTTGACCCTTCGGGTTGTCTTCTGACTTAGATCTGCTCTAGTACACACACAACCCCCCCACACACAAATACAAGTAAAATAAAAATGTAAAAGCAGTTGGCAAGAAATCACAGGAAGACTTTCCCACCTGTGTGTGGAGTAAGTAGACCATGGTAGGAGACAGAAAAACTGGTAAGGTTGTGCAGACTTTCTGTTTTCCATCTCTTTCCTTTTGACTGCTGCAAAGATTTTTCACCTTTCCTGTTCTGTAGCTTTTCTCACAAATCATAATAAGGTCTTTGACTCAGTTTTTAACTTAATATATTAACAAGACAAATATCCCATGAAAGGGATCCTCAGAATCCCCTGTAATAGTATTCAGTTCAGGACTTTGCTTGCAGTTTTAGTGTTGCAAAACTCAAAGTAACATGGGATTCTCACCCACTCCCACAAAGCAACAGGATTACAGACATATGCCACTATAGCCAGGTTGTCTTCTGAGGAGAGAGACATGCTAGGCATCTGAATTAAGGTCCTCATGCTCATAAAATAGACATTGTTTTTGGCTAAGCGATATCCCCAGACCACCGATTGATTTTTAAAATGTCCATTTCAATAATATATATTTTTTATATTTATGATATGGACATGTTAGATAGTGGTATGTAGTTTCACAGTGAAGGCAGTTTACTGAACTTGAATTGGGGATACCTACATTAGTTTTCCTGGGGAATGGTCACTTATAATTACTACAAATTAAAATGTTTTATTCCTTTTACAGTTAGAGTAGTGTTGTGACTTTTGCCACCATCAAGTATGGGTGTGATTGCCAAGGTGTGGATCAAGTTTGACCCTTCGGGTTGTCTTCTGACTTAGATCTGCTCTAGTACACACACAACCCCCCCACACACAAATACAAGTAAAATAAAAATGTAATTGAATTGGGGATACCTACATTAGTTTTCCTGGGGAATGGTCACTTATAATTACTACAAATTAAAATGTTTTATTCCTTTTACAGTTAGAGTAGTGTTGTGACTTTTGCCACCATCAAGTATGGGTGTGATTGCCAAGGTGTGGATCAAGTTTGACCCTTCGGGTTGTCTTCTGACTTAGATCTGCTCTAGTACACACACAACCCCCCCACACACAAATACAAGTAAAATAAAAATGTAAAAGCAGTTGGCAATACAATTCTCAAAAGTTGGGAGAATTACTCTTTTGAAAATAGCTCCAGATACTTTTGGAGACCATCTATTCTGAAAAGTCTTCTTACCAAAAAAATATAACAATGATAGCAATGAACACAAATACCTGGCATCTAGAGAAAATCATGTGTTTTCACCACTTTGTGAGAGCAAGCTATTGTTAGCATTGTCATACAATTGCTTAATTAATTATTTCTATGTAAGGAGTTAGAAATCTATCTTCTAGAAACTCTTTTAGACATCTGTGCTGGCTAGATTTATGTCTACTTGACACAGTTTAAGAATGGGCAATGTTAGTTGAAAAAAATTGCCTCCACACGATTGGACTGTGGACTAGCTTGTGGAACATATTTTTTCAAATTACTGGTTCATGGGGAGTTCCTTCCTCACATTGGGTGGTGTCAATCCTGGGATGGTGTTTCTAGGTTCTATAAAAAAAGCAGGGTAAGAAAGTGATGTGGAGGAAGTCATTATGTAGCACTCCTCCATTGTCTCTGTATCAGTTCCTGCCTCCAAGTCACTGCCATTTTGAGTTACTGTCTAACTTCTGGTAGTGATGGAGTACAATATGGAGGTATAAGCCAAATAGCCATTTCCTCTCAAAATTGTTTTTTTTTTCTTCAAGGTGTTTTATTGTAGCAATAGAAACTTTAAGATAATATCCAACACAAATAAGGAAGCAATATGCCAAATTTTAAGTAAATCTGTGAGAGGTTGAATGTGGACAGAGATGATTGAATCAGCAGTTAGAACCAACAGAAATAGCAATGGACATGAAAGCTACAGGTGCTAAAAGAGGTTAAGAAGAAAGTAGATTGAGGTTAGCCTTAGAATGGGGATGGGTTGCTGAACTCTGTGTCACTGTAGAGTTGAATAATCAAAGGAAGATAATCTGTCTAACCTTTTTTTAATTATTACAGGCTGTGACTCTACAATGTAGCTCATTTTCTTCAAACTCACCAAAAACCTATAGTTGACCCTGAACTTCTGATATCTATGCCTCCACCTCCAAAATACTAGGGTTACTGTCATGAAGCATCATATCTAACATATGGTATGCTGATGACTAAACTCGAGTCTCTATATACATTAGAAGAACACTTTACTAAATGACCTACATTACAATACCCATATTAGTCTTATCAAAATGTGAAGTGGTTGAAAGACAAAATAATACATTGACAGTTGTCACCATTTTATTCCCATGCCCTTCTATGAAACTTTTAAAAAGACTCTGCAAAAGACACATTTCTACATAAAATTTAGTAACATATTGCCATGTTTTGATTCTTCACCCAATTCCTGTCCTTCTAAATAATTTTTGACAGCTAATTAGTTTGATAGTCTTTTTCAACCCCTAATTTCAGAGATAAGAAGAACTTACTGCTGTGCACATCTGTGTTCAAGATTAATCTCCAGGGTGTTTGAAATTAACATCCTTTTAAAGGCAAACAAGATTATAAGCAAAGAGAAGAATTTGATTGGTCTTTGGTCTTGTTGATACTGCAGGAAATGTAGTGAAAATAGGAAAGGCTTTTTTTTTCTGACTTTGCAAAGACTGACTTTTGCACAAAAATTTAACAGGAATATGTGTGTGTGTGTATGTTTGTGTGTGTGTATGTATGTGTGTGTGTGTGTTCATCAAAAAGAAAGCATAGGTTGCCTTTAAAGTTTTTAAATTCACATTTTTGAAGGATGTATAATGTCAATATAAAATACACATTTATATTCTGAATAAAATGAAATCTTTTAATAATTTTGAGATACTTGAATATATAAAACAATTAAAAATAAAAATCTTTAAAATTTATTTTTAGAGAATGGGGATGAAAGCAAAACATCATCTAAAACTTTTTGGCACAGAAAAGAAGCATGAAGGCTGGCCCACTGAAGGGTGGTACATGGGAGGTTTGTGACAGGAGGCTGGCACATGGGATAACAAGAGCCTAGGCCAAATCACTGGCAGCAACTTTTACACTGGGGTGTTTTTAATTTCTTTACATTTTCTGCAAACATAATATAGAGCATATGTTTTCTTGTTTTGAATTTATATTTTCAATTTTTGGTATTTTAATTTTTAAAGATCTTCAAAGATTTTTAATATTTTATTTTTACAGATAATGTCTTGTATATTCCAGGCTAGTCTCAAAATCTTTTGTATGTATCTAAGGATGGATACGACTCCTTAATCTTCTTGTTTGCACCTGTCAAACTCCTGAATGACAAACTTGGGCCATCATTCCCCATTTATGTGGTACTGTAGATAGAATAAAGAGTTTCAGGCATTCTAGGTGTGTACTTTCCCAACGGAACTATATCATCAGCCTGTGATTTCTTTATTTTGTTTAGAGACAGTCCCAAACAACATAAGTTGGATTCAAACACTTGAATGTCCTTCTTCTACATATGAAGTCCTGAGACTAAAAGTGTATTTCTGCCTGGTTAAATCACCTTATAGAATAAAAATGAGCATGATTAGTGAGAAAAAATTGTTGACATTGAATAACTGAAAACTCTTTTCATTACTAGAAAATATAAGGAGAAAGGGATAAAACAGTAATGAAGGAATTTTTAAAGAAGAAATGGGATATAAAATCTGCCAAACAATAGATTACCATGGAGAACTCAGGGCTGGATAAATCAGATTTCATTTTCTAGCACTCATGGCAAATGGCTCACAATACCTGTAACTTGAGCTCCAGGGTACATTTGCCATCGTTCGACCTACATTTGCATTTACACATAGATTCACATAAGTACACAAACATAAATATACAAATTTGAAAATGGATGTAAAATATTAACAAAATTAATAACAGTTTTAAAAGGATAATCAAACTAATATAAAAATGGAGGGAACAGTTTAAACAACATAAAAATCAAATAAATATTTGAGAGAATCAGAGGATACTGAATAGAATACAGGATTAAACAAAAAAAAAACCAAGTTAGAATGTGCTAAAAATGAAATTATTACGTGAAACTGAAATGCTAACAATAGTAGGAGACATATTCTCAGGGTTGTTTCTGGACAAAAACTCATTGCTTGTAAGAGGAAAAAAGAACCATTGAATCAAAGTGCAGTTTAACATTTTCTCACACTTAAACACAAACTGGATTCTATATATTGAAAAGCAAAATTAATCCTGGAAAAGGACTGATGTTTGATTGATGCTAACAGTGAAATGTGTCCTAACAACGTTACTAAACACCCAATTAAATCATCTCCACAGCCAGCAGTTGAAGAGCACTGTAACAGAGGATAGCAATGTCCAAACTCATGAATAAAACAAAGTGTCCCAATAATTTTATGACATGAAGAACAGGGCTTAAGAGTGAAAGTAACACGTATATTTAAGTTAGATGATCCAAAAATAGAAACAGTATTGATAGTGTCTTTTGAAATAAAAGTCATATCATATACTTTCTTGCCACTCAAGGAGTCCATATCTCACAGTTTGAAGATATCAGGTCACATACCACTGAAGTTCTCCCATTGGGACAAAGAGTTAAGAAACTATTGTATTGGCATATGTATGATTCTCATGTATTTTTATGCTATTCATACGTGTCTGTGACCCTTCCTGACTCTGGTGCTTGTTGGCCTATCTTGGTACACAAGAGCAAAAGGAGCTGAGACAACAGATGGGGTATTCAGATACCCTGTGAATGTGTACAGTAATGACAAAACACTGGGATCAGATGTGGGCTGACAAATCAATTTTACTTGGTGTTATTGAAGAATTATCTAGTTCTCAGAACATGAGACAGGTGCAAATATCCAGGATGGTTAAAGTCATTGACTGAAAAGTCCTTGGATAAAGTCTTAATTTATAGAGATATATCATTAGCATTGAAAGGCATACCAGGACTCTCAGGTGCTAACTTAATGGGTTCTTATCAAGAGAAAGGAAGATAAACCTTTAATCTTAACCAATGCTATGTGACATTCCACAGGTAGGTATGTGTGGGCTTAAGGTCAGAGAAAGAAAAGCTCTGATAGTAAAGAAAGTCCTCCATTCTGCAACAGACCAGAAGGCTAGCTGAATAATGTATGTTTGTCTGTGTGTCTGTGTGTCAGTGTGTGTGTGTGTGTGTGTGTGTGTGTGCGCAATATACAGGCATTTGCCTAGAGAGGCCAGAGGAGGACATCATACACTCTCGACAACTGGAGTTACAGACAGTAGTGAGATATTTGATGTGTGTGCTGGAAACCAAATGTGAGTCTTCTACAAAAGCAGTAAATGCCCTTAATTGCTCAGCCATCTGTTCATCACCAGCATGCCATGTTTTTATAGCTCTTAATTTACAATGAAACTAAGTGCTTTTCTCCTGTATGTCCTTTGTCATACAAACTATCCTATATTAAATCACATGCTTCAAAGATTTTTACCAGCCACTAAAAGGGATATTTTTCTGATCTTTGTCATCCTGCCCATGACATCTATCTTCTTGATTCTTAAGCTACCCTTTTTAGTAAAGATTTCTTCTAGGTTTTTAGGGTATGCTCTTCTTTACTTTAAGATTTTGTTAGGCTGTTTCTGATACTATATTATTAGATTATATTTTTTCTTCTTTATGTTTTTCACCTCAAGTTTTGCTCATTGTCCTGAGGATTTTTATCCCAATATACTTCATTTCTAAATCTAACTAATGAACTATGCCACTCATCAATCCATTTAACAAGAAACTCTAATATGATGAATTTGGGACAATGATCTAAGGTTGGGAATGAGCGAATGGCTAAGCCTGACAGTAAACTCTGTCTCATCAAGAACAAAGATTTAAACAAAATGTGACTATACATTATCAAACAAAATCTGAATGGAATCAAATATGATAAGGAAAAGATATGTATGGGGATCATGGAAGGAAAAATTAACCTACAGGACCAGCAAGATATTTTATCTGCAGTTAGTGGGAGCTAGTGTGGTGGAGTCCACCTGCAAGTCTAGCATACTTGGCAAGTAGCAGGTCAGAGAAACCCTGTCTAATAAGACAAGATGGATAGGCTTAAGGGTTACATAAGAGATGAGGCTTTCCTATCATCTGCTTATCTACACATATACTTACTTGTTCACAGGCATATACAGGTTAACCTGCAGAAACATAGACAAGATGGAACCAACATATCCTAAGATTTCTCTGGCCATTCATCAGGACTTATTTTTCTATTAAAAACTGTTTCAATCAAGGCTATGCACTAATTTTCAGATGACTCAAATTTGGGTTGAACGACCTACTTCAGTAGGCTCATAACCACACATGTTATTCCAGGGTATCTGGCTGTTTATGTCTCATAATTTTCACATGCCAGGTTCTGGTTCCTGATTTGTGTGCCAAACTTATTATTTTGATGTTTTCATTTTTATCTTCATTATCTGAAATTTTTTATATTTTTATTTTAATTATGTGCATATATGTATTTATCTGCTTGTATTTGTGGGTATGTGCACACAAGGGTAGTGCCGTCTCTCTCTCCCTTCCTCTCTCTCTCTCTCTCTCTCTCTCTCTCTCTCTCTCTCTCTATCTTTATGTGTATCTGTGTGTGTAGGTGTGTCTCTCTGTGTGTATACTCATTAGATATGTGTGCATGTAAATGTAAGAGGATAATTTTGACTGTCACATATCAAGAATCACTAACCTTATTTTTAAGATAGGGTTTTCAACTGTCTGGTACATCTTGATTCAGTAAGGCTGGATGACCATTCAGTACATATGATTCTTTTTCCCTAAGACTGGCATTAAAAGTACAAACCAACTCAATAATGCATTTTTCCCATGGCTTCTGGGATTTACATTCTAGTCTTTATGCTTGCAAGACAAGTATTTTACCTATTATCTCCCCAGCTTGAGAACCGTTATTTCTCAGGGGAATTTAAGTGATTTAAGAGACACAGAGTCTCTTTTGTAGAAAGGGAATGTGACCAGGATGAAATTTAGTTAACATTCATACATAAAGTTTTCCATGTTTGTAAGCTAGAGAAGAAAGACACCAGCTATACTTGATGAAGTCAAGGTTTTCAGTGATATAGGAGGCTGAGCTATATTTTCTGTTTTTCTTTTTGTTTTATGTTCATGGGAGAATTTGGGATCATGTGTGCATTGTGTTACTTAGTTTTGTGCTTCTTGTCAACATTGTTCATATTTGCATGTGGAACACATAGTTGTGTGTTTGTGGGTGCACACCTGTCCATGCAGTCAAGCATGTGGTGGCCTGATAGTAGATGTCTTTTTTTTTAATCACTATCTACATTTATGCTTTCAGTCAGAGTCTCTCCCTGAGGCTGGAGCTCATGAATTCTGATAACATGGTTGATCAATTAGATTTAGGGCTCTACCTGTCTTAGCTGCCTGACATAATGCACTGCTGGAGTTGCAGGTATATGCTACCTGTCCCTTAATTTTTATACAGACTGTGAGGGTGCAAACTTGGGTTCTTGAACCATTAGAGAAAAATCCTTTTTTCACCCTCTTCTTGATTTTCAGACAGGGCTTTCCTCAAACTTGCTAGGTTGCTGTTGTGGTTAGCCTTGAAATTCTGATTTTTCTGCTTACATCAAAAGTGCTAGGATTGAAGGCTTGCAATACTTGAGATGGCTTCCAGATCTATTCTTAATATAGCAAGAAATGAAAGAGATGACTGACATCTGTAGACATGTTTATAAGTAACAATTAATTTTCTAGACACTAAACATCAGCTTCCTTTCTTTCCATTAGAAAGATCACTCAATATTAACCCAGAAAATATAGTAGATAAACTCAAAAAATATTATACACTCAATAAAAAGGAAAGATTTGGAATGGATAGACTGGTTTATTTCTTCATCTAGGGCTAATGTTTTGGATTAAAGTCAATGATGTGAATAGAAAGGTTTTCTAAAATAGCATGGATAAAATATTTCAGATGGATCAGTATTGTGTTAAAATAAAAAGAAGATTGATTGATGACTCTTTGAGAATTATAGTTGGAATCACACATCTTACAAACAGTATATGTAGAAATATACTATTTGTTAGATAAATGAGTGAAATAAGAGGTTGAAAATCATATTAATTAGTCTGTTAAAAATCAATGATACTCACTTGGAGTAATCATTAATCTGGCTTTCAACAAAATAATTTAATAAAATTCAATCAGATTCTTTATCACAAACCAGGAAAATGAAATGTATTTTTTTTCTTTAAATCAATGTTATGTGCTTGGCCATGTCAATTTTTTAGCAACAGGAATTGCTTAAAAACTGTTTGAAGATGTAGGCATTTTTCTTCCCATTCATATTTAAATGATTCTGAATTTTAGGTTACAGCTCCACAGGTAAATGGCTTGCTACACAAGCATAAAGACATGAGGTCGTATCTCCAGCAGCCATGTAAAATTTAGTCAGCCCCAGACCTTGTGAGAAAGTTCCAGTCAGTTTGGCTGAAATGGCTAGCTTCATTGTTAATGAGAGATCCTCTTGATAAGGTAGATATTTAACATTGTCACAGCCTGGTCCAGCTAGCTATCCGGACAACCCACCATGTTCCTGCATTAGAAGAGGCCAAAGGTGCCAAGAGCACTGGCTCTAGACATACAAGATGTTAGCATGTCAGATGTCTCTACTGATTAGCTTCTTGGAGTCCATGCCTTAAATCATGACCTCTGGCTCAACTATGCCACCCTCATAATGCTCGGCTATGCCCCAGACAATATCCGTCATGCTCACTGTATCCTACATACATGAAACTCTTGAGACTTAAAGATTATCTAATAAATTTATGTATTTGTGAAAATGTTCAACACATAAGATGCCCACACAATTACAATTGTAACCCAATATCTAACATTTTGATATGAATTGCTAACCGAGACTGCTAGATACCCATACATCTTCCTCCATGTTCATTCCTCTCTCTCCTCTCCTCCTTCTCTCTTCTCTCTCCTCTTCCCTATCCTGGTTATGCTTACCTCTTCTACTGCCCAATCACAGAGCTCCACTGTAAAACATTCTCTTTCAAAGAATAAGCTTCAAATGTTACCTAGTGTCAATCTTTGGGGTCCACAGGCATGCAAACATAGATGAGTAAACTGACAAGCACATGGGCAAACATGTGCACTCAAAGTGCACACAAACACACACACAGGTATACATCTGGGCATACACACACACACACACACACACACACACACACAAATGGTTAAAAAATGTACCAGCTTTCCTTATTTCTTTTGTATTGTAGAAGTCTGTATTAGAGGGCCAGCAAGACAGCTAAGTGGGCAAAATTGTATTCACTGAGTCTGACAACCTGAATTTCATCCATAGAATCTACATGTTGGAAGAAAACATCAGAGTTCTGCATGTTGTCCCTTGTCTTCTATGAATATTCCACATCATGCAGCACCCATCACAAATAAAAACAAATATATAATTAAAGAAATGTAACTATTTCCAATAAAGTGAGAGAAAAAAACAGAGATAGGATGATGAATGAGATAAATATAGCTGCTCAAAGGATAAGGTTAATTCATTTTCAGGAAACAGAATTTTCATGCAATTCTTCTGCACTGATAATTTGATTTTCACTTTTTTTCTTTTTGTAATATAACTTGTAATTCTATTTTAAAATGACTGTTATCTAAATGGCATGATTTGTTTTTATTCTAATATTCAAGTTTATTAATATTTTCCCAATCATTAGTTATTTCTTTTCCCCACATTAACACAGGTATCATAGATATAAACTTGGCTATTTCAGAATAAAGAGTAATATGGGTATTAATTCTTGGTAAGGAAAATAATATGCATTTCTAATAGTAATGAATTGTAATTTAATTAGGATAGAAAGTAGACAAAACATTTTAACAATGGAGATGCTTCTGTCTTCTCCAGTGGATGCTGGAAAATCACACTTCTCCTGCCTCACTGAGAATCTCACCTTAGTAAACTGCTGCTTGATTTTCCAAATTGTTACATTTGAAACTCTGGAGTTAATATTAAAGGTCTGCATGGTTCCATACAGAAAAAGGAGGAATAGACAGAAATCTATAAGTTTGTTTTCTCTTTTCAAAATGAAACCACTGTTAACTATCTTAACCTATTTTATCTTGGATTAAGTTTGGCATAACTTCTTTTTTGAAAGAATACTCTTATGATTCAGAAGTCTAAGAAACACAAATAAGTTATTTCAAAATTATTTAAGCTCATGTTAATGGTTTTGCTATTAAATAAAAAGAAAAGCTTCAGAACTTACGAAACTTAACTTCAAATGTAGCTTGATAAACAAATAACTGATAATTAAAATCAGTAATCACAGAAGAACAGGGGCCTCTAATAATTCAGTTTCTCTTGAACAGCCTTGACAACATTGAAATCATGGTTAAAAAAAATGCCTTTGGGGTTCCTAAAGTTCATCAGAAGATTAAAAATAGAAGGAGAATGTTGGGCCGCAGTACACACTTGGGTGTGGGTCCTGTTGGGCTGAGTTTTGGATCCCATGTGTCTGCTGCCCTACTAGGCTGGTGCTGCAGCTCAGGGGGGCAGAAGCCTGGGAAGGTGACTGAGTTTACTCCATGCCATGCCAGGCAGATGGCAAGCTGTGAGAAGCTGTGTGATTCTGCTTCAGGGTAGAGAGAACATAGTATGAGACTTTGCATGTGGCAGAGCTCTTGAGTTGAAGATCCCTGGGCCAGGAGGTAGCTGAGGACTAACTAACTGGTCTCAAGCCCTTGGTGCTGCTGAGAGGCTGTGGGAGAACTAAGATAGGGTATATGGGCTGGATCAACCCACAGCTGAAGGGGTGAGGGGGAGAAGATGAGCTTTGGCTGCACCCCATGTGGACTGAGAATCTTGGTTGTGACTTGCTTGGCTGAGTCTTTGTTGGGTCCCTGTGGCTGGAACACAGAGAGGTCATCGGTGGGACATTAGCCAACAGCTTGGTAGTTGAAAACTTTCTCCATGGTTCCCCACAGCAGGCCCCAAAGATGAGAGGTAGTCCAGGTCTTAAAATGTTTAATGTCATGGCAGAAAATGCATGGAGCTGTACCCCATGTTCTCAGGGCAAGCCTGAGATTAAATACCTTAGTGATGAGGAGGGTCTGGGAAGGAGTGCTTAATTGGCTACACCCTCTGGCCTTTAGGTATCTCATGAATATGGTGATATCTTAGGCGCTGAGGCCCGTAGTCATTCCCTCTACCTGAGGAGGGGCTAGTAGGGGCATTCTTCTATGTGCCTGAAAAGCACAGATGGATGGAAGTCTTCGGCCTCATGTAAGGAGCTTGGAGCCTGGGAGCACAGTGAAATGCATGCTGTCCCTTGCAGGGAAATCTGTGAGGTCTCCAATCTGCTGGGTCTCTGGCCATCTCTAGCCAATGCTCAACTAGAAACCATGCTGTCCTTTCACGGTCTTACAGTACTGTATGAACATGATTGTAAATATTTTATTTTTCTACTTTGTTAGATAAACAAGATTTGCAAACTTGTGTCTTTTCAGCTCAGCTCATGTTTGTACTCTATCAAGAATTCTCTGCTCAGATTGTTTACTCATTTCCTATAATGTTATTTATATATACATTTTTATTTTTAAAAGTTTTTATGACATCTGTCACTGTCCTTGAATATTTTAATGCTTCAGTCTATGACAGGATGTATTATTTTAATACAATAAAATTGTTGATATTTATATTTTATATTATTTAAACTTTCCTTAGCTCCATAATTTATTTTAATATAAATTTATATTTCATTTTTAACTTTTATTTATTCATGACATTATTCATATCACAAAATAATGGCCTTCACTATAAAAATTTTATACATTTATATCACACTTTCTGATTAGTTTAATTCTTTAAATACTAATATTTGTTGTAATATATTCATAAATTATATTCTTGTAATTTTAATTAAATAAAGTTAAATGTATTTCTCATGATATTTTGATAATATAAACACTGTAAGAATACTATATGTTGGGGATTAAATTAACCTAGTTAAAAGAGCCATTATGTCACTTATTTATTATCATGAGTAGTGAGACCATTGTCCTAGAAATTTTGAGACTTAGAACTGGTAATTCAAAATTGTATCCAAATCCAACCTCAAGGTATTCTATAATTTCTTCTGGCTTTCATAACACCTGCAGACATGCAGACACATGCACATGCACAAACATTCACACACACACACACACACACACACACACACACACACAATCTAAACAATTAGAAATACTCAGATGTGTACCAGTATCAAATATGTCCATCAAAATGAACAGTTGAGATGAAGAACTAATTCCTCCCATTTAATCAAATCTTTAAACTCTCAACCAACATCTTGATGCCTTAATCCCCAATATATATCTGTCTCTATTGTTTTGAATCTCCAGTTCTATTCTCTGCTTCTATGTGTTCAGAATTTTGTAGTACTCATATAAGCAAATCTAGCTTGTTTTGTTTAACCTAATGTATTTTAAGATCATTCAAACTGTGACAAAGTAATAGAATTGCATTCTTTTACAACATTGCATACTATTTCTTCTGAATATATAGTTTAAGAATTCATAAGCATTTGTTATTTGATCCATCCCAAAAGCTGTGATTATTTGTGTGCCTATTTATTGTTTGGGTTGGAGAAAAAAATGTCTTTATTTCCTCTGTCATGTTATCTTTTTTAGGATCATTCTTGTTGTTCTTGTGTCTTTGGCTCTGTGTGTGTGTGTCTTTATGCGTCTTTGTGTCTGTATGAGTTCAAGAGAACATGTGTATATGTGTTCATGTATGCTTAGCTTTTTTATACATTTGGTTATCAAACGATGAAACTGAAATAATCTCTGCCTCTCAAACCTTACTCTTGTTATTAAAAAAAAATGGTTTCATGGAGGCTCAAAAACTACTTCCTTCCTGTTCTATTTTAAGTGAAAACTTATAAATATTCATGCAACAGTTAATTTTCTTTTTTTTTCCTAATAATATAGTTCTTTTAGTTTTTCAGTAGTAAACCTTTTTTAGGACCTATTGAGATTGTATTTCATTTTCTAAGAACACTTGAATACTGAGTAAAAAAAAGTTTACTCACTGATTTTTGTTTAATGTTTGGTGTGAGGTGTGATGTCTCAGCATTTAAGCACTTCTCTCACAATAATGAGAATCAGGATTTGGCTTCTGAACACACACATATATCATGAATAGTTATTATGGTCTTTCTGTAATTCCAACCTTGAAAGCAGAGGCAATTATGCTAGCCATCACTTAGCCATATCAGTGAGTGATGGATTCCATGAGACACTCTCCTTCAATGAATAAGGTATAGAGATATGCAAGATTATTCCTGATAGGTACATTGGGCCTCCATTTATATGCTCACCCATGTGCACATGCAGCTCCCACACATAAGTGTTCACACCCATGTATAAACATGCATAACACACACACATACATACAGGAAAACGAGAAAAGAAATAAAATATTTACTTTTCATAAGGACTTATTATTGAATTAATTCAAAATTATTCTTCATATTAATTTCTGATACATTGTTTGATGACAGAAAATAGAATTAAAACATATTCACTCAATATGTTTATTACTATGATACTTATAGTGACCACCAGTTCATAGTTACGTATTTATCATGAACCATTCTAAATCAGTGGCAATAGATCTGTGAACAAATAATTGTCATTTTATTATCTCTGTGGATAAAGTTTTAGCCATTATGGTCAAAACTATAATATTAATTATTATCAAATAATTTCTCTTACTCAAGTAAGATGGTTTTATTAGAACTAAATTGAATTAACTTAATTTTGTATCTCTTCCCCTTCCCCTGAGATATCCAAATTCATTTCATCATTAGGCTGCTATACTGTCCACAAGATTCACACAGCTTTCTTCTCTTCCCTTTCTTCATCATTTTATCTCTATGAATAAAGTTTTTACTATTAATATAACTATAATATTATTAATCATTTAAATAATTTCTCTTATTCTAGTATGTATATTATATAAGAATTCCATGATATTAACTTTAGTTTTTCTGACTCTCCCTCTCTGAGGCATCCAAATGCATTTCATAATTAGGTTGCTTTACTATACAAAAATTCTAGTCAAACTGTCATCATACTCCAGTGCTTTCAGGGCAGGGCTTTCCTTAGGAGTTTCATGAGGGCATTCAACCACTATTTCTCCTCCCACCTTCATTAGGCCTGCAGATCTTGGATCATACAGATAAGCCTCTCATTTCTCAGCATTTTTCCTGTTCTCTGAGTCCTCTGGGATGAGTCAAGCTTCCCTGAGTACCCTACTATCCCAGGGGAAACTCCATTTTCCTGCCAACTCTTCTCCCACCTTCATCAGACCTGAAGACCCTGAACTATAGAGGTTAGCTTGTTTCTCTCATCCAGCTTTCCTGCTCACTAAGTCCTCTGTGGCATACTTAGCTGTTCTGAACAGCCTGCTAACCCAGACAGACCACAATTATCCCACCACTTCTCTGCCTATCTTCATTGTACCTGTTTTTTCTGACCCATACAGACCTGTGGATCCTGACTCATACAGATCTGTTGATCTGTACCATATAACCCAAGGATATTCATCAGAGGCTTTCCACACTAGGACCTTAGAGATTAATTTCCCTCCCAATACCTACAGAAACATCCAGGAACTATAGACATCTAGATGACTACAGACCTTTTAAAGAACACAATCAACAAAAGCCAGGGCAATATGACTCCTTCGAAGCACAGCTACCTTACCCTCCATGTTGTTAGATACTGCCTTCTCATCTAAAACATGAAGCCATTGCTCACTATTTACTATGTTTCATCTGAGCTGCTCTCAACTCTGATTAGACAACCCTCTAGGCCATATTTTTTTGGCCCCTATATAATATATTTTCCTTTTCTTGTCCCATGTCAGCTCTTTTCTTTTTCTAATCATGGTTGTCTCTCTCCAAATCTGTGAAACCACACCCCATCTACATCTGCTCCTTACAGCTATTGGCTGGTGGCTTCTGCACTCACCTATCAGAATTAACTTAGGGACAGGAATCCAGGAGGTATGTGCAGACTCCAGATCTTGGGGTCCCCACTTATCATTATAATAGACAATAAAAGACAAAACCTCAAGACATGTGTGTTCTAGCACTCATGTGAAATTTGGGAGAAAACATGAAAAAGTCATTTTTGTTCTGTTATCTGGATTTTAAGGATTAACCTCAGGTTGTCAGGCAGGGCCTTGAGTGCATTTAATACTATAAGACATCTCAGCAGCCACCTTTATGGATCTTACATATGTATTGGGGTTTTTATAACACTAATGAGTAATGAGATGACTTTTGGGGTGTGTGTGTGTGTGTGTGTGTGTGTGTGTGTGTGTGTAAGGGTGTGTGTGTGTGCCTATGTTAAATTGCTCCATGAGGGCAAATATGTGCCTCCTCTTTGTTGACTTATACTATTATTAAAAAATATATCACAGATGAGGTAGTTTTTAATGAAAACAGACTTATAGCTTTGTGTAATTGTAGACAGAGGCCAGTATCTGGTGAGGGCCTTCCTGTTACATCACCACATGGTAGAACCTATCCTCTGATGAGAGAGAGGGCACTCAAGGGGAACAGAAAGCACAGAAACATAGTAGAGAGACAGACAGAGATAAAGAGAGACAGAGAGATACACAGAGAGAGAGTTGAGAGAAAAAGATCAGAGAAGAGGGAAGAGGAAAAGACAAAAGAAAAGAAAGAAGAGAAATGGTGAGCAGAGGGACAGGAAAAGAAAGAATGAACATATAAAAGGGACTAAACCCAATCCCACAATAAGAACATTAATTCTTATGTTCACAAGAATGCATAACTTCTCATATACTCAAAACTTCTTATAAGTTACATCTCTTAATATTACTCTAATGGCAATTAAATTTCAACACACACTTGGGAAAGCCTGTAACTTAATCCATAATGCTCAGCACAGATTATGTCTCAAAAATTACTCTGAAGCATACTGACTTATGCATGACATCTACAATGGAGTTAATGAGTCTTAGCTTCTAATTGTTTTTTAATCTCCTACACTAATGCACATTAGTTTGATCAAGAGGATAACATTTAATCAGTGTATTTTATTCCCAAACTCTTAAGTTCTTCTCCTGAGTCTCTTCACCCCAAGCCTTTGAAATATTAGCCAGCTCATTGTTGGCCAACAGCACTAGCAACTTTAATAAGCAAAACATTTTGTAGCCCTGATATTGTTCATAGATGGTTGTTCTCTACATGAGGTACTTTATCAAACATGACATTTACTTACAAGGTTGCTGAGGAATGAATTAAACACTTCCTAATAGTTTTTACTGCTATAGTCATTTTCTCATATCGCCTTGCTCACCTATTAGTTAGCATAATTGAAAATGTATACATCATGATCAATTTAAATAATCCAGTTTTTCTTTTATTTCATATTTTGTTATATCGAATTTTGAGTAACATAGAAGAAACACTTTTTCTTTAATTTCAATTTTATTATATTGACAAAAAGCTAAGTCTTATATTTTTTACAAATCAAGTCAAAGGCCCAGTAACTTTTGATGTATTGATATATTTGTGTTTTCACACACACACACACACACACAAACACATACACACACACGTATTTGATAGATAATATTGATTACCAAAAAGTTCTATAATTACCCATGAGAAAGTTCTCTGGGCGTGGTTGTGAGTGAGTTTATCACTTTGGGTAACTATAGTGGAAAGAACTACTATAATGGCAGGTGACACACTACCAGGGATGTGGAATAAATATATCAGATAATGTGAGCTGGACACAAACCAGCATTCTATTCTCTCCATTTTAACTGTAGATCCAATGTAATCAGCTACCTCCTAAAGTTCCTGCTGTCATGACTTGCACACAATTATGAACTGGAATATTAAATTATAATCTAAAGAAATCCTTTTTTCCATAAGTAATTGTGTCAGGCATTGAATTATAGCTATCAGTCTATCAATATATGCACAGGTATTGAGTGTTAAAGCATCAAAGCTATCAATATAAAAATAGAGAACAGAAAAATCTGAGCATATGTATAATTTATCTGAATCAACATGACAAAAATGTTTAAAAATATTTAATCTTCAACCTTACCACAATGAAATTATTTTTGAATTATCTTACAAACATTTTTTAAATCAAATAATTAAAAATACATGGAGAGATCTTCTGGGAATGCTAAAGATATTACAATTGAATGACATGGTTGTAGCATTAGTATCCAATCATTTATATATTTTGTGATCAGTTATGACATCTGAGATATATGGAGAAGGTTTTCCACCTTCTCAACTCAGCATCGTTTATTCCCATTTTATTTACACTGGGGAACAATACATCCTAGCCTCTAGAATATTCATTCATTTTCTGTATCAAAATGTCAACTGCAAATTTCCTCTTACTGTAATTTTAATATTCAGTGGATGTTACCTTCAATACTTCTGTGGATTAAAATAAAGTGGGCTGAAAGTTAAGACATGGCTATGCTCATTAGGCATGTGCTGACAAGTTTGATGACATGAGTTTAATTTCCAGCACCTATTTGGGACATGAAGAGAACAGACCCTAGGAAATTGTCCTCTTACCTCCACACATTCCACAGAATGTATGCAATCCAATATATTATCCACAAATAAATAAAACTCATAAATCAGTAGGCTAAAGTAGCATTTTAGCAACTACTATTTTGCAAGAACATAATAATTATAAAAGTAATTATAGAAAGATTTTCTAACTGAGAGCACCATCATCTAGTTCATGATAAGATCACAGGAAGTTTTTCATTCAAAATCCATGGGGGAAAAGGAAGTCTCACATCAAGAGGACCTAAGAGATTCACAGCTCAAAACATTATAAAATGTATTGTTACCATAAAGCCAGAGTATGTTGGCTTCCTTAAAGTAAGAAGAAAAATTTTAAGTGTTAATAATTTAATAGAGCCATAGAAAAGCCAATACAAAAGCTTATTAGAAATGAAACTGAATAATTTATTGCATTATGGTATCATGTTGGTGGTAAGAGAGACAAGACACTCACTGCAAATATAATTTTCATGATTCGTTATAATATGCCAGCTCAAGGCTGTGGCTAAGTGTTTTAATTATTCTAATTTATGAATTTTCTCATATCTTCTGTGTTAGGGTCTAAAGTATGTATGTTCATTAAAATCCCTGCTCAAAATCATACTATCATTGCCTGTTCTTCCTATGCACTGAGGCCCCAGCTGCAAGGCCTGTTTGAGCTCCTCTCCAAGGATAAACTGCCCTTTGGTTTTCTCACTGTGGGTATGTTTATATCATGGGCTACATGACAGCATTCTCTCTTGAGAATGCCTTCCTACCTAGATGTTCTAGATGTTCTCAGGATGCAGTAATTTTTATTTATTTTTTATTTTAACTCTTTTAGATCATTGTTGGTTTTTTATCTCATAACTGAGCCAGGAGAGCATCTTAACCTAGGAGAGGAGTTTTGGAGGAGATAAGGGAATGTCTCTTTGAATTTAGTTTCTGTTTTCAACAAGCTTGGGAACAGAACTTGAGAGCTTCCCCATGTAATTCAAACTACATATGAAGCTCCTAAAAAACAAAGGAGCCAAGTTTTAGCATCAAAAGACCTTTTGCTATTCAGGTGACACATATCAGAATAGTATATTTGAGATCCTCACAACAAAGAGCCAGTTCCAAACCTTCACAATAAATTAAAGTGAGAACTAGGCTTACTGTCAAAAGCTTTGAAGGGAAGGAAGGGACTTCTGATGTTCTCTGTGTCTGTGTCTGTCTGTCTCTGTCTCTGTCTCTGTCTCTGTCTCTGTCTCTCTGTCTCTCTCTCTCTCACACACACACACACACACAAGTATACACACAGAGAACAGAACTTAGATGCTCAGCAGTAAGAAGCACTTTTCACTATTTCACTCTTCCAGAGGGTTCAGGTTGGATTTCTTTTCTTTTATTGTCTTTCTTTTTTCATTTTTTAAAATTTAATTTTAGTTTTTACTCTTCATTTTATATCCTGCTCACTGACTCCTTCCTGATTATACCTTCCTTCAATCCATCCTCAATCTACCCTGCTCATCTCCTATAAATGGGTATCTTTACCCCCCTGTTTATCCCCCTACCCTGGCACTTCAAGTGTCTATGAGGCTAGGTGCTTTTTAACCCACTGAGGCCAGACAAGTCATCCCAGCTAGTAGAACATATCCTACACACAAGAAACAGTTATTGGAATGAACTCCATTTCAGTTTTTCAGGACATGAGGACCAAGCTACAAATCTGCTACATATAAACAGGTCTAGTCTGTGTATGTTTTTTGCTTGGTGGTTCAGACCCTGAAAGCCCCAAGCATCCAGGTTAGTTTTACTCTGTTCATCTTCCTGTGCAGTTTTTTTCTCTTGGGGCCCACAGTCCTTACTCCTAATCTTCCATAAGATTCCCCAAGCTGTAGATCCACTGTTTGGCTGTAGGTGTCTATATCTGTCTGAGTCAGCTGATGGGTGGAGCTTCTCAGAGGACAATATGCTCCTACACAGACATAAAGAAGTTAAAGAAGAAGGAAGATCCAAGAAAGGAAGCACGAATCTCACTTAGAAGGGGGAATAAAATAGTCAGATGGAGGGAGCAAACTGGGAGGGAGTGGGGATGAGGAGGGGAATGAGCGTTCAGAATCAGGCATGGAGAAGGACAGGAGAGATGGCTACATAGCCATAAAAATGAATGTAAATCTGCAATTGTTGGGGGTGAGGTGATAGTGGAGCATCTGCTGGATAAGAGAGAAATATTGGATAATGGTGGCACCCAAGAATTAATGGGGGTGACCTTACCTGTGACTCACAACATTGGAGATATGGAACCTGAAGAGGTCACATCCTGTAGCCAGGCAGGCACCCCAGTGGAGCTATAGAGACACCAACATAGACACAAAACTTTCAACCTAAAATTTTTCCTGTCTACAAAAAAATGCAGGCATGGGGGATGGTGCAGAGACTGAGGGAAGGGCCAACCAATATTAGGTCCAAATTGAGACCCATCCCATGGGCAAGCATGAATCCCTAACACTATTAATGATACTGCTATGCTTGCAGATATGTTAGATTTGTATGTCCATTTTGGGTGGCTCAAAACCACCTGCACCTCCAGTTTTAGCACACTTGAAAACCTCTTCTGCTTTCAGGGGCAACTGCACACATTTTTAACAGGTGTAAAAATTATATCTAAATAAAAATAAATCTTAATAAAAAACATCTCTCTCTCTCTCTCTCTCTCTCTCTCTCTCTCTCTCTCTCTCACACACACACACACACACACACACACACACACACACAAGTACTAACACACGTGAAAATTATACTGGGAAAAAGAGCCTCCATGTCAAAACCCATACTGTGTATCTGCTCTTCAGGATATGGCATAAACAAAAATACAAACAAAAAACAAACAATAAAACATAACAAAAATAATTCCTGAATCTGCAATAATAATTATTGCAAATACCAAAGTCTTGACACCTACTTA
Source organism: Arvicanthis niloticus (assembly GCF_011762505.2). Lineage (NCBI taxonomy): Eukaryota > Metazoa > Chordata > Mammalia > Rodentia > Muridae > Arvicanthis > Arvicanthis niloticus. The sequence goes on from NC_047667.1 coordinate 4,674,704, forward strand.
AACCTCTTGGAGGTCCACCTAATAGATTTCTATCTTTCTCTATCTGCCTTGTACAGCTCACATTGTCTCTCTAATCACAGTGTATCTGAGAGTGACTTGTCCTTCTTCTTTGCTGTCTATTCCCATGCTGTGAGCTGAATTGAATACAGTTGTTTCTTACATCACTTCAATAGGCTTTCTTAGGAAGTGTGCTAAAATCAGTGAAAAGTTGAATCTCATTTATATACACACCTTTCACCCAGCTCCAAAAGTAGCTATTTCACAAAGCTCCTCTAGAGATTCATTGCTGGTAGTTTTAAATTTATACTATCTTTGGCTATTTTAGCAGAGAGGCCTAAAAAAAATCCTGGGTTAAAATAATGTAGATATTTGAATTCTGTCATAATGAGTTTTCATCATATGGTTTGATTGTTTGAAAAGCAGTTTCTTGCTTTATTCACTTTAAGAGGATTCTGACATTTTCACATTTGAGCAAGGCATATATCTGAAGTTTATAGATGTTTATTCTGTTATGGGTGAGGATCAAGTTATTGTAAAAACAAGGAGAAGAGATAATCCAAAACATTACACACCTAAATATTAACCTACAACCATTAAAAAAAAAAATGCCTGACATCTGACAGCACTGTCTCTTACTAGATGAATTAAGCTGAGGCTAAGCAGGGCTGATTACTGAGTTTTGCTCACTTGAGGTCACTATTGAACATATGCTGAACTCACTCATTGTTTAGTAGATAAATCTACCGGCTGGCATCTTCTGGGGTTATTTAGCTGAATCAGTAATTACCTACCCATAGGAATTTCTAAATTTTGTGTAGTTTTTAGAGTTCTGCTGCCCTTGCTATATGGCCAACTATACTTTTTACTTACCATTTTTTGATTATAACAAACATTAAAAGATGTAAATAGAAGATGGTAAGGGAAACGCTGGAAAGGTTTGTCAGTGGTATTTTGTGGGCTAGCTTCATAGATTTTATGAGTCAGCAGATCTGGATTAATGTCTAGCTTTAATGAACACAATAAAAAATACCAGCAAGGATGTAGCATAGTGTGAGGCATTGAACTGACTCCCCATATTCTTACCCCAACTTCTCAAGTGCTGTGAATGCAGAATATGTCACCCTTTCAGCTGGTTGGATCTTAAGTCCTCCTCCACATATGTTGTATTAAAGGTCTTTCACAGAGTGCTTCAGTGTTCAGAGGTAGGGTGCTTGGGAAGTGATTGGATCATGAGAATTTCATGAGTTCTGAACCATAGATCTATACATATAGACCAATGTACACTGTACAAGTCCATTGCAGTGTAGGCTTCTTGGAGGATGTTTGTTGTTCAAGTGATCTCTTTTTCTTATCCCTACTTCCATATCCACACACTGTTCCTGTCAAAAACCTGCAGCATTGAGGAAACAGAAGTAGGCATATCATTGTAAGAGAGAGGTCAGTCTGTTGTACATAACAGGTTAGCAGAATTGTGTCAAGGACAAGCATCAGTAATTCAGAGGATTGTATCCATGAGAATTCAGGTAAGGATGCAGCTGTAAGCTGACAAGTAACTCATTGTATTTCTGACACTGCATTAAGAAACACCCTTCAGATATTCTATTTATTTCTCTCATTTCACGTCAGTCTTTTATTGGTTACTCACTACCTTTTTTCTGCAATAATACATAATCAAAAATGGATTTATTGTTTTCCTCAAACCCATTGTTTTTCCTAAAAAAACCCATGTAAATATGTCAACAGAAAACACAATGCACAAATAAAGTCACAGTTCAGTGTCTACCAAAGCAAGTTGTACACTAACTTTTAACTCTTGGAAAAACTTTTAAATCACAGGTCATCTTGTTATGAACTTGAGAATATAGCATTAGCATGAAAACAGAAAGCTGCTAAACAGATCAGGATAATGTTAATGTTTTTAGCTTGTCTAAATTTTCTAAAATTGTCTAAAGAATATGTTTCTCCATTTTATTGAGCTCATCATTGAAATATGAACTTCTACAGTACTTTTAAAACTCTTTTCCATATGCAATATTAATTCCTCTTGCAACTTTCCCCAGGCATCCTTCACAAGCCCAGGATTCTATCTTGCAGAGTTTGTATCCTAGTTTCCTTAGTCAGGCGACCCCAATAGGTCAAACTGCATGTTCCAATCTTTCTGAAAAGTTCTGCTCACTAATCCAATGGGCCCCTTGCAAGGTCTAAACTCTCATACCCATCCCCTTATCTTTTCTACTATACTTCTAACTCCCAATGTCCCCCAATAATATTTCTATGTTAAGCATTCTATTATTAGAGATCTCCCGTCTTATAGCCTCATACTACTTTTAACTCAAAAGAACCAACTATTTTTTCCTTTATTTTCTCCCATGTATTTTCTATGGACATACCTGTCCTTTGAGATCCAGGCCCAGTGTTTCTTTTCCTTGAGGTCTTCAATTTTCTTACCTACTTAAACTTCAGGCTTTTTAAAAACATTTCCTTCTTCAAATGTTTCCAGGTACAATTTTATCATTCTGAGTTTGCAAAAGTTTCCCAGAGAAGAATTAAGTCAGTCAGCCTCCACAACCAGAATCCCTTGTCCCAGTATGCCTGGGTTGAATGCTTGAATCAATAGGGTGGGAAGTTTGTTTTTAATAGACATCAGAGACATTTCCTTATTGAGGAATGCCCCCAATCCCTGTCCCAGAAAATTTTACCAGAGTTGTATTTGAGCACAGATATGGTATAGATAAAGCAAAGGAAACAAGCAGACAAGAAAAAGCAAAACCACTGGGCAGTGGTGGCACATGCCTTTAATCCCAGCACTTGGGAGGCAGAGGCAGGTGAATTTCTGAGTTCAAGGCCAGCCTGGTCTACAGAGTGAGTTCCAGGACAGCCAGGACTACACAGAGAAACCCGGTCCAAAAAAAAAAAAAAAATCATCTGTATACTAGAAAGGCAGAAGTTAATTTTTCAGATTGATCTTGCTTCCACAGATGAAACTGTTATCTGATAAAAATTACAGTAAATGAGACTCTGCCCTAAATGATACATACATATACATTGTTATATACCAAAACAGTTAATTTTATTAAAGAATAAAAATTCAAAAATATATAATAGGTTAATTTGAACAAAATGATAACTTTTATAGTTAATTTGTCTTAACTATGCTGATGGCTAGATCAGTTAATAGCTTTTCAATCAAAAGCAGTCTGGATGTTTGTACAGTTAATGGGGAAAAAGGCAACCTGAAAAGAAACAAAGATAATATGTAGTGATCACCCACATGAGCATAACTCCTTTTCTGCTATACCCATTGAAGAACTGCTTTGTCTTTCATTCTGGAGATTCACTTATGAGGACTCATTTGACTAGTATTAAGATTGAGACAGCTTTCTTGACAAAAGTAAATAATTATCTAAACTAATGAGCTTAAAATTTTTATTATATTCAAATCATATAATACACTGAAAAAAATATTAACTGAATTGTGCATTTGTATATGTGTGTGAGCACTCAAGTGTGAGGGCACAGACCTGCATGCAGGTGTGCATCCATGCTTGTCTGAATGTGTGTGTATGTGTGTGTGTATGTGTGTGTGTGTGTGTGAGAGAGAGAGAGAGAGAGAGGAGAGAAAGAGGGAGAGAGAAAGAAAGAGAGAATAAAGAACAGAGGTTAACATTGGTCTCTTCCTTAACAGTTCTCTTATTTTCTATTCTCTCATATCTATATGTGTGTTGTTATACACTTGTATATATGTGTGGGTTCATGTAGAATTGTCTTAGTTGGTTTTCTATTGCTTTTGAGAAACACCATGACCATGGGAAGTCTTATAACAGAAATCATTTAATTGGAACTTTCTTACAGTGTCAGAAGTTTAGTCTATTATCATCATGGCAGGGACCATGATATCAAGCAGGCAGAGATGGTACTAGAGAAGTAGTTGAGAATCTGAATCCACAGGCAGAAGAAAGAGAGAGTCACTGGGACTGGCTTAATCTTCTCAAACCTCAAGGACAAGAGGCACACTTTCTTTATTAAAGTCACACCTTTAACAATACAATTCCTAATCCTTCTTAAGTAGTACCACATCCTGACCAATAAGCATTTAAATATATGAGCTTATGGGACCCATTATTATCCAAACCACTACACACATGCATATGTGTTTATATCAAAATATGAAGTTGATTTTTATAAGCTTTGCTTTATCAGATTCTATTTTATTCATTGAGGAAATGTCCCTTAGTGGAACTGAACCTGTTCTTTCTGAGTGCCTAGTCATCTTCCTTAGGGAATCCCTGTCTCTTCTTTCCAAAAATCTGGAAATTCAGGAATGTTGCCACACTGACCCGGTACTAGGTTCTGTAGATGTTATGTCTTGTTTTTATCTTTATATGATAATTTCTTTTAACCACCAAGCTAACTTCCCAGCCAATTCTGTCTTATAACTTAAATATAAAGTCTCTCACTGAACCAGTTCACAAAGTTTGGTACCCAGGCTAGCCAGAAAGCTGTCTCACCCTTCCTAGCACTGGTATTACAGGCAACTGCTATCACGCTGGGCTTTTTGTGTGAATATTGGACATATAGACTCAGGTATTCATGTTTACACAGCAAGTATTTTTCCAACTAACCTGTGTTTTCTAGACCAGCCACAGGTTCTAAGCCTAGAACTGGTAGCAATATTTAGGAAAGAGGATAACACAGCATGCCAGTGACTGTAATCTGAGATTCATGACATCTTGTTATTATAGATGTTCCATCACTGTTATCTCTTATAATTAATTAAATGGCTGAATAAAATAGATAACATTTCATATTTTGAAAAAATTTTGAGGAACTTTGTAGAAAGGCAATGATTTGCAATGACAACATTAAACAATTATGCTGTATTTGCTTGTTACTTAAAGACCACTTTAGGTGTTTTAGTGACAATCCATTAACATGTCTCCTGATTGGTGATGAATGCCAGCTGTATTAAATGTCTGGAAAAAATTGAACATTTAAAGCTTTTGAAAACTGACAGCAAAAGCAGAACAGATTTGCTTATGTGGGTTGACAGGCCTCTTAGGAGACTGATTCTATAAGTTACTTTTCTCACTGCCAATCTAGAAGACATGATAAAAGTAATTTGAGATCTGAAGTGTTTATTGTTTCACAGTTTGAAGGAACAGTCCACAATAGTGGGGAATATAGAGTGACAGGAGCATGAAGCATCTGGTTACATGGCATCCATCGTCAGGCAGCAGGGAGGCATGAAGTCCCTCTGTTACTAAATAAATTTTCTCCTTGTTGTGCAATTTATAGTACCAGCCCATGAATAGGCACTATACATATTTAAAGTGGATCATCTCACTTCAAATAATCCAATCAAGAATCTCATTTATAGGCATACCCAGGGATGTGTTTCCATGGTGTCTTGAATTCCATCAAGTGGTAATCAAGCTTATCCATCACAGTGATAATCTATGTTTAGAGGAAACTATGGTTAGCTCAGTAAGATTTTGGAACACTAAAGAACACAGCAGCTGATAACATAGGCATCTAACGTGACTAACCCAGCAGGTATACTTAGACATTCTCTGCTTAGAAAGTATTACAGGGGTCCCTGCTTAGCCACATGCAAATCTTATCTAAAGCATAACAATGTAGGAATGTAAAAAAGAAAGACAGTTTCATTCCCACATAAAAAGAACAAGGGGGTGGCCTTTGGTTAGCCTACTTCAAATCATGGAGGGAAAATACAAACCATTTTCCAATAAGCAAAATATAAAATTTTATTTTTGTAACTCTCAGGTGCGTGGAGCAGTGTGAATGGCCAAGGTCCCTGTGCCAGTCAGGTTGGTCTTCTGTACTGTACTGCCAGCTGAGAATAAATCATGGGATTTTTTGAGGATGTTTATTATCATTAGAATTAATTTTAAATGTGTATATTGAAGAGCTGCAGGAAGCTTGCCTCTATGCTTTCTAGCTGCTCATGAAGTGCTCTCCCCTTTTCCCAGAAGAAATGCCTCTGGCCTTTCAGCCTTTCAGCGGTGCAGATCAAGCCCAACCTGGCACCAGAATATTGCAATCTGCCTTTTCATGGTGGCACTCCCTAATGACCCCCAACCCCAGAGGCAAGTGCTGGCTTTGGGAATACACATCCCAGCCTCCTATCCCCTAGGCTGGAATCCTCCCTGATAGCACTTCAAGAATGCAGATAGTTCTTGTTCTTGAGAAAAATGAACCAAACATCCTTAAAAAGAAGTGCTCCACTTTTTGACCAGGAGAGAAGAGCAATTAAGTGTTCCCAGACAGCTGTGGCCAGTTTGTAAAAAGAAACTAGTTCCTGATAGCATCATAAAATTACTCCCCAGGTCAGAAGAGTCACCCTGCCCAGCTGCAGGATTCTGCCCTGCTGTCTGAACAAATGATAATCAGGTTTGAAGTATGGCTTCCCTTAATCATCTCACCTGTTACATAACCCCAAATCCTGAGGATCCCTGCTTATGCATATGTGTATATATAAACTCCAAGTCCATGGATGCGAGCAGCTATTTCTAACCTGTGCAGTGGGAAGGGTTTGCTTCCTGGGTCTGTCTCATGAATAAAAAGGCTCTCTATGTTATTATAGTGAAATTGCACTGCCTAGCATTCTTCTGGTGTTCCTGAGAACTAAGCATAGATATATATACCTTAGCAGACTTGTATACAATTCTGGAAATAAGATCTCATGTTGTATCTGTTATGAAATAAGAATACAGAGAATCAATAAGATATTCTGTAATAAACTACAACCTCACTGATGACCACCAGGTGCTGTAATAACTTTACCTCCTCACAAAAGGTCTACATAGGGTACAGACATAGATCAGTGGGTAACGTGCCTCATATACAGGTGTGATGATCTGACATCAAGATGGAGCTCATATAAAATCCAGCCATGCTGGTACATGACTGTTAACCACATAGTGGAATAGAAGTAGGGTCTTTGAAGAAGCTCACTAGCAGCCAATTTAGAAGAAATAAATAACCCAAATTTTGGTGAGTTCTCCAAAAACAAAAGAAAACAAAATAAAAGTTAGTATTGGGTGTGGGGAATAGTAGAAGATATTTCAGTGTTATCCACAGGCCACTAAAAATGCCTGCATGATGAACATTCCCTACAAACACACACACACACACACACACACACAATCCCCATACACATCATCACACAAAAGCACCTGAAAGTAGTCCTGTTGGTAACCATTTCCAACAAGAAAATGTTAGATGTATTTCCATTCATCACATATCTACTGAGCTTCTGTGAATCCTCACTAGAAGGAATTGTGTCATTACTTCATCAAAATATTCATCATTAACAGAAAGGGAAAATACACATAATTAAAAGTTTCTCTATTAATAGTTTTGTTAGAAATAATAATACCAGGAAGATGACTAGAAAGGGTGTTACAAAAGAGTATCTACTTCTACATGAGTTTTTAAAAATCTCAGAACTGGAAGTCTCACATTCCCTAAAAACAGCATTCTTCTTGGAGGAACCGTCTAAAACCATCTTCTTCTGTCAGGACATCTAGCCCCCTTTGGTTCTGAAGTACCACAGCTGGAATCTCATGAGCTTTGATGTAGAAGAAAATTTCTTGCAATGTATGTAGAAAAAATAATTGGTCCCTGATTCTAGCATATGTATCTGATAAGACCAATATGGGCAGTCCCCATAATTATGTGGTCAGTTTCTACAATAATCTTCTATCTGGTCAAAGAGAAAGCAAGTATAGAGAACATAATATTTAGATAGGATAACAGATATAGGGATAATAACAATTTGGATTGGTTCTTGGCATCCGGCTATGGTACAGCTTCCTGACCCTTTTTGGAAAGACTGTTTGTTATCTGTGTGAGTCTCTTGAACCTTGAATCTTCACATCTAAGGGCTGACCTGGATGGAAACAAGCAGCAGGGGGAGGACAAGAAACCCATGTCTAGTCCATTGAGGTTGACCTCAGCTGTCAGAGTGGAGTCTCATTTTCTGGGACTGAGGACAAGATGGGTGATCTCGAAGTCCTCTGGAGCTTAATAGAGCATGGTCTTGATAGGGTCGATGTGTATGAAGAAAAATCGATTTTAGGTGGACAGATGAAAAGCTTGAGGTGTGACAGGTGAAGAAGAGAGGAACTGATGGCAAGCTTGGGTTTAGGAGAATCAGGAGAGCAAAGAAAATAGAGGCTCCCAACTTAGCTAAAATATTCCTTCCCAATAAGGGGATAGGACATATAGGCACTACCAAAAAGAAATGGGTGAGAGGTACACACCTAAAAATGCAACTAAGTGTGTGTGTGTGGGGGGGGGGGGTCTGGTGAGGAAGGTAAGGTTGTTCTCCTGCCCTGGCAACAAGAAAATATGAAGTTAAGTGGATCCCAAATGTCCAAGAGGAAGGAGATGTGTCTTCCACTTACCATAATAGCTACCCAGGGCTCCCAGCAAGTGGTTGGGTCAAGAGAGCTCAGGGCCCTGTTCATCCTCCATAGCCAATTCTAGAAGGTCAGCTGAAGGGTTTTCTGAGAGTGATGTCCCTCTGTTCTGGGTGACATGAGGGCAATCGACATCCCAATTACCCTTCTGATGGCACCTAGGATATGGTCCTCTTGGCTTGCTGATATTGGGGCATGCCCTCACCCAATGACCTTGTTGATCACATTTATAGCAGGGGCCTGGTGGTCCCTTAGCATTCAAAGACCAGGAGTCTGGGGTAGTGGTTGAGGCTGGTTGGACAGCCTTTGCCAGCTTGTGGTATTTCTGTTTTCAGGCTCTCTCATCTCTCTCATGGCACACCTTGAAGGACAGCACCAAGACTTAGCTAGAGGTAAATTTATAACCTGTGTTTTGGCAGGCCTAAGAAAGTCAGCATTAAAGCCAGTAAACTTTGAGGAACTCCAAGAACTTGTCCAGGACAAACAGGAAAACACATCTCAGTTTTTAGAATGCTTTACAAAAGCTTTATTGCTTTATTACACCACCTGCAGAATTATAATTTCATCAAGGATCCTGGTCAGAAACTGCCTCAGATCCGATTTGATACATTCTGTTTGTCTGATGAATCTGATCTGCATGCATTTTTGCCTCTTCCCAAACTCACCTACGTATATCAGGAAGTAAATTATTAGTGAGAATTATATGTATATCATGGAAAGTCCACCTATAAGTTTGAGTGATGTACTGGAACTCTTTAATAAAGGCAGAGGAGTTAGAGGTATAGGAACCAGGTCTGCTCTCTATTTGAAAAAGTTCACTCAGTGAGAAAGAGACATGTATTCTGACCAGACCATCAACTCCAGCCACTTTCTTTAGGGAAAGGACAGGTGCTAGTTTAGGTGTTCCTGAAGGAAAAGGAATTGGGGATTTGGCTGTGGCCTGAGAATGTGTGATAGGAAGGGTAAAAGTTGGTTCCAATGCAGGGCGATTATAGTGGCATGCAGTTGGCACAAAAGGAGGGATGGGTCTGGAGATGTTGAGCTATTAGACACTGTAGTATCCTGTTGAGAAGAAGAAACTGATGCCAGGCAATGGTGGCACATGCCTTTTATCCCAGCACTTGGGAGGCAGAGGGAGGTGGATTTCTGCGTTCGAGGCCAGCTTGGTCTACAGAGTGAGTTCCAGGACAGCCACGGCTACACAGAGAAACCCTGTCTTGAAAAAAAACAGAAAAAGAAACTGAAGCAACAGTTTGGATTTTTGGTGGCATGTGAAAACAGGTCTGTGACAGAGGAGAAGTGGTTTGTCAGCTGGATCTAAGGGTGTAGTGTAGTCTAATGGTAGTTGAGTAGGTTTTGAAGAGCTCCAAACTCTGGAGACCTTTCCTCAAGCCTCAGGACATTGCGGCCACCCAAAGATCACAAGAAACCATATCTGGATGCAATCAGCAGAGGTTTATTAGGGAAAGAGCTGGCAGCCAGCAGTCTGACCAGGTACTCATGCTGGAGTCAAGGTCCGATCTCCTTGGCCAGTCCTTGGGGGGTTTTAAAGGGAAAAACCGCAAACCAGGGGAGTGGGAAGGGGGATGAGGGGTTGTCAAAGATACAAAACATGATAACAGTGGAACAATTCAGAGGTACTCACTCTAAATGATTAGTATCATGTGGAAATCGCCCTGCATTCTTCTCAAAAATGTGGTTTTTACCATGCCATTGTGCCCTATCCTGCCATTTCAGATTACTATCTTTACTTTTTCTGGCTATAGGGCTATAGCCCCACCTAGGTGGTAGCATCTTTATCTGTTATCAGGAATGTCTTCCTGCCTTGAGCCTCTCCCACCTGTGGGAGAGGCTTGAGGAATGTCTGCATTTTTCCTGCTCAGGTACTCTCGAGAAAGTAAGTTTTTCTAAGGCGAGAAATCTACACATATTTCATAAAATGGCCTTTATAATTTTTCACTCTACATCCCCACTTCTTCTGATTTGGCTATGTTTTTAATCATAAAAACTCAATTATTAATAAGTCTATTCTCACCCCACTTTTTCTGATTAGGATCTTTAGAAAAGTTTAAACTCCAGTGTCATCATAATTATCATTTTTTGACCCAATGTCCTATATTGGTGGCGCAACACAAAAAGCTGAACAGCATTTATCCTTTCTCTAACAAAAGTTACTAATCTATTTAAAATGTAGGGGACTATGGTTAAAAGCAAGAGTAAAATCACAAGAGGTCCAGCAAGGGAGGATAATAGGGTTGTCAACCAAGGGGACTTATTGAACCAACTTTCAAACCAACCTTGTTGTGCCTCTCTACCTTCTTGTCTCTGGTCTAACCTTTCTCTGAGTTTACTCATAGAGTCCTTTATCACTCCTGAATGGTCTACATAGAAGCAACATTCTTCTCTTAGACTATCGCACAAACCCCCTTCCCTAAGAAACAGCAAGTCTAGTCCTCTTCTATTTTGTAGAACAACTTCTGAGAGGGAAGCCAATGACTCTTCCAACTTTGTTACTGACTGTTCCAGGGCTCTCAAATCTATATCAATGGCAGTTCTCAACTGATGAAAATAATGAGGAGTCTGTATCAAGGCAGCAGCACCTGTCCCCACACCTGTAGCCACTCCCAGGCCCAATATAACGGCTAGAGTCAAGGAAACAGGTTCCCTGCTGAATCGTCTAGGGTGTATCTCAAACTCACATTCAAGAGTACCTGCGGGATGATAGTAAACCCAGGGGATTAACTGAGCAAGTACACAATAATCTTTGTTCTCATCAAAGGTAGCAGTGGAAACACATGGTGTTAGCCCAGAGCTGCAAGTACCTGAAATTGATAAATGCAAGCCCATCATTTATCAATTTCAAGTACTAAGAATCTGTTAACAGAGGTCTTCGGGCTCTTAAGAGTCTGGTTGCATAGATGTTTATAAGCTTCTGGTGGGTGTCCTATGCAGACCCCTTGTCCTGAAACTTCAGTAAGGGTTAATCTACTTTTACTGTTCCATATACAAGCGCTGTGGCTGGTGGTGTTGTTAAAAGTCCCTGTCATTGCAATACCTTCATAATAAGGGGGTCCTGATGAGAGGCAGAGCCAACAGGATTTAGTCATGGTAGGTTGAGATCCATTTAATATAGTAAAGGCCCCTTGAATTAAATTTAACAGTCTCTGTCCAGTGCTTGGAATGGATATGGCTGGAGTGAGAACAGAATTGAGGATGTTACCTTCCGTGGGCCTAGGAGGTGGCACTGGGGCAGCTGGTGGGGGTGGTTTCTGTTCAGATAACACACTATTGGGGCCTATAGATTGGGCTGGAGGGCTCTCTATTTTTAGATGGACAAGAAGGCGAGATCCCACCCCACCTCCAGATTTATAAAAGACTATGCCCCAGGTGACACCATTGTACCATCTAGAAAAGTCTGTCGCTTTTCCCTTGTCAGTGAATTGCATCTTTATGTAGTCTAAATCGGTTGGGGAGCATGGCTTGTCTTTATACAGTCCCATTATCGCATGTGGGCCTGGTCCTGAGTTAGCAAAAGAAAAAGTCAGTCTATCCCCAGCAGACGATGTAGCCCACTTCCAATTTCCATCATTTGAGGTGATGCAGCTCCACTTCCCACAGAAGAAGACTTGGGGTCCCCCACAATGTGTATCCTTATCAGATTCAGGACAACTGTAAAACCCATAGCTGCGCACTAAGTTTGGGGGGAAACTCCTAGTCGCAAGGTTGATCTGACGGAGACAGAAGTACAGGGCAGGCCACCATGTTCCCAGAGGGGCGACCTGTTGGGTGCTGTTCATAACGGTGCCAGTAATTGGCTCCTCAATTTGCCAGATGAGTTGTTGAGGGGTATGGGGATTGGGGTTCTTACTCAGAGCAGCGTTTACGACACAGGCACAGCTTAAGAGGGTTATCAGTCTTCTCCAAGGCCCATTCATCTTGCTGAGAGTCTGGAGGTGCTCTTTTCACGTGGGGAGCATGGATCCACGAGGCTATGCCGACCACTTTCACTGCTGTAGGGGTGGTCAACAGGACCAGGTACAGGCCTTTCCAATCTGGCTCAAGGTTGCCCGTCCGATGTCTCCTCACCAGTACTGCGTCTCCAACCTCAAACTGGTGTGGCACTAGATCTTCTTTTGGAGCATAAGAGTTCTTCAAAGCTCTCCAGATCTCCTTCTTTACAGTTTCAAAGGCCTTTAGTCGGGCTAGAACAGGCAGGGGAGGAATATTGCCATCATCAGAGCATGCTACACTCTCAAGGGTCTCATAGATGGGAGGTGGGGATCCATAAAGAATCTCAAAAGGAGTAAGTCCCAGGACTCCGGGCATATTTCGAACCCAGAATAGGGCAAGAGGGAGCAAGGCTGTCCAATCACTTCCATCAGTCTCAATGGACAATTTAGTCAGGGCCTCCTTAATGGTTCTATTCATCCTCTCTACCTGTGCTGAACTCTGGGGTCGGTAAGAACAATGTAATTTCCAATTAAACCCTAATTGTCTGGCCAATCCCTGACTTACCTGGGCGACGAAGGCAGGCCCATTGTCTGACCCAATTACTCCAAACCTGGGTAGAATCTCTTCCAGTATCTTCTTAGTCACCACAGTAGCAGTTTCCTTTTTGGTGGGAAATGCCTCAACCCATCCTGAGAAAGTGTCTATAAACACTAGGAGATATTTGTTACCATATCTGGCTGGTCTTACTTCACTGAAATCAACCTCCCAATATGAACCAGGTCGGTCTCCCTGCAGCCTGGTTCCTTTTACCTCTTGGTGGTGACCAGCATTTGTGAAAGCACATGCTTTACACTCTCATACTAGCTTGTGAGCTAGTTTCTTCAGCTTTGGAATCTTATACTGAGACCGGGCCACTATCTCCATCATCTTTTCAGGTCCCAGGTGGGCCCACTGATGAAGCCCAGATAGATAATGTAGGCTTTCTTCCTCTGATAAGGGCACTGGCTTAGCCCATGGCAATTTAATAGGGTCAGGGACCTTGAGCCTGAGTTTGATGGCTAAAATCATGGGTCCCTGAGCAGCCTTCTTTGCTTCAATGTCAGCCATCTGATTTCCTTTAGCAACGAAGTCAGTTACTTTCTGATGGCCAGGACAATGGGTTATAGCCACCTTTTTTGGACGGTGGATTGCCTCTAAAAGGTTTTAAATCTCTTCTTTATTCTTAATGTCTTTACCTGCTGAGGTTAGTCACCCTCTCTGTCGGTAGATAGCACCGTGTACATGAGCAGTAGCAAACGCATGTTTACTGTCAGTATAGATGTTTACTTGTTGTCCCTCTGCCAGTTTTAGGGCTTGTGTTAGAGCCACTAGTTCTGCTTTCTGCACTGAGGTTCCTTCTGGCAGAGCTGAGGCCCACACTGTCTTTTTCCCATCTACCACTGCTGCCCCCGATTTTCGCTTACCCTCAACCACGAAGCTGCTCCCATCAGTGAACCAGGTCTTCACCCCTGGTCAGGGTTTATCAGTCAAGTCCGGTCTGCTGGATGTTTCTTCAGCCAGTATTTCTTCACACTGGTGGATCACAGAGTTGTCAACCTCAGGTAGCAGGGTGGCAGGGTTTAGGATGGCTGGTGGGGCGAAGGTGATATGCTCAGTCAAGAGGAGACTCTGGTAATGTGCCATTCTGGCATTTGTCATCCAGCGATCGAGAGGTTGTCTGACTATGCTCTCCAAAACATGGGGGACCACTATTGACAGTTTTTGGCCCAAGGTTAGTTTATCAGCATCTCTCACTAGTAGAGCCATAGCTGCTATGGCCCTTAGACAGGCAGGCCAACCACTGGCTACCAGGTCTAGCTTCTTCGAGAGATACGCCACTGGGTGCTTCCATGGTCCCAGAGTCTGAGTTAAGACTCCCCTAGCGACCCTCTTCCTCTCATCTATATAGAGGGTGAAAGGCTTGGTCAAGTCTGGTAAGGCCAAGGCTGGGGCTTCCAGCAGAGCCTTTTTCAAAGCATCAAAGGCTTCTTGATGTTTCTTTGTCCAGACAAACTCCCCTTGTTCTTTAGTCAAGGAGTGTAATGGTGCTGCCAGGGTGGCAAAACCTGGGATCCACAGTCTGCAGAACCCAGCTGTCCCAAGAAATTCTCTTACCTGACGAGGAGTGATTGGGGTCGGGATCTGCATAAGGGTCTGCTTTCTGGCTTCAGTCAGCCAGCGCTGTCCATCTTTCAAGGTGTAGCCCAGGTAGGTCACCTCGGTCCTGCACAGCTCGGCCTTTTTCATAGATGCACGATACCCCAACTTACTTAACTCAGTCAGGAGGTGTTCTGTACCTCTCTCACAGTCTCGGGCATTCTCAGCGGCAATCAGAAGGTCATCTACGTAAATTAAAAGAGTCACCTGAGGATTGTTAGCCCTGAAAGGGGCTAGGTCCCGGTGGAGCGCTTCATCAAACAGGGTGGGAGAGTTTTTGAATCCTTGGGGCAGCCTTGTCCAGGTCAATTGTCCTGCTCTGGCATTCTCCGGGTCTCTCCACTCGAAGGCGAACATAGGTTGACTCTGGGGATGAAGTCTCAGGGAGAAGAACGAATCTTTGAGGTCTAAAACTGAGTATCAAGTCCTGTCCGGGGGCAGAGAACTGAGCAAGTTATAGGGGTTCAGCAATGTGGGGTGAATATCTAGTACCGGTTTGTTAACTTCTCAGAGATCCTGAACGGGTCGGTAGTCACCAGTGCCTGGTTTCTTTACCGGCAACAAGGGTGTATTCCATGGGGATTTGCAGGGGACTAGAATCCCTTGTTGTAGTAGTCTCTCAGTATGGGGACGTATTCCCATACTGGCTTCTTTGCTCATTGGATACTGTTTAACCCCGATGGGAGTAGCTCCGGCCTTGAGCTCGATGACTATCAGGGGTACATTCTTGGCCATACCCATCCCCCCCAGTCTCTGCCCATGCTTCAGTGAACCGGGACCAAGGTCCCATCTCTAATTCTGATGAAGGGTGCTTCTGATCACCAGATTGAAATAGTCTATATTCATCTTCTGTTTTTAGGGAGAGGATTAACACTGGGGATGTGGTTGAGCCCCATTGCACAGCCGGCCCCTGGGAGGTGAAATTTATCTGTGCTTTTAACTTGGTTAAAAGGTCTCTGCCTAACAATGGGGTAGGGCATTCGGGTATTACCAGGAAGGAGTGAGACACCTGTCCCCTTCCCAGGTCCACAGTTCTCGAGGTGGTCCAAGGATATGAGTTTTGCCCAGTTGCTCCAATGACTATGGTTTGTTTATTTTTCAACTTCCCCAGGGGTTTCTTGAGCACTGAATACTCAGCTCCCGTGTCAACAAGAAATTCCAGGGGTTTCCCCTCCACTCTCAGGGTTACCCTAGACTCGGGGAGGGGGCCAAGCCTCGACCCCCCCTAATCTTCATTTTCACCAAGGGCCAGAACCTTGGGTCCCTTCTTCTTAGGACACTCTCTGGCCCAATGACCTTTTTCCTTGCAATAGGCACACTGGTCTTTGTCTAGGGTGTGGCTAGCTCTTCTGGGTCTCCTTGACTCCGGTATTCGCCCAGGTTCCCTACCTGTCTAGTTCCTCTACAACTGTGGCCAGAATCCTAGTCAAATTCTTTTCCTGCCTTCTCTGTCTTTTATTTTCTTCCTTACTCCTTTCTTTCTTCTCTCTCTCTGACTTTTCTTCTTCAGTCTCCCTCTTATGGTATACTTTCTCTGCCTCTTTAATCACGTCCCTAATTGTATAATCCTGTAATCCTTCAATGCGTTGTAACTTCTTCCTAATATCTGGAGCAGATTGTCCAATGAAGGACATAATAACGGAAGCCTTCTGTCCCTCCGAGGCAGGGTCGAAGGAAGTGTATCTACGCTATGCCTCCATGAGGCGCTCTAAGAAGACTGAAGGGGCTTCCTTGGGTCCCTGCATAACCTCTCTTACCTTGGCCAAATTGGTGGGGCGTCTCGCTGCCCCCCCGAAGGCCCACCACAAGAGCCCGGTGGTAGATGGACAGTCGCTCCCTATCTGCGGCCGAGTTATGGTCCCATTGGGGTCGGTTGAGGGGAAAGGCTTCATCAATCTCTGCTGGAGTCTGCAAGAGTTGAACCGTGGCATTCAGAATATTTTTCTGGGCCTTTAGGTAAATTCTCTCTCTCTCCTCTGTCGTGAAGAGGTGTTGGGAGCCACAGTGAGCCTGTCAGCATCTGCCATTCTAAGATGGCGCGGATATCGTGTCCTCCCCACTAGAAAACAATGGACTATGCAGGTGCAAAAAGGCAAAAGTGGGCCAAAGTCAGTGGCTAATCCCGAGGCGTAATATTGGGTGATGAGTGAACAGCCAATCAGAAGTGAACACGTCACTCTAGGGTGTATTTAAGCTGTGCCTCTTCCTGTCTTTGGCCCTTCCTCGGTCTTCACCTCTGCTGATACAAGATTAAAGCCTCGTCTGTGATAACCACCCGAATTCTGCCTCTCGTGTCTCTCTTCCATGGGTGAAAGGGGACACGGGAGGTGCACGGAACAAAGAGGGATTGGAGGAGCTGCTGGCAATCATCCCAGGTGGGCTGGTGTGAGTACATCACAGACTCCACCAGCCCAGTCAGGGATGTGGGGTTTTCTGAAAAAGGAGGATGGTTAATTTTCCAGTTATATAGATCAGAGGAAGAAAAAGGCCAATATTGTAGGAACTGCACTGTATTCGGCTCAGTGGGGGCTGGGCCCATAGCTCGGAGAGCCAAAGAAACAGTGGAATCTGGTACTTCAGGGTTTAGACCTCTCCGACTCCGAGTGCCGAGTGCCGGCCGCCGGTCCTCCTTCTCCTGCTCCCTGAGGTTCTGGGCTCAGAGCCAGTACCAGGGAAGCCTGTGGTGAAGGTGGTCAGTGGTAGGGGGGTGGCAGTGGGTTTGGCCACTCAGGTGGCTCCTCATTCTTGGGATAGACCTTAGGCGGAGCCAAAGGTTTGGTTTCTAGGGCCGTTTTTGGTTTCGGTTTGGGCCCTGTACTGAGAGCCAGGGCTCGGGAGCCTGGCTTCTCTTTTATCCATGGTTTCACCCAAAGAAGAGGGTTTTTGACCAGGTCCTGCCAAACCATGATGTATGGCTGTTGATCGGGATGTGACCTCGGTCCTTCCTGGAAAATAATAGCCTTAATGGCAAAGATAGTAGACAGATCAAAAGTTCCCTCAGGTGGCCATCCCACATCGAAGGTAGGCCATTTTGAGGTACAGAAAGTTTGCCATGGTCCCTTCTTGATGTTAACTGATAGCTCATGAGCTCTGTCCTTCACTTCTGCCCAATGATTTAATGTTAGGCTTAAGGGAGTTACCACAGACTGAGTCTGCCCCATTGCAACAAATAACACGGAACACAGACAAAAGAAGCACACACAAAGACTAACAAGAATCCGTCTCAAACGTGAAAGCCAACACCAGTTCAGAAAGACAGACGGCCGGGAGGTCTCTTGTGCCCTTTCCTCTAAAAGGACCAAAGTCTCCTCCCCAGCCTCCAGACGGGCACCAACCAGGTGTCCCTGGGGTGCCCCCTCACCTAGGACGTCTCCCAGGTTGTGGCAGCGGCGACCCTCCTTAGCACATCTGCTGGTCGCTCCTTCCTCCTACCAAGGCGAAGACAACTCCCAAACCAAACCAAAAGTGCACTTTTCAGAAACCAAATAATTCAGACAGGCGGGCACCAACAACTTAGAAGCCAAACAACTTAGACAAACCTAGACAAAACGGCACACAGAAAATCAGACGATTTATACAACCCAGCACATGAAAAACCAAGGAATTTAGACAAAAGGTCACACAACAACCAGACAGAGAACCACGGTGTCCCTTCACCTCCCAGTGTGGTTTTTTGGATTAGAGTGGTCGCACATCCAGGATGAGCCCCCAAATGAAGAGCTCCAAACTCTGGAGACCCTTCCTCAAGCCTCAGTACATTGCGGCCACCCAAAGATCACAAGAAACCATATCTGGATGCAATCAGCAGAGGTTTATTAGGGAAAGAGCTGGCAGCCAGCAGTCTGACCAGGTACTCACGCTGGAGTCAAGGTCCTATCTCCTCGGCCAGTCCTTGGGGGGTTTTAAAGGGAAAAACCGCAAACCAGGGGAGTGGGAAGGGGGGTGACGGGTTGTCAAAGATACAAAACATGAAAACAGTGGAACAATTCAGAGGTACTCACTCTAAATGATTAGTATCATGTGGAAATCGCCCTGCATTCTTCTCAAAAATGTGGTTTTTACCATGCCATTGTGCCCTATCCTGCCATTTCAGATTACTATCTTTACTTTTTCTGGCTATAGGGCTATAGCCCCACCTAGGTGGTAGCATCTTTATCTGTTATCAGGAATGTCTTCCTGCCTTGAGCCTCTCCCACCTGTGGGAGAGGCTTGAGGAATGTCTGCATTTTTCCTGCTCAGGTACTCTCGAGAAAGTAAGTTTTTCTAAGGCGAGAAATCTACACATATTTCATAAAATGGCCTTTATAATTTTTCTCTCTACAGTTTCATGGTGAAAAAAAAAACTGGGGTAGGGAACAGGCAGAACACATAAACATATTAGAGTGAAGGTAGATGAATGCTTGGATATAGGGAACCTCTTTCCATTACCAGACTGCTGGCAGTATGTATGAAGACTTTTTAATATGATCAGGTTTAGCGTGCCATTAGGTGGCCATTTTGAACCATTATCTAAATGGTACTGAATCTAGACCTTATTGCAGAGGTGTATCAGTTTGGAAGGCCTCAAATCAGGTGTTAATTTTAGAGATTTGAGGTTTCTCAGGAGACAACATGGTAGGATGTCTAGGGGTACAGTCAAAGACAATTTAGCATCCATTAAGTGATGGGGAGGGCTGTTACTGAACCATTCATATCGGCATCCTGAGAGAAAAGCTGGTAATGGATCAGGCAGGCAGCCTAGATATCAAGTCAGAACAAGTATATTTAGGGGCCCCAGTGGTGGCAACCTCTTGGAGATCTCCAGAAAGCAGCTCAACATGGTACCAGGAGTTATTCGGCTGCTACAAGAGCTTGGGGGATTTATGAAATGCTTTCAAGGAGGAAAGTCACCCTACAGCCTAAGTCCTAAATAATAGGCCAGCCAGGAGGCCAGTCATATGAACCGGGTCATTGAAATGCCAAACCCTTAGTCCATGAAAGTCTGGCCAGGCACTTTCTGGGGCATTTAAGGTCCCTCCCACTATTTGGGAGCCAATCAATATGCCACTGTGTGTTTGCTGGCTTTTGCAGTCTGGTATCAGAAAAGGTGGAACCATGAGGTCAGTGTGGGACCTGTCTTGTTGCCTAGCCCATGTGGCAGAGCACCACATGTAGGGATGTAGTGACACAGCTCATGAGGTGGGTGGAGTTCGTCTGTGGCAGATGTAGAAATCCACGTTGTCTGTGATGGCAGGTAGTAGAGGATGCAGTCCAACTGGTGTACCAGTGGTGGCAGTGGTGGTGACAGTGGCTATAGGCCATGTGGAGTTTGTCCTGTAAGGTCACAGCAGCCAGCAGCTGAGGTGGTTGGCAGTGACTGCATGGGTTGCATTCCCTAATGTCTTTGGTTCCCAGCCAAGCCACCAATGATATACATCCACATTCAGGTTAGAACAAACCACACCAGACAAAACGGTTCCAAGTAGAATTTATTCAGAAGATAGGGCAAAGTTGGGGGTTTGGGGAGAAGAAGAGGAAGAAGATGGAAGAAGAGAAAGAGGTCAGAGGGTTCTACCTGTTTTATATGGGCAGTGATGTAGCTTTTTTAAGGCAAAGGTGGGAGGTAGCCAGGTGGATTCTGGGAATGTATGGCAGTTGCTTTTGCAATGATGTGGGGGATGCCTTGATGTAATATCACTGGATTATGAGCCTGATACCAACAGTAATGACTACTGAGTTTGAATTTTGCTGGCCTATAGCCTCATTAAAATTTCTTTTAGTTTATTTAGAAGCACTGGACATCAGATCTAATATCCTAACCAGCAGATTAAATGAAAACAAAATGTTTGAAATGTATTAACCCAATTAACATGAACTCAAATGGATTTCTCTCCAAGCTCATTCAGTCAGTCAACAGGTTTTCCAGGGCAGGAGTGAAGATTAAAAAGGAAAAGAGACAATTAGCCAATATTGTAGCATGACCCCAGCCGATTCTGAGGCTGAAGTTGGTTTTTTTTTTTCCAGTCTGCTTTTATACCACTTTAAGTACATGCAAAATAATAAGATTGCTTCTGTGTCAGGAACAAGCAAGAAACAAACAAAATCTGGTAAACACCTTTCTGTGGCTAGTCAGGATGACCAAGACAAAAGGAATGCCACACAGGCCCTGCTAAACCTGCTCTGAGCTTTGCATTAACTCAAATGTAAATGTTTTTAATCTGGGTCTATTTCCTGAGTCTTGGGCCAAAATCAGATTTCTGCCTTGAGTTTACTTCTTTTGTCCTAACTGAATGTCAAATTCCACCCAGTGTCTAGAAGGAAGTTGCCCCAAAAAACTTTCCACAGATTACTTTACCAATGTGTAGAGTGAAAAATTATAAAGACCATTTTATGAAATATATACAGGCTTTTTCTTTGCACTTAGACCTGAGCAAAAAGTGTGCAGGTTCTGGAAGGCGGGACTGAATGTAAGATTTCAGGCCTTCATTGCCCCAGATACATTCTGGGTGGAGGATATTCTGGATTATCATTCCTCAAGCCTCAGGGTGGGGAATGCACAAAACAAGAAGACACATTCCTGACCACAGAGAAAGATGTAAGTCATCTGGGTGGTTCCAAGAACTAGCTAAATATCCACTGTTCTTGGTTACCCCGCTCCCTTGAGGTTTTCCCAGTGTTACAGCCTGCTGATGTTCAAAATTTGTAAAACAACCAATCATGTGTGACTGCGTGAAAATGCAATCAATCATGGGTAACCAAGTGAAAATTCCTCCCTTTCCCCACCGCATGCTATAAAAAAGGCTCCTCAGCTTGCTGGCCTTTTGTCAAATTCTCTTCCTGCATGGAAGAGCAGTTTGACCGTTGGCTAGCCCACTCTCCCCAATAAACCTCTGCTGATTGCATCGAGGTATGGTGTCTTGTGATTTTGGGGTGGTCATGATTTCCTGAAAATTGAGTAAGGGTCTCCTGAGTTTGGTGGTCTTCAAATGAACCTGCAATAAATGATATTGAAGAGCTCCAAACTCTGGAGACCCTTCCTCAAGCCTCAGGACATTGCGGCCACCCAAAGATCACAAGAAACCATACCTGGATGCAATCAGCAGAGGCTTTATTAGGGAAGTAAGCCGGCGGTCAAAACCACAAACTCTTTAGCTCCAAGAGCAGGGTTTTGGCCTAGAGTGGTGGGTTAAAGGGTCTTTTATAGTATGGGGTGGGGGAAGAAAGGCATTTTCGCGCGCTTACACATGAATGGTTGCATTTTTGCGCAGTTACACATGATTGGTTGTTTTACAAATTTTGAACATAGCACTGGGAAGACCAAGGGAGGGGTAACCAAGAACAGTGGAACATTTCAGATAATCTAGCCCAAATGATCTAGAGTCGTGTGAAAATCACTGCACACTCATTCTTCTAAAAAATGTGGTTTTTACCATGCTATTGTGTCCTATCCTGCCATTTACCAACTATTTCAGATGAACTATCTTCTGGCTATAGCCCCACCTAGGTGGCAGCATCTTTATCTTTAGTCAGGAATGCCTTCCTGCCTTGGGTGAAGCTTGGGGAATGTAATCCAGCAAGTGTCCTTCACCTGGAATATGAAGGCCTGAAATCTTATTTTCAGTTCCGCGTTCTGTAAGGCGAAAAATCTACACATATTTCATAAAATGGCCTTTATAATTTTTCACTCTACATCCCCACTTCTTCCAATTTGGTTATGTTTTTAATCATAAAAACTCAATTATTAATAAGTCTATTCTCACCCCACTTCTTCCGATTAGGATCTTTAGAAAAGTTTAAACTCCAGTGTCATCATAATTATCATTTTCTTAACCTAAAGCTCTATATTGGTGGCGCAACACAAAAAGCTGAACAGCATTTATCCTTTCTCTAACAAAAGTTATTAATCTATTTAAAATGTAGGGGCCTATGGTTAAAAGCAAAAGTAAAATCACAAGGGGTCCAGCAAGGGAGGATTGAACCAACTCTCGAATCAACATTGCTGTGCCTCTCTATCTTGTCTCTGGTCTAACCTTTCTCTGAATTTACTCTCTAGTCACTCTTGAATGGTCTACATAGTAGTAACATTTTTTCTTAGAGCAGCACATAGACTTTCTCCTTTAAGAAACAGCAAGTCTAGTAACAACTTAACTTTGTTACTGACTGTTCTAGGGCTCTCAAATCTACATCAGTGGCAGCTCTCAGCTGATGAAAATAATGAGGTGTCTGTATCAATGTAGCCACACCTGTCTCTATGTTTATGGCCACTCCTAGTCACAATGTAACAGCTAAAGTCAAGGAAAATAGGCTCTCTGCAGAATCATCTAGGGTGTATCTCAAACTCAGTTCAAGAGTACCTGCGGGATCTAGCTGGACAAGTATACAATAATCTTTGGCTGCAAGCTCACTATTTATCAATCTTAGGAACTAAGTATCTGTTAGCAGGGCTCCTTGGGCCCTATTTTATTGACTAGGGGTTTCAAAACATTTCCTTTTTTTTGAAACACACTTAGGAAGTTATCCTCAGACTTTTACACATTTTGTGGCACATAGTTGCCTACATATATATAAAATCACATATATAATAAAGAGAAATTGCAAAAAGGAACAAATCTGTATAACTCACATTTTAACTTCAATCTTGGAATCACAAGCTGTCATTTAACCTTGGGTATATACACCCTAAGCCCTACCCTCTAAAGCAGCATTACCCCCGTGCCTCTAGGGTGGGATGTCTCAGGAGTCAAGGCCTGCAGGTCTTTAGTCTTGTAGAATAGCAGATGACCTTGAGCTAAACAGCAGGAGGTTGTTCTGACGTCTGGAAGTTCAGGCACATGTCTGGAAGTTCAGGCACACGTGTTGGTGGATTTCAAGGAGGTCGGATGGTCGGCAGCACCAAGAAGACTCTTAGTAGCCTGAAAAATCATTTCTCACACAAAAGGGACATTCTGGGTATGGAACAAGGACAAGGGACAGACACTCTAGCTAGCGCCAGCTCCTGAGGGTAGTTTAGTTTTAGGGTTTTGTATATTCTCTCTACTTGTCCTGAGCTTTGGAGACTGTATAAACAGTGGATCTTCTAATATCTCTGACAATTCCTGACTTACCTTAAAACTGCTATCTGATCTAATTACCTAGGACACTTGAAACCTCGGGAAAGTCCCTATTTTAGGCTGTTTTCTCTTAGGTATTTCTTATTTACTCTAAGTCTTATTATTTTTCTGGCTCAAAACCTAAGGTCCCTTATATGCTTTAAATCTCTTGGCTGCTTGGTTGCACTCATACCTTAAGAGTCCATCTGTATATTTAGCTTGATAAGTCTTTTGCTTTCTGGGGAGTATAGTTCTCCCTTCTTGTGTGCGCCATTGTCTCTTTTAGGCCCCCAAACCAGGAAGGGCTCCTGTATCAAGCCACTTGATCTGTCCAGTTATTGTCTCAGGCTGGATTCCCCTCCCTTTTTGGTATCCAGGCAACAAATATTTACAGCTTCTGGTTTCATCAGGGTTTCCTCTCTTGGCATATAGCCTTGTGGGCATGGACTGTGGCAAAAGCATACCTGCTTGTCGGCCCCTGGCTCCAAGGTTGCTCTGTGCACTGATGACCTCAAGGGTGGGGAGTCAGTCCAGATGACATGTGTCCACCACAGTAGCGCTGGCTTGTCTCTGACCAGCATGGAGAAAACTGCTCCCATCTGTAAAGCAGGTTAACTCGGCTCCTGGCTGGAGTCAGTTTTCTACCTGATGAATTCTTGTCAGCTAGTTGCAGCCCAGGTAGGAAGTGTTGTATCTGGATGTCCATCTTAGGGAGTAAGTCTCTCAGGGGATAGGAGCAGTCTAGAATGACCATAAATGAATGGGATATCCAGCCCATCTCTTAGTCCACCATTTTCGTGTAGTCCATGAATACGTTTTGACCCATTGGCCTGGAGGAAGCCCCTGTGTCTATCAACAGTTGGGTGGCTCCAAGCCGCCCCGTCTCCATCTTCACACAGAGCTATTATCTTCACCACTTGGGGTGTTTTTCAAGGCCTGGGATTTTCTGGCCCTGGCTTCTATTTGTTAGTGTAGCGCGCAGCCTCGCCGATAAGGAGCACGCCACACTTCAGGATTCTTCTGACAGCATTTATTAAACAGCTCTCTTAATAATGAGGTGGAGGAAGGATGCCGAGCTCAGAAAGCCCGCTGCTTAAATAGAGCTTTGTGAGACGTGCAGATCCCTCATTGGCTCAAATCTTTCATCCAATTGTCATACTCGGTTTTCACGCCATGCGCAGGCGCATTCTCAAGTAAAGCTTCTGTGAAGAACCAGGAAGCAGAAGCCTGCGCCATCTTTTAATGGCAAATGCGGCTCCTCACATCTCCCCCTTCCTTATTAAACTGCAACAACAATCGAGGACTGTTTGGTTGCCGATCTAGCCCACCGTTCTACCGATAGGCGTTCAAGGCAGTTAAATAGTATGAGACCCTCCACACCTTTTATCCCGTGCAATGGGAACCTGAGCCCTGGGAAGTGTGGAGGACCACCACTAGGATACCTGGTGCAATGGGAACACGAGCCCTCAGGATATCCTATTAAGTGATGGTGTCTCATTGTTTAAGCAGATTCAACCAGGCTTGAGGGAATGTTCCCTGCTCCACGGCAAGCAATGCTTGCGTGATCACCACCTTATCCTTTTGATGTTGTTGTTTGAATTTGCAGAGCAACCAGAGGGTAAGCAGCACTCCCCCAAAGATCGTGCAGCCAAATAACCCTACCCCCACCCATTCCTTAAAGTAAGAAAAGTATTTATATACACAAGCAGGAGAACACAGGTGAAAACATTTTACCACGTGCACCATACAGCTGAGGTCACTAAACAGCAAAACCAGCTATGTGGGATAAACAATATATTTATCAGAGTGTGCATCAGCTGTTATAGGCTTTTGACAACCAAGTCTTTCATCAGGGTATATGGTTCCAGATGGCTGCAAAGTTGATCTAGCCACTTTACCAAAGCCATCAGTTTATTGAACAGCATGAATCCGAGAGACAAGAGACTTAATATCTAAACTGTTGATATAAAAGCAACACTCTTTAAGGCAACACACAACTTCCCCTGTTGGAGAAGTGAAAGGTCTAAGCCTTGTACCCACAAATTTATACCAATGAAATCCTTGAATTTTGCATCAGCTTAGTAACAATTATACAGATAAAGACAGCCTAATATTAACCACCTCAGTCCCCAAGTCCAGGGAATTGGGGCGCCGACTCCTCATTAACTTCTTCAAGCTGAACATGGTCATTGACTTTTAGAAGAGGAATGAGGGGAAGGGTAAATTGATAAGCATCTGAAGTCTGTCTTAACTACATCCAGCTGGAAGTCCAGGGCATCAGTGAACATGCAGGTGATAAGATTTATTCTCCAAAGCTGTGTATTCTGCAATATACAAATCTCAAAACAAGTTTTAGTATCAAGATAATTATTTTGATTCTCTGGAATCTAGTGTTCTGGAGGCCTACCTCTGTCATGTCTGATCCATATAATTCTGGAAGACATAACTACTACCTTAATGACCTCATCAGAAAACACATAGAAAAACTTTTTCCAAATCAGCCTTTCCTTAAGCCAGTAACCAGAAAAACCTTTACATTGAGTTTTTATCCAGAAAAATATTATACAACTCAGAATCACACCCATTTTGAAAGTTAAATCTATTAACATTATCATTCTGCTTAGCTCTCTGTCTAGAGCAGCCTTCTATTTATTCCTCACGTCTTTAAAGCCTTTTTCATCTGTTTTTACTCACTTATTTCTTTCCCCATTTTCATTACTATAACCTTTATTTATTTATCTGTTTGGCTCTCTTGACTCAGAGCAGCCTGCAATTCACTCCTTGCATCTTTAAATCCTTTTTTCATCTGTTTCTATTTACTTATTTCTTGCCCCGTTTTTGTTACTATGCAATCACCTTTGTTTCACTTCCGAATTCAGCTCCATCAGTCGACTAGTTCTCCAGCGCAGGAGTGAGGATGACTGCTTCCAATTCCTGTGGTGTCCTTCACTGTATCCCGCTTACTGGAGCTCTAACGTTGAGACTCTGTCAGTCCACTGGTTCTCCAGCGCAGGGTGTCTTCCACTGTATCCCGCTTACTGGAGTTCAAACGTTGAGACTCTGTCCAAACTAGCCTTTCCTTCTTAGTTTTCTTCTCTATCCTAGTTTTCTTTTCTATTTTATTAGCGCTCTCTCCCTTTTCTGCTTCTGATAGGCTATCTTGTTGTTAAGCCAAACAAGATCCACCATACCTTGCAGAAAAGCGTCTAGACTCTCCACGCCGCCAGTTCTGAATCCTCTGCAAGCCAACAGGGTCCTTCATGACTGGTCAAAACCCCGAGATGTTCGGCTTCATCCCGGGTTTCGGTTCCACTTGTGACGCGCTACCTCGCCGATAAGGAGCACGCCACACTCAGGATTCTTCTGACAGCATTTATTAAACAGCTCTCTTAATAATGAGGTGGAGGAAGGACGCCGAGCTCAGAAAGCCCGCTGCTTAAATAGAGCTTTGTGAGACGTGCAGATCCCTCATTGGCTCAAATCTTTCATCCAATTGTCATACTCGGTTTTCGTGCCATGCGCAGGTGCATTCTCAAATAAAGCTTCCGTGAAGAACCAGGAAGCAGAAGCCTGCGCCATCTTTTAGTGGCAAATGCGGCTCCTCACATGTTAGAGCCCTCTCGGACCCTGAAGTTGGCTCCTTTACTTGTAATGTGTACACTGGTCTTTTTCAAGGAGTCTTATTTTTCTTTGATTGAAGTCCCTCTTTTCTGCTTTCTGTAAATTCTTTTCCTGTCACCTTTTTTTCTTCACCTCTCTCTAGACTTTCTATCTTCTCCACTTTTTTCCTCCAGATTTTCACAGCAACTTACAGTAAACCTTTTATCTTACACTAAAACTTTTATCTTCTCCACTTCTTTCTAGATTTATAATAAACCTTCTCTACTCCTCTTCTCTATTCCTTCCTTTTAGGCTAAACCTTCTCTCACTTGCTATTACCATCAATAATTTTGATCCTGTCTATGATCCCATCTATCTTATCTTTCTTTTCTTTTCTCCCTAATATAGTATACTTCCTAAATCTTTTAATGACTTATCTTGTAGTCTCTGTAGCCTCTGAAGCCTTGTCTACACTGACAGAATGTCTCTATGAGATAGTCTAGAAAGGCTGAGGGTAACTTATCTGATTCCTGCTTAACCTCACGTGTCTTGGTGAAAATAATGGGGTCTCATGTAACCCTCTCTCTCAAGATCTATCAGTGGGATCTGGCGTGGGCCTTTGGGTGTCCTTTACCTTCTGTCACATGAAGGTCTCAGTCACATCTGGTCCGGATTAACCCACTGCTGACCACTTCCTGATCAATTGATGGGGTCTCCATGTCTGAGGCTTCACTCTTGAAGACCAGAACCTACAACGGTCTTGTGGAAGAAAGGCTTTTAAAATGAAACTTTTCTCTCAAAATACTACGAGAGCATAATTATGTCAATTTATAGAGACCTCTGAACACCTGGAAGAAAGGCTTTTACCTTATTTATTGCGTTGATCACCTGTAAAAGCAGTAAATAGACTTTTAGGACTCTGTGTAGACTGATGTATTTGTGAGGCTGCATGACTGCTGTTCACATCACACTAGAGACCACAACCTAATTCAGTACCTTGTCCACAGGTGTAATGTGAGCTCACCTCTGAAGCTCTAAGAAAGAAACCAAATCAGAATGAATAGCCTTATCTATAGCATTTCACAGCAAGGACTATTAAGATGACACTTATTTGAATTTAACTTGTAACAAAATAGAAACTTTGGTCATAGTTTTATAAAAACTTTTTAAAAAGTTATTTCTGATCAGAATATTGTTTTAGAAGTGATATACAACAAGAACGATAAAGTAAACATTTTTAACATATAAACACAAGTCTTCACCACTTCTTTAATTTTATCTTTAATTTTATCTTGTCTGAACTCTCATCTTTGAACCAAATCTTAATGAAAATGTCATATAAATAATGAAATTGTCTCAAACAGCAATGGCTAGAAAGTCTATCAAAACAGAAGCCTATGTATATATAATAGGCAGGCAACCAGTCTGACCTGTCTGCAGGCAGGTTTGGCCCAGCGTTTCTAAGCTGGAGTCATGTCATGTGACTTGTCTCAGCGATACTTATTCACTTTTCCCTTCTTAAAAATCTCAGTGCTATTCACTAACCACTTTTAAAAAATATAATTATAACTCTCAGGTGAATAATCTTGCTGGGGCTGTTTGTCCAGCTGCCCTGGCTCCCCTGCCAGGTTTATCACCTGGGTTCTCTCTATCTTCATAGTCGGCAGGTGGAAAACCGCCGATTTGTTACAGCAGTGACCTTCAGGGTCTCCTGCACAGCCACGCACACCCAATTAGGTAGCTGTCCCACGCTGCCTCCTCCATAGCCTCCGCTAACAGCAGAGGAACAGAGTTTTCTCTTGGCCACAAGCTGTGGAACAAGACTTGCCTGTCTCACTGCTCTGTAGCAGCACTCACCAGCTGCTCTCTCTTTTTCTGCCGGTGGTCATGTTATCTCTTTTTAACTCAGGATGTTTAACACAGTAGTTTCAGTCCAAAAGAAAAGAAAGGTCATCACTCAGAATCCAAGAACATATAAATTAAACGACACAGATAGCTCACCCCTGCCATGGGGTGCATAGAAAACACAGATAGCTCACCCCTGCCATGGGCGGCACAAACAAATAACACAGATAAACACACCTGGCCATGTCTGGTCTGATAACACCAGTCAAACGAGACCTCAGATGGAGAAGCACATCTTCTCCCCATATAGGAGTGCTCTGCCTCCTGTATTCTCAACAGTCGAATCCCTCAACTGCCCGGTCAAATCCCTCGACCATCTGGTGGTCAAATCCCTTGACCCTGCTGGCTCTCCCAGCTCTTCTATGCTGTCCCCCAGGGTTTGCAGCCTGTGGCCTGATACGCACGTCCGCTACCGCTGGCCACTAAGTCTTCACGGCCTGTAGTGACAGCTTCTCCGAAACCAAAACCAAGACACAGAAACCAAAACACAGAGACAAAGACAGCAGCAGAAACCAAAATACAGAGACAAAGACAGCAGCGCTGCACTCAGACACACTCCACTCATACAGACCTATCTCCTTGCACTTCCTGGCCAATGCACCAAAATGAAAGACGCCAAAAGGGGACCCTCACCCAAGTCTGGACCTGCACGAACCCAAGGATACATGAGAAACCATCTTGATGCAATTGCAGAGGAGGTTTAATGACGAGGGCCCTCGGGCCGGAACATATCTCACGCAGGAGATAGAGATTCCGACCCGAAACCCAGGAAACTTGGGATATTTATGGGTAGGGGTTGGGGAGAGTGGGAAAATTTGGCACAGTTACATATGATTGGTTGCACTTTCACGAGGCTACACATGATTGGATATTTCAAACATCAGCAACTTGCAGAACTGACAGAACTTGCAGAACCTCGGACCAAAGTAAACACCAGATACCCATTACTCACTTGGGCTTGTTTGGACTTGTCTGGGCACGCCCTTGCATGCCTTTATTTTTGGTCACCCTGCCCCTGCAGGGACTTAATATTTTATTATGACTAAAATCAACAAATTGTTGATGGTCTTTGCTGACCATGAATTTTGTTATTGTTTCAATGCTGCTTTCAAATTTTATTTTCACAGTCCTGCCCAGCACTGATTTTTCATTATTTAGACTCAGTCTCACCTTGTAATGGGGCCTGAACATTTGTAAATTACTGTCAAGATATAAGCATTCCCCTTACAGATACTTTCCCTTCTCTTTGTATGACATTACTGGGGCATTTCCCATTGCTTTGCTGTTAGTTGCTTCTCTAGTTAGATAACAAGACTGAGAGACACAGTGTTTTAAATTTCATGTGCCTTTATTTCTGTTAGGCCAGAAAACATTACATACCACAGAGCATGCATACATGCCATCATGATATACATACAGAGACACAGACAGAGAGAGAGACAAACATACAGAGAGACTTAAATGAAACAATTTTAAATACTATAATCCCAAATGTACAAATCTCAGAAAAAAATCTAAATTACAGAGTCCCAAAAGATAATAGTTAAAATGCATTAAAATACCAAAAGTTGGAAGAGAAAAACACATTAAATTGAAGTTTTCACTGGAACATGGAAGAATTTAAAAAATAAAATAAAAGGAGTAGTATCTTCTAGATGATGACCTTTGGGATCATGATTGATGACACAATTTATCTTAGTACATTTACTTTGTATGGTTTTATAAAGTAAAGAAAGCTATTCATATATTCATATATCTTCTCTCATTGACACTAATGTTACTAGCAAGTTTGCTATCTTATATGTACACTGCTTTCAGTTTACTATAATAAAAGAGATGAAGAAAAGGCAAGATGCAATGATTTATGAAAACACTGTCAATATAGCACCAGTGAAGAGGTCCATCCTCTCCTATTGCAGACTCTTTTTTGTTCCAAACATATTATACAACAATATTTATATCTTTGTAAAGTGTTGGAGTCTACCACTTGTCTTTCTTATTAATATCCAGGAAAGGTGTGGACTTCATACTGATCTTCATTTAATTCAGAGTGCTGATGTTTGACATTCTAAACAACTTTTGAATAATTGTTTTATATAAAAATTTGAGTTGGTATTCTAAATATGTAGTGTACCAGATAGCCAACACATCAATATTAAATCAAAGAATCCTTTAGGCTGTGCACATCATCTTTGAACTGTTTTTGATAACACAGTGTAAGTTGTACAAAGACTTAGAGAGTCTGTGGGGAAAGAGCTTGTCATACAAGTGCAAGGACCTGTGTTTGGATCTGCAAAACATAAATAAAGTAGGGTTCTACATCCATAAATTCAGTGCTCCTACATTGAGATAGAGGAAAAAAGAAGAGAATCCCAGGGAGCTACTAAGTCAGTATGGTGGTTTGAAACAATGTCTCCCATAGGCTCACAGATTTGAATGTTTGGTCACCATGAAGTGGCACTCTTTGAATGAACTAGCAGGTGTGGACTTGCTGGAGGAGGTGTGTCAATGCGGGTGTGCTTAAAGCTTTCAAAAATGCCAAGTCTGGCCTCCTGACTCTTTCTCATGCCTGTAGACCTAAGAATACAACTTTTTGGTACTTCTCAAGGACCATGCATGCTTCTATGCTTCCCATTGTGATGATAATGGACTAGTGCTCTGAAATTGTAAGCTAGCCCCCAATTAATTGTTTTTCTTTACGAGTTACCCTGGTCCTGGTGTTTCTTAAAGAAATAGAACAGTGACTAAGACAGCTAGTCTGGTATAAGAAGAAGTAAATAAGAGATCTTGTCTCATACAAGGAGAAAAAGAAAAGACATTTATTAATGTATGTGACAGCTCATGCACACACATATACACAACCAGAAAGTCTTTGTTTTTATTCATTTTTCAATATTGTGTTTCTGGAAATGCTAAAAATTCTTCAGTAAAGAAAAGATGTCATTTTACTATATGAGATTGTGAAAGATACTTTGAAATGTTCTTTCTTTGGAAACCAATGAGATGGTTCTGAGAGTAAAGGTGTGTATGATCACAGCTGTTGTCCTGATTTGGTCTCTATGAATCATGCAGTCAAAGAAGAAAGTAGATTCTGCCAAGTTGTCCTCTGACATTACTGTGCCAGCCCTTCTGCACCTAGCTACATATATACAGATAAGTAAGTAAGTAAGTAAGTAAGTAAGTAAATAAAATGCAGTTACCTTTTAAATTAAAACAAGATCTTCTATAGGTAGTCATTCTCTTTGAATGACTCAGGTATTCACTACTGAATTTTAGGCAGCTACAGTTATAAAACTGGCTGCATGCAATGCCAGCTCCTGAGACAAGATTCAACTTATTTTGTATTTTTACCTATTTTATTTTGCATGCTTTCCATTTGCTCATAAAGGCTGAATGGATGTCAAAAATATAACCAAGATCTTATACACATAAGAATATGTTTAAATGTATAACATTACTGGCTTTATTAAAATCTCAAAATTTTCTACAATATTTTAAATTTTTCTCAGATAAATTCCCTTTATGAAAACTAATAATTATTGAAGTTACTTTATCCAAATATAAGTTTTGATAGTTTCCAGCTGAAGTAACTATAGTTCCCCTCATCTCGTGTTAACTATGTAAACAAATTTTCCCACTATAGAGTTTGAAACCAGCTTATTTTCTTAGAAGATTTCTGTCATCTACCAGCATGAAATGAACATTTTCTCATTCACCCATATCATGTGGGACATATGTCCCATCCATCCATGTGACTAACATCTGATATGACTCCCTTGTTGTGTTTCTGCCAAAAGATATGGTACCACCTAAAGGTCAAACACCATTCTTTCTGCCTTTTCTATCTCCTTTAATATGTCCATAATATTCTAATAATGTTGGTGTTTCAGGGTTTAGATTTTAGGAATTTTCCTCTTGGAAACTTCAGTAGTGAGTATAGTGGGAGTTGAGATTGTGCCTATCCAGATAAAGACTGAGATACGAATTCCAGACTCATTCAGAGCAGAGCATTTTACTTATTCATAGGTGTTGGGAAACCCATGTCTGTTTAGGCAGTAGCAAAAGCTGACACTACAAGGAGAGGATTGTTGATTCAAATGTTTAATGATTTTTGGAAAGAGCAGACTATATAAAACTGTGTTTTTCATTCTTCTATAGGATATGACTGTGTCATAGCATTATGGGGATTTACCCAGATCAGGGAGACCTATGGATTCCACATACATGCTTAGCAATTGAATACATTTAGCAGGAGATTCAGTGGCAGAAAAGGTGTCATGGAAAACTCTGTTTTTCCCTGTCAATACAAAACAGAACAAATTAGCCATAGTTCTCATATTAATAGCAATAAGAGCTAGTTTATTCAGGAAAATTCTAAGTGACAATTGCCTGGAAACACAGATTTAGATTATCCCAAATTTCATCTTCCAACAAGAAAACTAATATATTTATATAAAAAAAGAGAGATGTTCTAAAAGGGTGTAGTCAGATATGGGGGAAGGTGCTGCCTCAGAGGGCCTGTGCCAAGGCATCCCTGCCCCCCCTGAGGGACCAGCCACACAGGAATGTATAGTATAGATTAGAGTTTATTCAGGACATGGGGAGGGAGTTAACAGGGTAGTAGAGGCAGAAAAGGGAAGAGAGAGAGAGAGGAGGGGAGGAGAGGGGAGGGGAGGGGAGGGGAGGGGAGGGGAGGGGAGGGGAGAGGAGAGGAGAGGAGAGGAGAGGAGAGGAGAGGAGAGGAGAGGAGAGGAGAGGAGAGGAGAGGAGAGGAGAGGAGAAGAGAAGTAGAAGCCAGTCATGAGCATGTTGCTGCTAATAAAAGATAGGACAAGATTGGCCTTCAACTTGGCCTTTATCTGATACTCTCACTCAGCTACAAGGGATTGGTTATTGCATTAATCCAAAACAGAGCTCAAACTTAAGGTTTATGAAACTTGTGGGGGAATTACAGCCTGATTTGCCTACTCCATCTGCCATTCCAGGAAATGCATATAAAATTATTATGGATTTAGAAAATGGTTTTTATACTGTTTCTTTACATCCTGGTAAAGGTGACAGGTTTGCATTCGGTGAGTTTGCTTGTAATTTTGGAGAGTCCATGAAGCAATATCATTGGAAAGTGTTGCCTCAAGAAATAGCTAATAGCCTTACATTATATAAAAGATTTGTTTTTGCTTTAATACAGGAAGTTAAGAGTTTGAATCTTTCAGTTTATATTATTCATTGTATGGTATTTTATTAACTATCTCTCTGAAGAAGTTTTAATCCAAGCTTTTGCTCTTATACAAGGAGCTTTAAAATTTTGGGAAGTGCTTGTTGTTCCAGAAAATATTCAAAGGCAATACCTTTTCAATATTTGAGACATCAGTTATGTTCCTAAACAAATTGTGGCACAGAAAATTCAAATTAAAAAAAAAAGATAGTTTACTTTAAATTATTTTCAAAAGCTTCCAGGAGAGGCTAATTGGCTAAGTCCTCACCTTAAGCTCACCACAAGAGGACTTCAGCCTCTGTTTGATGTTTTCAAGGGGGTACAAATGCTAATTCCCCTCAACAATTAACTGATGAAGGAGGAATAGCTTTGCAGAAAGTAGAGTAAGCTATTAGTTTTCAACAGATACATTATATAAAATTTTGATAAATTGTTAGCTGTTTTCATTTTGCTACTCATTTGCTCACAACAGTCTTTTGGCAAAAGAGACAATTAATGTGGATTCATCCTTCTTCATCTGTAAGTATAGTTTGAACATCCTATTATGAAACTGATACTGTGTTAATGCAGAATTGTAGGTCAGAATTATAAAAGTATTTTAAGAAAGAATTTAATAAAATATTCCTTATTCTAAATAGCAATTAAATTGTTATTAAAAAAATTTGTCCTATTACATGGCCAATATTTGAGGCAAATTTGATAATCATTATCTAAAAACAAGTTGTTACAGTTTTTCTCTATGCATGCTTTTGTATTTCTTGTAAATTTAAGCATGCAGCCCATAGAAAATGTGTTCACTGTATTTACAGACAGTTCAACTAATGGGAAGATAGTATATGAAATTAGATCAAATGTTCATTCTCTCAAGATTTCCCCTGCTTCAGCACAAATAATTGAATTATGTGAAAAATTAAGCTTTTAATTTGTGTTCTCATAGCCAGTATATAGCACATGGTTTATAATTGCTTGAAATTGTTTCTTTTTTAGATATTGCTAATTTTCAAATTTTACAAATACAGTTTAATTTAAGAAACATATACATTTCCTTAACTTTATAAGACATTTACAAGCTCATACTGGATTGCCTGGACACCAGGGCAATGCCACTGCAGATTTTTATACCAGAAAGATTATAGGCCTTACAGAAACTATTGGCCATACAATCTTATTCTTTATAGCATCAAAATAATAATAGCTTGAGACAATAAATTTTTTTTCTA
This sequence comes from Arvicanthis niloticus, assembly GCF_011762505.2. Classification (NCBI taxonomy): domain Eukaryota; kingdom Metazoa; phylum Chordata; class Mammalia; order Rodentia; family Muridae; genus Arvicanthis; species Arvicanthis niloticus. The sequence continues at coordinate 4,710,303 of NC_047667.1, forward strand.
GAGAGTCAGATTGCAAAAATCTGTTCTCAGTGTCATCAATTTTTTCATAATGGTGTCAATACTTGAGGACTTATACCTAATCAATTATGGTAACTAGATGTTATTCAATTCTAATTTTGGAAAACTAAAATATGTACATGTGATTTGACAGCTTTTAGGCTTTCTGGTTGCAACTGCTTTAACAGGAGAAGCAACCAAAATGTAATTAGTTATTGCCTGCATTATCTTTCTATGCTTGGTGTTCCATATCAGATTAAGATAGATAATAGAACTGCCTATTGCAGTCAAACATTTGAGATGTTTTGTTGACAATTTAATATTAGCCATATTACTGGGATTCTTTATAATCCTCAAGGACAAGGTATTGTGAAACAGATATCATGGAACTTTAAAATAATATCTTCATTACTCTTTGAGCATGGGAAAAGAAGCTACTGGTTCTTCTGCCTTGGTTTTGCAAGAACCCTAAAAAATCAGCTATTAAAAAACAAAAGCAGGGGAGTTATACCCCAAGAAGGGATTCCCTAAAATTATTCTCCATCATGCCTTGTTGTTCTCAATTTTCTAAATATGGACACTCTTGAAAAATCTGCTGCCAATCACCTCTGACAACCTGAGACCAATAAAATCTATGGAACAGTTATGTGGAAGGACCTTCTTACCTTTAAATAGAACAGCCTAGGCCCAGTTCTCATATGTTTGTTTGACACCAAAGAAGGCATGGCTAGATGGCTGCCAGAAAGATTAGTGAAACAAATAGATACCTCCACAAAGCAAGAACCAATTGTAGATAAAATGGATAAAAATTGAGATCCAGGAAAGAGAGATCTCCCTAAGAATTCCCTTCTTTTGTCCTTTCTAGATAAAAATGAGCCACCCACAGTGTTTGCTGTTGGAGGTACTGACCCCAATGCAGACCTTTGGTCTTGCACTATTCAGAACTTTGACAGGCTGTTGACAAAGACATCAAACAGCTAGAGATTAGCATCACTAATCTGTAAAAATCCCTCATCTGTTTTTGCTTCAGCAATGGGGGATCTGTGCTGCACTCAAGGAAGGAATGCTGTTTTTATACTGACCACAACTGGGAAGTTAGAGATAATATGGCCAAGATCAGAGAGAGATTAAAATGGTGAAAGAAACAGTAGGAACAAGGGTGACTTAAAAAGTGTTTTTTTGCCTCTCTTTGGCTTACCACCCTTTTTCTTTCCATCCTGGGTCCTGTGGTTGGTTTTCTTCTCCTTTTGTCTTTTGACCCTTGGGCCTAGGAGCCAAGACTTTGTTGTCTTTCTGCCTGTGAGAGTGTATTAGCTAGATGAACAACCCGAGTTAAAGAATGTCTCATCACTCTCCTCTCTGTGAGATAATATTAACTAGATAAGCAGCTTGAGCTAAGGAATGTTTGTGGGAGCATTGTGGTTACAGGTACCAGGAAATTAGAAATGTTGGTGGGGTAGTCCTGAACCCTGACACTTAGATAACTTTCCTGCCTGCTTGTCTTTATAACGGCAGCCTGATCATTAAAGTTTAAGCACTTGATCTGACATTTAGACTGGCGCTTCTTCTTTATGTCTCTTGTCCCTTCATTCTTTCGCCCCCTTCCCTAGCATCTCATTGAATCCCCCATGGGCTGGGGCAGCGTAATTGATCATAATAATACATGTGATGATGGAAACCAAACAATCCCAAACAAAGAACATTATACATTCTGATGGAGTGGTGTACTCTATTGGTTTACCAAAGGGACTTGTGCTGTGACCTAATTCTAAACACAACATTAATAAATGCTAACTAAATTCACACTCAGTACAGTCAGAAGAAATGAAGTGTACATAACTTTCATAATCAAAATATGTCAGTCATTTAGTATGGTGACATATCAGTGCTTAATATGAATCAGGAAATTACAGAGTATAATAATTTCAGTTCAAAGGTTTATTTTAGTTCCATGATATGTCTATGTGGTAAAATATTCACTGAACTAACTTGTGCGACCTAAGTTTAGATCCTGATTATCCATGTAAAGCCAGATGCAGTGGTGCATATATTCACAAATCCAAGTAGCCACAGTGAAAGAAGAAAAAAAAAGTAATACCCTGTAATTCACTGACCAGCTAACATGGCTTATAGTACTATAAATGAGAAAACCTGCCACAAATAATGTGAAGATGCTGACTGACAATCAAAGTTGTCTTCTTAACTTCATACAGATTCTTAGCACTTGCACACTCTTAGACACACACACACACACACACACACACACACACACACATATAGTCAACATATACAAAAATTAAAAATATTTCTTGTGGTACAAATTCCTACTTCTTTCAACCTTTATTGTCAAGTTGGTGGATACTCACATCACTAATCCTTTGAATATAATGACAAACAAGAAATATCTAGGCATTAGTCCGTTTACATGTGTTGATAATAATAATAATAATAATAATAATAATAATAATAATAATAATAATTGGCCATGAAATCAGTAGGTCCAGGGAACGTGCTCCATTTGCTTAATGAGATTAGTTTAGAAAAAGGGTCTTTGGACTTTGGATGCAGATGAAAACTGCATACATCTTTATTGAGGAATTATGAAATGGCTATGAGCACATATGTGTTTAATGGGCCATGAAAGTGATAAAATTTTGTGAACTGTCTAAGAGAAAACACCACAAGTGGCAAAAATAAAATTATACACATGGATCCACTGATGACACAAAAGCTATTCAAGGAATGAAGACAATTGCCTCTTTCCAACTGTAAGGCATTTTAAAAGAGAAGCATGAAACAGAAACCATTTGTTCCATATGCATTTTATTTATTTATTTATTTATTTATTTATTTATGTTAAAGGAAAATTGTTTTTTTATTTTCGTGTTCAGTTCAGCTGTTCTTACAATAGGCTGAGGTCTGGATGTAAGCTATGCAGTAATAAAGTAGAGAAAACTATATACATGTTAGCAGAGATGCTGGGAAAAATCCATTTGCCATGGTTAACATTCATTCCTTATTTTTAACTTTTCTTATGGTGGTTTGAGCAAACAGGTCTATTAACTTCAGATTACACCACTAACAGACAAACTGAATGATTTCTTCAAGTTTAGTTTTAGTTATCCAGTGAGTTTATTATGGTTATTCACTTGATCATGGATAACTCAAAGGTAGGTACACCTCCACAAATCTGATAAAAGCATAATTAATGAATTATGAAAGCTGCATGAGCTATATGCTATCAGCACTACTTCAAAGCTGATTATCTAGTCAGAGTTATTTCTCTAGCAATACATTAATTTATTTATAATCTTCAATAAGGATTGTAAAATGTTGTAAGTTTTATAATTTTTTCTGAGACTTGTGTGTTTTGTTTACCTCATAGAACTTGGGATCCTCTGTTATCCTTCAAGGAGGGAATGATTCAACTTAGAATAAATTACATAATACATTTATATAAAAGTCATTGCACCATGTATTCTCAGTTTTATTTGTAGAGTGGTCATCAGTAGCAACTGTCACAAAATATGAAAAATGCATGATATAATCATCTGTCAATATCCATTGTGGCTTGGTTCTTGGACTCCTTTGTTGTTATTTAAATTTTCAAATAGCAGTATCTTCTATCCAAATTGAAATAGACTGTCATAGAGCCTATACACATTATTTCCCGTATGTTTGTGAGATATTTTACAAGGCCTTGCATAGTCTAGTCTTTCCCAAAACTCCTTATATAGTGAAAGATTTCTTTGAACTTTCAACAATTCTCCTGGCTATACCTCTTCAGTGTTAGAATTACAAGTATATAGAGTGGCATTATTAGGAGGTATGTCCTTGTTGGAGTAGGTGTGGCTTTGTTGGAAGAAGTTTGTCATGGGCTTTAAGACTCTCTTTCTAGCTACCTAGAAGTCAATCCTCTCCTGTTTGCCTTTGGAATGAAACATTGAACTCTCAACTCTTCCCCACACCATTTATGCCTGCCTGAACACTGGTATGCTCTTACTTTGATGATAGTATATTGAACCTCTGAACCTGTAAGCCATCCTCAACTTGTGGTTGTTCTTTATAAGAGTTTCCTTGGTCATAGTGTATGTTCACAACAATAAACCTCTAATTGAGACAGTTATCAAACCCAGTATATGTAGTACTAGGAATAGAAATATATTTTTGTTTTTTTGAATATATATATATATATATAATATATATATATATATATATATATATATATATATATATATATATATTTGGGAAGCACTATTCCAACTAAACTGCATACAGTCTCAAGGTGTATAGTCAAACTCATTTTCAAACACAAGTGTGAATGCTACATTTACAGACAGCTAAGTAGAGAGATAGACAAAATATATAGATGATAGATAGATAGATAAACAGATAGATAACTAGATAGATAGAAGATTGATAGATGATAATAGATAATTGATGTTAATAGGAGAAATGAATAAAATATCTTAAATTATGTAAAGAAATATCTTCAATAAAAGAAAAATAGATTCACACATCCAAATTGTTGAACACTATCCTTTCTTATCTCATAACTGTGAAAACATTTTTGTCAAGGAAAAAAATGGATTCATATTTTCTCTGAATTTCTCTCAAATAAAGATAATTTTGGCTTCTAGGTATGCATTGGGTAGATAGAAATGGGTTGCCAGTGGTAGCTCATGGAAGTGGCCAAACAAGTATGAAGTTGTGTTGTCACTAGCAAGAGATGTCAAAAGGGAATTGAAGGAGGCTTGAAGCTTGCTTTCCAACCTCAGATTGTACCTTGAGAATATAGGACTGAGAAAAAGGCTAAATTGAATAAATGGTTCCCTGTGAATGCATCAAGATCTAACCTCAAATGCCAGCACAATGTAAGAACCAAGAATGCCAGTGTGCCTCTTAATCCCAGGGCTCTGATGCATGGTGGTGTAGGTAAAAAATCTGCTGGGGAACCTCAGGGTTCCTCACGCCATGCTGTGTGTAGTTGGCTGGGAACTCCCTGTGTTTCTCCAGCTGGAAGTTAGGCCCAGCCTCTCACGGAAGGCCTTTCCATGGTTTCTCATGGCAAGGCCCCAACACACAAGAAAGTCCTTGGGTTTCCAAAACCTGTTTATTGGCATGGCAGATAGTGGATGGATCTGGATGCATACCCCATAAAACCCAGGGTGGACCTGAGTTAAATAGGGAGGGGAAGAAGGGGGAGGGCCTGGGGAGGAATGCTTAATTGGCTCCACCCTCTGGCCTTCAGGTACCTTATTAGTAAATAAATATCTCTAGGGCCTGAGGCCTGTTTATTAGGCCCACCTGTGTATGTGACTGAAGGATGAAGGTGGAATGGAGATTAGACCTCATGTCAGGCCTGACATGGTGGCATGCTACTCAGCCAGTCTCTCTAATCAAGCCAGTGTAGCCCATCACATAATTGTGTTCTCATATTCACAGCACTAATAAAATTCTTGTGATCATATAAACACATGAAAATTTCCAGGCTAATTGTTCCTTAGGTTTTATTATTATAATTTCACTCTGTGTTACTGATATACATATCCAGTTAATAAAAGCCCCCTCATTTGTCACAATAATAGTGCCATCACTGCTCTATGGTCAACAGAGGTACACACACACAAATATGAATGCTACACATTCCAGCTGTGGCCTAGTAGGTATTAATGAGGAGTACCAGTTTCCACTATTTTGATATCAAAACATTTGCCAACAAACTCATTAAATACAAGACCCACATCACTGAAATATAATAAGTAAAGAATTATTTGACAATAACTTGGAGCTATAACTGAACTTTAAAGTGAGTCATAGACATTAATACTTAAAAATAAGATCCACAGAGATCTTACAACTTATCCATATGAATTTTCAGATTAGCTCCAATTTATAATGAATTAACAATGCTCACATGTTATAGTTACTATTATCATAGAACCAAGACTGCAGCAGGATATCCTTGGCAAGAACTGACTGCATTCTCTTATCTCCAGTCTATGCCCCATAGTTGATATTCAGGAGTCATATTTTGTGAACAAATAGTTCTTTCTGTCTGTCTCTTTTCAGCCTGGCAAAAAACTGGCAATCAACTGAAGCTGGCAGCACTGGGTATCTCTCATGCTGACATGTGTAAAGGGCTCCCTAGAGAGATCTTAAGCCTCTAGCTACAAACTCAGCTAGGAAGGAATAACATATCAGCTTGCTTTAATTCTAATTAGACTCCTACTTATGTGAGCTCTGATCATGCTTTCTCAGTGACTCAGTATCTTGTAATCAGTAAAGGTTGAGTTAGATACAGTCTTTGCTAATGTGTATCTCTGTTTTGGTAGTTTGTGGTCTCAGTGACTTTTGTTTGTTGAAATTTACAAGTATTTATTTTTAGAGTGTCACTATCATGCCTTTGTGCAGGAATTACCAAGATTTTTTTCCCCTTTTTTCTGACTCTGTCAATTTTTATATTTTATTTTCCTCACTGCTCACTAAAAATATTCAGCTTCAGGTAAGAAAAAACCTTACTGGAGAGTGAGGTTAATATTCTAAACACAGTTTATGATTCACTTTTCTTGTGCTGTGACAAACATACATGAAAATTATAAGGCAATTTTATTTTGGCTCACAATTTGAGAGAACAATGTATCATGTTGAGCAATGTCTAAAGGCAAGGGCTTAAGGAATATGATCTTGTGGATCCTAACCCATTGACTAGTGCTCACCACATTCCAGTTAGCAATTCCTGCTTCAGTCACTCCTTTCTGAACACACTCTCATAGGCACACCAAGATGTATGATTGCACAGAATGAAGTGTGAAATTAGGGAGACATGGTACTATAGCAGTACCAGAGAGTCCTATCTTCAGGCAAAATTATGAGGCAGAGAAAGACATTTGGAATCTTTTGAAATCTCAAAGTCTGTTTCTAGTAACATACCTCCTCTAACCATGAACACCTCCTAATTTTTCCTCTGAATTGATGCAAACTACCAAGTATTCAGACATATGAACCTATAAGCAGCATTTTCATTCACACCACGTAGCTTGCTTATGAGTGCTGGGTTATACATGTGTCATTATGTCTAGTGTGTGTGTGTGTGTGTGTGTGTGTGTGTGTGTGTGTGTGTGTGTATTTCCCTAGCACATACATGGAAGTCATAGGACAGCAGTGGTTGTAACTCGTTATTTCCTTTCATTATGTGTATCTTAGGAATCAAGCTCAGCTTTTGTGATGAGTACCTTTACCTGCTAAGACATATTCCTGATCCCCTGAAAGCTTTTCTTCATTTGAAGCTGTATTTATAAATTGAAATTGACTTAACTCTCTTATTTTTTCTTCTTACTGGCATTAGCACCAAATTTATTTTGTTTAAGTTAATAACTTGCATTCTTTACAAATTTATTTTTTGTAAAATAATGAATAAAAATGAAATTATAAAATTTATTTTTGTTTCAACAAATTATTTATATGCTTTTTGTCAAGATTTTTAAAGTATTATTTAAAAATTCAAACATCTATGTAATGTATTTTGGCCATAGTCTCCCATTGTTCTTTCTTAGCTCCTATCTATCTTCTAAACATCTTATATTTCCAAAAGTTCATCCCTGATTTCATGTCTGTTTTTGTGACTCACTGAGTTACTGATGACTGCTTGCATTAGCATGGCTATGATATTATTTACTGAAGCATGAAGATTCTACCAGTAGCTATCCTACAAAAGAAATGACCCTTTTTTCCACAGCAACTATTAACTGACAATAAATCCTTAGACAAGGGATTTATATTTTGAGACAGCATCACACTATGTATTCAACTTTTATTTTCACTTTTGAAATTTTATTTCCTTGGTTTCCTGAGTCTATTACTGCAAACACTTTTTTTATTTCTACTGAATATATAACTATGTGTTATCATAGATTAAGAGTAACATTCAATACCTACACACTGTGAATAATTGCCATATCTGTCAATTCAAACATTTACCATTCTTTTATTCCAGGAATATTTCTAATCATCTGTGTAAGATATTTTGAAATAAATAATTAATTATTTTAACTGTGCTGGAAAGCATTAGAAGTTACTCCTCCTTCCCAATTGTACGCTGTTCTTTTAATGATCTTCTTTTTAACCCCCCCCTTCCCCTTTCTACCCTCTAGAAACCACTACTTTATGGTATGTTTTTCTAAGTTTATTTTTGAAATTGATTTCTTGTAGAAAACAGAATTTTGTATTGTTTTTGAAATGGTGTTCAGGATTTCTTTTTAATTAGTGCCTTCCTTAGACTTAGTAGAATTTATTTGGTCAGTACTGTTATGAAACTTTCCCAGTTATAATTATACATTAATGTCTAAATTCTTTAAATGCCCTTTGTAGACAAAAGTTCTATTGCATAGTTGATTATTCTAGATTTTTTACATTGTTTCAATCTCAGTCATAAGGACCTAACAATGAAAGAGGAAGTAAGTATAATGTCATATTGTAAGGATTCAATGTGATCAAGCTGTCCTTCCAGGTTAGAAGGGCCTATAAGCCAAACCCCATCTAAGACTTGAAAATGATGGAGCAGACCTACTTGTACAACTGGAAACAATGTTCTACAGATGTCTTTTCTCTCAATCAGATGTCTGAGAAATCTGACCTGCAGAGAAAGATAACATACTTCTCCCACTAACTTTATAGTAACATTTTCCAGCATAAAACATGCAGAGCCTCAAATCTCATGATTAAACCCAGCCTGCCTCTTCTCAGTAGACATAATGCTTTATTCACTAACCTGGCTGTGACTTTTATTTATGTTACACTAATGCATCCTCACTATCATTTTAATTGTTATTTAGTATTTGAACATTCATTATTTTCAATAAAGAAAAATTTAATGGTTTTGCACTGGTTACTATTCTTCACCCACCTCATCTACAATTAAATTAATTTTTTCCTGTGTTTTTTAAAGGTGTTATATGCTGATGAAATTAATGCTATATAGAGAAGAGAATATAGGTGAGCACAGTGGCTTTCTTCTGTAATATTAGCACATAAAATGTTGAAGCAAGAGATTTAGGAGTTCAAAAGACCTAGATTAAAAGTTGTCTTCCCACCACAAATGGTCTAATGAAGAAAAACCTTTTGAAGGTATAATCAACCATTTGAGTTTCAGTTAATTTCAGCTACAGTCAAGTTGACAACAGGATAGCCCTCATTACTTCCTTTCTCTTCAGATTTGTGTTTCCTTTGCTCTAGCTCCTCTCTTGGACTCTATACTGTTCTATTTGTTCTTCTTCCTCTGCAACAAACAAGTATACAAAAACAACAACAACAACAAAAACAACAACAGCAAAGTCATTTTGGTAGAGAAAATACCGTATGTTATTGTGAGGAGATTTTTGTCCTGTGCTACATAAGACTTCAAAACTCAATGCCATTGATCTGTGAGAAAAAGCAAACAAACAAATTAAATTTGGGAAATATTTGTGAGAACAAAGGAAGAAATGCACTGATCATTAATGACTATAATTTTTAGATATTAAAAATTCTAGGTACTTGAGTTTTTTAATCAGATTGGAATAAATAATGTAGTCTGATAGGAAACACCGAGTTAATGTTGGTAGTTTTTAGAGTAGCAATAGGGTCAAGGACAAAGTTCATAAAGATAATTTTCTTCAATAGTTATATGTAACCTCTGTAATTCTTGATGGTCAACTGTTCTTCATTTTAGATGTCTAGTGAACACTCCAATTACATGTTAGCAAATTGGACACCTATACAAACTGCCTATTTCTGTGGTCTGGGAGTTCACACATTCATTATTTCATCTTCACGTAGCTCAGGCTCATCCAGTAAATGGATGTGCCTTGTATTGTTTCCAAATCAAATCTCTTGAGAAGAGCTGATACTTTGTATGAACATTTAGAATTCAATGTGTTTTTTTTTTTTTTTTTTGGATGGCTAAGCATGTGATAGTTTACAGAAGTGTGTTTCAAAAACATCTTTAATTATATTAAATGTTGTGGGCATTGAAAATATTTTAATTAGACTCAATTGAAATAACTGTTAGTTGGCAATAACAACAGATGTATAGAGATGACAGACAACAGAGTTTAAAAAGACTATTTTATCTTCATTCTAGTCATTCCATTTATATACCAAATATAGCTAAGTACATAAATATTTATAAATCCTATTTAATCACACACAGATACATATATTGTACATTCAACATATATTTCATAATACATACCTGTATATTATGGAAATATTTTTTTATGTATGTGATATTTCATATGTAAAATGGTTTTAGATGACATAGTTATAAAATATATCATAAATAAGTTATTGACATGTATATATACTTACATAATATATATATGCATATATTTATGTATATAAATTTATATAAAACAAATATATAATACATTGTATATAATTATACACATAATTAAGTGTATTATGTATATAATTATACATATATAAAATTCTTATTTTAAATTTCTGAATTTCTTTGCATTAAAAGAAAACTGGTTAAATTAATCTGGTCCTGGTTTGTCTACTGATGGGCTAAATGAAAACAATTCTCAGTGAATTTCTCTTGTATTTGTACATTTAGAAAAAAAGGAGAGAATATATGCTGATAAATAGCTTTTAATGAATGCTTATAATCAAACTAATATTAAGAGATTTGTCGGGATTGGGGATGCTACTACTTCTAAGGCGAAGGTAAGAGGAGGTTCATATCTATATATATACACATATTCAAGGCTCTGTGTTCAGTCCATAGTTCATAAAACAAAAAAATCAGTAAACAAACAAACAAATATATAATAGGATTGTGTCTTTATTCAAAAAAGAGAGCAAATTTGAATCTAGTTGTAAGTGTTCTCCTTTTAGGCAAGGATGTTGTGATATCTGTATTTTCCTGTACCTATTGAACTGCCCATTTAAATTACATAAAAAATTTTAGTTATACAGACTCTTCCTCTTCACATAACCAACATCTGATAAGTTAACACAGAAGATATTTGTATATTCTATGAAAGCTAATGTTTCCATAAAGACTCAGCTTTATGGGAGGGTTCACAAGTTATATTTGTCATGGATACACATACTCCATTAATCATAAAATTTGTCACATACTACATTCCTCATTGGTATACATAATCCATTCATTTTACGATCATATACCCAAATCATCACAGGGCTCATATAGTACTTTCATCATGAAATTACCATGCTCAGTTTCTTGTGACATTCATGTGGAGTGCACATGGTCCATTCTTCATTGAATATGCATATATATATGATAGTGACATAAGGCATAATCCTAATAGTTTACTACACTTTTTCTCTCTGAATTTATTTTTCACATAAAAAGTGAATTATTGCAAAAACACTACAAGTATAAATTTTGGAAAGAATAGAAGACATATATGAGAAAGAAAAGACATGAGTAACAACAGTAATCTTGATTTAATCTTCCATTTCATATGATTCTTCTATGAGTAAAAAAAGAAGCATCAGAAATTATTTTGCTCCTCAGGGCATCATTAGTTTAGAAAAGCCTATAGCACACATAGTATTTCAAACAGATAAAAGAAAAGACACAATTCTTTGGCTCCATGTTCCCAACTAAATAAGCACTGAGAAAAAACAGAATTAATTTCATGTTTATTACAATTCAAAATTGAGTTGCAATAAAAATGTAACATTCATACTACAAATCATATCTTGGATTATTTGGACATTTATACATGAGGAAAAAACTATTATTTGAAAAAAAAATATCTTAACCATCCTGCTCTTGTATTAATATAGTGTTTGTGTGTCTGTGTGTAAGAGAGAGAGGGAGAGAGAGAGAGAGAGAGAGAGAGAGAGAGAGAGAGAGAGAGAGAGAGACAGACACAGACACAGACACAGACAGACACAGACAACAGACACAGACACAGACACAGACACAGACACAGACACAGACACAGACACAGACACAGACACAGACACAGACACAGACACAGACACAGAGAAAGAGATGTGTTTGGCTTCTTATGGAACATGAAAATGGGTTTACTTTTCATGATATATAACCCCCACAAAGATTATTCAATAGAACATTTTAGTAGTGTTCGACTTGTTCATTTGAATCTTCTAGTTAAAGAAGATGACACTGGACATATAGAATTCATGTCAAGATTCCATTTATTACACAAACTGGAACTGATTCTGCTCTGCCTCCTTTTTTCCTGCTGCTGCTTCTCCTTACTCCTCAAATTCTTCTTCCTCCTCTTAGTCCTCTTCTTTCTCCTCCTCTTCCATCTCTTCTTCCTCTTCCTCTGCCTCTTTTGACAAAGGAGGATGTCACATGGATGGACAGGCAGATTGGTGAGGACCAAGAATCGATTGTGATTTTGTTGTATGATGTTCAATTTTCAAATAATCAAAAAAACACAATAAAAATATTGTATTGGAACAAACATACTGAGCAACTACAACTTGAACATCACAGGCAATAGCCTTCATGCTTCTATTCTGGTAAGATTACATTGAAAAAATTAATATTATAAAGTGTTGCTGCAAGAAGACAAGGAATATATGAAGAAGCATAGGTACAATATTTGAAATGATTTATTGTAAGATTTTTGGACAGAGGAAACCATTGTTCAAGTTGGCGATGGTATACATACATACATACTTACATACATATGCTTCTCTTTTACCCATTTATATTATTTTAAATTAAATTAATCTAATTTACTTATTCATTGACGTGCATACCTGCTTACCTGTATGTGTATACAAATACAGTCTTCAGAGATGCCAGAAGATGACAGTAGATACCCTGGATCTGAAGTCACAGATGGTTATGTGTAGCCCAGTTTGAGTGTTTAGAACTGAAATCAATTCCTTTTCAAAGTGCAACAGTCTCTCTTAATCATTGGACCATCTCTATAGCCACTCTTGTGCCTATTTCATCTGAACTGAGTGAACAGAATATTCAGTGATCGAATGAGTATTTCAGCAAAAACTCAGGTTTGGTGAATAATCATCTCCCTTAAATAAAGTTGTACTTATATCACCACATCATAAAATTGAAATTCAAAGATTTGATCTTATGCATTCTGACTGAGTTGTTGCAGCAGCACATGTGCTATTAAATTATATTAAATCAACAGGTCTCTCTCTCTCTCTCTCTCTCTCTCTCTCTCTCTCTCTCTCTCTCTCTGTGTGTGTGTGTGTGTGTGTGTGTGTGAATGTGTGTATTGCAAGTGGGGCATACAGAGACAGTTATAGTTAAGATCAGAGACACGTGACTCTCATATAAGTTCTGAGTGCAGTTTTCAGTATTCATGTCAGATAGTTCACAGTCAGACACAACAGAAGGTCCAGTAATTAAGAATCCATCTTCTGGCCTCCCATTAATACTGTCCACACAGTGAAAGAAGTGATTAAATTAACTAATCAACTAAATTAAAATTAAAATAAATAAAATAAAAGTATGCAGTGGGAAAGCAAATTCCCTAAGCCTTTTTTTTTTTTTTTATAAAAGTCCATACATTATCCTGTTCCACTTATCTAGAATGAATAAATTTAGAGGAACAAAAGACAACCTGTAATTTTCAAAGTCTGAAACCACGTGCCTTGTTAATGGCAATTACAGTAGCTGAATACATTCTAAAATTAAATGGTGATTATATCTACAAAACCTTGTGAAAGCAACAAGACTGCTGACATACACACATTTAAATGTGAATTAAGCATAATTTTTAAATTAAAAAATAAAAAGAGAAAAATTGATCATTTGAAATGTAAACATTTAACAGCTACATACTTTCACATCAGGAACTATATTATTATATCATTCTAGGAAAGTAAAAATTAGTTATAAGCGTGTAATGTACAAAACAAAAATTCATGTGAATATACTTACCCTGTAATAACAAAAAATTCAGTTCAAAATTCCCACCTCATGACCTAAATACACTTCATCATCTTTTCATTTTCTTGACAATGTTTTACTATATGTTAGCAGAATAGCTTTTTGTAAAAGTAGTGTTTTAAATGTGTCATTTTACTTGTGGGATGTGTGTGTGTGTGTGTGTGTGTGTGTGTGTGTGTGTGCGTGTGTGTGCCTTAAAAACCAAATGTGGGTGTCAGATCCATGGATCTAGAGTTATAGAAGGTTGAATGAACTGCCCAATGTGGGTGCTGGAAATGTAACTTGGAACTTTACAAGAGCAGCACAAACTCTTAAGCGTTTCTCCAGCCCTTCTGTATTTTATTGTACTTGGTTGTATTGATTCATTTCCCACACCAGTAATAAATAATCTTTTTACAGAAAACAGTGAGCCTCATGACTTTATTAGTTCTTGCCTATTACTTAATGTGGATGCTTCATAGTGCCATGCCTCTTTTATTTCTGATATTGACATTTTATTTTATTGTGTTCTTAATGGCTTATAGAATGTACATGACATTTGTCACTAGCAGAATTCAATATTATAGTTAAATGCAATCCCTTATGTAAAATTCTCCTGTAGGATGCTTTCTCTTCTCAATATTAATCACATTTTCAGTTCTCCTAAGAGTCTATAATTTAGTATTTTGACATTATTGTTTTGCATATTTCTTTACCCAAGAAAACATGACACACAATTTGAGAACACACAACACTTTAAGGTAATGATTATATGAAAGTCCAATTTGGTGAACTCATGAGTTTCTTGGGGTTATTTTCAGAAATGCAGGTTACACAAAGGAAGCTGTACCACTGAAAACTCATCTAAATGTCCCTGTTTCTGGTTGATGGGACAACTCAGGAAACCTGTTGCCCTGGGACTCCCAGAATCACTTGGAGACATATTCATAGATCTGAGACTCCTGTAAGCAACTTTTCTGGTCAATCTCTTTCCCCAATGTTTGATGCTTCCATAATTTTGGAGAACTACCCAGAAGAAACTATACATTCGGTTTTCCTAAACATGGAAATCAACCTCAACTCATCTTAGAGCACCTGTTGTACACTCTCATTTGTTTCAGATCTTTTAGCTTCTGTTGACTGTATCACACGTTGCAAAGAGATATTTCTGTTGCTTTCCTTTAGTTTTAAAAGCATTAACAATCAATGCCTGATATTTTTGACCACCACAAAGCATGCAATTTTGTTTTTATAGACTTTTCTGACACTGATTTTTACATTACGGCTTGTGTAACTCTAGAAATTTTACTGAGGTCTTGATAAGAATAACAGTTACTGCTCATTTTTAAAGTTTCTTTTGGGAAGTTTTTAATATCTAGGTCAAAAAAAATAATAAAAATCATCACTGATTTTTCTGGTTCATTGAGTAACAGAATTTTTGCAGTCTCAGAAATTGAAAGAACCAAAGAAAACTACCTGTTGTATAAATAAGTCTGATCTTCAATGCCATCAATGTCCTAGCCACAAGGACATTTAAACCTTGTGGAAGAAAAAACTGCCAAGCTTAAGAAATAGGTTAACTTTCAACCAGCCGCAGCCAAACATGGATTCCTCTGTATAACTTTCATTCCAGCATGTGGAATATATGAAGGTAGAGTGCTGTGATTTCAGAAGAATCTGTAGAATTTATGGGGCTTTGTGGCTTTGTACAGATATGATGCATGAATTTCCATTTGTAAATTGTTTATACACATTTGCTCATGCACATGCTTTGGTATTTCTATCTGAGAGATTCAGGTTGTGTGCTGAGGTTTAGGTTTAGGTTTGTATGGTAATGGGTGGTGTAAACGTGTAGGGGCATTTTCATACAGTGGCCACGGATCAGCATGGGTGTGATTGTTCAGGAACTGACTATAATTTTTGGTTGAGACAGCATCTCTCTTGATGGCCTGACGTTCATCAAAAAGTCTGAGGTGGCTGTTCAATGAGCTCTGGGATCCTTCTGTTTCTTCTTCTTAGAATTAGGACCACAAAATACCTAAATTTTTGTGTTGGTTCTTGGAAATAAATTCCTGCACAAACAGCAGGTTCTTTGTTATTGGCAGCATCACCCCATCTCTAATTATAACAGCATAATGGCTATGTCCAGCCCTTTGTTTTCCAATATTATGTTCCTGTGAAACCATTATATATATTTGCCTGAATTTCTGTATAAGTCTACTTAACTATTACTACATTTATGACTTTGTACTACTGAATTTACAAAGGTAGGTATTGAGACCCTAACAGAGTTAAAGACTTAGCCACAGTCCAGGAAAAACCTTTGAACTTCCTGGTATACAAAAGCCTTCCTCCTTAATATGCACTTACAGAGTATTTTTGTTTGTTTGTTTGTTTGTTTGTTTTATGAGATAAAGTATAGACAGTTTGATTAGAAAGAAAACTATGGTAGCAAGGGAGGACAAAAAATATTGAGTAGGAAAAAACAGCTGTTTCAAAGCCTGTAAGGCATATGTTTGATCTATTTTCTCCTACAACACTGTACTGTGCTACTAAACATGGTATCTCCTTCCAGTGTAATAGAACTCTGTTAGCAGGAACATACTAGGTATACAATTTCTATTCTTATGACATTAATAAACAATATGCATTTAGCAATAAGTTTATTTCATGAGGACTGAATTCAACTTGACAATGAAGAATCAAGGCATGCATTATTAGAGAAAAAATGAGGGCCTGAAACACAGCTCATCAGGGGATGTATTTACTGTGGAGACTGATGACCTGATCTGTGTCCTTGGGGTATACATGAAGGAAAGAAAGGCTGATAGGTTGTCTTCTATACTCTACATTTATTTTCTAGACAGACAGACAGATAAAGTGAGTACATTTAAACAAAGAAGGATAAGGTATATTGAAAACACGTCACACCTTAAATAACATTAACATTTTTAGCTGGAGTTGAATCTCTTTCAGAGGCTTCTTTTCAAAAGGCTTAGCCCCAACTTCTGGCAAACATAACACCACTCTCACTCCCTAACTAAGATGGCCTTAGTATATTAGAACCTTTTGAGATGTCAAAATCCCCTTTAATAAAACCTTTAATGGGAAAATATCTTTTATTTTTCTACCTCATCCCTTAAACTGAGATGAAAGTTTTCAATTCAAATTTCTGAATTCAATCTTGCCCTTTTTTCTTTTCTTTTAAAAATATATTCTACATGTATGAGTGTTTTGTTCACATGTGTGTATTATATTTGCAGGACCTCATCTGGGATCAGAATCTGCAACTGAAATTGGAGGTGGTTGTGAGCAATGTTGTGGGTGATGGAGACAGACTCCTTGTCTTCAAGAGCAGTGAGTGCCCTAAACATTTAAGTCATCTCTCCAGGCTTCTCTACTTTCTTTTAATCCTAGTCACTTTATAAATGAAGCTATTCATGGAGAATAAGGTATAAACTTTAATATTCTAGTGTTTAAGCTGTGCTTATATTTGTTGAGAAAGAAGCCTGCCCAACATGATGGCTCAGCCAAGCCTGATGAACTTAGTTCAAATCCCAGGGCTCTGCACAGTTAAAAAAAAAAAAAACCTGACTCATTTGTTTATATGCTCCTAGAGTTCTTAAATTATCACTACTGAAAAGTAGCCTCAGAAAATTGTGTCAAAGTTTATAAACTTTGCAATGCCAATGTGAACTCTAACGTAAACAACATACTATATGACAGTGCAGGCTTTCTGACTTCAAGAAATGAGACACTTTTTGACATGGTATTTATTTTGGTAAAGTCTATACATATGCAGAACAGCATATATAGAAATTTTGTATCTTGCTTTCAGTTTTTCTGTGACTCTAAAACTATTCAAAATATGAGTATTTTAAAATGACTATGGGATGTAAGAATATTGATGCTTAAATTATTCTACACTGAAGACTTGTTGGTAAATTATACATGACTATTTTAAAAATTTAGAAATCTCCACCCAAATTCTAATGAATATACATGAGTACATTCTTACATTCTCCCAAATATTTATATATGTATACATATGCATATATACATTTAAGACTATATATATTTGTTTACATATATATGCATTTAAGATAAACATGTATATATACTCTTGTGACACATCTATCTACATATAAATACTCATAAATATATATATATATATATATATATATATATATACATTTAAGATGTAGCAGTATACATGCAGTATATGTGGTCTAATCTATAACTTTACATATATATTTTTTATTACATATCTACTTATCTGTGTATACATTTATAAGTTCATGTAATATATTCCTGTGTTTGTTTAGATGCATAAATATCCATTTAAGTTATGTATAATTATAAATATACATACTTATATATAAATTTATGGCATATGTATATATATGTCTATACATTTTATTTATATGTAAGGTACATGTTTGTATGTATGCATACCTAAAATATACATTTAAGACATACTTGTATATTAAGAAATGTGTATGTACATATGTGTGTATATTCTAGACACATTTATAAATGTATACATATATATGTATATTCTTAATACATATTTCTATATATGTGTGTGTACATTGAAATATGTATAATATTTAACACATACCTATATGTGTACATGAACATTCATGTATTTACACTTTAGATGGACTTATGTACATATTTACTGCATTTAAGTACATCTACATATTTATTAGATTTATTAGATTAGACATGTTTACTGTCTAATCTAAGAAAACAGTGACTAGTAGAAACTTGGTCTGTGATCTCCTGATTCTATGACATATATGCAACACTTTGCTCTTCATTAGCATCGATAGAATAATGGACACATTCTCAAAACTTGATTGGGCAAAAAGTATGCAAAGGTTTCATAATAACATCAGCATTGATAATAAGAGATGAGGACCCCACACACTCTAGAGACCCTATATAAGGAAACCTGGGAAGTATGATGGTTACAGAATTCAAAGGAATACATTACAGTCATAACTTCCTCTTTCTGGAAATTTACCTTACGTACAAAACTATGAAATCTCACTTCAATGCTTCCCATACCTCTTACTTTTTCATTGTCATATTACAAGGTATATCCTAGCTTTGTTTGTACTGCCAGCATCTCATTTGTAAATGACATTTTCAAGGTTATTATTGAAGCTATTTGCAGAATGTTGAAAAGCTGTCAAACTGAACAGAAGCAAACTGTTTGCTGCAAATAGCAAATAAAACATACTCATACATTATTAAAGCCACTTCATAAGCAATCCTTCCTAAGGAAATGTAAATGTTCTCAGACAAAGTATTTATTTGTCATGTGCACCAGGATGAAGCTAAAAAGAGTTGCTTCTAGTAGTTATCAAATTATTAGGATGTTTGTCCTCAAAAGGGGAAGATTTTATACTTGCCCTACCATTTAAATGTGGTGTTACAGTATGTATTGGACTTGCTTCCTTGACATAAACCCTACTGCACCAACTTGTTTTAATCCTTCCAATGACCCCATAAAAGAAAATCACTTCTGAAAATTAACAACATCAAACAAGAAAAAGGGGTTGCAGCACATACAACTTGAAGTTCCCAAGAAAGAAATCAGACACTAAAATATGTTCTGTGTATGTGGCTTTTTGTGTATATGTGCAGGTGCACACACATGTTCATGTGTGGAGGCCAGAAGAAAACCTCTCATGTCATTACACAAGGAATACCCACTCTTTTTAAAAATGATCTTTAATCTATTTTTACAGCCCAGTCATTATCTCCCTCCCAGTCTACCCCCCAACACTTCCTACTCCCATTCTACTTTCCCTGTCTCCAAGAAGATGCCCTCCAATCCCAGCAGGCCTTAACACATCCTGGGGCATCAAGTATCACGAGGGTTAAGTGCATCTTTTCTCACTGAGACCAAATCAGACAGTCCTTTGCTATATATGTGTCAGGGCCTCATAGATGCAAGTGTATACTGCCTGTTTGGTGGCTCAGTATCTGAGAGATCTCCGGGGTTCAGTTTAGTTGAGACTGCTGGTCTTCAAATGGGATCTCCCTCTTCCTCAGCTTCTTCCAGCCTTTCCTGAATTCAAGCACAGGGGTCACCAGCTTCTGTCCATTGGTTAGTTGTAAATGTCTGCATCTGACTTACTCAGCAGGTTGTTATGCCTCTTGGAGGGCAGCCACGCTGGGCTCCAGTCTGTAAGCACACCACAGCATAAGTAATAATGCCAGACCTTGGAAGTTTACCTTGAGCTGGATGCTAATTTGGGCCTGACACTGGAACTCCTTTCCCTCAGTTTCGTCTCCCATTTTATCTTTGCAGTTCTTTTAAAAAGGAGAATTCTGGATCAGATATTTTGGCCTGTAGGATGTCAATCCCGTCCCTCCTCTTGATTCCCTGTCTTTCTACTGGAGGTGGACTCTACACATTACCTCTCTACACTGTTGAACATTTCATACAATGTTCCTTTGAGTCCTTACCTTCTTTCAGCTCCCAGGACTCTGGTACATTCTAAAGGATTGTGCCACCATTGGTCCTGAGGTTTTCTGTTCCCCCTTTTTTCTGCTTGCCCTCGGAGCTTCACTCTTGTTTTCCCTCAGTACCTGATAAGGTCCCCCATTTTGCCTCCCTATTCCCTATTCCACCCAGGAACTCCATCCCTCCTTCTGCTCCCTGTGATTTCTTTTCTTCTCCCTTTCATTTTGGATTGAGTCTTCCTCACTTGGGCCCTTTGGCTTGTTAACCTTCTTGAGTTCTGTGGGTTGTATCCTCGGTAAACTATAATTTTTTTTTGGCTTATATCTACTTATTAGGTTTTACATACCATGCATGTCCTTTTGGAGGTGGGTTACCATACTCAGAATGGTATTTTTTAGTTTCTTCCATTTGCCTGCAAAATTCATGATGTTTTCATTCTTAATAGCTGGGTAGGATTACATTGTGTCAATGAACCACATTTTCTGTATGCATTCTTCTAACGTGGATCATCTTGGTTGTTTCCAACTTTTGGCTGTGAGAAATAAAGCCACTATGGACATAGTGGACAATGTGCTCCTGTGGAGTGGAGAGGCATAAATTTGGGGACATATGACCAAGAATGGTATTGTTGGATCTTCAGGGAGACCTAATTTCAATTAATTTCTAGCTTAGTTGTACTTGTTTGCCACTCCACCAGCAATGGAGGAGTGATTCTCTTTCTCCACATTCTAGACAACATGTGCTGTCACCTGAATTTTTGATCTTAGCTATTCTTACTGATGTGAAGTAGAATCACAAGGTCATTTTGTTTACATTCCCCTGATGACTAAGGACTTTGAACACTTTTTAAAAGTGCTTCTTGGCCAATCTAGAGTCCTCTGTTGTGAATTTTGTGTTTAGTTTTATATTGCACTTATGGATTGTGTTATTTTTATTTATTTATTTATTTATTTATTTATTTATTTATTTATTTTAAGATTAGTCTTTTGAGTTCTTTATATATGTTGGATATTAGCCCTCTATTGGCTTTGGGATTAATGAAGAATATTTCCCAATCTGTAGGATTTGTCATATTGGCTATGTCTTTTGCTTTTCAATTTTATGAGGTCCTATTTATCAATTCTTGATTTTAGAGCCTGAGCCATTGGAGTTCTCTTTAGCAAAAACCCAGTATCAATGGGTTTGAGGTTCTTTCCCAGTTTTTCTTCTATTAAATTCATTGTACCTCTTTTTCTTTCTTTCTTTCCTTCTTTCTTTCTTCCTTTCTTTCCTTCTTTCTTTCTTTTTTTAGTTTTGGATATTTCTTATTGGATATTATATTTACATTTCAGATTTTATACCCTTACCCATTACCCCCACCCACTCAGGAACTTCCTATCCCATCTGCCCTCCAGCTTCTATGAGAATGTACCCCCACCTGCCCCCCCCACTCCCAACTCCCCACCTTTGAATTTCCCACCACTTAGTGTTCAGCCTTCATGGGACCAAGAATATCCACCTCCCACCTATGCCCTACAAGGCCATCCTGCACTATATATACAGCTGGAGTCATGGGTCCCTCCCTATGTGCTCCCAGGCTGGTGGTTTAGAACCTGGGGAGCTCTGCTTGGTTGGTATTTTCGCTCTCCTCATGGGCCACAAACCCTTTCCGCTCTTTCAGTCTTCTCTCTAACTCCTCCATTGGAAACCCCTTGATCAGATCAATTGTTAGCTGTGAGCATCAGCCTCTGAATATGCCAGAATCTGGCAAACTTCTAAGGAGACAGCTATATCAGGCTCTTGTCAGCATGCACTTCCTGACATCTACATCAGCATCTACCTTTGGTTACTGCACATGGTATGGATACCGAGGTGGAATGATTTCCAGATGGCCCTTCCTTCAGATTTATCCCACACTTTGTCTCCATATTTGCTCCCTTGAGTATTTTGTTGCTCCTTCTATGTAGGACCGAGGCACCCACACTTGGTTTTCCTTCTTCATAAGCTTCATGTGATCTGTGAGTTGAATCTTGGATATTTCAAGCTTTTGGGCTAATATCCACTTATCGGTGAGTAAATAGCATGTGTATTCTTTTGTGATTGGGTTACCTCACTCAGGATGATATTTTCTAGTTCCATCAGTTTACCTAAGAATTTCTCAAATTCGTTGTTTTTAATAGCAGAGTAATACTCCATTGTGTAAATGTACCACATTTTTGTATCCATTCCTCTGTTGAAGGACATCTGGATTCTTTCCAGCTTCTGGCTATTATGAATAAGGCTGCTACAAACATAGTGGAGCATGTGTCCTTGTCATATGTTGGAGTATCATCTGGGTGTATGCCCAGGAGTGGTATAGCTGGATACTCAGGTAATACTATGTCGAATTTTCTGAGGAACTGCCAGACAGATTTCCAGAGTGGTTGTACCAGCTTGCAATTCCACCAGCAATGGAGGAGTGTTCCTCTTTCTCCACATCCTTGCTAGCATCTGCTAGCATCTTAGTTTTTGATCTAGGCCATTCTGACTGGAATGACGTAGAATCTCAGGTTTGTTTTGATGTGCATTTTCCTGATGACTAAGGATATTGAACATTTCTGTAAGTGCTTCTCAGCAATTCAAGTTTCCTCAGTTGAGAATTCTTTCTTTAGCTCTTTACTCCATTTTTAAATAGGGTTATTTGGCTGTCTGGAGTCTAATTTATTGAGTTCTTTGTATATATTGGATATTAGCCCACTAGCATATGTAGAATTGGTAATAATCTTTTCCCAAACTGTTGTTTAACATTTTGTCATATTGACAGGTTCCTTTGCTTTACAGAAGCCTTGTAATTTTATGAGGTCACATTTGTCAATTCTTGATCTTGTAACATAAGCCATCAGTGTTCTGTTCAGGAACTTTTCCCCTGTGCCTAGGCATTCGAGGGTCTTCCCCACCTTCTCTTCTATAAGTTTCACTTTATCTGGTTTTATGTGAAGGTCCTTTATCCACTTGGACTTGATCTTTGTACAATGGGATAAGAATGAATTGATTTGCATTCTTCTACATGCTGATCTCCAGTTGAACCAGCACCATTTGTTGGAAATGCCATCCTTTTTCCATTGGATGGTTTTAGCTCCTTAGTCAAAGATCAAGTGACCATAAGTGTGTGGGTTCATTTCTGGATCTTCAATTCTATTCCATTGATCTTCTTGCCTGTGCCTCTAACAATACCATGCTGTTTTTATTACTATTGCTTTGTAGTAGATTTTGAAGTCAGGATGGTGATTCCCCAAGAAGTTCTCTTACTGTTGAGAATACTTTTCGCTATCCTGGGTTTTTTGTTATTCCAAATGAATGTGCAATTTGCTCTTTCTATCTCTATGAAGAATTGATTTGGAATTTTGAGGGTGATTGCATTGAATCTGTAGATTGATTTTGGCAAGACGGCCATTTTTACAAAATTAATCCTGTCAGTCCTTGAGCATGGGAGATCTTTTCATCTTCTGAGATCTTCTTTGGTTTCTTTCTCAGAGACTTGAAATTCTTGTCCTACAGATTTTCCCTTGCTTGGTTAGATTCACTCCAAGATATTT
Organism: Arvicanthis niloticus; assembly: GCF_011762505.2. Classification (NCBI taxonomy): domain Eukaryota; kingdom Metazoa; phylum Chordata; class Mammalia; order Rodentia; family Muridae; genus Arvicanthis; species Arvicanthis niloticus. Next base: position 4,734,232 of record NC_047667.1, read on the forward strand.
TATATTATTTGTGAATATTGTGAAGGGTGTCATTTCCCTAATTTCTTTCTCAGCCTGGTTAGTCTTTGAGTAGAGGAAGGCTACTGATTTTTTTTAGTTGATTTTATATCCAGCTACTTTGCTGAAGTTGTTTGTCAGGTTTAGGAGTTCTCTGGTGAAAGTTTTAGGGTCACTTAAACTATCATACTATCATATCATCTACAAATAGTGAAATTTTGATTTCTTCTTTTCCTATTTGTATCCCTTTGACTTTCTTTTGTTGTCTAATTGCCTTGGCTATAACTTCCAGTACTATATTGATAAGGTAGGATGAGAGTGGGCAGACTTGTATGGTCCTTGATCGTAGTTGGATTGCTTCATGTTTCTCTCCATTTAGTTTGATGTTGGCTAGTAGTTTGCTGTATATATACATATATATATTATATATATATATATATATATATATATATTATATATATATATTATATATATTTATTTATTTTTTTTATTTAATAAATATATAAATAAATATAATATATATATATATATATATATATATATATATATATATATATATATATAAAACTATGTTTAGGTATGGGCCTTGAATTCCTAATCTTTCCAAGATTTTTACTATGAAGGGATGTTGAACTTTGTCAAATGCTTCCTCGGCATCTAGTTAGGTGATCATGTGGTTCTTTTTCTTTGAGATTGTTTATATAGTGGATTACATTGATGGATTTCCGAATTTTGAAACATACTTGTATTCCTGGTGTAAGGCCTACTTGATCATGATAGATGATTGTTTTGAGGTGTTCTTGGATTTGGTTTACGAGAATTTTATTGAGTATTTTTGCATCAATATTCATAAGAGAAATTAGTCTGTAATTCTCTTTCATTGTTGGGTCTTTGTGAGGTTTAGGAATGAGCGTGATTGCAGCTTCATAGAACGAATAGGGTAGTGTCCCTTCTGTTTATATTCTGTGGAATAGTTTGAAGAGAATTGGTATTAGGTCTTCCTTGAAAGTGTGACAGAATTCTGCACTAAAACCATCTGGTCTCCGACTATTTTTGTGGGGAGACTTTTAATGAGTGCTTCACTTTCTTTAGGAATTATGGAACAGTTTAGATGGTTTATCTGGTCCTGATTTAATTTTAGTACCTGGTATCTGTCTAGAAAATTGTCTATTTCATCCAGATTTTCCAATTTTGTTGAGTATAGACCTTTGTAGTAGGATCTGATGATTTTTTTTTAGTTTCCTCAGTTTCTGTTTTTATGTCTCTCTTTTCATTTCTGATTTTATTAATTTGGCTACTGTCTTTGGAGCCTTAGTTAGTGTGGCTAAGGGTTTATATATCTTGTTGATTTTCTTAATGAACCAGCTCCTGGTTTTGTTGATATTTTTTTACAGTTTTTTTTACTGTTTTTACTTGGTTGATTTCAGCCCTGAGTTTGTTTATTTCCTGCTGTCTACTCTTCTTGGATGTATTTTCTTCTTTTTCTTCTAAAATTTTCAGGTGTGCTGTCAGGCTGCTAGTGTATGCTCTCTCTACTTTGTTTGTTTTTTGTTTTTTTTTCTTTTGTTTATTTTTGTAGGCACTTAGAGCTATGAGTTTTCTTGTTAGTACTGCTTTCATGGAGTCATACAAGTTTTCGTATGATATGTCCTCATTTTCATTAAATACTAAAAAGTCTTTAATTTCTTTATTTCTTCCTTGACTAAGTAAGTCATCATTCAGTAGAGCATTGTTCAGTTTCCATGTTTATGTGGGTTTTCCATCGTTTTTGTCATTATTAAAGACCTGCCTTACTCCATGGTGATCTGATAGGGTGCAAGGGATTATTTCAACCTTTTTGTATCTGTTGAGGCCTGTTTTGTGACCAGTTATATTGCCTATTTTGGAGAAAGTACCATAAGGTGCTGAGAAAAAGGTATATTTTGTTTTAGAATGAAACGTTCTATAGTTATCAGTTAAATCCATTCATTTTATAACTTCTGTTAGTTTTATTGTGTCTCTGTTTAGTTTCTGTTTTCATGATCTGTCCATTGCTGAGAGTGGGATGTTGAAATCTCACAATATTATTGTGTGAGGTGCAATATATGCTTTGAGCTTTAGTAAAGTTTCTTTTGTGTATGTAGTTGCCCTTGCATTTGGGGCATAGATGTTCTGAGGTAGTGTGTGTCTTTTTCAATGAGGTGTGTTTCCTGTATGCAGCAAAATTCTGGGTCCTGTTTATGTATCCAGTTTGATAGTCTACATCTTTTTTTATTGGAGAATTGAGCCCATTGATATTAAGAGATATTAAGGAAAAATAATTGTTGCTTCTTGTTATTTTTCTAATTAGAGGTAGAATTATGTTTGTGTAACTGTCTTCTTTTGGGGTTGTTGGAAGATTACTTTTTTGCCTTTTCTAGGTTGTAGTTTCCCTTCTTGTGTTGTAGTTTTCCAACAATTAACCTTTCAAATCCTGAATTTGTAGGAAGATATTGTGTAAATTTGTTTTTGTCATGGAATATCTTGGTTTCTCCATCAATAGTGATTGAGAGTTTTGCTGGGTATAGTAGTCTGGGCTGGCATTTGCGATCTCTTAGGATCTGTATGACATCTGTCCAGCATCTTCTAGCTTTTATAGTATCTGGTGAGAAGTCTGGTGTAATTCTGATAGGTCTTCCTTTATATGTTACTTGGCCTTTTTTTTTCTTACTTTTGTTTTGTACATTTGACGTTTTGATTATTATGAGATGGAAGGTATTTCTTTTCTGGTCTAGACTATTTGGCATTCTGTAGGCTTCTTCTATGTTTATGGGCATCTTGTTCTTTAGGTTAGGGACATTTTCCTCTGTAATTTTGTTGAAGATATTTAGTGGCCCTTTTATTTGGAAATCTTCACTTTCATCTATACTTATTATCCTTAGGTTTTGTCTTCTCATTGTGTCCTGTATTTCCTGGAAATTTGGTTTAAGAGCTTTTTGCATTTTGTATTTTCTTTGACACCTGTGTCAATGTTTTCCAAGGTATCTTCTGCACATGAGATTCTCTGTTCTATCTCTTGTATTTTGTTGTTGATGCTTGCATCTATGACTCCTGATCTCTTTCCTAGGTTTTCTATCTCCAAGGTAGTCTCCCTTTGAGATTTCTTTATTGTTTCTACTTCCATTTTTATGTCCTGGATAGTTTTGTTCAATTCCTTCACCTATTTGGTTGTGGTCTCTTGCAATTCTTTAATGGATTTTGTGTTTCCTCTTTAAGGTCTTATACCTGTTTACCTGTGTTCTCTTGTACTTCTTTAAGGGAGTTATTTATGTCCTTTTAAAAGTCTACTATCATCATCATGAGAAGTGATTTTAATTCTGAATCCTGCTTTCCTAGTGTGATGGGGGTCCAGAGCTTGCTATAGTGGGAGAATTTGGTTCTGATGATGCCAAGTAAATTTGGTTTCTGTTGCTTATGTTCTTGCACTTGCCTTTCACTGTCTGGTTAACTCTAGGGCTACCTGCACTCACTGTCTCTTACTGGAGCCTGCCTTACCAGTTATCTTGCTTGTGGCAGAACTCCCCAGGTTCCAAATATCTCTGTGACCCTGTGATCCAGAGCTCCAACTTCTCTGGGTGCAGTGTCTCCTCTAGGATATCTCAGAATATGATGTCTTCACAGGATCAGACCAGCTAGGTTTCTGCTGCTCTGAGTGCACTGGTTCCTCTAGAATGTCTCAGGATATGGTGTCTTCATTGGAGTAGACCAGCTAGGTGTCTGCCCCAGCCACAAGGCTGTATCTGGTTTCATTTATTTCTTGATACACTTGGATTTGAGGTTTTGCAAGATGACAAATAAGGATCTATTTTTATTTTTCTTCATACTGACTTACAGTTAGACCAACACCATTCATTGAAGACACTTTCTTTTTTTTTTTCATGGTATATTTTCTACTTCTTGGTCAAATTCCCATTGTCCATAAGTGTGTGGTTTTATTTTTGGTCTTAAATTCTATTCTAATAATCAATATGTCTATCTCGTACCAATACCATGAAGTTTTTTTCACTGTTGCTCTGAAAATAGCTGGAAGTCAGGGATAGTGTTTCTCCAAAAAAGTTCTTTTATTGTTATGAGTGGATTTTGCTATCCTTTTTTTTTTTTTTTTTTAAAAGTTTTGTATGAAATAAAGAATTGATTTTTTTTAATCTCTGTGAAGAATTGAGTTGGAAGTTTGATGGGGATTGCATTTAATCTGTAGATTGCTTTTTTATAGGTTGGCCAGTTTTACTATGTTAATCCATAATCATGGATATCTCTCTATTTTCTGAGTTCTTCTTCAATTTCTTTCCTGAGAGACATCAGTTCTTTTCATACAGATTTTTCACTTGCTTGGTTAGAGTCACACCAAGGGATTTTATATTATTTGTGACTATTGTGAAGGATATCGTTACCCTAGTTCCTTTCTCAGCCCATTTATTATTTGTATAAAGAAAGTCTTCTGATTTGTTTGAGTTAATTTTATATCCTCCAACTTTGCTGAAGTTGCTTATCAACTGTAGAAGTTTTCCGGTAGAAATTTTTGGTAGCTTACTTATACTGTCATATCATCTACAAATAGTAATACTTTGATTTTTTCCTTGCCAATTTGTCTCCCTTTTAACTCATCTTGTTTTATTGCTCTAACTAGAATTTCAAGTACTATATTTAATAGATATGGGGAGAGTGGCAGTCCTTGTCTTTCCCCTGATTTTAGTGGGATTGCTTCAAGTATCTCTCCACTTAATTTGATACTGGCTGTTTGTTTGCTGTACATTGCTTTTATTATGTTTAGGTATGGGCTGTGAATTCCTGATTTCTTCAATATTTTTAACATGGAGTAATGTTGTATTTTTTTTCAAATGTCTTTTCAGCACCTAATGAGATGATTATATGATTCTTTTGAGTTTGTTCATATAGTGGATTATATAAATGCATTTTCATATACTGAACCAACCTTGTATCCCTAAAATGAAGCCTCCTTGATGGTGGTGAATAGTTTTGATGTGTTCTTAGGTTTGGTTTGCTAGAATTGCATTGATTATTTTTGCATCGATATCCATAAGAAAACTGCTCTGAAGCTCTCTTTTTTGTTGTGTCCTTTTTTGCTTTAGGTATCAGAGTAATTTTGGCTTCATAGAATAAATTAGATGTGTTGTGACCAATTATATCTTCAATTTTGGAGAAGGTATCATGAAGTTCTGAGAAGAAAGTACATTATTTTGTTTTATGGTGAACTGTTCTGTAGATATCTGTTAAATATATTTCGTTCATAACTTCTATTAGTTTCACTGTAACACCCTTTAGTTTCTGTTTCAATGACTTGTCCTTTAGTAAGAGTGGCATGTTGAAATCTCCCACTATTTTTGTGTGGAATTCAATGTGTGTTTTGAGCTTTAGAAAATTTCTTTTATGAATGTGGGTGTCCCTGTATTTAGGGCATAGATGTTCAGAATTGAGACTTGATAGATTTTTCCTTTGATAAATATGAAGTGTCCTTCCTAATCTGTCTTGATAACTTTTGGTAGAAAGTTTATTTTATTGGACATTAGTATGGCAACTCTAGCTTGTTTCTTGGGATCATTTGCTTGGAAGACTTTTTTCTAGCCTTTTACACTTTGTTATTGAGGAGTGTTTCTTTTTTAATTTTTTTAAAAATTGAATATTTTATTCATTTACATTTCAAATGTTATCTCCTTTCCCAGTTTCCCCTCTATAAACCCCCTATCTTATCCTTCCTTATTTTGCTTCTATGAGGGTAAACTAACCACCCACCCACCCACCCACTCCTGCCTCACTGGACTAGCATTCCTCTACACTGGGGCATCAAGCCTTTACAGAACTAAGGGCCTCCCTTATCATTGATTCCAGATATGGCCCCTTCAGCTCCTCAGTCCTGACCTAACTCCTTCATTGGGTTCCCTACACTCAGTCCTATGGTTGGCTGTGAGCATCTGGATTTGAATTTGTCAGGATCTGACAAACCCTCTTAGGAGAGCTGTATCAGGCTCTTGTCAGCAATTACTTCTTGGCATCAGCACTAGTGTCTTGGTTTGGTGTCTCTATATGGGATGAATCCCCAGACAGGGCAGTCGTTAGATGGCCTTTCTCTCAGACTCTGTTCCCCTCTTTTTCCTTGTATTTTCTTTGGACAGGAACAATTCTGGATTAAACTTTAAGAGATGGGTGAGTGGCTCCATTTTTCAACCAGGGGGCTATGCCTAGCCTCTAGATATGGTCTTGACAGGTTCTCCCTTCCCTTTGTGGAATATTTCAGCTAATGTCATCCCCATGGGATCCTGGGAGGCTCTTGCTTTACTGGTATCCAGGACTTTCTGCTTGCTACTCACAATTCCCTAACCCCCATCTATTCAATATAGTACTTGATGTTCTAGCTAGACCAAATTAGACAACAAAAGGCGTGCAAGTAAGGTGGCTGAGACACTGAGGGTTCTTACAGGTGGGAAGTTAGACATGGTGGCGCTAGCTACAGTGGTTCTTCTCTACAAAGGTCTTCTCCATGGTTCCTCACCACATGGCCCCAATGACATGGGAAGTCCATGAGTTATACTGGCTTAATTTTCATGGAGGATGGTAGCTGGATCTGGATGCACACCCTTGAAACTCAGGGCAAACCTGAGTTAAATAGGGAGGGAGAGAAAGAAGAAGAGCTGGGAAAGAATACTTAATTGGCTCCATCCTCTGGCCTTCAGGCCTCCCATTAATATGTAGATCTCTCTAGGGCCTGAGGCCTGTTCATTGTGACTGATTACCATAAACCTCACTGTGGGAGGGGCTGTGGAGGGCTGAAGCTAAATGAAAAGAACCAGGGCCTGGGAGCAGAGCCAAACTCCTGCTGTCCAATAAGGGTCTGGGTTCCAGGCTTGTGCTGACCAAGCACCCAGCTGTTTCTCACAGCCCACTGCCCACAACTCCCTCTTTTTCTTTTATAAAGGAGAGGTGTTAACAGAATAAGGGTCTCCTATGTTGGGAACAGTTTGATATTGAACCAAGACCTGATTGGTAGTTATTTTTGCAATGTTACTTATCTATTGCTTTAGAAACTGAATGAGGCAGGGTGCCAAGAGAAGCAAGGCTCCAATGGCTAGTATGGGACCAAGGAGGGGAAGAATCCAAGCCATAGGGTAAGGGGACCTGGGGGTGGGGTTCAGAAAGGAAAGGGGTCATTGAAACAATTAAACACAGGTGGTACAGTTTGAGAGTAATAACATCTGATTAATCTAGATAGACATTATGTTTTCCTTACTAACATGTAACTTTTAACTATTTGACTCTGACAAGAGTGTTTATCTGTAGCTGGAAGGTCTGGATCTGTCTTTTGTAGGACTCAGCATGTGTCTCTGTGTTTCAGCATGTGTCTCTGGAGTCTTCAGCATGTGTCTCTGGATCTTAGTATGTATGTCTGGTTCTCAGCATGTATGTCTGGGGTCTTCAGTCAGATGAAGTGGCTGGAAGAAGGCAGCTTGGTGTCCCAGGCTACTTCGAGGAGATAGTGTTGTCTCCGTTGGACTTGTGGGAGCACATATAGGATAATCACAAAAGGGAAGCAGCACCTCAGCAGGGGGATGTCTGCAAATGGTGTGTAGCAAGCATTAGGCTACTAGGAAACAAAGAGGTCAGTATTTTTGTATGCAAGAAAATGCTGGAACTTGTTTGAATATTCAGACTGCTAACTTATGTCTTTTTATTGGGGGAATTGAATTTGTTAATGTTGTGAGATATTAAAGACAGATGATTATTAGTTCTTACTATGGTTGTTTTAGTAGGTGGCATTAGTTGTATGTGATTCTCTCCTTTTGATTTTGTTGTGAGATGATTGTTTTTTGGCGGGGGGAGTAGGAGGGGGTAGCACCCCTCTGGTTTTGGAGTTTTTCTTCTAGAATCCACCATAAGGCTGGGTTGATAGGTAGATATAGTTTAAATTTAGTTTTGTCCCAGAATATTTTGGTTTCTCAATCTATGCTGATTTAGAGTTTTGCTAGGTATAGTAATCTGGGATGACAATTGTGGTTTTTTAGGGTCTGCATTACCTCTGTTGAGGCTCTTTTGCATTTTAGGGTCTCTCTTGAGAAGTCTGGTGCAATTTTGATAGGTCTGCCTTTATATATTACTTGGCTATTTAACCTTACAACTTTTAATATTTTTCTTTGTTATGTTGATTTAGTGTTTTGATTATTATGTAACAACAGGATTTTTTTTGTCCAATTGATTTTGTGTTCTATAGGCTTCTTGTACATTTATGTCCGTTTCTTCCCTTAGATTGGGGAAGTCTACTTTTATGAGTTTTTTGAAGATTTTTCAGGACCATTGACCTGGAAATCGTTACTCTTCTATTCCTATTATTCTTAGATTTCATCTTTTCATTATATCCTGGATTTCCTGGATGTTTTGAGTTAGGAGTTTTTAATACTTTGAATTTTCTTTGAACATGTTGTAATATCTTCAAAGGCATTTTCTATACCTGAGATTTTTGCTTCTATCTCTTTTATTCTGTTGTTGATGCTCACATCTGTAGCTCCTGACATTTTTCCTAGGTTTTCCATATCTAGGGTTGCCTCTATTTGTGTTTTCTTTATTGTTTCTACTTCCACCTCTAGTTCTTGGCTTTGTTCAATTCCTTAACCTGTTTGATTTTGCTTTCCTCTATTTTTTTTAAGGATTTCTTTGTTTCCTCTTTAAGGATGTCTAACTTGTTGCCTGTGTTTTTCTATATTTCTTTCAGTGAATTATTTATATCTTCCTTGAAGGACTCAATTATTTTCATGAGGTAGGATTTTAAGATTGCATTTTGATTTTCAGTTGTGTTGATATATCCAAGGGCTTACTGTGGTGAAAGAATTGGTTTCCTATGATGTCAAAGTATATTGACTTCTGTTGCTTATGGTCTTGAGCTTGCCTTTCCTCATTTGGTTACCTCTGGTGTTATCTGGCCCAAGTGTCTCTACCTGGAGCCTGCATTCTGTGTCCCTAGGTAGCTGCAGGTCTCCTGGTCTTAGCAGACCTCTGCTTCAGACTCTGGGGGTTTCAGAGGGGTAAATAAGCTGCCGACTTGTTGCTCTGTATGCAGCAGATCCCTTGAGAGGCCTTCAGAATGTTGGGTCTTCAGAGGAGCTTTCAAGCTGCTGCCTTGTTTGTAGCTTTTCTTCTGGGAGGCCTTCAGACTGTACTGTCTGTTGCCCTTCATGCAGCAGAATTCCTGGAAAGCCTTCAGATTGTGTAGTCTTTAAAGGAGCAGTCAAGCTGATGATCTGCCCCAGCAGAAGGTGCTGGCAAAAAGGGGCAGACGAAGTGTGGGGCCTAATGGGTCTTGAGTTTGTGTCCCCTGGGGTTCTCGGGGCTACAATTGTTTGGCGGGGTTCCTTACTTGTTGTCCCAATGCAGCAGAACTCCAGGTAGGCCTTCAGACTCTTGTGTCTTCAAAGAGTCAGACAAGAAGGTGATCTTCCCTCTTGAAGTGCTTTTTTTTTTTTCAGTTAAACTCAACTTTTTATGCTTGTGAGGCAGGTATGTTATTATCTCTCCAGCCCAGTATATCCTTTCTCTAGTGACATAGTAGCTAACATTGTTGGTAACACATTTAATATGCTTTGAGAGCTTTATTTCCAATGTGTTCACTGGGAGTAAAAAGTCAGAATGCTCAGCAATAACGAATCCCATCTTTCCACTTGTTGTTGGGGCAAATAAAGAAAAGGCCTTAGAAGAAGTTATTGCCCAACATCACATTTAATTTATTCTTATTACACATAAACAATGTGTGTGTGTACTTGTTGTACCTGTGAAAGTATGTTTGTCTAGAAGTATACATGTATAAGTACAAGTGTGTGGAAGTTTGTAAGGTTTCTCAACGTCAACTGTATTTGTTTTTCTTAACCACTCTCATCTCATTGAACTTAAATTTCATCAGTTTTGCTAGGCTGATGATCCTCTACATTTAAGAAACCTCTTAATTTGGACTCCCTAGTACTGGTATTATACATAGTTCTTTTCACATGAGTGGTAATGTTTAGACTCATGGCCACATTCTTGTATTGCAGACACCATTATTATCTAAGTTTCCCTGGCAACTGCATAGGCAAATTTTTTATGTAAACTTTTTTTGTTTTCAAACTGAAAATAATATGAAAAGAAAATCACAGAAGACATAATAGACACTTAAGGAAACAGAAGCAAAAAAGTAATAATTTCTAACTTATCTTTTAATTATTATTTTCTTTCTCTTCTTTCTTTTTTTTTTCTTTCTTCTTTATTTCTGTTAGCTTAGCTCAGGTAAAACTACACATAAGTAAATTCATTTTACCTCAAGTGCATAATTTATTATTTTTATTAATTGATGCTACTACAAATAGTGTATAGACTACCTACCACAAACACTACATGACACTTATTTCCCTAAGGTTTACATTTAATACGGTCACTTTTATGAAGCTTTTCCCTCTCCATCTAGATATCCACAGCCCTATTCTGCTGGAGACTAAAGGTCTGATTCTCTCTTGAAGATAGTATAGGGGAAAGAGGGTTACCAGCGGTAAAGTTATGTGTTACAAGAGATTAAGGCTGATTTCCATAATAACATTTACCTATTTTGAATTTAAGTAACTCTAAGGCCAGAAGCAATAAGACACTGGGCAAATTAAAACCTGCTGGTTAATAGTGTGTGTGTGTGTGTGTGTGTGTGTGTGTGTGTGTGTTTAGTAAAGATGTCCGTTGTTCTTTTCTTCAATGGTCATCTGCACTTTGTGCTAAAGCAGAAAGCATATTTACCTTCTTATCAGTTAAAGAATGAGCCTCTCAGTAAGTGAAAACAAGAAACACTTTTTTAAAAAGATAGTAATCTTTATGTCTAAGGGAAAGAAAAAGGAGGGCAAAACAAATCAGACTATATATTCTCTTCATTTCTAAATTGTGCTTTCTCAATTTCTAAGTTACACTGCTCTCTTAATTTCTAACTTACTGTACTCTGATGTCTTTTTTTCATTCTTTCTCCTAATTTTGCTCTCGTGTGCTACCTAATTTCATCTTTCCTAGTTTTTTTGGACCTTTCTTTGTTTTCAGAGATTAAATCACATGATTTTCCCAAACATTTTTTTAAACACGAGTTCACTAAAAGTTCAAATATAATTTCAAACAATAAATTGAATATTTACAACAGAGATGTTTTCATTAAGATTAGTTACCTCCCTAGACATTCATTATCTTCCACTAATTCTACATGTTCATTGAGAGTCTAAAATTCTATTTTATTTTGTCTGATTTAGTATTGAAGATTTGTTTAGAAAAGTTGTGTCAATATTTTGTCATTTTTCCTTGTACCTACAATAAGTCATTCATTCACTTTTATGATCTTTCATTGATTGATTTACAGTACTAAGGAAAGTATTCCAAGTTAGAAATGACTAAATTTTATCTCATATGCAAATAATTGTGACACATAAAGACTGGCAAATTTCTAATTGCACTTCTCATACCAGAGAGGGCTTTAATAGTAGTTCCATTAAAGAGGGCTTAATAATTGCTAGTATAATTTTAGAAATTCTTATAGATTCATCATTAGGGATTTAAAAATCATCTGTTTGGCTATAGAAAATCACTAACTATAACAGAGTATGTTTTCAATGGTCTGAAGAAAAACTGCACAAGAAGGTAGACTAATGCTCAGGAATTGTAACATTAATTTTCTAAGAACAGGAAAAACATATTAGCTGGAGGAATCAATGCCTTGCCTACAAGGGCTCATTCAATATAGTTTCACACTAAAATATCACTTGCTAGCATGTAGCCTTTCCTAGATAGCTTCTGACACTGTTTCTTCACTACACAATTGTCTTCCCTCAAATCTCACTTCAATTATCAAGCTGTATGTACTCAGCCTGATGTGTTTACAGTTCTTGTTCATTGGTGTATGTCTCACTGTTCTGTGTTTACTTAATACATTCTTTGTATTAATGGTAATTCTATATTACATTCATTTATGAACAGAGAAACTCTTTGGAAAATAAGAAAAAGTTTCTTACTTCCCATTTTGCAGGAGCATATTTCCTTTTGGGAGGTATTTAGATATAACTGGCCTGACCATTTGCAAAGGGTCAAAGTATTTATATAGAGTGTTGAAATTTGAAATTGATACTTTGAGAGGTGACATCTAAGTGTACCAAAGACATGAAAATGGAGAGAAATATTGTACAGCAATGAAAATCTGTAAATTCAGAAGCAACTATTGACCATTGCCTGACAAGAGGAGGGTTTGTCCCTCCTGACTCACTGACTTCCTTTCTTTAAGAAAGAATCAATGTGCTACTAATGTTTATATTAATTCCAATGTTTATTATTTATAAACATATATCTTCTTTGGGTTCTATTTGAATTGTTATGCCACTAACCCCTGTTGATTTAATTTTAATCTCAGTTTCAGGTATTTACTTACTTTTTAAATTAATAAATGCAATTCTGAGAATTGACTTCAACAAGCTTGTACAAGCTAAGCAGATCCTTGCTACTGTATCATATTCTCAGACCTCTGTTCATATTTGTATCTGCATAAGAATTATAACTTTAAACAATTTATCTTTTAGGCTGAAGACATGTCTCAAAGTTTAGGAACACTTAACCTACTGCTTTTATAGAGGACCTGAGTTTGATTGCCAATTCCTACTTCAAATATCTCTCATTTTCCTATAATTTTAGCTCCAGGGTCCCTAACAATCTCTTTTGGCCTGTAGAAGAATCTGCTTACACTAGCTCATGCACACATGTGTATGTATAATAGTATGCATACATAAACTGTGTGCAAACTAGTATACATACATAATATACATACATAGTATATTAAGATGTTTAAAAAAACCCCTTTAACAAGTAAACTAAATTAAGATTAGCTAAGCATAAATGTGTACCTCCTATATTGTTCCAGATGTGAGTCAAACACTTCTATAATATTTTTATCTCTTATTATCAGTTCCTTGCCACATCAAACAATGTGGTTGCAAGGTAGGCATCCCTCTATTCAGGACAGGACAATACCCCATGCATATCTTTACATTTCTCTCTATCACTAGCATGTGTGTCTACTGAAGCATACATGGTTTTATGAGAAGTATCTTACTTTCCATAAATATCAGGACTTCTCAGGGTACAGAAACGACAGGAGACCTATAATATTGAAAAAAGGTGGGCTTCAGCAAGAGAAGTTAACCAGACATAAGTCTCAGACCCCTCTAAGCTACACATTTTCAAGATTGCAGAATTCTAGGAAAAAAATATTAATGGAAACATTTGTTGTTAGAAGATTCCAGAAGAAAATATCAAACATTGCTTCTTGCACTATTATCCACTCAAGTAACATTTTGTCTTTATTCTTATAAGACAATCTTATAGGACAATCTTAATAAATCTTAATAAATTAAACATTTATTAATTTTTATTAATTTTGTGTTATAGACTTACATATAAAGTCTGAGCAACTCCTTACCTATTTTTTATTTTATTTTTTTTCCTTTTGAATTGTCCCATTGTCCATCTATCTCTATTTCAACACATGGAGATGGAATTGATATCATCTCTGCCCATCTTCATGTACTGAAATAAGACTAATAGGATGGCATGTTTGAAAAATGTTTTTATAAAAGAAACACACACAGCCTTTATATTTTAATATGCCTTAGGCAGGACAATAGATGGACAAATGTCTACCTTCCATGCTGTAAGAATCATCCTCCTATTGGTAACCCAAATATTATTACTATGTTTCATCTGAGCTACTCTTAGTTCTAGCAAGGCAGCCCTCTGGCCCATGTTGACTATCCCCTATCATCTCCTGCAAATTTTTCCTTTTGCATGACAACTCCTTTCTCTCTCCTCCTTCTTCCTTTTGTTAAAATCCCAGGATAGCAAAATCCTACCTATGGTCTTCTGCTCAGGCATGGGCTACAGATAGACTGTCATTATTTATGAATCAGAATTAACTGAGGGCAGGGTCCTTCAGGGTATGTGGAGACTCTAAATCTTGGAGGCTATCAAGTAGCATTACAATAAACAGTAAAAAACAAAATCTCAACATTTCCCACATTTAATCTAATAAAAGGCTCCTTTCTCTCACATAAATTGAACAAAATTATAACAATTATGTAATTTAAAAGGTATGATATACACTTATAGCATCCTCATCTCTAAGTTTTCTAGTTTCCATCCTGTCAAAAATTACAACCATTTCAAATCATCCCTTAAAATGACAACATATCTGTTGCATGAAATATCAAATAAAAATCCACCCACACTAGCACCAGTTATGTTCTAGTAACATGGTTCCCCCCCACATTGGTCTCCACGGTACACATTTGTTGGCTGCCCATCTCGCAGTTCTCCTGCAGCAGATCTGCTTAGATTCCCAGCCATCTGAACACTGTGTCACATACGTTGTCACAAATCCCCATAATTCAGTAAAATCAAAACTCTAAAGGCTTGTAATTTATCAGTCAGATTTATATCAGTAAATTCTCAACACACAAAGCTCCCACACAATGAACTCAGAGCTAATTGATATTGATATAAACCTTCTACCTAGATAAGACAAATAGTCCTGTAATTATCCAACCCTTATAAGATATTCATAGTTACCTGTGGCTATTTAAAGCCACATGCAATCTGGTTCATCTTTCTCTTCCTCCATCATTCTTCCTTCTACCCGTGTCTTGCTATCTCTCCCATTTTTAAAACTCTCGGCCCTCCTTCTTTATCCACTGCCCAACCACAGTCTTATCTTGTTCCTGCCCTCACCTGCATATAATTAGCCATCCACACACATCTATAAGAACTAAAATACAGACAGCCACACTTACAGGATGAGCTCAACATTTTCTTATGCTTCTTCCTGATGAACTGAGGTAAATAATTCCTTTTTTTTAAAGAATAGAGAGGGATAAGGAAGTTTTTTTTTTTTTTAAAGGTTAGACTTAAAACACTATCTGTAGCATTGGTTGTAGAGTCTCTGTGTGCTGAGAAAGTTCAAGGCTTAGCAGAAATCCTCACTGAAACTGTCAGGAAGGCTGGATGAACCAAGGTCTTCAGAGATTGGCTGAAATTCCTGAAGCTGTGTTAGAACCAAATCTCTGGAAACAGCATCAGGTGAGTGACTATCATGCAAGGAGCTGGAAAATAAATCATTTCAACACCCCAAGGGTAACTCTTCTCAGAGTTGCTTTGTTGGTGTTTCATTTTGTAATATTTGAATCTTACAACCAATATTTAGTTCCATAAAGATATTTTTATGGATTGTACAAGGTGCACAGATCAGTTGAAGATGACTTTTTGCTCTTTGTTGGAGTAGATGAAAGTCAATTGTCATTTTTATGAGTTTGATCAATAAACTAATTGCAATATATCTTCATTCACACCATATGAAAGAAGGAATGATAAATTTTAATGATTCTTTAACCACTAAGATTTATTGGTTATGTATAGTCAAAGTTTTGGCTACAGACATTTTTATGCCTCAGCCATTTTCATGGCTATTTGCATGTAGAGAGATCAAAAATTCATGTTGTCTTGTTTGGTCTTAAATTTTTTGTTATGGTCTCCAGCCAAGACCTTCAAGGGGTATTTTTCTATCATGTCTGATCCATATTACTTTGAAAGGTGCCCAAACCCTTTTCTTCTTTTCTATTAACACAAATATAAATGCTCTCTTCCAAAATAGCATGTCTTTGTTGAGCAATCTTACATCAATTGAGTTCAATTCAGTAGCCTCTGTTTTTTAGGCCTGTTCTTTTCTGATCTCTCTCCAAGAGGATTAGTAATACTATTAATACCACATAACTTATAACTACCTCCATTTAATATTTAAAACAACTCAAAACAATTGAAACAATTTAAAACAATTAATATTAATTAATATTATTTATTGAGATAGTGTTTCTCTCTATCTCCATGCCTTTGTTTCCTATATTTGAGAACAAAGACCAGAGTTTATTTGTTCTACCATGTAAGCTTAAAATCATTTAAAATAATTACCATTATTTCTTCCTTCAGTCCTGAAAACCATTAAAGCAATTTTCATTCATTCCTCCCTTCTGTGGAGATTAATGTTTCTTTAAGATAATTTAAAACAATTATTACTTAAAACACTTAAAGCAATTACCATTATTCTTTCTTTCATCAAAACAAAGAAATTTTCATTTATTTCTCTCTTCTATGGAGATTAGTATCTGTGGATATATAATTATATCCTATTTATCCTTATATAAATTTAGCTAATATTCTCTCCTTGGTATTTAACTTGCATTAAATTCCCTTCTATTTTATCTTATAAGCCTATTCTCAGCCAATATATGTTATATGCCACACTACACTTAGTGTATCCCGGAATTCCTGTGGTCACGCATTCAAAGAACTCTTCATTTCAAAGGCACTGACTTCTTAAATCGTCATTATCTTTTCTATTTTTAACTTGATTAAACCTCTTCTCATGGCAGCACATATGACTCGGATTCTCGAATATGCATATGTGATTTTTTTAAAAATAAATGGAGCTATAGATTCAGCTTCCTTTTCTTCTATGGGATGTCTGGAGAACATGGGTATACCATCTCTGAAATGACAAGGCAAAAATCTAGAATGGCTGGGTCTGCAGTCTGACTCTTTCCTTACAGTCTGTCCTTATCCCATTGTACACCAGGATGAGAAGATGAGGCAGAATTTGGAACAGGCAAGATACCAGTGTATTTTTGAGTATAGCTACCCTGCTATGACTCCCACCGGGTCACATGCATTCACCCACCAGCCCAGGAACTCTTTAGATCCACGAATGAAAGACACCCTGACTCCCACATGTCAGATAATTTTAATATGCTCTGACTGGCTCAAAGCTGGGCAATTATCATCCTCTGCCTTCTACCCTAGGCCCAATCTGGGGAGTGGCCAGTGGCCACTTACTGGACCTCTTACATGGCTTGTTGGCTCTCTCCTCTTCAACTCTAAATTTGATTCATCACCCAGTGCATCATGGTGATTCTTTGTCTGCTCCTCTCTTCTACATCCTAGCCTGAACAAATCTAAGGGTTCTGCCCTGTATCTCTCTGCCCAGCCATTGACAAATGACATTTTTATTGATGGATCAAAAACCAGTTGTGTGGCTTCCAGTTGCCACCTGTGCCAGGAGCAGAGCCCTGGCACTGGACTCAATCTCAAAAAAAGCCCACACCACAGAGCTAGACTCCTCAGGTGAGATCCTAAACCCAGCCCCAATACCCAGTGTACTAAGACTCCTGTGACACTGGGATGCATATTCCCCCCTCAGCCATCTGGTTCCCACCTATGCTGGAAGGAGAGCCCCAGCACTGGACGAGATCCAACACAGCCCAGACCTTAATTGCAGCCTAAGATCAGAAGTATGCAGGGTCAAAAGCTCACAGGAAGGACAGGTTCCAATTAAAGACAGGGAGGCCAAATAACACCAGAGATAACCACATGGCAACAAGTAACCATAAGAACATAAGCAACAGAAACCAATTTGACTTGGCAATATCAGAACCCAGTTTGCCTATCACATCAAGTCCTGGATACCCCAACACACCAATAAAGCAAGATTCAGACCTAAACTCTCATTTCTTGAAGATTATAGAGAACTTTAAGAAGGACCTAAATAACTCCCTTAAAGAAATAAAGGAAAACACAGTAAACAAGTAGAAGCCTTTAAAGAGAAAACACATAAATCCCTTAAAGATATACAGGAGATAAATATCAAACAAGTGAAGGAATTGAACAAAACTGCCCAGGATCTAATAACGAAAATAGAATCATTAAAGAAAATTCAAAGGGAGACAGCCCTGGAGATTAAAACCCTAGAAAAAAGAGCAGAAGGCACAGATGCAAGCATCACCAACAGAATACAAGAGATAAAAAAGAGAATCTCAGTGGCAGAAGATACAATAAAAGACATCAACACAATAGTCAAGGAAAATACAAAAAGCAAAAAACTCCTATTGCAAAACATTGAAAACATCCATGACTAAATGAAAAGACCTGATTTGAAAATAATAGAAGAGACTGAAGATTCTAAACTCAAAGGACCAGCAAACATCTTCAACAAAATTATAGAAGAAAACTTTCCTAACCTAAAGAAAGAAATAGCCATAAACATAAAAGAAGCCTACAAAACACCAAACAGATGACACCAGAACAGAAATTACTTTCCTCACATAATAATTAAAACACCAAATGCCCAGTCTGGGCCTGAGCACTGAGTAGATCCCAGGCATCAGCTCTGTCCCCAATCTCACAGAACCCAGAGGAAGCAGGGTTCCCAGGAGCTCTAATCTGGGCAGTATCTTAGGTAAGCAGACAGTAATGCTGACCCCAAACAGGGAATAACTGAGACCCACAAGAACCCAGGAAGTAAGTCCTAGACTGGAGCACTGGTTTCTTCCAGTCTGGAGCTGAGCACTGTGCAGATTTGTGCAGATCTGTGCAGATCTGTTCCCCCAATCTCTAAGAACCCAGAGGAAGCAGGCCTCCAGGAGCTCTAACCTGGGCAGTATCTTAGGTAAGCAGACAGCAAAGCTTGCCCTAAACATGGAGTAACTGGGACCCACTAGGACCCAGGAAGTGACTCTTGGCCAGGAGCACTGGTACTTACTTTCTTGTCTGTGCCTGAGCACTGAGCAGATTTTGGGCCCCAGTAGTAATGCCCACCCCATACAGTTCTTATACAACCAAGACAATAGGAAAGACAGGCTCCAGTCAGAGACAAGGCAGATAGCACTAAAGAGATCCAGATGGTAAAAGGCAAGCACAAGAATATAAGCATCAGCAACCCAGGGTACTTGGCATCATTAGAACCTAGTTCTCCCACACAAGAATGTCCTGGATTCCCCATATCACTAAGAAAGCAAGATTCAGAATTAAAATCACTTCTAATGATGATGTTAGAGAACTTGAAGAAGGACATAAATAACACTCTCAAGGTATTTGAAGAGAACACAGGTAAACAAGTAGAAGCCCTTAAAGAGGAAACACAGAAATCATTTAAAGAATTACAAGAGAACACACCTAAACATGTGAAGGAATTGAACAAAACCATCCAGGACATAAAAAATGGAAGTAGAAACAATAAAGAAATCACAAAGGAAAACTACCCTGGAGATAGAAAACCTAGGAAAGAAATCAGGAGTTGTAGACACAAGCTTCACCGACAGAATACAAGATATAGAAGAGAGAATCTCAGGTGCAGAAGATACCATAGAAAATATTGACACAACTATAAAAGAAAATACAAAATGCAAAAAGTTCTTAACACAAAATATCCAAGAAACCCAGGAAAAAATGAGGAGACTAAACTTAAGGATAATAGGTATAGATGAGAGTGACGATTCCCAACTTAAAGGGCCAATAAATATCTTTAAAAAATTATAGAAGAAAACTTCCCTAATCTAAAGAACGAGATGCCCATAAACATAAAAGAAGCCTACAGAATGCCAAATAGTCTAGACCAGAAAAGAAATACCTCCTGTCACATAATAATCAAAACATCAAATGTACAAAAGTAAGGAAAAAAGGCCAAGTAACATATAAAGACAGACATATCAGAATTACACCAGACTTCTCACCAGGTACTATAAAAGCTAGAAGATGCTGGACAGATGTCATACAGACCCTAAGAGAACACAAATGCCAGCCCAAGCTACTAAACCTGACAAATCTCTCAGTTAGCATAGATGGAGAAACCAAGATATTCTATGACAAAACCAAATTTACACAATATCTTTCCACAAACCCAGCATTACAAAGAATAATAGCAGGAAAGCTCCAATACAAGGAAGGAAATTATACCCTAGAAAGAGTAAGAAATTAACCCTCTTCCAACAAATCAAAAAGAAGATAGCCACACAAAGATAACTTTACCTCTACAAACAAAAATAACAGAAAGTAACAATCACTGTTACTTAATACCTCTTAACATCAATGGACTCAATTCCTCAATTAAAAGACACAGGCTAATTGACTAAATAAACAGGACCCAGCATTTTGCTGCATACAGGAAACCTGCCTCAGTGACAAAGACAGACTCTACCTTGGAGTAAAAGGCTGGGAAACAATTTTTCAAACAAATGGTTCTAAGAAACAAGCTGGAAGAGCCATTCTAAAATTTCCAGCCCAAGAACACAAAGGGAAGGATTCATGGCTCCACCTGTATAGGTAGTTGCAGGTGGCCTTGCCAGGCATCAGTGGAAGTGGACAATCTTGGTACCTGAAAGTTTGGATTCCCTAGTGTTGGGGAGCTTTGCGCAGTGGCAGTATTGTAGCCAATGAGGCGTGATTATTGCTAATTGAAAACTTTTCCCAATACCCCTAGTGTTGGGGAATTTCACGAGCAGGGAGGTGGAAAGGAGAGGGTGGTGGGAGCACACTCTCATAGTAATTGGAGGAGGGGGATGTCATAAGGGGTTAGGCATCAGTGGAAGTTGAGGGCCTTGGTGCCTGAAAGTTTGGATTCCCTAGTGTTGGGGAATTTGAGAGCAGGGAAGTGAAAATGGGAGCATAGTGGGAGCACACCCTCATAGATACTCTCAGAATTATATGGATTAGGATTAGACATGACAGAGGCATGCCACCAGAAGACTAGATTCCAGAATTCAAACAAAAAATTATCTTGTTACTAAAATTTTTTTTGAGAATTGTATAATGCAGAATACATAGCCTTGGTGTATCTACTCATCAAGCAAGCTGAGCAGACCTGCTTGAACCTCTGATGTCCTGGAATTCCAGCTGGATACAGTAAATACAAAGAGTCAGAGGCTTATCAATTTACTCTCTCCCCCCCCCATCTCTCTTCTAATATCTCACTACCCATAATCAGCTTGAAGAAGTTAATGAAGAGTGAGCACCCCTATTCCCTGGGCTTGGGGACTGAGGTGGTTAATATTGGGCTGTCTTTGTAGGGAAAAATACTGTTTTTGTTGAAACAGGGAGGATTATCTTGCATAGCCATAACCTACTGATAGAAATATGTATAATTGTTATTAAAGTGAAGTTATAATTTCTTAAATGGGACAAAATTTACTTTGATTTCAAATTTAAGATTTTCATTCGTACGAGCCTCTTATTGATATAAAAGTGAGATGAATATTGTTACGCTCATAGGCATTGTGCCTGTATAACACATTTAGGAATACAAGGCTTAGACCCAGTTCTTCTTTAACTTTTTTAACTGATTTGAGATGGTTAGACTGTGAGTAAAGGGCCTATAGCAAATTCATGGCTTTGAGTTTATTGTTAGGGTGTTTTCTATATTTTATATAGAAATAGCTGAAAGGAGTTAACAGACAACAGTCCAGATTACCATACATGGATAGTTGGTTTTCAAAACATCAGAAGTCCACAGAATTGATGTTACAAACATTTCTGTATTAATGTTCATTTTAATTAGAGACCTGTCTGCTCTTGACAGCTTCCTGTCTTGGATTCTAAGAAGAAATTGAACATGTTTGGGGTTATTCCAATTGTGGTGAGACAGCCACTTGGCAAGAATTAACTACATCTACAGACAAATTACTGTCCAGAAAAAGACACACTTGCAGAATGGTCGACTGACTATATCTGCCAAGACAAAGTAATTAGCCTTTAATAATTCTGCATCACTAGGTCTGTCAGATGATCCTGGGACAGAAGGCTGAAGATTGGATGCTCCAACATTTTGTAGTGTAGGGACTGTCCAGGTGTTCAGTGGTCTCTATAAATTGGCTAAGTTTTAGAATTATGCTTTGTGCTTCCCATAATTTCAGTTAACTCAGTCATTCTGGATTTCTGATGGGGTTGAAAACTTATAGTCTCATAGCCAATCCTGGCTATTTACTTTGAGAGAAAAGATTTGAGAGGATGGTTTTCAGCTGACATTTATTCTAAAGCCAAGAAAAAAAAGCCAGGTTCAGAACTAAGTCTTTTAGTTAGGAGAGATGACAGAGGTTCTGCTTAGTCAATAAAATGATGGACTGGGTATTAGGTCTATCACAAGATACCTTACTGACACAAATTGTTATAGTTATGCTCTAATTGTATTTTGAGAGAAAAGTTTTATTTTATCAGGAAGGGAGATATGTAGGAGGAACTAAGTTGGGAGGAGTACAGAGAGGAAGAGGAGAAGTAAGGAGAGGAGGAGCTAGGTGATGAGAGAGAGAAAGAGAGGGGGGACATGGAGGCAGATGTTCACATGTCTCCACCAGTCAAAGATAGTTGATATATCTAGGTTGGATATCAGGTTAAACTTCTGATTGATATTGAGCATTACCAAACTTATAAAGCCTTTGGTTAACACTAAAAAAAAAAAAAATTGTATAAAAGCAAAAAGGAGAAGGGGGCATGAGATAGGGGTTTTCTAGAGAGGGGAAATGGGAAAAGGGAATGGCATCTGAAATGTAAATAAAATATCCAATAAAAATAAATTTAAAAAAATAGTCCCATATCACACTTATCTTGGTAGAATCAGGACTGGCAGAAGAATTGGCCCTGTAAATTTTAAGGTCTTTTTTAATTTTTAAATTGGGATACTGTTCTGTGAAATAAAGCAATGTGTTGCAAACAAACAAACAAACAAAAAACAAATTCACAGAACAAAGGAAGAATATTGAAAGCAGTAAGGGAAAAAAGTCAAGTAATATATAAAGGCAAACCTATCAAAATTAGACCATATTTCTCAAGAGAGACCCTAAAATCTAGAAGATTCTGAACAGATGACATACAGATGCTAAGGGAATAAAAATGGCATCCCAGGGTACTGTGCCCAGCAAAACTCACAATTATAGATGGATAAATCAAGGCATTCTAAGACAAAATCAAATTTGAACATTATCTTTCCACAAATCCAGCCTGACAGAGGATAATAGAAGAAAAAGTACAACACAAGGAGAGGAACTGTACCCAAGAAAAAGCAAGAAGTTAATCTTTTCACAACAAACCCAAAAGAAGAGAAACACAGAAACATAATTTCACTCTAACAACAAAAATAACAGGAACCAACAATCATTGGTTTCTAATAGCTCTCAACATCAATGGACTCAGTTCCTCAATAAAAAGATATAGGCTTTCAGACTGGATACATAAGCAGGATCCAGCATTTTGCTTCATCAGGAAATATACCTCAGAGTTAAAGACATACATTATCTAAAAGTAAAAGAATGGGAAAAGTTTTATAAGCAAATGGTCCCAAGAAACAAGCTGGAGTAGACATTCTAATATCCAACAAAATAAAATTTACCCAAAAGTTATCAAAAAAAAGATGGGGAAAGACGCTACATACTCATGGAAAAAAAATCCACCAAGATTAACTCTCAATTCTGAGTATCTATGCTCCAAATGCAAGGACATTCACATTTGCAGAAGAAATGTTACTAAATATCAAAGCATACATTGAATCTCACACAATAATCATACATTTCAACATCCCACTCTCACCAGTGGACAGATCATTGAAACAGAAACTAAACAGAGACAAAAGAAGTTATGAACCAAATAGATTTAACAGGTATGTACAAAACATTTCATCCTAAAACAATAAAAAAACATATACCTTCTATTCAGGACCTCATGATACCGTCTCAAAAATCAATCATATCCTTGAACAAAAAACAAACCTCAAAAGATACAGGGACATTGCATTAATCCCATGTATTTTATCAGACCACCACGGATTAATGCTGGTCTTAAATAGCAACATAAGCAACAGAAAGCCTACATACATATGAAAGCTGAACAACTATCTGATTCATGATAACATAACATGGTCACGGAAAAAATAATGAAAGAAATTAAAGACATTTTAGGATTCAATGGAAATGAAGGTACAACATGTGCCTCCAAAAAGAAACTGGAGAGAGCATACATTAGCAGCTTAACAGCAAATCTGACAGCTCTAGGGAAAAAAAGAAGAAGAAAATACACCCAGGAAGAGTACAAGTCAGGAAATAATCAAACTCCAGATTGAACTCAAGCAAGTAAAAAAAAAAAAAAAAAACCTTTACAAAGAACCAATAAAAGTAGGGCTTAGTTTTTTGAGAAAATCAACAAAATAGATAAACCTTTAGCCAGAATAACCAGAGGGCACAGAGACAGTATTCAAGTTAACAAAATCAGGAATGAAAAAGGAGACATAACAACAGAAACTTAGGAAATTAAAAAATAATCAGATCCTACTACAAAAGCCTATACTCAACAAAACTAGAAAACCTGTATGTAATGGATAATTTTCTATACAGAAACCAGGTACCAAAGTAAAATAAGCATTAGATAAACCATCTAAACAGCCCCATAACCTTCAAAGAACTTGCAGCAGTCATTAGAAATCTCCCAACCAAAAAAAAAAAAAAAAAGCTTAGGACCAGGATTTAGTGCAGAATCCTATCAGACATTCAAAAAATTTTAATACCAATACTCCTCAAATTATTTCTTAAGATTGAAATGGAAAGAACAGTTCATTCTATGAATTATACTCACAGCTAAACCACACAAAGCCCCAACAAAGAAAGAAAGCTGCAGACCAATTTGCCTTATGAAATCAATGCAAAAATACTCAATAAAGTTCTCATAAACTGAATGCAAGAACACATCAAAACTATCTTCCAACATTATCAAATAGGCTTCATTTCAGGAATGCAAGAATAGTTCAACATATGGAAATCCACTAGGGTCATCCATTATATAAACAAACTCAAAGAAAATAAACCACATGATCTTCAAAACCACTAGATGCTTCAAAAGCCTTTGACAAAAAACTAACACCCATTCATGTTAAACGTATTAGAGAGATCAGGAATTCAATGTACATACTTAAATATAACAAAAGCAATATACAGAAAACCAATTTCCAACATCAAACTTAATGAAAAGAAACTCAAACAACTCCATTGAAATCAGGGATAACACAAGTCTGCCCACTCTCTTGATACCTATTCAATATCTAACTAGAAGTTTTATCCAGAGCTATTAGACAACAAAAAGAGATCAAAGGGATACAATTTGGGAGGAAGGAAGTCAAGACATCACTATATGCAGATGATGTGATAGTATATACAAGTGAACACAAAAATTCTACAAGAGAGATCCTATCGCTGATAATCACTTTCAGCAAAGTGGCTGGATATAAAATTAACTCAAACAAATCAGTAGTATTCCTCTACTAAAAAGATAAAAGGACTGAGAAAAAATTAAGGAAACAAAATCCCTTCATATTATTAAAAAATAATATAAAATATCATGTTGTGACTCTAACCAAGCAAGTGAAAGATCTGTATGACAAGAATTTCAAATTCCTGAAAAAAGAAATCCAAGAAGATCTCAGAAGATGGAACAATCTCCCATACTCATGTTTGGTAGAATTAATATAGTAAAAATGGCCATTTTACCAAAAGCAATCTATAGATACAATGTAATCCCATAAACATTTCAACTCAATATTTCATAGAGTTAGAAAGCAATTCTCAAATTCAATTGGAATAACAAAAATTCTAGGATAGTGAAAACTATTCTCAACAATAAAAGAGTTTCTGACCTCAAGGTAATAAAAACTACATAGCATTGGTACAGAGATAGCCAAGTAGATCAATGGAATAGCACTGAAGACCCATGAATGAACCCACATTCTTATGGTCACTTCATCTTTGAAAAGGAATCAAATGGAAAAAAGACAGCATTTTTGACAAATGGTGCTGGTTTAACCTACAGTCTGCATGTGGAAGAATGAAATTGATTCATTCTTATGTCCGTGTACAAAGCTCAAGTCCAAGTGGATGAAGGACCTCCACATAAAACCAGATACCTTTAGTCTAATAGAAGAGTAAGTGGGGAAGAGCCTCAAAATACTTGGACACAGGGGAAAACTTCCTGAACAGAGCACCAAAGGCTTATGCTCTAAGAGCAACAATAGACAAATGAGACCTTATAAAACTGAAAAGCTTCAGTAAAGAAAAGAATACTGTCAATAGGCCAAAACAGCAATGCAGGGATTGGGAAAAGCTATTTACCAACCATACATCCAATAGAGGGCTAATATTCAAAATATACAAAGAACTGAAAAACGTAGACTCCAGAGATTCTAATAACCCTATTTAAAAGTGGACTATAGAGCTAAATAGAGAGTTCTCAACTGAAGAATCTTGAGTGGTCAAAAAGCACTTAAAGAAATGTTCAGCATCTTTAGTCATCAGGAAAATGCAAATTCCACCTCACACCAGTAAGAATAGCTAAGATCAAAAACTCAGGTGACAACAGATGTTGTCAAGAATGTGGAGAAAGAGAAACATTCCTCCATTGTTGGGGGGATGAGGAACTGGGGATAGCTACTGGAGGGTTCCAGACACCAGGTAAATGTAAGGCTTTCAGGACCAGACAGGGATGACTTTAGTGGAAATGTGCAGAGACAGGGGAGATAGAACCTGTTGAGACCATGTCCAGTAGAAAGGCATGGTCCCTGGTCCAGGGATGGGTCCATGCACCCATCTCAAAATTTCTAACCAAGAAATGTTTCTGCCCAAAGGAAGAACAGGGATAAAAAATGAAACAGACTGAAGGAAGGGCCAACCGGAGATTGCCCCATCTGAGCATCTGCCATATCTGTAGACACCAAACTCAACACTGTAGCCATGGTCAAAGAGGAGCTTGGTGACAGGAACCTAGTGGGGAGGTTACTGGGAATGTCTGGCCAGCAACTGACCAATGCAGATGTGGATGCTTGGAGCCAACCATCAGACTGAGCTCAGGTAACCGGGTGGGGGGATCTGGTGGAAGAAATGGAAAAGTGGAGTTGGATTGCAACCCCATTGGAAGAATAACATAGCTGGCCTGACTACCCAGTTCTAAAGTTTAGACCACCAACTAAGGAGTGTACCTGGAGGGATCCATGGCTCCAGATACAAATGTAGCAGGTGATGTCCTTGCCTGACAGCAATTGGGGGGGTCTTTGGTTCTGGGGAGGGTTGATGCCCCAGTGTAGGGGGATGCTGTAGCAGTGGGGCAGGAGATTGTGGGTGGGTGGGAGAGCACTCACATACAGCCAACGAGGAGGACAAATGTGTGATGGGAATTTGGTGTAGGGGTAACTGGGAAGTGGTTTGGGGACAAAGACCTTCAGTGTTTGAACACACATATTCCTGATTAAATCAAAGCATTAGAACTAAACCCCAATCAATCTCAGTTTAAAAGTGAGAGGGGAAAGGCCTTTTACATTAATGTTAGTGTTATAGCTTTGTCTGATACCATCTTTGCTTGTTCCTAATGGTTTATTTGGAGTAGGTTTCAATGAATACCTTTTATTAAGGGTGAAGAAAGGACTGTAGAGATTTGGGGAAGGACATGAGAATATCCAGGAAGAGAAAAAGTCATTTGCTGAACACTTTGGCTACTGAGATGCCTCATTTTCATGGGGAAGAATTCCAGGTGCTATACAGTGTGACTGAATACTTGTGACCATTTGATTGTGGGATCTCCTGGTTACATGCTCCAAAGCAGGCACTTAGTCCTCCTGCTTTCAGGGTAAAATTCTACTCTCAATATTTCAAATTTCTGGGCTTTGGAAGTGCTCCACTTCACCTGTTCCATGCCAATTTTATCTGGTGGCACAGTCCGCATGCCCTACACAAACCTAGAAATATGGCATATGATGCTGTTACAGAGAACCCTGGTTCAACTCTAGGGCACACATAATAGCTCACAAATTTCTGTAACTCCATTTCCTAGGTATCTAATACTGTTTTCTGACCATTGAGGGCAATATACATACTGTCATAGTGTGTTCTATTGCTGTGAAGAGACATTATGACCAGGGAAACTCTTATAAAATAAAACATTTGATTGGGGTGGACTTACCGTTTTAGAGGTTTTGTTCATTATTGTAGTAAGAAGAATGGTGTCACACAGGCTGACATGGTGATGCAGAAGTTAAGAATTCTACACGTGGACCCATAGGCAACAGGGAAGAGTGACTCTGAGGTTTGAGTAAACGTTGAAACCTCACAGCCCATCCTTAATGACAAACTTTCTCCAACAAGGCCATGCCTCCTTATACTGTAAAATAATGCCACTTTTCTGAAGACCAAGTACTCAAATGGCCATTCTTATTCAAACTACACATGCAAATTTGAAGGCAAAACACATATGCACATAAAATATAAGTAAATAATGGTAATAGCATGTAAAAATAAATAAAAATCAGGAATTACAGCCAATCAAACATTCATTAAATAAATATGATCACAAACCTCATGTGTGCTTTGTGTATAAACTATTTGTAAAAATAGCTGTGGCTTATTTTTAAGCCATCTGAAAAGACATTGTTATGGCCACAACAATTCTGGCTGTCACAAGTTCTTCTTATACTAAGGCCTATCTATAGTTATCAGTTTGTCTACCATTTTCTCTGGGTTAACCTTGGCTGAGTAATTTCAATAAACAAATAAATACTCTCTATTCTTACCACTATAGCAGATATTTTAAATTAGGGAATTATGCACTAGGCCCATTTTGAGATAAATAATTTTCTTAGCAACCTGAAATCTTTCCTTTCTGAAATATCTACATTGGACATCTGGGCATCAGGGCTAGTTACTCGCCACTATCCTTTTTCACTTTTGCATTTTAAATTATCTAGCATGTCTAGGAGTGGAGACAAACCCCACTTTTGTGTTATCTAGAAAGAGATAAAGATTTATGAATTTTTCACTTGAGACATAATAGAATTTATATTTTTAAGTTCTATGGATGAAATGATCACTGTCTTGGGAACACAGAATGCCCCACTTGTTACAAAGAACCATATTACAGGAGTTGTAATATCATGGAGAATCGAATGTAGGTTTCAGCAAAACTGTGTGAATTTGCTTCTTTTATGACTTGCAGTCAATTTCAGAATTCCCATGTATGAAAGTCCCTTCATCTAGGAATGTGAACAGAGGACAGATCTCATCATGTCACCTCTGGGTTTGAGGCATGATTTATGCTGCCACTTTGTACCAAAACTTAGTCCGAGCTTGCATGGATCTTATGGTTAAGAATCTGATGGCTGCTCTCTCAATTCAGACACCTTTGAAATGAGGATTGGCAAGAATGTAGAAAGAATTTAAAGGAAAGATTTAAAATGAAACAAAAAGTATAAAATAATAAGAAAAAGAGGAAAACAAATTTATGGCCTAATAACCATGTAGCATATAACTATGAGGTGGACAACTAACTGTAAAAGGGTTTTACGTTGAAAGAAAAACATCTTCAGCTGACTTTCAACCCACCTGATTTGGGTTATGAAAATTAAGTGAAACATTCTTTGTTACATGATGTCCATCATAAAACAATACATGTATTGTTGTAACATTCTAGTTTTAGCATAAAACCTACCCAGAGAAGTTCATAAGCTATATGTGTCTGAAGAAGGCCACATTCCCTCCTGAGTAAATGCTTTCACTGTAATGAAATGTCTTTCAAATCTTTACTTCATCTGTCTTAGAATTCTCTGAGGGTGAACATCCATTCTCATCTGCCCGCTCTCTAACCTCTTCACACTTCATTCCAGCTCTCCCTGTCTTAGGTGTTTTTTTCTTGTTGTCACAAAAATATTGGAAAACTGCAATTCTTTCTCCTTTGATTACAATGGATAGTTTTGCTTAGTTTCTTATTCTTGGCTGGTATATGTGGTCTCTTGTAACTTGCAGAATAATAAGTTTAAGTACTCTGGTTTTCACAATATTCAATGAAAAATTAGGTTTTATGCTAGATGCTGTTTCCTTCCTTATATTAAGTATGTTTTCTTCCATGATTGTCATGAAAATATTTGCTTTGAGTTTGCCCTGAGTCTTGTTTTTTTCTTCTGTACTTATGATTCATAGGTGTTTTTTTTTTTTAGTGTCCCAGAGTTTCTACATGTTTGCTTGTTTGTTACTTTAACATTTTTAAACTCCCTAATCCAATTTTCAGCTTGTCTTCAAGACATAATGCTCTTCTGCCTCTCACTTATTCCAGTCAAATTTTGAAGTTTCCTTTGACTTTTCATTTGAACACTAGAATCTTTCATTTTGAGTTGTGTTTTATTTAGTTCTTTCTTCAGACATTCTATCTCTTTATTAGATTTTATTTCATTATCTTGAGTTCTCTATATTATGTTTTTCTGAAACTATTCTGGGGAGGATCAGTTGCAACTACTTTGCTGAATGCCTTCTGTATTAGTAATTTTTTTATTGATGTCCCTGTTGTTCTGAATCACTCAGTATTATTGAGAGTTAATCTGGCTCCATTACATAGCCTTCCTTTCTTCTGGTTTTTGTCATTGTTGTTGTTATTTGGTTGGTTGGTTGGTTTTTGTTTTGTTTTTTATTTGTTTGTTTTTTCATTACATTTGCTTACATTTTTATCCTTCTATATAATATCTGCTTCTAAGCTCTGATGTAGGACGGATATATATTGTGTTAGGAAGAATGACATATGTTTATCTTTATAACTCCTAGCAAATGGTATGAACTACATACTTTGCTTCTACTACAGAATTTTAGGTTTATCATGATCAGAAATTATATTAAATATAAGTTAAATCTCACTAAGTTTCTAAGAGTTCTTTTCATGGACCAACATAAGATCTGTTCTGGAAAATATCCTTAGTGGTGCTGAGAAGAATGTACACTCCACTGAGACTAGTGTCTTCCTTTATTACACTTCAATTTACTATTCAATTCAGGATCATTCACTAAACATCAAGCTCACAGATCAATTTGATTAAGATCCTATGTTCCTTCTGTCTCTGCCTTCCAAGTAGTGGGGTTCCATGTCCTGGACGCCATGCCTGTCCAATATTTTATGCGATATAAAGTTCTGAACTCAAGTCTTCGTGCTTGCAAAACAGGCATTTGGCTGACTGAGCCTTCTTTCTAGCCCATCTTTTCTCATCAGATTATATTTCCTCGTCTGCTTCTTGTGTGCCTCTATATCCCTCATTCTCCCTTATTCTGCTCCTCTGATTCATTAATTGTCTGCTTAGATTATTTGGACACTGAGCTTTTTGGGGTATTTTTGTAAGCCAGTACTAGGCTTACATGTAGATAAGAGGAGGAATCCAAGTTTATTAACTTAACATATATCCTCTTCTTTTGACTGCAATATATTTTCAATATTCCTGTAGATACAAAAAAATATATTGCTTAGGATTTTATCTTTCAATGAGAAACTAAAAAAAAATAGTTTTTCCAATTTCCATTATACTTAACTCATATTTTTTGTACTTGCATTTAAATATTCACTAAGAAAGATAATGATTTATTTCTGGTTCAGAATTAAACGATGTTTCTAGTGATTTCAAGTTAATTTTTTAGGAGACTGATATAGCAGAACTGCTTATTATTTAACAGTTCTCTGTATATAAATCTAAATCTCTATTCAGCTATTATGAAATCTATTCTGCCAATTTCTGTGGGATATTTAACTTTTACACTTTTAAACTGATAGTAACTGTTACTAATTCACATCTATCTCTCACCAATACTGAGTGGAGTATGAGAGGATTTTTGTTTATTAAAAGAAATACCAAAAAAGCATTTCTGTATCTCTCTCTCTCTCTCTCTCTCTCTCTCTCTCTCTCTCTCTCTCTCTCTCTCTCTCTCTCTCTCTCTCTTTGTGTTTTTTTCGAGACAGGGTTTCTCTGTGTAGCCCTGGCTGTCCTGGAACTCACTTTGTAGACCAGGCTGGCCTCGAACTCAGAAATTTGCCTGCCTCTGCCTCCCGAATGCTGGGATTAAAGGAGTGCACCACCACTGCCAGGCTCTGTATCTCATAATTGTAGCAAAAGAAATTCAGGCAACAAAGGGCTTCTCCTCCTCCTCCTCCTCCTCCTCCTCCTCCTCCTCCTCCTCCTCCTCCTCCTCTTCCTCGTCTTCCTCCTCTTCCTCCTCTTCCTCCTCCTCTTCCTCTTCCTCCTCTTCCTCCTCCTCCTCCTCTTCCTCCTCTTCCTCCTCCTCCTCCTCCTCTTTCTCTTCAACCTCTTCCTCTTCCTCCTACTCCTGCTCTTTCTCTTCCTCCTCCTCCTCCTTCTTATTCTTTTTCTTCTTCTTCTCTCTTCTTTACTTTGTGTGTTAGAGAAAATGAAATAGAAAGTTCATAATTTATATGCCCACTTGTGCATGTGGGAATGTGGAGGTCAGAGTTAACATGAGGTGTATTCCTTTATTATTCTCCAACTTTTTTTGAGAAATGATGATTAACTCACAAAATTTCCAAAGCTCATAATTTTGTTATGTTATATAGCCAATGAGATCCAGAGATCTTCCTGTGTCTACTCTCTCAGCTTCAGAGTTACAAATATCCACAACCATAAAAAAAGTTGAAGTAGATGTTACAGATGCAAACTCAAGCCAACATGCTTTTTTGCTGGTATTTTACCTGCTGAAACATTTCTCCCATTTAGTGCTTTATTTCTTTTTTTCTTTTTCTTTTTGTTTGTTTGTTTGATTTATTTTGTTTCATTTTTCTGTAAGTAGTAAGAACTGCATCTAGATCTAAATAGATATAGGTCTACTATAAACACAGTCTCAACTCAATGGATGTATTTCTCAGAATTCAAATAGACTAGGTTACTTGTGTCTGACATTTCCTTCTCCTCTGATCTTTTCCTGCTGCTTTACCACCTGGCAGATTGAAACATTTGCTCTATGTAACATCCTCACTACAATCTTTGTACAGTAGAATATTTACAATATAAACAAGAATTCAAAGCAGGGCATTGAATTCTTGTATATATTGACGATAATTTATAAGTAAAAAGCTTTGATGCATTTTATTTTCTAATAGCAAAACCAATAAAATAATACTAACAATCTGACTAAGAATAAGAACAGGAAAAAAGCATACATATGAAGGAAGCAATTGTACATAACCAGTACCTCACACATGATGCTCAGAGAGAACAACATAAAACACTCAAGCATTTCACCAAGTTGATACTGAAGAATCAGTTTATAAAATTCTTGCATGACCCACAACTAGATAAATGAAAACGTCTTGCTAAAACTTGCATACACATACAACACAGCACAGGAACACACACAGGCATGCACATATACACACACCCATGCACACACAGGCACACACACATACACACACACACACAAATAAGTGCACAGAGAGAGAGAGAGAGAGAGAGAGAGAGAGAGAGAGAGAGAGAGACAGAGACAGAGACAGAGAGACAGAGAGACAGAGACAGAGAGAGTAAGCATGGGCTTAGTCTTATTGCAACTTGGTATACCAAGGCTGCTTAATATCCACCAGTGGCCTCCACTTTTCTGAGAAGAAAGAGAGGTGGGATAGATAGGGCAAGAGAGGAGAGAGTG
Organism: Arvicanthis niloticus; assembly: GCF_011762505.2. Classification (NCBI taxonomy): domain Eukaryota; kingdom Metazoa; phylum Chordata; class Mammalia; order Rodentia; family Muridae; genus Arvicanthis; species Arvicanthis niloticus. The sequence goes on from NC_047667.1 coordinate 4,767,576, forward strand.
TTGTACTGGAAGAAGAGAAATGGGAAGCTGAGATTCAGATGTAAAGTAAATATAAGAAAAAAGTGTTATATATTTTATTTTCCAGAAATGTAACTAGTCATAATAATAGTAAATTCATGATGCAAAGAAAGGCATGAGGAATGTGCATTTATTGTTAATAATTGATTACTGTTTATATTTTAATTACTTTTAAGTGACAGTATAAGTGAAAATGTAAAATATCATAGCCACTCTCATTTCTAATCTCTTGCTAATTTAATGGAATCTAAAATCAGCTGGGAGAGGTATGTTTTGGCATGCCTCCACAAGATAATTTTGATTAGGTTGATCAAGAGGCAAGACCTGTGCAATGCGAGTAGCACCACTCTTTGCCTAGGATCAAGAACTTTAGAAAAGTAGAAAAGTGACCAACATTCATGTCTTAATGTTACAACAGTTTCTTCCTTTAAACTGTGAACCACAATAAACCTAAAGTTACTTTTATTAAAGTATTTTGTCACAGCAACAGAAGATTAATAAACGTAACCAAGATAGTTTTGGATATCTTTGTTTAAATCTGAATACAAAACCAATTGATAACAACTTCTCTTTACTCATTTATGTCAACATAATTTAGCACACAGTACTATGTCCTTACTTTGTTTTATTTTCTTCTTACAAATAATGGGCTATCAATATCATTGAGCTGGTAGATATAATAACGTCTTTTTCTGTTATAGACAATTGCATCTATTAATGCATGTCTATCTTTACTGATCTCTTTCTATGTTTTTTCCAGGTTATTGACCTTCTAATAAATTATCTTCCTTTACTCCCCCTCATCCCTCCCTCTGCTGTTCTCTCATTGATCCTGTGTTCCCCATGCACTTGAGGCACAGTCTCTCCTAAAATAGCCCTGCTTGCTTTCAGGATGTATTCCCTGTATATTTTGACTGCCTTACATTTGTTTCAATTCATTTTCTTTGAACACATGGAAACCCAAATGGCACACAGTCACTGATGAAGTTTTCATGGATACAATGGGAAAAGCATATAATGTTTCTCAGAATATTATCTCAGTTTTGCTCCTTTGGGTGTGAGCTGGATAACTGGCAAGTTTGCTCTTACACAGAATAAGAGAAAACTTAGGTAATGAGATTATTTTCTGTTTTCAGAAAAGGGCTCTGAGTCCTCTGGCCCCTAATACAGCTGCTGGATGTGTGCTGCCTGCCAATGCATTTGTATGTGCTGGTTGGAATGATTGGATTAGCTCTGTGTATCATAAAGTGATATGGAGCCATATGGAGATTAAACACATGCCAGTGAATTAGCAAATTTGGACACAAATCAACTTACTTTAAGGAAAATCAAACTTTTTTGATATTTTGTCCTCTAGAATGGATATGGAAATGATAGACTTAACAAATGAGATAGCATTTACTGCTTCATAAGACCTCCATTATGTGACTTTAATGACTTTGTCTAATCTTATCATATGCACAAAATGAGCACAGAACATGTGTACAGCTCCCAACTTATGGGCTATCTAATCCTAATGTTTTATTTTAAGTACAAAAGTTTTGAAAATACAGGCAACACAGCATAGAAAACTAAGTATCATTCTGCAAATAATTTTTGAAATTCACTGCTCTCTACAAATGACCTATAGCAACTCCCAATTAACTGCGGGCTCTTCTCAAGTATCTTCCACAGAGACAAAAATTGGGATGCTCACATGAGACAGACTTTTCAGTAGACTATTCTGCTAGATACTTGTTCACTCACCAGCTTACATACTTCTTAATAACATGAACTTTCAATAGGGTTGAGTATAGTACTCACTCTTTTAATTTTATGAATATTTTTTAAAAATGCTTTTTAAAAGTATCAAAGAAAATTTAAAAAAACAACAAAAGAAAGGACAAAAAAGAAAAATACAAAACAAATTAACAAAACAACAAAAAACAAGGCCAGATTCCCCTGCAAAAAGAAGAGAAAAGAAAAAGAAATCATATTTTTTTTAGCAATTTCAACACTTGCAATATATTAAAGTATGCTAACTAATCATACTAGCCAGGTCAAGACAGTGCTCAGTGAAAGAAGAGAGCCTTTCTTAGTAAATACAAAGGAGATCAAAGGAGAAAGACAAATAATGTTAACCTGTGGCATCATTTTATAATCTTATATACAAAGACAACTGCATACATATGCTTTCACACATATGCTCGAATGTATAAACATACACAAACAACATACATGCTAAAAAAGTTATTTTTTCTTGTTTAGAACAACTGAGTACATATAAATTACAAAGATTTTTAATACTTTAGTAGTAAGCCTGGGAGCTCTCAAGACAGAACAATGGGAAGAGTCTTACACTGGAGTAGATAAAAGCTGATCTCATAAACACCATCAACACAGACTACTCAGGAGACATAGCTAAATCTGCTGCTCACCCCAACTAGGGAAACATCACCTTCCAAATCCATGGCAGTGTGTGGTTGAACAAGAGGTTTTTCTAAGTCCTGTTAAGAAGATAACTTTTTAAATTAAGGCAGGTAAAATAGGATGGAGAGATGAATCAGAAATTATCATGCTCAGTTCTTGCAGAAGACCCTGATTCAGTTCCTAGTACCCTATATATGCTTACAAGTGGCTGAACTTTATGGAGCCTGGTGCCCTATACTGTCTCCTATGGCTACCAGGCACACATGCTGCAAAGTTATAGACATGAAGTCAAAGTTTTCATGTACACAAAATGGAAAATAAATAAATTTTTGAAAAAATGCTAAAAGAAATCAGGAACTAGAACTTTTCAATTGGTAAACATCTCAAAGAAAGAATTTGGAGATGATAGACTCAATGGGTCAATGGGATCTGACTGCATTGTGATTTTTCTACTGACAAATTCATCTGGTGTTTTATAAAATTCTTGTAATGAATATTTAAATCAAGTATGGAATGGGAGTGGAAGTACATGGAACTAAAAATTAACAAAATACTAAACTTATAGTACTGAAAACAAGATGAGAACATAAAGTCAGTTGTACCTATGGAAGTTGTAACTATAGGCTTTGCTGCACTCACCTAAGTTCCTCAAATAATGACTCAGAATGAGTTCCTTATGAATTAATGCCAAGGTGAATATCTTTGGCTCTGTTCCCTGACTAGTTCTTAACTCAATAATCCAATTTATTCTATCCTATTTGTGCCACCTGGGAAGTTATCTCTCCTGCAGTTTTCTTTTATGTCTTTAAAAAAAATATTATTTATTTTACTTGTTTATATCCCAGATTTTGCTACCCTTTTGGGTCTACCCTCTGGGAATTCTTTAACCCTTCCCCTTCTTTTTGCCATTGTAAAGGTGCTCCCCACTCCTTCCTCACTTCCAGGCATCCCCCTTCCCTAGGGCATCAAGTTTCTACAGGTTTAGGCACATCCTTTCCAACTGAGGCCAGACAAGACAGTCCTTTGCTATGTACGTGTCATGGTCTTTGAAGAAGCACATGGATGCTCTTTGGTTGGTTGCTTAGTCTCTCAGAGCTCAAAGGTGTCTAGGTTAGTTGAGATTGTTGGTCTTCCTATGGGATTGCAGTTGCCTTCAATTCCTTCCATAGTGGAACTTGACCTCAGTCCAATTGTTTGGCTGGATTATCTACATCTTTCTCAAACAGTTTTTGGTAGAGCCTCTCAGAAGACTGCCATGCTAGTCTCCTGTCAGGAAGCACAACATAACATCAGTAATGGTGTTGGTGTTTGGTGCCTGCTCATGGGATGGATCCTAAGTTGGACCAGTCACTAGAGAGCATTTTCTTGAATCTCTGCTCTATTTTTATCCCTGCATTTCTTTTGGACAGGAACAATTCTAAGTCAGAAGTTTTGGAGGTGTTTTAGTAATTCCATCTGTCCACTGGGGGCACTGTCAATCTACTGGAGGAGGTCCCTTCAGGTTCTGTCCCCACATTGTTGGGCATTTTGGCTAAAATCACCCCCATTGTGTTCTAGAAGATCCTCTCACATCCCAGGTCTTTGGAATTTTCTAGATGTTCCTTCAACCCCCGACCCCCATATGTCCATTCATTCTCCTGGCCCTCAGTCCTTCTCTCCTGTTTGCCCTAATACCTGACCTCTGTTTATCCTCCCTTTCTGCTTTTCTAACCATGTCTTTCCCTTCCTATGCCTCCCTTGATTATTTTGTTTCTCTTCTAAGTGAGATTGAAACTTTCTCACTTGGGCCTTTCTTGTTAAACTGCTTACAATCTTTGGGTTTTATCATGGGTATTCAGTACATTTTAACTAATATGCACATATCACTGAGTACATACCATACATGGTTTTTTTTTTTTTTTTTTTTGGATCTGGATTACCTTGCCTGAAATGATATTTTATAATTCCATCCATTTGTCTGAAAATCTCATTATGTCTTCATTCCTAATAGCTGAATGATATTCAATTGTATAAGTGAAACACATTTTCTTTATCCATTCTTTGGTTGAGAAACATCTGGGTTGCTTCCAGTTTCTGTATATTACAGATAAGGCTGCTATGAATATAGTGGGGAATATGTCCTTGTAGTAAGGCAGACCACACTTTGGATATATGCCAATAAGCCACATAGTTAGGTCTTCAGGTAGAACTATTTCCAATTTTGTGAGGATCCACCAGATTGATTTTTCAGAGTAGTTGTACAAGTTTGCAATACCTCCAGCAATAGAGAAGTGTTCCTCTTTCTCCATAGCCTCTCCAGCATGTGCTGGCATTGAGTTTCAGTTCTTAGCCATTCTGAATGGTGTAAAGGTATAATCTCAGGGTTGGTTTGATTTACATTTTGCTGATATCTAAGGATGATAAACATTTCTTTAAGTGCTTTGTCTTGTTTAGGGTTTTACTGTTGTGAACAGACACCATGACCAGGGCAAGTCTTATAAAGGACATGTAACTGAGTCTGGCTTACAGATGCAGAAGTTCAGTTCAATAACATCAAGGCAGGAACATAGTAGCATCCAGGCAGGCAAGGTACAAGAGGAACTGAGAGTTCTACATCTTTATCTAAAGGCTGGTAGCATAATATTGACTTCCAGGCAGCTAGGTTGAGCATCTTAAGCCCAAACTCACAATGACACACCTACTCCAATAAGGACACAACTCCTAATACTGTCACTCCCTGTGTCAAGCATATACAAGCCATCTCATGATTCTCCACCATTTGAGATTCCTCTGTTGAGAATTTTCTCTACTATGTTTTTTAACTGACCTGATTTTTGTAATCCTAATTCTTGAGTACTTTATATATTTTGGATATTAACCCTCTATCACATGTGAGGTTAGTGAAGATCTTTTCCCAATTTGAAAATTGTTCTTATTGACAGTGTCTTCTGACTTACAGAAGCTTTCAGTTTCATGAGGTCCCATTTATCAATTCTTGATCTTATAGCCTGGGATGTTGGTGTTCTATTCAGGAAATATTCCTGTTGGTAATGAGTTCAGGGCTCTTTCCTGCTTATTTTATGTTGTTGTCCTTTATCCATTTGGACTTGAGGTTTGTACATGGTGAAAAATATGGATAGATTTATATTCATCTATGTGAAGACCATCAGTTAGATGAGTACCATTTCTTTTGAAGATGCTTTCTGTTTTCCATTGTATGGTTTTGATTTCTTTGTCAAAGATCAAGTGCCCATAGGTATGTGGTCTTCTTCCTCTAAGTTTTCAATTCTATTCTACTGATCAACCTGTCTATGTGCCAATACCATGCAGTTATTATCATTATTGCTTCGAAGTACAGGTTGAGGTAAGGGATGATAATTCCCTGGAAGTTCTTTTATTGTTGAGAATTGTTCTGGGTATACTGGTCTTTTTGTTTTTCCATAAGAAAATGAGAATTGTTCTTTTCATATCTATGAAAAATTGTGTTGAAATTTTGATGGTGATTATATTAGATGTAAAGATTGTTTTTAGTAAGATGTCCATTTTCACTGTTAACCCTACAGTTCCATGAGATTGAAGATCTTTTTATCTTCTGAGTTCTGCTTTGATTTCTTTCTTCAGATGATTGAAGTTCTTGTCATACAATGATCATACACTTCCTTGGTTAGAGTTATACCTAGACATTTTATATTATTTATAGTTATTATGAAATGTGTTGTTTCCAAAACTTCTTTCTCAGCTTGTTTATATTTTATATAAAGGAAGGCTACTGATTTCTTTGAGTTAATTTTAGATCAGGTCACTTTGCTGAAGTTGTTTAGCAACTGTAAAAGTTCTCTAGTAGAAATTTGGGGGTAGCTTATGTATACTGTCATATCATCTACAAATAGGGATACCTTGACTTCTTGCTCTCATATTGTATCCCCATGATCTCTAAGTGCTTTAACTAGAACGTCAAGTACTATATTGAATAGATATATATGGAGAGTGGGCAGCAATGTCTTGTCCCTGATTTTAGTGGAATTTCTTCATGTTTCTCTCCATTTAATTTGGTGTTGGCTGTTGATTTGCTCTTCATTACTTTTACAATATTAAGGTTTGTGCCATGAATTCCTGATATCTCCGTGACTTTTAACATGAAAGGGTGTTGCAATTTGTCAGAGGCTTTTTCAGCCTCTAATGAGATTATTTTGTGATTTTTTTTCATTTCAGTTTGTTAACATAGTGCATTATTTTGATAGAATTTCATATATTAAATCATCCCTGCATTCCTGGGATGAAGCCTACTTCATCATAATTAATGATGGTTTTTACTATGTTCTTATGCTCTGTTTCTGAAAACTTTGTTGCGTATTTTTACACTGATGTTCACAACGCAAACTGGTCTGAAGTTTTCTTTCTTGTTGGGTCTTTGGTTTATTTATCTGAGTAACTGTGGCTTCATAGAATAAATTAGGTATTGTTCCTTTTGTTTTTATTTTGTGGAATAATTTGAAGACTATTGCTATTTGCTTTCCTTTGAGGGTCTGGTACTTAGTAGATGTGGTAGAATTTTGCAAAAAACCATCTGTCCCTGAGCTTTTCTTTCTTTCTCTTTCTTCCTTCCTTCCGTCTTTTCTTTCTTTCTTTCTTTCTTTCTTTCTTTCTTTCTTTCTTTCTTTCTTTCTTTCTTCCTTCCTTCCTTCCTTCCTTTCTTTCTTTCTTTCTTTCTTTCTTTCTTTCTTCCTTTTTTTCATTTTTATTTTAATTTTTCTTTGGTTGGGAGATTTATAATGACTGCTTCTACTTCCTTAGGGGTTATGTAACAGTTTAAATTGTTTAACTGATCTTGGTTTAACTTTGGTACATGATATCTGCCTAGAAAAGCATCCATTCTGTCTATATTTTTTCATTTAGTCTAGTATAGGCTTTTGTAAAAAAAGATTAGATACTTTTTAAATTTTCCTATGGTTTTGATAAGTTGAATACTGTGTCTTTGGCCTTTATTTAGTTTGGTTAAGGGATTATCTATCTTGTTGATTTTCTCATAGAACAAGACCTTGGTTCTGTTAATTTTTTGTATAGTTTTCTTTGTTTCAAATTGGTTGCTTTCATCCCTGAGTTTGGCTATTGTCTGCTGTCTACTCCTCTTGGTTGTGTTTGCTTCCTTTTGTTCTAGAGCTTCTAGGAGTGCTGTTAAGTTGCTAGTTTGGGGGGTTTGTAATTTCTTTGTGAAAGCACTTCATGCTATGAATTTTCCTGACTATACTGCTTTCATTGTGTCCTATAAGTTGTGCTGTGTCCTCATTTTCACTGAATTCTAGGAAGTCTTTAATTTCTTACTTTATTTCTTCCCTTACCTAAAATATCACTGAGTAGAGCATTTTTCAGTGTCTATGATTATGTTGGCTTTCTGGTTTTGTTGTTGTTGTTGTTGTTGTTGTTATTGAAGTGTAGCCTTATTGTATGGTGATCTGATAGAATCCATGAAAATATTTCAATCTTTTTGTATCTGTTGAGGCTTGTTTGAGTTTGATTGTATGGTCAGTTTTTAGAAAGTTCTATAAGGTTCTGAGAATATGATATATTCTTTTGTTTTGGGGTGGAATGTTCTGTAGATATCCACTAAATCCGTGTAGTTTATAACTTCTGTTAGTTTTAATATGTCTCTGTTTAGTTTATGTTTCAATGACCTTTCCATTGTTGAGTGTGGTATGTTGAAGTCTTTGCTCCTTATTTTGTGATATTCGTTGTGTGTTTTGAACTTTAGTAAAGTTTCTTTTACAAATGTCCCTACCCTTTCATTTTGGGCATTCATATTTAGAATTCAGACTTGATCTTGGTGTATTTTTCCTTTCATGAGTGTAAAAAGTCCTTTCTCATCTCTTTTGATTACATTTAGTTGAATATCTATTTTATTGAATATTAGAATGGTGGTTCCAGCATATCTCTTGGAATCGTTTTTGAGGAAAACATTTTTCCAGCTCTTTACTCTGAGGTAGTATCTATGTTTGTTGCTGAGGTATGTTTTTATATTCAGTCTGTTAGCTTGTGCTTTCATTGGTGAATTGGATCCACTGATGTTGAGAAATAAATACCAGTGGTTGTTAATTTTTGTTATATTTGTTGTTGGAGGTGATATTATATGAATGTGGTTTTCTTCATTTGTGTTTGTAATGAGATGACTAATTTCTTGTTGTTTCTCGTGTGTAGTTAATTTGTATGTAATGGAGTTTTCCTTCTAGTATCCTGTGTAGGGAAGTATTAGTAGAAAGACGTTACTTAAATCTCTTTTTGTCATGGAATATCTTGGTTTCTCAATTTATGATTGAGAGTTTTGCTGCATATAGTAGCCTGGCATGTCATCTGTGGTCTCTTAGAATCTGCACAAAATCTCTGACAGATCTTCTGGCTTTTAGCATCTCTATTGAAAAGTGTGGTGTAATTCTGATATTTCTTTATAGGTTACTTGGCCTTTTTCTCTTACAGCTTCTCGTGTTCTTTTATTTGTTCTATACATTAATCATTTTTATTTTTGCACTAGTAGAGGAATTTCTATTATAGTTCAATCTATTTGGTGTTGTGTAGTCTTCTTCTATGTTTATAGGCATCACTTTCTTTAGGTTAGGGAAGTTTTCTTCAGTGATTTTTTTGAAAATGTTTTCTGGCCCTTTGAAGTGGGGATTATTGTCCTATTCTATGCCTATTATTCTCAGGTTTGGTCTTTTCATTGTGTTCCAGTTTTCTGGATGTTTTGTGTTATGAACTTTTTACTATTTATATTTTTTTTGGTTGACATTTTGGTATCTTCTAGGGTATCTGCTAAGCCTGAGATTCTCTCTTCTATCTCTTGAACTTTGTTGATGATGTTTTATTTGTACTTCCCAATAGCTTTCCTAGGTTTTCCATCTTTAGGCTTGCCTCCATTTCTGATTTCTTTACTGTTTCTTTTCATTTTTTTGTCTTGTACCATTATGTTTAATTGCTTTACCACTTAATTATACTTTCATGTATTTCTTTAAGGAAGTTATTTATATTCTCTCTAAAGGTTTATATCATCTTCATGACATGGGAATTTAGGGCAAAACCTTGCTTTTTCAGGTGTGTTCAGGTATCCAGTGCTTGCTGTGGTTTGAGATCTTGGATCTGATTGTGCTAAACTATTTTCTTCTGTTACTTATGTTTCTGTTCTTTCCTTTTACCATCTGGTTATTTCTGGCTTTAAGTGGCCTGGGTGTTTCAGACTGGAGCAGGTCATCTTGGAAGCAGGTACTGCTGTGTGACCTGGGTTAGAATAGAAATCCTGGGAGTTAGAAAGTGCTGTCTCTGGTTAGGTAAAGTCTCCTGTGTCCCTGTCTCCTTGTGTTCCTGATTAGAGCCTACTTCCTGAGAGACAAGCTGAACTTATCATTTGGGGCAGGCACACCAATATGTGTTCCTAGTTATGGCAGTCCGCCTGTGTTTCTGGTTATGTAAAACCTCCTAGGAAATATGTAGACTGTGTGCTACAAGAGGGCAGCAGGCTAATTGATCTGCCATAAGTTTAGGTGAAAGTGCAGACTTGAAGGGGATGATGCTCAGGTGGAGCGAGAGAGATCCCACATCTCTTGGGCTGGTTATATCAGACCTCCTGAGTGACAGATAGGCTGTAGAGTCATGGGGTAGAGGGAGGAGGCAGACTTAAGTATCTGCCGTTGGTTGAAGTGGAGGTACAGATTATAAGTAGAGTAGGTTCAATTTTAAACAAGGGAAAACTGTCCAAAGCTTGCAGTAATTTCTAAAACCATGTATAACACAGACTTCTGTAAATACCATGCTTTTCTTGGCCAAGAGCACGTACAAAAGCTAACCATTAACTAACATAAATATTCATATGTTTGTTAGCCCAATATCTTTTTTTTTTTTTAATTTTATGTGTGTGTTCCAGTGTATATATTCAGGAGCATGTAACAATTAATGTTGAAGTCTGATGACAAGTTTTATTGTCAGATAATATCTTATGAAGAGAAACCCTTTCTTTCCATTGTATACACCTGGCCAGTTGACCCTGAGCTTTCTGAGACTCTCCCATCTCGGCCTTCTATCATGATGTAAGAGGATTGGGTTGCTAGGAATGTACTATGGTGCCTGTTAGCTACATTGTCAATGATAGTTCAATGACCATGGGTGAACAAACTAATGACTAAATGTCTTAAACATAGTACAGTAATATGGCTTAACAGGAAAATGTATGTGACTCTAAGCTAAATGATCCATTATTTTATCCTGAAGATCTAAATAGAGGAAGGATAAAACTTACTCTCTGAACTTCTCAGTTGTAAAAAGTATTTTAAAAAATCTTAGAGTGGGGTACCTTTCCAATTTTGATTATTAATATTCCAATATGAATGCCACACAGACAGCATTTATGTTTTAATGTCTTAAGCAGCACAATAACTGGGCAACTGCCTAATCTCCATGCTGCTAGAATCTACCTCCTATCCATAACCCAAGTTGTTATCTACAATTTTTTTATCTGGTCTGATCATAATTAGGTAGCACTCTGGGCCACATACTCTTTGACTTTAGTCCATGGTAGTAGTCCTACTTGTTTCTTTCCTGCATGTTCTTACTATTCCATATCAGCTTCATTTTTCCCTTCCGCCTTCTTGTCCATGGTCTCTCACCCACAAAACCTCATCTAGCCTATAACCGTTATACCCAGTTATTGGCTGCTGGTATCTTTTATTTACCCATCAGATTTAACTGGGAGAAGGTTCTCTTGAATTCTGTACAGACTAAACTCTTAGAGGCCAACACTTTGTATCACAATAAACAATAAAAGGCAATGCATCAACAAGTCCTACTTTTTTTCCAAATAAAAGGTTGTTTTCTCTCAGATATACATTGAACACAACTAGAACAATTATGAAAATTAAAAGGTATGAGATATACTAATAATGTCTATTTCATTATATTTGGCAAGTAAAATGAAACATTCTATGATCTATCCTAACTTAAAGGGTTTACAATTTTGTACATCAATAATATTTGATTTTAACTTGTATTACATCTGAAAACAATCTTTTCAATTTAGAACATCTCCTTTAATGCTAAAAAATGTAAGTTTTATTGTGAGACTATACCTATCTAGTCTTCAACCCCTTCATAGATTTGAGAAGGAACTGAATTTGGAGGAAGCACAAAGCTGCAGCATTCAAATCTGAAACCATAAACAGAGATAGGTAACTATTTGGACAGTCCCCAGCATTCCATATAATTTTGGAATATTTGCCTTCTGGTCCACACATTAGTAAAACCTTAAGTGAAACAGGAATTATGAAGGACTAGCTTTCTATGTCTTGGCAATGCTTAACTGTTGATTCTTGCATCTGTTTGTCCTTTTTGAACAGCATTATATCAACAGATGAAATCATAACATTTCTTGCCCCGTGGCTAGTTTGTCATTATTGAGGAAACTACACATGGAGTTATTGATGTTTATTTCCTTCCTTGAAGTGGAATGGGGGTACTGTCAGCAGTAAACATGTCTCATAATCAAAAGATCCATTAATAATGAAATGATTTTAAGTGTCTTATGCTATAGAACTCTCACAGTTTTGAAGACTATATTTAGGGATTCAGGCAGAGGTTTCTCAAATGCTTTTAAGCTAGAGTGGACAAGTTAAGACATGGATGCTAGGAACCCCTTATAGGAAGTGAGTTAGGCAATGCAGAGAGCAGGCATAATCAACATAAGAATAGAAAAATTCATGAAAATTTGAGAAGTCAATGCTATAGTAGGCACCACTCAATGAATGCCTAAGAAAAGACCATGTCTTTAACTACTCTACATAGTACATGTATTTTTATATGTAACAAAACAGTTTAATAAAAGCAATCTGCCTTTCCAAATGAAGTAGAGGAAATAGTTAATGATATAGTTTTCCAATTAAACAAGATACAATCATAAAAAGAAATACACTGCAGTCATATTTTCTAATGCAAATGGATTTCAGAGGCATGCTGAGTAACAGGTATAAGGCACACACACAAAATTTGCCTAACACTTTATATTATTATAAACATTACAATGATCAGAAAAATAAAACTACATGAAATAATTCTGGCCAGCTTTAGTCAGACTAACTAGAGGGCAGTATCCAAATGAACAAAATCAGCAAAGAAATGGGAGGTATAACAACAGAAACCTAGAAAATTCAAAAATACATCAGATTCTACTACAAAACCTATATTCAACAAAACTGGAAAATAAAGATGAAATGGACAATTTTGTAGAAAGTTACCAGCTACCAAAGTTAAATCAGGATCATATAAACCATCTAAAGAGTCCCAAAACCGTAAAAAAATAAAAGCAGTCATTAAAAGTCTCCCAAAAAAAAAAAAAAAAAAAAAAAAAGTCCAGGACCAGATCATTTTTCTAAAGAATTCCATCATACCTTCACATAAGACCTAATAAAAATACTCTTTAAACTATTCAACAAAGTAGAAACAGAAGGAACATTACCCAATTAATTACCTAAACCACACAAAAACCCAAGAAAGGGAACTTCAAACCAATTTTCCTTATGAGTATTCATGTAAAAGTAGTCAATAAAATTCTGGCAAACAAAATCCAACAACACATCCATTCTCCTACAAACAACTCATTGGATTAGGAAGCTAGATTGGAAGAGATCATGTCTTTGATGTCATCTATGACCCATCAGAGGTGTATAAATGTTTGTTTATATTTCCCAATAAGAAATCATACAGCAATCTGAAAATACATATTAGCACCATTAGTGCCACAAACAAAATACAGATTCTATGAGGAAAAAAATATAATCATATTTCTTGGTTGTAGACCTTGGAAAACAATTCAAGGATAAGGTCTGGGGATTTGCAACAGTGGAATGATGATTTGGAGTCTGTGGTATAATATAGGCCTCTAACGGCTTTGACAAAAATCCCAAATGACTAGCAAAGCAACAACCACCTACACAGAACATATATATTCAATTTTTCATTACCTTGTTCTACCCTAAGAAGTGTTTAACTCAAATAGAATCAAAATGAGTTCTGAAATAAATAAATGTTTTTGAAGAAAGTGCAGTACCATAGTTAGTAAAAAAATAGAAATATGAGAAAGAAATATCTAGAAAACAACAGTAGCCTCCTAGGGAGAAAAATAAAAATACTGGTTCAATGCATGCCTCTTATTTTCCTTTTCTTATTTTCTGGCAGCCTGTACACAATTTATAACTGCTAGAGCTTTGATTCAATTAGATGTGACAATATTGATGTTCTAGGCGTACAGAGAGGCGTGCATGTGACTATATATTACTTCTGGGGCATAAAGTATAAAGATCACTAATAAAAAATAAAAGACTTAGAGAAAAATGTCATTCCATGTCAATGATTTCATGACAGGTTGGCAAACAGCAAGTATTTGTTTACATGACTTTCTGCCAGTGTTCACAGTAATAGCATAGAGTAAAAAAAGTAAAAAGGGGGGAAAGAAGAAAAGATGAAAGAAGAGAAGAACAGAAAAGAGAAAACAGATGAAGAAAAAGAGGGGTAGAATGAAAGGGGAGAAAGATGACAACACTGAGAAAGAGACACTGGGACACCATAAAAACATAGAGAGAATATGTCACAACGTTTATTACATATTTTCTGTGTATAGTATACTTCAGGCCTTATGTCATTTCTTTAAAACTGGAAACTATTTAGAAGTAGGGTTTCATGTAGCCTAAGAAATTGTTATACTTATGTAGCTAACAAGGCCTTGATCTTTTGATTCTTAAACCTCCAAGTGTTAGAGAAAATTACATCATAGGCCTCATACACTACAGCAAAACCACTTTTAACAAGCTTTATTCTCAGTCCTTCCATTTGTGGAAGGAAGCATATTTTCTTATTTAATGTCCTATTCATTTATAAAGAGAGGTGATGGGGTATAGTATAGACATTGGCCAATGAATCAGCTTTCTTTGCAAGAAGAAGGAATCGAAATCTATAGGACAAAGTTAACAAAGTTAAAAAAAAAGAAAGGCAGCATCACATACACACACACACACACACACACACACACTCACACAGTATATTCCATATATTTCAAGACCAAAAGACCATTCAAATTAGTGAAGATAAAGAAGAGGAGAGATCCAGTTTTCCCAAAGTCTTATGAACTCCAAATTCTAGGCCTTCAGATTTGGGTTTTATATCAAGTACAATGTAATCTACCGAGTCAGATTTGAGGACTTAATGTTTATCAACGAATTTCTAGTGAATGTGCAAAAATAAGATTAAAGGTATTAATATTTGAGTAATCAATAGTTACCTCACAGAGAATATTCAGGTTTCATTTATGCCTTTTTTTGGAGAAGATATTCAGTGTATTATTTTAACCAAACAAGTTTTTAACATATTATTCTCTGTACTTGTAAATAATCCCAGAAGATTTTAATGAGTTTTTATCAGGTTAACCAAGTAATACACAGTAGATGAAAAATTAGAGTGTTATAATATAAATATTAACATATACTATAGAAAGTAAACTGCAAAGTAATCAGTTACAATAAAATAAATAATAAAGAAATGGATTCTTAACATTTTCCTCTGTAGGGACAGATTGAAAGAATATAAAATCCATAAATCTAAGTTTACTATAATTATACTTTAGTATCATGTGACTTAAACAGACTTTTAAAAATAACTTACTATTATATTCTAAAGAATGAAGAGATTAAGAATATTCAGTACTATATTCCTGAGGCATTTAAGCTTTTTTGCCCTAATATCTTATTTGAGCAATTATAATTCAAAAGATCCATCTTGACTCCATTTCAGAAGAGTCAGTTTATCAATCTTGGGTAGGAGTGGCAGAACGAGAAAGGAGAGAGGTAAAAATGTGAGAGGAGGTGAGGCCCAGCCCCTAGCTTAGCCTCTCACCTTTGCCTTTGACAAACTGCGAGTAATGACAGCATATGAATCCATAGAGAATTAATATGAAGTGAAATTTAATTAGGTGATATCACACTTATAAAATCTTTACAGTACGTTGAATTCAACATCTAATATAGAAACTGCAATGTGGACAGAGAGAGAGAGAGAGAGAGAGAGAGAGAGAGAGAGAGAGAGAGAGAAAGAGAAAGAAAGAGAGAAAGAGAGAGAGAGATCTGTACATTGTTGCTCAGTATGGTTCAGCAAGCAATCTATGACAACCAAATATCTGTTTTTAATGAGTAAACGTATGGAGAATATACTAAACCCAAGTGAAAGATAAATAAGTGATATATAAAAGATAGATAGATAGATAGATAGATAGAAGATAGATTGATTGATAGATATGGATGAATGAATAGATAGCAAATGAAATCAAATTTGGTAAATGAAACACTCAACAGAAATCAATGGATAAACCTCACTGAGGATGTTAGCTAAAGTTTATGATAGAGGGAATTTTGGGTCTCCTGTACCATCAGGCTTCCAACTAGAAAAGCATTTAGCAATAGATAGAGATGATATCACAAAACTAGATACTCACGACATTCAAGAGAAACTGTATTAAGAAGTTGAGGTCATCAGCTGGAGTTCTCAGATAAGTTTACCAATACAGCTGAGTTTCTAATGGATGATCTCCCACTATCTCTTTCTCCCATTGTATCATGAAGTATGGTAGCACCTACTAAGTGAAATATAACATCTGAATGTCTTTGAAATATCAACAAAATATCAACAAAACCAGAAGCTGTTTCTTTGATAAAATAAACAATACAGATAAACCCTAAGCCAGACTAAACAAAAGGCACAGAGACAGTGCCCAAATTAATAAAATCAGACCTATAAAGGGAGAGATGACAACAGAAATTGTGGTAATTCAAAAAATCATCAGATCTTACAACAAAGGCATAGCTATACTCAACAAAATTGAAAAATCTAAATAAAATGGACAATTTTCTAGACACATACCAGGTACCAAAATTAAATCAGGAACAGATAAACCATATAAACAGTCCCATAACCCCTAAAGAAATAGTAGCAGTCATTAAAAGTCTCCCCACCAAAAAAGTCCAGGAACAGATGGTTTTAGTGCAAAATTCTATCAGACCTTCCAAGAAGACCTAATATTAATTCTCTTCAAAGTATTTCTCAGAATAGAAACAGAAGGAACACTACCCAATTCCCTCTATGAAGCTACAATCATGCTCATACCTAAACCTCACGAAGATCCAACAAAGAAAGAGAACTTTAGATCCATCTCTCTTATAAATATCAATGCAAAAATACTCAATAAAATTCTCATGAACTGAATCCAAGAACACCTCAAAACAACCATCCATCATGATCAAGTAGGCTTTATCCCAGGGATGCAGGGATTGTTCAATATTTGGAAAACCATCAATGTAATCCACTAAATAAACAAACTCAAAGAAAAAAAAAAACATGATCATCTCACTAGATGCTGAGAAAGCATTTGACAAAACTCAACATCCGTTCATGGTAAGATCATGAATTAGAAAGATCAGGAATTCAAGGAGCATAACTAAACATAGTAAAAACAATATACAGCAAGCCAGTAGCCAACATCAAACTAAATGGAGAGAAACTTGATGCAATCCAACTAAGTTTAGGGACTAGACAAGGCTGCCCACTCTCACTCTACCTGTTCAATATAGTACTGGAAGTCATAGCCACAGCAATTAGACAACAAAAGGAAGTGAAACAGATACAAATAGGAAAGGAAGAAGTCAAAATTTCACTATTTGCAGATGATGTGATAGTATACTTAAGTGACCCTAAAACTTCCATCAGAGAACTCCTAAACCTGATAAACAACTTCAGCAAAGTGGATGGATATAAAATCAACTCAAACAAATGAGTAGCCTTCCTCTACTCAAAGGCTAAACATGCTGAGAAAGAAATTAGGGAGATGACACCCTTCACAATAGTCACAAATAATATAAAATATCTTGGAGTGAATATAACCAAGCAAGTGAAAGATCTGTAGGACAAGAATTTTAAGTCTCTGAGAAAGAAATCGAAGATCTCAGAAGATGGAAAGAACTTACATGCTTGTGGATTAGCAGGAATAATTCAGTAAAAATGACCATCTTGCCAAAAGTAATCTATAGATTCAATGCAATCACAATCAAAATCCCAAATCAATTCTTCATAGATATAGAAAGAGCAATTTGTAAATTTATTTGAAATAACAAAAAACCTAGGATAGCAAGAACTATTCACAACAATAAAAGAACTTCCGGGGGAATCACCATCCCTGACCTCAAAGTATACTACAAAGCAATAGTGATAAAGAAAACTGCATGGTATTGGTACAGAGACAGGCAGGAAGATCAGTGGAATACAATTGAAGACCCAGAAATGAGCCCACACACCTATGGTCACTTGATCTTTGACAAAGGAGCTAAAACCATCCAGGGGATAAAGGACAGCATTTTCAACAAGTGGTGCTGGTTCAACTGGAGATCAGCATGTAGAAGAATGCAAATTAATTCATTCTTATCCCCTTGTACAAAGTTCATGTCCAAGTGGATAAAGGATCTTCACATAAAACCAAATACACTGAAACTAATAGAAGAGAAGGTGGGGAAGACCCTCGAATACCTAGCCACAGGGGAAAAGTTCCTGAACAGAACACCAATGGCTTATGCTCTATGATCAAAAACTGACAAATGGGATCTCATAAAATTGCAAAGCTTCTGTAAAGCAAAAACACTGTCAATATGACAAAACAGCACATAACAAATTAGGAAAAGATCATTACCAATCCTACATCCAATAGAGGGCTAATATCCAATATATACAAAGAAGTCAAGAAATTAGACTCAGACAACCAAATACCCCTATTAAAAGATGGGTACAGAGCTAAACAAGAATTCTTAACTGTAGAAATTTGAATGGCTGAGAAGCACCTTAAGAAATGCTCAACGTTCTTAGTCATCAGGGAAATGCAAATCCAAAAAACCCTGAGATAGCAACTCACACCAGTCAAAATGGCTAAGATCAAAAACTCAGGTGTTAGTAGATGCTAGCAAGGATGTGGAGAAAGAGGAACACTCCTCCATTGTTGGTGGGATTGCAAGCTGGTACAACCACTTTGAAAATCAGTCTGGCTGGTCCTCAGAAAATTGGACATAGCATTACCTAAGGACCCAGCTATACTACTCCTAGGCATATACCCAGAATATGTTCGAACATACAACAAAGACATATGCTCCACTATGTTCATAGCAGCCTTATTTACAATAGCCAGAAGCTGGAAAGAACCCAGATGTCCTTCAACAGAGGAATGGATACAAAAAATGTGATATATTTACAAAATGGAGTATTACTAAACTATTTTTAAAAAATGAATTTGAGAAATTCTTAGGTAAATGGATGAAACTAGAAAATATCATTCTGAGTGATTTAACCCAATCACATAAGAACACGCATGGTATTTACTTACTGATAAGTGTATATTAGCCCAGAAGCTTGTCATACCCAAGATACAACTCACAGACCTTCATGAAGAAGGAAGACCAAGTATGAGTGCCTTGTTCCTACCTAGAAGGAATAACAAAATACTCAAGGGAGCATATATGGAAACAAAGTATGGGACAGAAACTGAAGAAAGGGCTGTCTGGAGACCATTCCACCTGAGTAATCATACCATGTGTAGTCATCAAAGGTAGATGCTGATGTGGATGTCAGGAAGTGCATGCTTATAAGAACCTGATATAGCTGTCTCCTTAGAGGTCTGCCAGAGTCTGACATATTCAGAGGCTGATGCTCACAGCTAACCATTGTTCTGATCGAGGCATTCCAAATGGAGGAGTTAGAGAGAAGACTGAAGGAGCTGAAACAGTTTGTAGCCCCATGAAGAGAGCAACAATACCAACCAACCAGAGTTCCCCAGGGTCTAAACCATCAGCCTGGGAGCATATAAAGAAGGTCGCATGACTCCAGATGTATATGTAAGTGAGGATGGCCTTGTAGGGCGTAGGTGGG
Organism: Arvicanthis niloticus; assembly: GCF_011762505.2. Classification (NCBI taxonomy): domain Eukaryota; kingdom Metazoa; phylum Chordata; class Mammalia; order Rodentia; family Muridae; genus Arvicanthis; species Arvicanthis niloticus. The sequence goes on from NC_047667.1 coordinate 4,786,959, forward strand.
AGAGGAGACCTTGGTCCCATGGAGGCTGCACACCGAGTGTGAGGACTTTGAGGGTGGGGAGGTAGGGGTTGGGAGGGATAGTTGGGGGCAGATCCTCATAGAAGCAAGAGAAGGGGAATGGGATATGGGTTTTATGGGTAGGGGAAGGAATAGGGTAAGGGGATTAAATCTAAAATGTTAATATAATATCCAAAAAAAAAGAAAAAGAAAAAAATAATGGATCATCTTTCCTCAAATTATTTAGTTTTAGTCTTTCCCTGTCACAGAGATGGGGTGAAGAAGGCAGATGATTCTCATACAAAGGACATTAGGGAACAGTTTAAGAAAAACATATTTAGACTTGAAATTGGGAAAAAAGAACATTGAAATAACACTTTGAGTGGCAGATTTTAGGAGAGATCAATCAACACATGACTATTTACCAGTTTAAAGAATATTAAATTTCTGAAATAATCTCCTCAGAAAATGTCACCACAGGCAAATTCTGAGCCATGACCTCTAAATTTTGAGGTGTTTTTCAATCCATTCAAGTTGACAATATCTATTATCATAAATATTGTTTCTACTTGAGTGACAAGAAGACTTCAGAACATCCCTTAAATTAGTTGACTGATATTTCAAATAGCCATTCTTTCAAATGTTTTTTTCTTACTAGGTGTTGTGTCATTTTTCTTTTACTTTGGCTGTTACAAAGGTCATGGTTGTAGTTTTGATTCTGCATCAACAAATAATGCTGAGAAATTTCTCTGATTCCTTCTTAGTATTTCTATTTTGTCACTAGTATTATATATTCTTTCAAATATACTCTTTCTCTCTATATATAAATATATATATAGAGAGAGAGTATAGATATGAATATAGAAAAACACAGCATATACTCAAATTATTAATAGTTATGCAAATATATATGTATTTTTAAAAGATTTCATTTGTCTATTAGTAACAAATAAGAATATAAGCACATTTAAATATATACTATAGGACATATGAAGACTACATTAAAATGAAATCATATGAGTATCAGGAACATTGTATTGAGATGAGCTCTTTTACATTGCTTGGATGAGGCAAGCAGCAGTAAAAGGGGGGGAACAGACAATTGTGATGAATAATAGTGAGTTAAAACTTAAATGTTTCTGTTGCTTTAGTTTCTCAGAGTCAGCCTCACCAACTCAATAGCAAGAAAATTTCCCCTTTTAGGAAAAGAATGTAGATAGATATTCCTCAAATGAAGACATACCAATAACTAATGTGTATCTGGAAAGAACCTAAATATGAGAAATTTAATTGTAAGCCAGTTAGATTAACCCTCTTTTACTGTTATGATAGCTGCTATCAAGATAAGTGAACAGGAATAACAACTAAAATGGTCACCAACAGAATACAAGAGATCGAAAAATGATTATCAGAGTTAGAAGATAAGATACAAGAAATAGTTCCATTGATCAAAGGAAATGTTAAAACGAAAAGGTTCCTGACACAAACATCCAGGTAATCTGAGACACAGTTGAAAGACTTAAAATAAGAATAATAGAAGAAGAAGAAGAAGAAGAAGAAGAAGAAGAAGAAGAAGAAGAAGAAGAAGAAGAAGAAGAAGAAGAAGAAGAAGAAGAAAAAGGAGAAGGAGGAGGAGGAGGAGGGGGAGGAGGAGAAGGAGGAGGAGGAGGAGGAGGAGGAGAAGGAGGAGGAGGAGGAGGAGGAGGAGGAGGAGAAGGAGGAGAAGGAGGAGAAGGAGGAGAAGGAGGAGAAGGAGGAGAAGGAGGAGAAGGAGGAGAAGAAGGAGAAGAAAGAGAAGAAGGAGAAGGAGTAGAAGGAGGAGAAGGAGGAGAAGAAAGAAGAAGAAGAAGAAGAAGAAGAAGAAGAAGAAGAAGAAGAAGAAGAAGAAGAAGAAGAAGAAGAAGAAGAAGAAGAAGAGGACCACCAGTTCACATACTCAGGAAATATCTTGAACAAAATCATAGAGGAAAGTTTCTCTAACTCAGAGCATCAAATAGAGTGAACCAAAAAGAAAATCCTCACACAACAAAACAGCAAATGTACAAAAAAGACAATTTTAAAAGCAACAACACATAAAGGCCAAGTAACATATAAAGGCAGAATTATCAGAATTTCACCCAACTTATTGATAGAGACTTTATAAGCCAGAAGGGTTTGGACAGATATATTACAGTCTCAATGAGATAACATGATATTATACCCAGCAAAACCTTATGTCATCCATAGATTGTGAACAGAAAAGATTACTGTTTTTTTCTGTTTTGTTTTTTGGTTTTTGTTTGTTTGTTTGTTTGTTTGTTTTTGTTTTTCGAGACAGGGTTTCTCTGTATAGTGCTGGCTGTCCTGGAACTCACTCTGTAGATCAGGCTGGCCTCATACTCAGAAATTCGCCTGCCTCTGCCTCCCAGGTGCTGGGATTAAAGGCATGCACCACCACTGACTGGCAGAAAAGATTTCTTGCCAAATATTTAAACAATACTTTTCAATAATCCCACCCTACAAATGATAATAGAAGGAACATTTCATGAAAAGGATATTAATTACACCTAAGAAAACACAATAAATAAATAAATAATTCTTCACAAGCAGAGAAACACACACACATGAAAAAGAGAGAGAGATAGAGAGAGATTCATGACAATAGCACCATAAATTTATAAATAACTGGAATTAATTATTATTGGACATTACTATCTTTCAATTCCAATGGACTCAGTTCCCCAATAAACAGACATGGGCGGACAGAGTTGATGTCTACTCTACCATTCTTCTACAAACATGAAACATCTCAGCAACAAAGATAGTTATTACATCAGTGTAAAGGACTGGAAAGGTTTTCCAAGCAAATAGACACAAGAAAAAAAGCTGGAATAACGATTCTATATATCTAATAGAATAGACTTGCAACAAAAAGTATTCAAAAGAGATGGAGAAGGACACTTCATACTCAGCAAAGAAAAAAATATCTACTGAGATGACATATCATTTCTTAATATCTATGGTGTAAATATAAGGGCAACCACATTCATAAAGAAAACATTACAAAGCTTAAATCACACATCAATGCCCACACATTAATAGTGTGAAACATTAACACAGCACTCTCATCAATGAGTAGGTCACTGAGACAGAAACATTACTGAGAAATAATGAAACTAACTGGAATTATGAACTACACAAACCTAACAGATATCTACAAAACATTTCATCCACATGAAAACAATATACATTTTTCTCAGCATATCATGGAACCTTCTCTAAAATTGATGATATACTCAGTCAAAAAGGAAGACACTACAGATACTAGAAAGTTGGGAGAAAAATAATCCTTGTGTTTTATCAGATCACCAAGGATTAAAGCTGCCTTTAACAACAGAAACAACAGAAAGCCTAAAAACTCACAGAAACTGAACAACTCTCTACTCAATGATGATAGTGTCAGGAAAGAAAGACATTCTAGTATTCAATGAAAATGAAGACACAACAAAACCCGGCAAAACACAGGAAATTTCATAACAATTGGTGCCTTCATAAAGAAATTTATAAGATCTTATACTAGCAACTTAACAGCACTAATTAAAGTTTTAGAACAAAAAGAAGTAAACACCTAAGAGGAGTAGATTGCAGGAAATAATCAAACTTTGAGCTAAAAGCAACAAATTAGAAAAAAAGAGAACAATGCAAAGAATCAATGAAAGTAAGAGCTGGGTATAGTAGAAAATCAACAAGACTGACAAATCCTTAGCCAAACTCACTATAAGGCAAATAGACAGCACAAAATTACAAACTCAGAAATAAAATGTTGCACTGAGGAAATTCAAAATATCATTAAGACTTATTTCAAAACCCTATATTCAATAAAATTGGAAAATCTAAATGAATTGGATGATTTTCTAGACAAATACCAATTACCAAAGTTAAATCAAGACCAGGTATATTATGTAAATACTTCTATAACCTCAAAAGAAATAGAAGCAGTCATTAAAGGTCCCCAACCAAAATACAAAACTCAACAGCAACAGCAGCAGCAGTAACAACAGCAACAACAGCAACAACAGCAACAGCAACAACAAAAAATAACTCAGAGCCAGATGGTTTTAGAGTAGAATTCTATGTGACATTCAAGAA